>NC_045602.1:72114047-72749880 GCF_009762305.2 Zalophus californianus
ACCAGACTAACTCTGTGAGTGTACAGATCTCATCGTGACATTCCCTGGATCAAAGGCTTCAACACCCCCACCATCTTGTGAATTGAGTCCCAACTCCTTGGCCCACAACTCTAGGGTCTAACCCCACCCTTTGAGAACTTGCCTACCCCCTCCCACCCTAGCCTCCTATCACACTTAGCTAATTATTGCTCCTCAGACCATGACAGCACCTTGTGTCCCACGTACCACACTCCACTTAATTCCCTGGTTCGTTTTCAAGCATCTCTGCCCAATAAAACCTACTCACATACACAGGCCCAGCTCAAAGCACACCTCTTCCAAAAGACTTCCCCAAACAACCCCTCCAGCAGTAATCTGTCCTTCCTCGGAAACCCCAAGAATCTCTTTATTGAACAGGTTAGCTTATATTTTAGACATTTCTATACATTATCTCTCCCCTTCTGGACTATAAATTCCTTTAGGGTAGAGATTTTTGCCCTAGAAATTTTTATATCCCTCGTGCTCTCTATCCAGCTGGGCACTCAGCAAATGATCTCTAAATTCTGCAGAACTAAAAGTAACCCACACTGACATGATAAGGATCTAAAGCAGAGTGACAACTAGTACTGGAAAAGGAAAGATCCAAAAGAGATCCAGACGGAAATGATTAGAATCTGATGATTAATTGAGAGAAGGATTAAAGGGAAAACGAAACGCCAAGATTTCAAGTCTAGTGGATCAAAGTATGCTAGCACTATTTACATTAATGTAGAAACTAGAAACAGGTGTCATTTTCAGAGGAACTCAGGCTTTGATATAATAATGACATATGCAGATTTCAGTGTTAGATCAAACTGTTTTTCTTTGGTGTCTTTTCTTTCCTCTTAGGTCTTTCGGAAGAAAAAGTTAGGGGAAGTAAAAAATTTTAATCATGAGACTGTAAAAAAGGAAATCTCTACTTATTTGAATATAAGCTTCAAAATTCCAAGCAATTAAATAAAACTTATTCTTTGTTTTCAAGGTTCTGATTTAATTTTTCTCTAAACATTACAAAATCAGTACCTGTCATACATTGTAAGTTAATTTTTTTTTTAAGTTCTTTTTCATGCTCTTGGCTATGTAAATTACCAGACCATTCTCAGGATGAATAGGAAGCAGGACTTATCCAAGTCAGCTCCCGATCAGTGGGGATCACCAAAAGTGCAGGAGATACCAGGCTGAGAAGATGCATCTCCCACCGCCCTTCCCCCATTCTCCCCACCATAAACAGCTTTTCTTATACAAATTTTCAAGTACTTTATGTGCAGGTTGGTTTTTAACCTAGGGATATGCTCAATATGCGCAATAAAAAAAAAATGTGGGTTACTTTTTCCAGGAAGGCTGACTTTGGAGTCAGCCTCCCTATATGAGAGCCACAGCTGATGAAAAAAACAAAAAGAAAGCAACCCTCTGTTGAGCCAATGATGTTTTTTGCCAAATAGATTAAAAACTGTTTTAATTAGTTCGTTACCAGAGAGAGAGATCCAAAGTTGCAAATAATGGAAAACTGTACATAATATACCTACTTGTATCGTTAAAAGGTACTTTTTCCGTGATGATTGATAAGGATTCCTCTAATCTACCTGACAAATCTTCATGAAGGTTCTTTAACTGTAATTGACTAAAAGAAAAAAAACACAAAACCACATGATCACCAGTCAGACAGGGGATTCTCACTTCCTTGTTACCACAATAGCTGGTATCAAGCTTTCAGAGATTCATGCCTGACACCGGGATACTCTTGGTGGTAGACAGTTACTAAAAGATGAAGATAAGAAAAATAGTAATCCTCAATTCTGAAGCCCCTGAGACTTCTGTTCAATGATGTTAAGACTGTCAAAATTTATCACAGTCCCAGTATCTAGTATAATCTGGTCAGTTTATTTCCCCAAGTGCAAAGTAATCTTAAAGCCATTTCAAAATCACAAATTTTATCTTTCTTATGTGCTGACATAAATGTTGAATGTTCAAGTATTATAGTAAGGTTCTTTTCTAAGTATTATATCAGATTTTCCCCCCCACTGGGCTCAAAATCTAGTAACTTTTCTGTTTTTGATTCAATTATGAGCATGGGTATACATCTAAACCATGCATGTAATTCTACCAATGCAACTAAACTGAAGAAATTCACATGACTGATTCCATGGAAACCTAAATATTATGTCATTTATCAACTAAATGCTGGAGTATGCTTTTACCACCCATTAATTCATCATATCTGAATTTTAAGATTTAGGTATCTCCAAATTAGATCCCTTGGTCTCTATTTTATTCAAAATGTACCACTAAAAGGTTGGCACAGTGAAAAGGAGTCAGTTTTCCTGCCTGGAACTCTCAGAAAGCTTTCTCTTCAGTGTAGCCTGAAACAGAAAGCATCCAGTCCTCAGTATAGGAGCCCCAGGACACCATCTTCCACGGCCGCAAACATCTGCAGGCTGAGGACTAATGCACAAGCCAGCTGACCAAGAGGGTGTCAGGCCTCAGAGATAACAGAACTGAGGAGGACCCTGGAGACAGCCTGTTCCTGGCTCACTTCATATGTGACAGTAAGAGAGAGGAGCCGCTAAACTAAAACTCGGGTCTTCTGATTCTTACTTCAGGGCCCCCTGGAATTCACATTTCCACATACCATTCTTCTGTTCGAAGCCGACATTCCTTGGCCTCCTTTTCTAGAGTCTGAGATTTTACCTGAATTTTAGAAGAAAAAGAAAAGTAGATGGCTCAGGCTATACATACGGGTACGGTTGGGAGACACCACAGGCAACAGCCTCCCCCGAATGACTAACTGTGCACTCCGTAAAGTGCACAGAAGAGTCACAAGAGCCCTGACTATCTCTTAACGTGCTCTCCCCAACAGTGGGGCTTACTTCTAGTTTGGCCTTGTCATTCTGCAGTTTCTCGATAGTTTCCATGTACTTCCGCGTCAGGCCATCGACCACAGCTTGGTGCTGGGCTGCCTCCGTCTCCAGGGTGGCCAGCCGACTCCTCAGCTCTGCTTCCACATGCTTGTGCTGCTCGTCAGCTTCAAAAAACTGAAAAGAAAAGATCATTTTCTCTTCTCACGATATCCAAATATATGCAAATGGAGAGAAAAACAAAAGCAGTGACTGTTCACTGAGCAATTTCCACATGGTTCTATATGCTCACCACGTAACACTCACACAGGCATGATCTTACAGAATCTTCACAGTATGTCCAGGGTAGTGCTATTGTTATCCCTCCTTTCCACATGGGAAACCAAAGTTTCAACTTGCCCAATGCAGAAATGAGATCTGAACACAGGAGATCGATGCCGAAGCCTACACCTCCTTCCTCTCAGGCTCAAGGATTTCTTTCTTTTTTCTTTTTTTTTTTTTTTAGATTTTTTTTATTTATTTATTTGACAGACAGCAAGAGCAGGAACACAAGTAGGGGAAGTGGCAGAGGGAGAAGAAGCAGGCCTCTTGCAAGGCAAGGAGCCCAATGTAGGGCTCGATCCCAGGACCCTGGGATCATGACCTGAGCCGAAGGCAGACGCTTAACGGCTGAGCCACCCAGGCGCCCCTCAAGGATTTCTTTCAAACAACTTCTGGCACACAGAGAATTCAACTGACCAGGGCATAACTTTTCTGCTACGCTAACTTCCACAATTAAATAAGCAAAATTCAAATAGATGTTATCCCTAAAACAGGTAAAGCTCTTTTCCTTAATAAGAATCCAGTGCTTATTAAGAATTATGAATGCTTAACACAAAATGCACTGATGTCAAAGCTCATTTTTTTAACAGTTGCAAAATGTTAAACTGAGAATTACTGCATATTTATTTTCCACCATTTGACTATGCTCACCATTTCACAAAAAATTTAGGAGGCACAGTCAGACACATTACACCATGACTCTTAAATGTGCTGAATGTTGGGAGGCAAACACTGATTATGCAACATTTCATAAATATTTGAGCTCGCACCATGAGTAAGACCCTGTCCTGGGGGAAGGCATACAAACCAACATGGTGTGAGAGACTAACTGGTAAACAAACAGAAACCAACTAAACAGTAATAATTTAAAAAACAAACACTACTTATTGATAAGCCCCCATCTAAATGATCCAGCTAATCATTTTCTAGATAAAATGAACAGTGCCTAGTATATTTCTGTACTGTTATTTAACAAAGTTATTCTGTTAAATAATTTAAGAAAGTTATTCTACCATCCTCTAAACAAATGCATACTTCAAAACACACACCCAGATTAAGATATGAATGAGATTTAAGAAATAAATCAACGACAGGAACATATATACCTAACAACCACAGGAGACATTAAAACACATACACAAAACACTCTATCCTGCATGGGTTTTTCCACGTTCCAGATTATACACCCCATTTTTAATTCATGGGGAAAACAGAAAGATTTTCTCACTTGTATATGCAACCGTTCATTCTCTTCTATCTTCTTTTGCAGATCTTCATCAAAGACGCTCTTCTGCTCTTGACTCAATTGAGAGGAAGATTCTCCACTTTTCTGATGGAAAGAATAAGTTATGTCCACATAACTTTCATCCTTTAGAGAAACATCCTAAGGTACACAAGATTCTCTATCACCTTAGTAGCTTGTCTCTTCTACATGCGCACCATTCTCAAACAATCCTGCAAAAGGTATACAATCCATCATTTAACTTTTCCTATTTGACACATGTAGGTACTGCAAATATTGGAATGGGCAGGAAAGCTTAAAAAAGAGAGAATAAACAGATAAGGCTCACTATTCTTTGCAGATGAATTCAGGAGTAGTTCTATTGGAAAACACAGCAGGCCCAGAAAGCTAGCCATAAAAATATGCTAAAAAATATCATTTCAATCAGAGAGGGAGACAAACCATAAGAGACTCTTAATCACAGGGAACAAACTGAGGGTTGCTGGAGGGGGAGGGGGCTGGGGGGATAGGGTAACCGGGTGATGGACATTAAGGAGGGCACGTGATGTAATGAGCACTGGGTATTACGTAAGACTGATGAATCACTGTCTATCTCTGAAACTAATAATACATTATATGTTAATCAACTGAATTTAAATTTAGAAAAATAAAAAATATATATAATTTCAATTTGATCTTTTGGTTTGGGAAATCAGTTTTAGCAATTCCATGAGTCTGAGTTATTAAACTCCTTTAAGAAAATACAATAAATTAATTAGAATTCACAACGATAAGCTCATACAAAAGTTTCATAAATTTCTAATTTTTAAAAAATCATAAAACCATATAAAATAAAGCTACTATAAATAAACAGAAGGAAAAAGCTCAAAAATCATGAAAAAAACCTTCCTTTTCCTTTTTTACCAATATTAACTTTTTCTACATGGAATAGCACTATTTAACAGAGCCAATAATGAACATTTGTTTTCATGGAATACAAGAGCTGAGACTATTCCAGGGATGGTCTAACAATGAAACTGTGTTCAGACATCAGTCACCACCCTTCTCTGCCTTTCTTGTGCCCTCACTCCTCACTTAAAATGAAGTTACTTACTGATCCAATCTGAACCAATGATTAGAAAGCCCTTTGAAAATGGAGTAACTATATTAAAAATAAAACAAAACAGGGGTGCCTGGGTGGTGGCTCAACAATTAAGTGGCCGACTCGTGATTTCAGTTCAGGTCATGATCTCAGGTCATGAGATTGAGGCCCACATCGGGCACTGTGCTCAGCAGAGTCCACTTGGGATTCTCTCTCTCCCTTTCCCTTTGCCCCTCCCCCCCCAACCTGTGCAAGTGCTCTCTCTCTCTCTCAAATAAATAAATCTTTAAAAAATAAAAAATAAATAGAAACAAAACAAAACATTAACTCTCCAACATGTTTAGGACACAAGAGCTGCACAAGGAAGACAGCCGAATGACATATTCTAGGCATTCTGGGTTATTAGTGCTTCCAAATTTGGAAAACTTTAATTAACATTAATTCATAAGTTCATAAGTGTTATACCCAAGCCTCTGTGAAAACAGCACTGAGGGAGGATCTCACTAACCTGGGAAGCATGTTTGAAGTAGATATGGCTATTCGTTCCCCAAGGGTCTCTCAGAATTTCCAGAGCACGTTTATTTTGACAAAATTCCCCAAGTGATTCTAATACATACCTGTTTTTGCCCTCTCTATTCCCCATTTATTTGAAAATTACCACTCTAGAGAACTGTTTCATGTAGGAGACATGTATATGGAAAGGTACTAACATAGAATTATGTTGATTGCCCATCATATGGCAAACACAGTCCTAGCCACCTTTACAGGATCCCATTTAATACTCAACAAACTGTGAGTATCATCCCCATGTTGCAGATGAAGAAACTGAGGTTGCAAAGCTAAAATGGCAGACAAAGAATTCAAGCCTGGGCTAACCCCAAAGCCTGTGCTCTTCCCTCCATACCATGCTGCTTCAGAGTTACTGTGGGCCTTCTTCTTCCCTCCTACCCTTCTACTTTTCCTGCCTCAATCCACACACTTGCCGGGTGCTGCCCTATATACACACCAGACTTAAAGAGTCAATCACTACCCCCTACCCTTAAAAAAAAAATGCAACTTCTTAATCACAGAATGTTCGAAAGTACCAGACCATCCATCTTACGGAGTGAGAATCATGTCTCACTATATAAACCATAATGGAAAAAGTTTATTTTTACATGACCAGACAAGAATACTAAATCGGCCTCATAAAAATAAATATTAAGGAATATTTACAGCAAATTTACAAGCCTAAGGAATGAGTATTTCAATTGCTACTTTCACATGAGCTGTTACACTTCAACACTGTTTCTCATTTTATCTACTCCCCACCTTGAGTTAATGGCAACTCAGTATAACTGAAAGATATCAGTAATTTTGACCAGTATGAGATATTCCTTTCACTTTTCTCAGACACTAAATCTAATATGTGCATGTTTGCTCCTAACAAATTATTCAAAACTCACTTTCGTGTAAAAATGCCTCTAATATTACTACATATATTAATCGTAAGTGTCTGCTTCCCTGAACCAATATCCAGGCGTAATAATGAAACATTAGGGAATGTGGAGGGGAGGTGTTCTGTTCAAACCCAGATGGTCTGGAGATGTCTGTACCTAGCAGACAAGGCCTCCCTAACTTGCTTTTATTTGACCTACCTTGTTTTTCTTGCCTCGGGGTTCACTTAGAGCCAGTTCATCTTGCAGTAGTTCTACCCTCTTGGCAAGCTGCAGATTTCGAAATGTCAAACTGTCCATTTCCTGCTGTAGTTTTCTCAACGATTGATCCTTCATTTTCAGTTGTTCCTACATCAAAGTGAAAACAGACCATTCTTTATAATTTAGCCTTAAGGTTTCAAATAATGAAATTATTTTTGTCTCACTAAAATATGATCAAACCTCCTGCTTTAGGGAATTCAACCTTGTATGTTTATCATGCCAGTTCCCATGCTTTTAGCTCTGTCTTGTGACAAAATCATTTTTTTTAGCCAAACCAAGTAAATTTAAAAATAAAATTAAAAAAGCATATATACTGAAATAACAATCATCAACTTAAAGTAAAATATGTTGTTATATAGGTGTCTAGCAGTGAGGAGGCACAATGCCTGAGGTGACAATTTTAGAAACTTGAATTGTGAAAGAGAACCTCCTACTCACTGATGATGCCCTTCAGTAAGAATGGGAAGCAATTTATTTGCATTCATTTTTTTCAATAAATCCTCCCTGAGTTTAAGTCAGTCAAAATGAAGTCCTTCCACTACACTTAATTTTACTTTAAACTATTCTCATTTGTCAAAGATAAAAATCAATATTATCCTAACACAAGAATATTTTTAGATGCTGTTTGTTCTGCATCAATTCACCTAAAAGTTTTAAGTAAAAATAGAAACAAAATCTAAAATTTAAACAATGTATCTTCTACTGCCCATTCTATACTGTTTACACCATAATGAGGTAAGAAAGTGGAAATCTAGAGACGTATTTAGTTCTGCTCTATTTTAAAAAAAAGTATTATTCTCACTGTATTTTACTTATGATATTGTGACAACTTTGTGTTCACTGGTAATCAAACACAGATGACCATATACTACTGTATATTTAAAGAAGTGCAATTACATTACTTTCACTGAAAAACCACTGCAAAGCTAAGACGAGGTCAAGCTTTAATGACAAAGTGACAGAAGTATATTGAAAGAGCAACCTAGAAACCCAAGGCTGGTGTCTGCAAGCTACTGACATTATCTGCACGTTGCGAGCAGCCAGAAGGATAGAATAACGTTTCCATTAAGTAGAGAAGCATTTTTCTTTTCTATTGTTTTTTAGTAAGCCCTTAATTTTTGCTTGGAGCTTAATGATAAATAAAGACCCAGCCCATATCCAAATCATCATGTATTTCAAATTAAAGAAATCCAAATCAATGAATGCTTACTGTGTCCAGCAACTCACTTAAAAGACAAACCCAATCTATCAAAAGCCTGCTGTAACAGAAGACATCCCAACCTTCCCAGTGAGCAAACCAGCAAATTGCGATTCTTACTAGAACTATAATGACCTCCGCAATGGATAGTAAAACAAAGAGTAATTTCTTTACATCCTTATAATTCATCACCAGCTGACTAATGCTCCAACTCCATTAACCAATCACCGATTTCAGAAGACAGCTATCTCAACCTCTCTGTAAACCCTAGTTTCTGCAATGGGGACAATGATAACATTATCTGCGCTCACAGACTTGTGTGAAGACTAACTGACAGAGTGGGTGCAATGTGCTTGGCACAATGCCTAACACACAGTGAGAGCTCAACAAACAGAACCTGCCGTCACCATCACCAATGTCACCACCATTGCAAAATCGCAGAGTTAATCAAACACAGCCAGCAACAGGATGCTGTCACACGCCCAGAGGGGGCTACTAAGACACACTAGGAAATATCCTTCCCAGTCATAGGTTTTAAACATCATTAAGAGATAATGACTATTTCTTCAATGATTTAGGCTAAATAATAACTGACTGACAAATTCTGACTATAAATAAGCTTATTTTTAATAATCCTGGCTTGGGCGCAGACAGCTCTGGAAGTATGGGTACGGTGTCCTCAGCCGCCTCAGCCCCAAGTCTGTGCAACAGCACCTGAGTGGGGGGCACTCTCAAGACAGAGTTCTCTAGGGTAAGGCCCAACACTGGCTAAGTTAAAGGACATATTTCTGGGTTACCTGAGTGGAATCACCCTGGATAGGTCACTGGTTAGGGGCTATTCCAGAAAGAGATATGAGTAAAGGGGAATCCTAATCCCTTCGTCTCAACGGAGAGCAAGGGAGAGAGTATATTTAATGGAAACAGGCCAAGAAGAAATCTGTATCGTAGAGTTAATTTATCCAACTAAAAATATCACTAAGCAATATTTATGACATGCCTACCAGAATGAGGTAGAAACAAATTTCTTCATCTCCTATCGTATTTCACCCCTCAGGTAGTAAAGATGCTGATGATAAAATATATCACTCAAACAGAGTAATCTGATTTACACGGGTTATTACTATTAAAGAGCTCAACCCAAAAGCAAGATTAATGGACTAGATGATTCACACTTTCAAATCCATTCATTAGGGGACAACCATCTGCTGAATACTGCGCATATGGATATGACATAGGCCCCCTCAGACTGCTGTCTAGTGATGAAGACAGATAAGAAGCTCTATTAATCCCCATGAATTCAGCTAAAGAGAGGCCGTAAGGTATAAGAAAAATGCAGGAGATAAAGTCAAATAATCATTTTTTGTGGTTTTTAGCTAAGGAAATCAAAGTGCATTGCATTCATACCTAAGCAAGTAAGAAAATTAAACACAAAAAACTTTATTACCTTCTCCTATCCCTAGTGAATCAGTGTCATAGTCAGGACTTTTACACAGAAAACCAGCTGAATTCCTTGCTCTGAGTATCACCAAACAATAACTTAACCCTCACATACAAATACCCTGTTTCATACCTTTAAAGCAGCAGAATTCGCCTGTTCATCCACAACACCTTTTTTCAGGACCTGATTCTGAGCCCGAAGCTGAAAACACAGGAAGCAATAGTTAATTTTTAATATAAACAATCACCTGTAGCAAGGAAATCACTTACCGTTACTTCACAGGAATGGTTACACTGAGTAACTACCTTCTCACATATATGAGAATAAAAATATTAGCATGGAAGAGGATAGTAGATATCATCATTCTGCCCAATGACATAATACTAATCAGCAGCAAAATCAACACTAAAATCCAGTTCTCTTGACTTCCATCCAGAACATGGCTCTTTCTGTAAAACCAAGTCTCCTCCTTAAATAAAAACTAATACAATAAACTAATACTAAATACTAATGCAATAAACTAATATTAAAACTAATAAAATAAATAATACGGTTCTGTGTATGTCATTTTCCTTGAAACTCTGGCACACATTCATTTGTAAAATACATACAATCGGACTAATTATGAAATAAGAACTCTATAGAGAATCAAAGTGTAGGGCACTAAACATACCCAGCAGGACACCGTGCCTAATATTAGCCACGCAAATATCATCCCCCACAATAGCCTCAGGAATGGTGGACTTGCACTAAGGCATCAGCTAAGGCAGTGTATGAAAGAAACTAAGAAGACTCAATCCAGAAGTTGGTAATAGCAGCTAACATTTGAAAACTCATCATATACCAGGCACTGTCCTAAGTGTTTTCCATGTATTACCTCATTAATCTTTACAACCCTATGAAGTAGGTACTATAATTGTGTCCATTTTACAGATGAGCAAACTGAGGTACAGAGAAGTTAAGTGGTAATGCTGAGATTCAGACCCCAGATTTAACTCCAGTCATAATGCCATTAGACAATACTGGTTACTATTGTCTAAAGCTACGTATAAATGAGAAAAGAAGTAGGCTGGAGAGGTTGGGGAAGTCTTTGAAAAGGTAGGACGCAGACTTTTTTTTTTTAATTGAGGTATAACTTTATTTTAAATAAAGCATACAAATCAAGAATTCTAAAGCTAAATGAATTGTGTGTATGCATATAGGTATACAACCAGCACTTGCAGAATTTCAAAAGATAAAATCCACTTCTACAGGAAGAAGAAAGTTCTCAGCAACACTGAGCATGTAAGTAGAAATATACAAGTCCTATGTAGCCAAAGCAAAAGGTGTACAGACTCATATTCTGAGGTTCAGTACAGAGACCATGAAAGACCAGGTTCTTCTCTGGGAAACTGAACAAAGGGAATGATTTTATCTGTGAGCTTAAAAAAAAATCTACTTCTAATTCTGCATAACTCAGATCTGTCTCCTGAGAACAGAAATGACCCTCCTCTGTGCCAAAAGGATAGGAATATTTAAATACTAAACCTTAAACTGAGTATGTGGAATTCTATAGAAAATTTAGCTAAGAATCTAAGAAAAGCAGGAATACTGCAGGATATTCAACAGCTTGAGCAAAAGACAGATTAAAAAATGAGCTTCTTCTATTTTTAGAAAGTTAAAGATACAGCTCACTACAAATAAAGAAGACCCAAATCTTGCTCTGCCATTTAGTAGACAATTTAAACTTGAAAAATTCACTTAACCATTCTGATCACTTTCTATAGGACCAGAACCACGACAATTTAAAAAAAGAACCTTAACTTTCATTTCTAAGACACACTTAAAAGCTACTTAAAACAAATTAACAGCCTACTCTGTTAAAAAGCAAAACATATTTTTTTCTTAAAGATTTTATTTTTAAGTAATCTCTACACCCAACATGGGGCTCAAACTCAATCCCGAGATCAAGAGCCCCAGGGTCCACCGACCGAGCCAGCCAGGCATCCCACAAAACAAAACTCTTAAATTACTGCTGTATAGAATTCAATCTGACTACAACAAAAAATGATTTGGATATTCCTTTGGAAAATACTGTTTGCTAAACTAATCAACAACAAAAACATGGTTTCAATAAAACTGCTTGGCAGAAAATGCAGCTCCTTTAGAAATATTTACCTAATACATTTATGAAGGTAGACAAGGATGACAGTCAGAAGCTCAGCACATACCACTGCCGTGTTAATTACACTTCACGGCATCTGGCGTCTTCCCACATTTCAGCATTCACTACGGCCACACTAGTGCATTAGTGAACCAGCAGCTTGTCAAATGCTGATGTTGCTGTGGTCAGTCTGGTCTTTTAGAATCCATCGTTCTCCCCACCAGCATTCACCACAGTGGGGAGGCAAATGAACACTGTTTTACTGTTTTAAAAATAGGTACAAGATCACCAGATGGTCACTAAAGCCTCCAGGAGATACGTACGGAGGCTCCAAAGCATGTGGGCCTAAGAAACAAGTGCCCTGAAGTGTCCATTAGGAAAAACTCTCCAGAAAATGACAGAGCCTACTTCCAAGCAGCTGTGCACCAAGCTCTTCTGTTCCATCCAGTAGAGGAACAGTACCTTTGCAGCCCAACTCTGAAACCCTTAGTCCTTTTAAACCTCGTTTTTCATGGTCTTGTAATCTTCTGATTTGCTTTACCTTTACTCTGAAAGCACAGCCCTTGCTCATTTTGACCAACCAAATCCCAGTTGTTCTTCCAGGAGCTAACTTCCTACCTCTGGTCCTAATTCATCCATAAATGTTTCCTAACCCCTCCCTATGGTCCGCAGGGAGCTTGCCCCTCTGTTCCTTTGGCACCTAACTAGTAAGAAGACATCTCTTATTAAACTGTTCAGCTTTAATTTTACTTTTTAAAGCAGTAAATTTTACATTTACTAATTTATGTTTGACTTCTGTACTCATCTCCCATCTGCCAATAAAACTGCAGCTCGTGGTAGAGACTACAGCCTACTTCCCTGTATCTCCTGCCTACAGTGAAAGATCAAAGCCATGGACACAGAAGGCACTCAGTAAATGTTTAGTTAACTAGTCAAATTAAATACTGTATGTAAAAGGCATTTGAAGGTAATGCATCATACATCTATAAAGCTTCATTACTCTAACAGTCCCTCTCTGACCTTACCCCAAGATCTGTCTCCTGCATCAGTGACAAGGTAACTCCAGCCACCACTCCCTGGTACTGCAGAGCCTACGGATAGTTTATCCCCATCCAGAGGGACGTACAAGCAAGTAGGGAGAGAGAAAGACCAAGTGGTACTCTCAGTGCTTTGGAATACTGAAAATGGTAGAACCAGAAGGAGTTTTAGGGATCACCCAGGCCAGAGATTCTGAAGCTGGGATCTGTAGGTGGCTTCAGTATTTTGAAGCTTCGAATCAGGGTTTGGGTGAGGCTTAGGGATGGGCTTAGGGTTGTATAATGCTCACATTACTTTGTAATGAAGAAAAGCTTATATGTTTAATAGTTTGTTTTATAGGGTTGTAAAACTTGTAAAATGTCAAAATGTCCACTGTAGGAAATAGTTATGTAAGAGTGGTTCTAACACAGAAGACTGTTGGGGATTAGATGAGAAAATGTGTATATGGGATTCATCTCTCTTTCCCCACAAACTCTTCCAACAGTCCGTGATTGAAGGTAGTACATCTCTAATCTTGGACCCGTTGTCCCATCGCAGGTTGTCAAAGCAACAGGAGAGGTCATAGTTGACTTACCACCACTCTCTGTCCCTAGAGCAATAACTTTGTGATAAGCCTGACCGTTCCAGAACCAGAGTTACGTAGAGAAGTCTGTAGAGTGGTCTTTAGCGATTTAGGCTCAGGCCTTTTGAGGCTTCTTGATGTCCAGTAGGACCACATGGTTCTAATCATTTGGAGAAACACCTGTAGACTCTGCAGTCCCAGGTAGCAGTGGCTGGAGTTATTCCGTCACTGAGGCAGGAAACAAACCCTCTTCTCTCAGACCTGCCCTCAAACGGACCCCTTCTCCTGTTCCTGATCCCATGCAGGCCAACTCCTTAGGACAACACCCCACCCCAACCCCTGCAGTCTGTCTCACCTGTGACTGGATGACTAGATCAGCGGCCGATTAAAGAGGAAGGGTAGGACAGACACCCCTGGCTTTTCTAAGGTCCTACTATTCAAAGTGTGGTCTGCAGACAGTGCAATAGCATCACCTGGGAGCAGACTCTCGGGCCCCACCCCGGACCTACTGAACCAGAATCTGCCGTTCAACAAGGTCTTCAGGTGAGTCACAGAGACGTTTTGTGTCTGTGACGCACTGATCTAGGGGCTAAGCTAGCACCTTCTAACAGGGTAGCCAAAGCCACATGTGCCTATTTAAATTTAAATTAAAATAAAATCTAACATTCTGTTCCCTAGTTGCACTAGCCACACTGGAAGTGCTCAACGGTACCACATGACTAGTGGTTTGCCCCGCTGGACAGCATAGATACAGAACATTTTCATCCGCATGGAAAGTTCCATTGAATAGCACTGAACACAATGCTGTTTTCCAAACAAACTTTAGTAGTAAACTCTACACCCTGGGGGGGGGGGGCTGATACTAGACTTTAATCCAAATGATACTCATTTTTAATCCAGCTCCTGAGTCAATTTCTCTTACAGGAAGGGGCAATTAATCAGGTCCCACCAAACTCCACTATCTAGAAAGCAAACACACCGAGTCAAAACTGACCCTTCACCAATATGAATAGCTATTTCCTAAGAGTATAAATCTAAAAAAGCTCCCACAGGCAATCTCCTTCATCACTAAAAGAAGCATCAATTGCAAAGTAAACTGTTAAGAGAAATACTGGATGTCTGACTTTCCCATTTGTTTTTACTGGCTCAAAAAGAGCTTTGAAAAGATTGAGCAAAAACTAATATACTGATTCTTTTGGTTCTCAAACTTTGGTGTGCATCCAAATCACTTCAGAGGTTTGCTACACACAGATTGCTGGGTTTGACCACCAGTTTCAGATTCAGTAAGTCCCAGGTGGGTCTGAGAATGTATACTTCTAACTAGTTCCCAGATGCTGATGATGCCAATCCAGGGACCACACTTTGAGAACCACTGGCCCAGAGTAACACAAACACTAAGAAAACAGAACCTGAAACATGCTTACACACATAACATGATGCCAGGCAGGGATGCAGGAGCTCCTGCAAAGAAAGCAGGCTGAAATCAATAGAGCCAGGACTCAGTGCTCTTAGCCTCTCCTCCCTATGAGACATACCAGAGCATCAGAAGCAGACCAGGCTGCGGAAGAGACACCATATAAGAAACGATCTTTGATTCTTAATCTACCGTGTAGTAACTGAGGCGTCGATTAGCTTTCCCTCACATCTCAAAGAAGCAGTTTGCATTGCTTACCAACTACCTTCAAAAACCTCTGAAAACCAATGCATACACCTTTCCTCTCCCCTAAACTTTATTAAACCTGAAGTTTCAAAAGTCTCCAATGACCTTCTAATTGCCCAAACGACCAGGGTCTTAATCTCTACTTTTACTGGCTTTTCCATTAACACTTTACATTAACAGTATGTATGCCTCAGAAATTCTCCTCTGCTTTGGCCTCCCATCTTTTATGTAACTAAACTTTCAGTCTCTTAAATGGGAGCTCCTCGGGCCATTTTTTTCCTTCTTGGGAGGAAAGAATATTATGATCATAGTTCTTAGGCAAGAAATGGGCTCCTTCCTGGAAAACAGGCTGAGATCTGCATTAAATCTGACCAAGAAGATTCTGCAACTGTCCTTGGTTTAGGGATCATGCTTGCTGCTGTCTTGATATGTAGCCTCCTTCTACTGTCTATGAGGAACTCTATTGTCTTTGTATCCTAAATAAGGAAAAAGACCTAACTGGATTTCAACATTAGCCCACAACTTCTGCACCAGGGAAGGTAATGCAAAGCTCGAGTGCCCCTTCCACAAGCTCAGGGCTGAAGGCAGCACAGATCTTATCTAGAAATTACTCGGCACTAGAATTGACAGAGAATAAAAAGCACATGAAATCTTTTGACCAATCTCTGTTCTCTTATGTTCTGAAGTGTCCATCACATTGCAATTAAAAGGATGAAAAATGATCTAACCCAATCTGAGAGATAAATAACCTCAAGTCTGGCAGACCTCCTACAGTCCATCTCCTCCTCCCTTCACACCCTTCCCACAGGTGTTCTCCAAAGAGTCTACCAAAAGGTTCCACCCGGACTAACTCTTGCAGTTCAACTGCTTGTCTTCACAGGAATTATTCCAAAAGCTCTGGCCTTTGTCCTGACTTTTAGCCAGTCCATCTCCACTAGAAATTTCCAGCAGTTTCCCCAACAACACCTCAACTACTATGTGAACAAGATAACTTTGATGTGCCTTGCAACCTTAAAATTCTATAATTATATCCAACCTTTAATACACCCCTTTGCCCTAAACTGGCTCGCCTTCCTGCCAGTAGCATCTGTCAGTGGCAGTCATGTCCCTTCATCTAGAACCACAGGGTCAACTCTTCAGTCTCCCCTCACTCACCACATCCCACAGATGAGTAAGACACAAGGATGAGTGTCTCATATACCATAGTCTTCATAAGTTTTGTGCTATGTACAAAGCGGGCACTCAAAAAAGAGGTAACTAGGGGCGCCTGGGTGGCTCAGTCGGCTGCGCAACTGACTCTTGGTTTCTGCGCAGGTCGTGATCTCGTAGTCTTGGTCATGGGATCAAACAGCATGGGGCTCTGCGCTCAGTGCGAGCCTGCTTCAGATTCTTTCTCCCTCCCTCCGTGCCCCCTCCCAACTCTCGCATGCTCTCTCTCTAAAATAAATAAATAAAATCTTTAAAAATGAAGTTAAAAAAAAAAGAAGTAAAAAGGTACTTTAACCCTAAGTCCTAAATCTAGGCCCTCCTCTCCATCTTAACAGTGACTAATTTGATTTAGTCCTATATTACACTTCCCAAAAGTATCCCAACAGCCTATAGTCTGGTCTTCTTTTCACCGATCTTTCCCTATTTCAATCCATCCTCCGAGTAGTTAGTTACCAGTTCCCCTCCTAAAAGTAATGCCATTATCCCAATTAAAAACCTTTGACATCTATTATTCAAAAGATAAAGTTCAAACTTATTTGACATCCACAACCCTTTATGATGATGAGGTCCAAATTAACTCTCCAACCATACTGCACCTCTCTCTGCCGTGTACCTTAACGTGCTTTCATGACTGGGAACATGGCCTGTTCCCTTTGCCTGGGATGCTACCAACCCTCCCTCTTCCCTATTTCCCAATCTGAGTAACTTCTACTCTTACCCTCATCTCTTCTGTGTTCCCACTGAACACTTGTCATACGTATCATAATTATGTACAATGTCTGAACATTCTATTAAAGGATTCTCCTTAAACCAGAACTCTGCTCACTCAACAGAACCTGGCAGACTATGCACAGGAGGCCCATAATAAATGTCCATTGAACGAAAAAGCATATATATCCAAAAAAAAAAATCTTTTGGAAGGCTACACAATTATTTCAGCAATGCAGTCACTGCTTAAAACATTTTTAGAACTCTCTTTTGCCATTTGGAATTGCCTTCTGAGACTGTTTATCCTCTGGAGAAGAAAATCAGTCCCCTCACTTTATACTCTTAAAACATTTTCACCCAAAATAGTGGAGTCAACTTTGAGTATTGCCATTCTCCACACGCTCTCCTTCATCATATGGATTTGTTCCAAACAATTTCTGACCCTTTCCAACAAGAAAATATTCCTTCAAAGGCTGAAAACTTGCCATCACTGACATTGTGCTGCAGGCTCTTAAGACAATTCCAAATGTAAATGCAAGAAGTTCTGCCAATGGCCGCACCGCTGGAATAAGTATATTATCTCAAAAGACTCCCATTTGATGGTGAAAAGACCCAAGTGTGTATGTTTAGGCAAAGGTTTTATTTTTCAAACAATAGTTCATTTTACCTTGCTGAATATGTGTTAAGTGAAACCCTAAGAAAAAAATGTGCGTCCGTTTCTCTAAATTGTCAAAAGGGGGCTAGGTCTTCCCAATGCTCCCATGATGCCAGATCATTGAAAACTAAGCTTAATGACTGTTCAATTTCCGAGGATGTGAGATTCTTTTATAACTTCATTAGAATATTCTTAAGGCAGCAACACCTTAGAAGCAGCACCGCCCTTTCCCAAGAAAAGGGTTCCATCATTTAAAGAAGGATGCCATAAATACGACTGTTTGCTTAACTCAACATGTATTGAGCACCTGGGTGTTCTGCCCCACTCCAGGTGACCGAGGGAAAAGACAGAAAAAGGGACACAGCCCTAGCACTCAAGCTTTCAAAATCATCTCCAGACAACATCTTGCCAACACACTAAATACATTCGTAACCACCCATCCTCAGTGAAACAGTTTACAGGAATGGCTCGCTCTACCCTCCCGAATTGACTGGGGACACATAAATCTCTTTATCCTCATCTCATCCCTGTGAGGAGGAAGAAAGCTTGATCTTTCCCATCACTGGGCTAGGAAAATTGAGGAAGCAGCAGTAGAGGTGCTTACCCTTCCCCTCCCCTCCCGACCAGCACCAGAGGCAGAAGCCAGGATTCGGACACCCCAGTCCCAAGCCCGCTAGTTTAGTGAGAAGGAAGAATCAAACTCCTGATCCTTCCGGCAGAAACGCACAGGGACCCAAAGACGGCCCGGCCCCAACCCCTGGGAGCTGCAGGTGGAGGCACGGTAATGGTGGACAGAGAAGACAGAGAGGAGGGGCACGGCTCGCGTGCCCCTTCGCCGTTCCCCTCCGTCCCGACGAGTAGCTGCCAAGGCAACCCGAGGCCGCAGGGCCGGGGACCCCCTACTCCCCGCCCACGATGGGTACCTTCGAGTACTCCTGAGCCAGCTTCTGGTACTTCCCCTGCAACTCTGCCGAGGCCATGGCCTCCCCCGCCCTGTCCGGGCCTGGCTGCCCAGGCCGCTCAGCCCCGCCCCCCGCCCCCAACCCCAGACACGCTCCCCAGTTGGGCTCCGCCAGCGCCCGCCCGCTGGGCCACCACCGCCGCGCCTCCTCCTCCACTTCCGGGTTCGCCGGGTGGGAGGAAGGCGGAGTGGGACCAGGGGCGGGGCGACTACCGGGGGCGGGGCAGCGCCTGGACGTCACCGCCCCACCCTCCCGCGCCTGAGCACGTGCGTGCGCAGCCTCGCTGGAGCGCCAGGGCTCTGCCTCTGGGACCAGGGGCGCCATCTTGACGCATGGCCCAAGATGGCGACCTAGAATGGATAAGAAGAGGATCGATCAAGAAAGGAAGGGAATGACGAGAGCCCACAGAATGGGGGTGGGGGGGACCGAGGAGAGGGGCGGTGGTTGCGAAGAGCAGAGGACCGGAAGAAGAAACATTCTAAGCGCATCAAGAATTCTGGCGGATCTTCTCTCCCCCTACCCCTGCTGGTTCCCATGGCAACCGTCTGGCGTTTGATGGTTATCGCTTTCAGAACGTACACGGGGAGAAAGACCTTTATATTCCTCTATCTCGTTATCCGGATATGGTAGCACCAGACATGCCCTGCATTGTAAAGTCTGACCCCCCAGATTTGTAACGCTTGCTGCTGCCATCCTCCCCTACTCCAGACCATACAAACCATTGTCTTATATTTTGACATTGAAATTGCTTTGTGTCCGTTCTCTACCCACCCTATCCACACACCCTTACCCCCATACGCGTACCACAGCAGAGCCTTTTTCAGTGGATTGAGTAAAAAGCCGTTAGGAAATTTCAGGAAATGTCTCCTGCCAGGCGTGCAGATAGGGTGGATGATAACAAATAACTGGAGAATTGAAGCAAAAAATAGTCTGCCTGAGATATTTTATACTGCTTTTCTTGAAATAAAAGCTTGCCTCCATTCAACAAATATTTGTTGGAGTTCTATTGTATATTCGATATTGTTCTAGGTATTGCCTGTATTGCAACATTAAAATGTTCATTGATAGAGGAATGAATAAATAAAATTTAAAGTATGTTTGCCATAAATTACAACACAGCAGTTAAAACAAATGACCTAGATCTGTATATCTGTATGTATCAACATGACAGGATGTTAGCAAATTGCAGTACACAATAGGATGAAAAGATGCATTTAAAAATAGGAAACATTTGCTTTGTTCGTGAACAGGTGAACATGTAGGAAAAATAGAAAAACAAGAACTGGACAGATACACATCAAATTCTGGATAGTGGTCACCTCTGGTGGGAAAAAGAAAGGGAAATGAAATGGCAGAACAAAGGACCATAAACTTTAGTTAATTTTTTAAAAGTAAATGTGACAGGGCGCCTGGGTGGCTCAGCTGGTTCAGCGACTGCCTTCAGCTCAGGTCATTGATCCTGGAGTCCCGGGATCAAGTCCCGCATCGGGCTCCCTGCTCAGCTGGGAGTCTGTTCTCCCTCTGACCCTCCCCCCTCTCATGCTCTCTCTCTCTCTCTCAAATAAATAAATAAAATCTTTAAAAAAAAATAAATATGACAGGATGTAAACATTACCTACCTAGGAGGTACAGTAGGATCATAGTTATATTGGCATTTTAGGATACTTGAAATTTTCCATGATTAAAAATACTGTGACATCCTAGTTTCTTGTTTGGCTATGAGTAAGCCTGGGATTTTATACTGAAATGCTGAGCCCGTACGCGTTTTTTCAGCAATTGTAATGTATAAGAGGATTATAAACTTTAAAAAATGTTGTTTATATTTTTTTTAATTTGCTAATAGTGACGCCCTACTGTCCAGCAAACTTTCAGAACAATCCTTTTAAACTATTATTATTAGGGTGCCTGGGTGGCTCAGTTGGTTAAGTGACTGCCCTCGGCTCAGGTCATGATCCTGGAGTTCCAGGATCGAGTCCTACATCGGGCTCCCTGCTCAGCAGGGAGTCTGCTTCTCCCTCTGACCCTTCCCCCTCTCATGCTCTCTCTCTCATTCTCTCTCTCAAATAAATAAATAAAATCTTTAAAAAAATTATTATTATTAGTTTTCATGACACCACCAAGCGGCAGAATTAAATATTGTAAGTGCATTTTTCTGGTTTGTAAAGTAATGGAATTTTCAATCATTTAAAAATAAAATGTCGGGTGCCTGGATGGCTCAGTTGGTTAAGCGACTGCCTTCAGCTCAGGTCATGATCCTGGAGTCCCAGGATCGAGTCCTGCATCGGGCTCCCTGCTCAGCAGGGAGTCGGCTTCTCCCTCTGACCCTCCCCCCTCTCATGTGCTCTCTCTCTCTTATTCTCTCTCTCAAATAAATAAAATAAAATCTTTAAAAAAAAAATAAAACATCATCTCAGAAACAACATTCCACAGAAAGAATGTCCAACTTTGGCTAGAGAGCCTATGTGAGTTCATTTTGCTGAACTGAGAAATTTGCTTTCCACTGCTTGGTCTAGTTATTCTGTCAGATGCACGGTTTTCAAATCCCAGTTCATAAGTCTGAATACATTAAAGATTCTCTCCCTCAACACCATTAAGTGAGTGAAAAGGCAACACCATTAAGTGAGTGGGAGAAGATGCTTACAACATTTATATCCAACAGAGTTCTCTTACTCCCTTATTCAAATATATAAAGAGCTCTTACAAATCAATAGAGAAAGGCAATCAAAAAGAAAAATAGGCGAGAGACTTCAACAGGAATTTCACAAAAGAAGATATATAAATATCCATTAAATATGCAAAAGAGTGTTCAGTTTCATTAGCAATCAGGAGGAAGTAAAATTAAAACCACAGTGAGATACCATTCATACCCACAAGTGTTAGTGAGGATATGGAACAGGAGAAGCTCTTATAAAATGCTGGTAGGAATATAAACTGGAAAAATCATTTAGGAAAGATTTTGGTATTATTTACTCATCCATACATATTCATGATCTAGCAATTCTACTCTTAGGTATACACCAAAAAAAAGACAGTGTGCATGTATTCACCAAGAATATTCATACCACTATTATTCATAAGAGTCAAAAAAAACCTATCAACAGAATAGATAAATGATTGTACATTCATATTATGGAGCACTAAACAGCAATTAAAAACAACTGAACTATAGCTAACTGCTGGATGAAAATCAAAATATAATCCAGAACGAAAGCCAGCTCCCCCCTAAAAATTATATTGTATAACTTCATTTACATGATTTTCAAAAAATGGCAGAATTCAATTATAAGGTTCAGGGATGTATGCTCGGGTAATGTAACTAGAAAGAAAAATAAGGAAGTGATAGCCACAAAAGTGAGAAACCTGATTGGAAGGGGGCATGAGATGGGCTGTGGGGGTGATGGCAGTGTTCTTTCTGTGTTAACTGGGTGATAACTAACTTCTCATCAGGTACATTTTTGTTTTGTGTACTTTTTTCTATGAGTGTTCCATTTCGCAATAGCAAATTTTTCTTTTTTAAATCTCAATTATCTCATATGCTTGCCAGCAATAGTTCCCAACCTGTAAAAATAACATACTTATGGGGAGTAGTATAAATGAAGGTTGCTTGGAATTATTGTAAATATGCAAGTGTTATGATGATCATTAAATCATTTAAAAAATGTAATTGTTTTAGGACTTTTTTTTTTCAGTTGCAGGTATGAGAAATGGAACTCAAACTAGCTTAGACCCAAAGGGGGAATTTACTAGAAAGCTTTGTGAATAGCTCACAGAAGAACAAGAAAAAGAGGAGCACAGGATCTCAAGTACAACGCAGCCCAGGGATCTGTTTTTGCAACTCTCGCATTCCCAGCATGTGCTCCTTCCCCGTATCTTCCTTTACTTCTGCGAGGTAGCCAAACCAAGCGGCGCACTGGTCCTGAGCCTCCCATCTCACAACTCTGCCTCCCAAGAGAAACTAGGCTGCTTAGTTCCAGTTTGAAAAATCCTAGGGAAGGTCTCTGACAGCTTGGGTGAGATGCTCATCCTTGGGTCCATCAGCTCTGACCTGAATTTTCAGTCACACAGGACGGACTGGTCAGCTGAGAAACCCCCTAGGCCCTGACCAAACCTAGGGAATAGATCACTCTTTCCCCAACTGAAGACTTCTACGGCAGATGCCACCAGGGTAAGCAAGGGATACACAACTACAGAGACAGGTAAGGGCCAGAAAGCAACACTGGGGACCCCTTGATGCAGACCCAAGTTTCCCCAAGGGCATAGCGTGCTCTCCGCACACCTGGAAGCCATCTTGGGAGGTGAGAAAGAGGGACCAAAACTTAGAATAAATGAGTATTTCCTGAAAGGACGGACTATTGTAAACCAAAATAAATAAATAAATAAATAAATAAAACAAAACAAGAGTTTTGACTGGAGACTGGGAAATTACTAACTGATGAAATAGGCCTTCCCCTTCCAATGGAGAGGAGATTGTGAGAAGACCAGATCTGCCATAGAGAAAGGAAAGGCTCCATTTTCTCTGCACATCTAAACATACCATGAGTCAGTTATGGCAACATAGCATAAGCAAGAAAAAGTTTTGGTTTGTGCTATTCAAACTCCATCCTGAACAATAAAAGATCTGGCTTAAAACAAGACTTGGGACTTCCTTATACATCATGAAAGGATAATGATGGAGAACAGAGATGTTGGCCCTTAGTTCAATGTTGATGAATAAACAATTATATATTAAATAAGGGGTCTTTAAAGAAACACACCTAAAATGAAGTTATTGATTCATTGATGAAAATGCTGTGACCAGAGGCTTGCAGGAACCTAAGCCTGTGTTTTCTAATCCCGTTAATTGCTAATTCAGTGTTTATGGCAATTTGAGAACATAACTATTGCCAAGTAAGGGAAATCAAATGTAATGTATATAGATTGAGAACAATGTGGAACTTCTCTTGGTCATACAGTGACCAATTATGCCATGGGGTTACTTAGAAGATATTGTCAATCTCTGGGTGCACATGATTTCTTGGTGCAATGGAGTCATGTTTTCCATCTTAGCATATATCTGAAAATCAAGAACTTCTTTCAATCTTCAAAGCTCCATCTTTTGAAATCATACATTTTACTTCATAATAACCTGCTGTATGTAGCAGCCCCTACAGTGACATTGGAAGACCACCTAGCCCCACCCGCATCTCCCCACACAGGCATTAAGATAACTAAGTAACAATTTTCTCTGGTCTAGTTTCACAATCCCCATGGCTGGTCACCACACCTGGCCACTGAGATAATGGACAACAAAGAGCATTTGCATGGGTGGATATAAGGAAAGGACTAAAGAAGGCAACCTTTGGGTCTTTTGTTATGGCATATTGTCCTTGTGTTATTTATATTTTTAACCCAGTGGGAAAATGCGTATCACTCTACGGTAAAATTAAAGAAGGGGTGGGGAGAAGGGGGAGAAAGAAAAGAACTTTCCTCCACTTGATTTTCTTTTGAGCAGTTAGCTCCAAAGTTCAGGTTTTGTAATGAGCGCTCAGTGAGGCAAAATCTGACAAATGTGATGATTTGCAACTTTGAGGAGCTCTACTAAATAGGAATTCTGGACTTTGAAGGTCTGCAACCCCCTTCTTTGGCTGTGCTCTAATGCTTTGCCTCCCTTGGTCGCAGCAAGACAGAAGAATGACAGAATAAGCACAGAGCCCTGACTTAGCTTGTCCAAAGTCAAATAGTGAACACTGGCAGAATCGTAACTAGAACCCAGGTCCTTTGTCTCTACTGCAGGCTGTATTTTCTCTAAGTTAGGTTAAGTGCCCACATGGAAGAAACCTTTTGCTATTTAGCTTAAAGAATCAGAAGGTGAACAATGAGATACTACCTCACACCAGTCAGAATGGCTAAAATTAACAAGTCAGGAAAGGACAGATGGTGGGGATGCGGAGAAAGGGGAACTTTCTTACAGTGTTGGTGGGAATGCAAGCTGGTGCAGCCACTCTGGAAAACAGTATGGAGGTTCCTCAAAAAGGTGAAAATAGAGCTGCCCTACAACCCAGCAATTGCACTATTGGGTATTTACCCCAAGGATACAAACATAGTGATCCGAAGGGCACCTGCACCCCAATGTTTATAGCAATGTCCACAATAGCCAGACTATGGCAAGAGCCAAGATGTCCATTGACAAATGAATGGATGAAGAACATGTGGTATATATATGTACAATGGAATACTACTCAGTGATCAGAAAAAAGTGAAATCTTGCCATTTGCAACAACATGGATGGTATTAGAGGGTATTCATTATTGTTTTTTCCTTCTCTTAAGACTGGTTTTCTCTGCCTCCCTGTCTTATATGAGGAAATAGTCATGAACAGCACCCAGATTTCTATAAATGAACCTATTACATATTTTTTAAGTTTGTAACTTGTTATTATGGACAAGTTTTTAAAACACATACAAAAGAAAAGAGAGTAATATAATGAGCCCCCA
The DNA here is from genome assembly GCF_009762305.2 of Zalophus californianus. NCBI lineage: Eukaryota > Metazoa > Chordata > Mammalia > Carnivora > Otariidae > Zalophus > Zalophus californianus. Next base: position 72,139,309 of record NC_045602.1, read on the forward strand.
TGAGCCCATAACCTAGCTTTAACAATAATCAGCTCTGGCCTACAACCCCATCCATGTTCTCCCACCCCACTTGATTAATTTGAAACAAATCCAATATGTCATATGATTATTTTTAAAAATATATTTATTTATTTACTGGAGAGCGAGAGCATGAGCAGGAGGGAGAGGGGGACAGGGAGAGAGACTCTCAAGCAGACTCCATGCTGAGCACAGAGCCCAAAGCAGGGCTCCATCTCAGGACCCTGAGATAGAAACTGAGCTGAAATCAAGAGGGAGAGGGGGAAGCAAGGAGCCCAACGCGGGGCTGGATCCCTCAATCCCAGGTCTCTGAGATCTTGACCTGAGCTGAAGGCAACAGATTGAGCCACCCAGGTGCCCCTCATATTGTAACTTTTTATTTATTCTTCTAGCAAGAGAGTTTTCAAACTCAAATACATATCTTTTTCAAATTGAAGTCTAGTTGACACAATGTTACATTAGTTTCAGGTGTACAACATTGTGATTCAGCAAGTCTATCCATCATGCAGTGCTCCCCACAAGTGTAGCTACATCTCCTGATGTCCTTTTTCTGGTCCTCTTGACTGTAACAGTTTCTCGGACTTTCCTCATTTTTGATGACCTGGACAGTTTTGAGGAGTATTGGTCAATTGTTCTGTTGAGTGTGCCTCAGTTGGGATTTGTCTAATGTTTTCTCATGATTAGACTGGGGTTAGATTTTTGGAAAGGAGACCAAAGAGGTAAAGTGCCATTCTTAACATATCATATATCACATCAAGGGCAATATGAGCAACATGTTAAATTTGATCATCTTAATAATCTACGAGATGTTGATAATCTATTAGATATCAGTGTTAAAGAGTTGCATTTGCTTAAGCATGGGGCCTTTTCTTTCTCCATTCTTCTGCCTTTATATTCCAATTTTGCTCTTTCTCTGGAGTGTTGGCCCATACAATGGCTATAAAACAAAAGATGTATATTGAGGGACAATGGGGGATAAGACCAGAAATGGGAGGACACAAAGCACTGGATTTTTTTTTTTTTTTTAAGTTCTATGCCCAACATGGGGCTTGAACTCTTGACCCTGAAATCAAAAGTCACATGCTATACCAACTGAGCCAGCTAGGTGCCCCACGTACTAGCTTTTAAGTTTGGCCTTTTGGCAAGGGATGAGGGGAGGTAGAATAGGTGGAGAGTAAAGATTTAACTCTCACATTTTTGAAAGTCTACTCCTGAATTCTGCAGTATGGGCATCCTCATTTTGTGTGTGTGTGTGTGTGTGCACGCGTGTGTGTGTGTGTGTGTGTAGTAGAACATGCATAAGGTAAAATTTACCATTTTAGCCACTTTTCAGGTGCACATTCAGTGGTGTTAAGTACACTCATCATCACCACCCATCTCCAGAATTTCTCATCTTTCCAAACTGAAACTCCATATTGTTAAACCCTAACTCCACATTCCCCTCTTCCCCTAGCCCCTGGCAACCACCAGTCTACTTTCTTTTTCTATGAATTTGGCTACTCTAGTATCTCCTATAAGTGGAATTCTACAGTCTCTGTCCTTTTGTGTCTGGCTTATTTTACTTAAAATATGATCTTCATGTTTCATCCATGAGGTAGCATGTGTCAGAATTTCATTCCATTTTAAGGCTGAATAATACACCACATCTTACTTATCCATTCATGCATAAATAAATATTTTTAAGATAACAGCCACCCTCATGGGTATGAAGTAGTATCTCATGTGGTTTTGATTTGCATTTTCCTAATGATGGTGATGTTGAACATCCTTTCATGTACTTATTGGTATCCTTAATTTTTAAAGATGCTTTACCCTTGCCCATTGTTTATTTGCATACTCTACTGCCAATTTCACCTTCCTATTCCTTGCCAGTGTCACACAGAGGGACAGAGTGTAAGGGCACAAGCCTCTCTGACTCTGTAAATGGCTGTATTGGGACAAGTTTGTACTGCCTTTCTCTGTAGCTCTACAAAGCAGCAGGCCTCAGTTAAGGCAACTGGTCTACCTAAAAATGGCCTCCAAACTGTCCTCCCTGACTCTAGGCCACCCTCCTTGTTGCCGCAGATTGCTAGCTTCATAGAGTAGGAACAGTTTCCTATTTCCATAGGAAAACACCTGAATCCTTGGGCTCCACCCTCCTTTCCCACACTCTGCTTCACTGCTTGTGATTTTCCATCACCCTCCCCAACACTCTCCCGTCTGTGTGTGCACCCCTCCTCTTACTCTAAATGGCTTCCCTGCTCCCCACCATCTGGACAAATGCTTCACAACATTAACTCCTTTTCCTCTTTCTCAGTTATCCTTTTTAAGTCCTCTAGCATTTTAAAACTCTGGACCACTATTGGCATTTATTTTCTTTATCTTTTAAGTGGATATTTTATTTATTCATACTTAAACCTATAAACCAATCAGCCAAACTGGTACTATTATCATGATAAATGAAAACAGCAAACATCTTCCTACAAATACAAGAATACTGAACAAATTAGGAGTGTAGTAAAACAGCACAAAGGGCAGAGGAAATCAGTGAAGCACAGTATAGCTTAACCCTTCATGGTAACAAATGAGGTTATTAACAAGTTAAAGCCTCACACTCTCAGAAAATGCAAATAATCTTTCAGCACACATCTTTGTATTTTTACTTCCTATTCTTGAGGTTAGAGTCTAGAGCCTAAAAATATCCAACTTAGTATTATATCTAGTCATCTTTTATCATGTTGCCCACAGCAGCCAATGCTACTGAAACTCCTTTTATTAGACTCCAATTGTATCCCCTCATTTGACATAATAAGCATAATGAGAAACATTACTCCTCTCCCCAGTTGTGGAGCTGATTGTCCCAGGCTTGGTTATTCCAGGTGTGGGGGCACCAGGTCTGACTGTTCCAAGAACGGTTGCTCCAAATGGGGTCGTTCCAGGTCTGGTTGCTCCATATTGGATCGTTTCCAGAAGTGTTCGTCAGGTATCCCTGGTGATAGGAAGAGAAGGCTAGGTGTTCTGTAGTTGCTGAGTTGTTCTGAGTCACCCTGTTGCTATTCTCTGGCCAGTTGCTGTTCTGCTATCTCTGGTTCTGGAACCAGGTCTTAGTTGCTTAGAGCTAAGGTTCAGAATGTTGGAATGTTCTTGCATCTGGAGGAGGCTGAGGTATTTCTGTCTCTGAAATCTATCATTGAGTACACATAGCTGGGTCTGAGGGAGGACTGTTCTGTTTCTTCCGTGGGTTGTATTTTCCTTCTTCACTGTGCTCTCCTCTACAGAAGTGGGTAACAGTTTTACTCTGGGACTGGTGGAAGAATCGAGGCTGTCCTGAATAAGCAGATCCACTGAGGAAGGAAAAGGAGAGAGATGATCGTTGTGTAGGGTGTCTCAGCAGAAGACATTTGCAAGGATGCATAATGTTCTCCAGGCCCATAAATCTCAGGCATTGCACAAGAGTCCCTAGAATTGGATGCTTCGGGGCCAGGTGGGCATTGGGGCTCAGCTGAACCCACATTCATGATGCTGAGTTGTGGGTAGAGGAGGAAAAAACAAAGAGCAAGATTGGGTTTTTTTTAAAGATTTTATTTATTTATTTGAGAGAGAGAGAATGAGAGATAGAGAGCACGAGAGGGAAGAGGGTCAGAGGGAGAAGCAGACTCCCTGCTGAGCAGGGAGCCCGATGTGGGACTTGATCCCGGGACTCCAGGATCATGACCTGAGCCGAAGGCAGTCGCTTAACCAACTGAGCCACCCAGGTGCCCCAACAAAGAGCAAGATTGTAAGAAAGGTCCAGGTTTATGTATCTAGGTGGAAGACCTTAGAGAAATATGAAGATCTCCAGATGTAAGAGTATCAGAAAGATGGTCAGGGGGGTACCTGGATGGCTCAGTCAGTTAAGTGTCTGACTCTTCATCTTAGCTCAGATCTTGATCTCGAGGTTGTGAGTTCAAGCCCCATGTTGGGCTCCATGCTAGGCATGCAACCTACCTAAAAAAAAAAAAAAAAAAAAAAGAGCATCAAAAAGATGGGATGAAGTGGGTCACCACCACAATAGCAAGAGCTAACCAGCCCAATCCGGCAAAAGGTCAGCATTTATTTTCTTTATATTGTTATTACACCATGTATTAAGACATGTGCCCTCAACTAAACTGCAAAACTTTAAGACAAGAACCATATCTCACTCAGCTTTCACACTCAGTGATGGATGGGAATACACACACATCCAGGTTAGCCCCAGATGCGCCTGCAGCACCTGGAGGGGCCTGGGGGGGGTAGTCCATCACCAGAAGGAAAGCAGTCTCATCACACTCCCGCCAACAAAGAGCATTTCTTTACTTTTCCCATTGCATTTCTTCCAGTTAGACGTTGTCTTGGATGCGTTTCCAGTTTTGCCCTCCCCCTCTGGGATGTCTTCCTCTCCTCTCCTTCCACCACTGCCCCTCCTCCAGGTACCCACACTTTCCCCTCCGCACCACTCTTGGTTCTATTACAGAGGCCCATCCTCCTGGGGGAAGCACTCCATTCCATGAGCTCAGTGGAGTCTTTGACTTGTCGTAATCTTCAGAGCAGAGCACATACAAGGCAATCTATTTTCTCTTTTATTTAAGAAAAAATTTGTAACGTTGACTGCATCCCAAAACATAACTTCAGTGCTTGTCAGGCTACCAAGTCTCTGTCTCTTTACTTTTGCTTGCCAAGAACTCCCCCTCTCCACCAATGGCACACCAAAAAAATCCTGATTTGCCACATACATAGTACATATATTTATATAGCCCTGCATTTCAAGAAAGAAGATTGTTATTCACTATATCCTTTCCAAGCCAATCCATTAGCAGGACCCAAATTTCTCCACTATTTCCCATCTTTGTCTGGATGCCTGAAAAAGCCTCCCAGCTGATCTCCCTGCTTCTATTCTTACCCAACTACAATCTTTTCTCCACACAGCACTCAGAGTGATCTTTATTTTTTTTTTTAAGTAGGCTCAATGCAGGACTTGAACCCCCGACCCCGAGATCAAGACCCAAGTTGAGATCAAGAGTTAGACACTTACGGGGGCCTGAGTGGCTCAGTTGGTTGAGCATCTACCTTTGGCTCAGGTCATCATCCCAGGGTCCTGGGATTGGGCCCCACGTCAGGCTCCCTGCTCTGCACGAAGCCTGCTTCTCCCTTTCCCCTCTGCTCCTGCTGTCTCTCTCTGCCTCTCAAATAAATAAATAAGATCTTAAAAAAAAAAAAAAGAGTTGGACACTTAACTGACTTAACTGACTGAGTCACCCAGGCACCCCCAGAGTGATCTTTTAAAACATACCACTCTTCTTAAAACCCTCATCACTCCCCAGAGCACGTGGAACAAAATTCAGATTCTTTACCATGCTAATAAGCCTTTACATGATCTTGTTCCTGTGACCTCCCCATTTCATGTAACAGTTATCCATTGCTGCATAACAAAACACCCCAAAACTTGGTGACTTAAAAGAGTAATGTTTTATTATTTCTCACGATTCTGTAGGTTTTTCTGCTGGTCTCTCCTAAGACGACTCATACAGCTGCAGTCATCTTGACGGTGCAGTGGTGCACAGAGGGTCCAAATGCTCATTTGACTGTCAGGCAGTTGGCATTGGCTGTTGACTGGGCTCCTCAGTTCTTCTCCTTGTGGCCTCTTAGTAAGCGAGTAAACTTGGTGAGCTTCTTTGCAGCACAGAAAGGTTCCAAGAGAGGGATGTGAACTCTCTTTATAACACTTACAGCCGCCTGAAACTGCTAGAGGCAAATCAGCAGCTTTTATGAAATCCACCTTGCATCCCACCTTGCAGGACTCCAAGTACCTTCTCCAGCGGGCCTCCAGGGGTGTGGTCTGTGGAGAACTAACTGCAGTATCTCTCAACATCCCTGCACTAGACAGAATAAAAACCTCCCAGATATTCTAGTCTGTGGCACTTAACGTGTACATCAGGTTACATGGCAAAGGAGAATTAAGGTTGCTAATCAGCTAGCCAAAGAGAGAACCAGGGAGATGGCAGCTTGACAAGGCATCAGCCCAACACGGCTGGCTTTGCAGGTGGAGAAAGGAGGCCACAAACCAGGGAATGCAGGTGGCCTCCAGAAGCTGGAGAAAGGATATAAAAGGATTTTCCCTAGGCCTCCAAAAGGAACACAGCCCTGCCAACACATTGATTTTAATTCAGTGAGACCCCTTTCTGACTTCTGACCTCCAGAACTGTGACATAATACATTTGTGTTATTTTAAACCACTAAGTTTGGAGTAATTTGTCACACCAGGAACAGGAAATGATAACCCCCATTGCTGAGATAGGACATAATTCCTAATGCTACACCTAGCTCCTTTCTTCTACTGTGTCCTGAGGCTGTTGACCATCCGGGCTCAGAGCATCGTCCCAGGCATATTTTTCCAAGTCCCCAGGGGCATGTTGTGTATTACCATGGCTACGCTGCGGTATTGGTGGGGTGCTGGAGCTGACTCATACTAACTTGTCAGGGCCAATGGTGAAATTTTCAGAAATTGTGCAAGCCAGCTATTAAATATAGCCATTATAAAAAAAATTAAATTATATAAACATATAATTAAATAAGTTACATTACAAAGATAAATACTTAAAACTCATCACTTCTTTATTTCACTATATTGAAGTTAACTGTTATCTGCGCTCTTGAAGTTATTTGCTTTTATTGTATCTGTATGATGAAGTTACTATATAAGGGCGTGCTATGCATAGGTTTGTAATTCTGCGTCCAGCGACATGATGTTGGTAGCTTGAAACTGGCCCTGATGGGAGTATTTACAGTTTATTCTGGGAAATAGGCAGATACTACTGATCGGGGCTCCTCCCCCACCGCCCTGCAGCACCAGAGCCAGTTACATTTGCCACCTGTGTATAGGGGCAGGCGATATCTCATTTTGGAGTGTTGCCTACGACTTCAGTGTGTTCTTTGTGAGTCTCGTAACAAAGGCCACGAACATCTGTGCAAGGCAAGTCCCAGGAACCACTGAGGCAAAATTCATCTGCAAGGCCCCTTGAGGCTTCATGGCGTCTGGGTCTAATGCATCTTTGTTTTCCTGAAGGAGTGAGTGCTCAATAAATGTCAGGTGAATAAAGAGATGAATCCATGGTTTCTTTGAGGTTAAAAAGTGAAGCCTAGGGGCGCCTCGGTGGCTCAAACGTCCAACTCTTAATTTGGCTCAGATCATGATCTCAGGGTCCTGCGATCAGCCCCAACCCCCCTCCCACCCCCACCCCCGCATAGGGCTCAGCGCTCAGCCATGGAGTCTGCTTGAGATTTTCTCTCTCCCTCTCCCTTTGCCCCTCCCCCACTCATGCTCTCTCTTTCTCTTTCAAATAAATAAATAAATCTTAAAAAAAAAAAAAAGTGAAACCTAACCTGAATAAGCCCCTTTGGGTTACACAATGACTAGCACTCTTATTTTCTCTGTAAATAATTATTATGAAAATGAGTTAAATATCATTATTAGTTCATTAAATCAATAGGAAATATTCCATAAATGATAGTAACTATTATCATTACAATTATTACTTTTTTTTAAAAGATGTATTTACTTATTTTAGAAAGAGCACGTGAACACGCACAAGTGGTGGTGGGGGGCAGAGGGAGAGAGAGAGATAGGGAGAGAGAGAGAATCCTCTAACGGACTCCACACTCAGCGGGAAGCCCAACGCCGGGCTCGATCGCAGAAGCCTAAGATCATGACCTGAGCGGAAACCGAGAGTCAGCCGGATAGCCCACTGAGCTGCCCAGGTGCCCCAACAATTATTACTCTTTAGCTCACAGTCTCTCCAGGTCCATTGACATATCAGTGTTCCTCTATATTCTTTATCTTTTTCTTCAAGCAAAGTGAGGGAATTCTTATATTTGAGTAATACTTGATTGGGAGAGCTTTTCTTGTCGGAGCCTTTTTAAAAAGGTTTCTAACAATCAATAAGCCAAACTGAAAATTTTCACTAGCAAATTAAGACAAATAGTTAAGTATTTTTCCTGCCTGTCCTCTACAACAAATGAGAGAAAGTTGTGAGAGTTTCCTTTTTGCAGAAGAATCTCATGTGTTATATGTGGAGGGTTGATAGAATTTTTAAAAAATCAACATTTTGCCATTCCTAACAAAAATTCAAGGCAAAGATCATTTGAAACCATTAGAAGAAGGTTGCTGGGGGAAGTTTACACTGGGGTGATCAGGCTGCCACCCCCTGGATCTACTGATCAGTCTCAGTGTCTGAATTAAGAGTGAGGTTACTTAGGTGTCACTTAGGTACCTCCCAATGAGAGTAGGGCGGAGTCCACAACATCACTTCTGAAGCATTCTTGCCCAAGCATTTAAACTGAATCACACCCAGGTTTTAAATCAGACTTCTAGTTTATAGGCAACCCAGGGGTGAGAGGGACAAGTTAAGTGACACCTCAGGGAAGCTGTTAGCCACATGCAGAATGCAGACTACCAGACAACTGGAAAGTGGTAGAGGTGTGCTCAGGAGAAGAGACGCAGGGATTTCTCACAAAGTTAGACATACACATTCGGTGACAAGTTATTCTACTCCAGGGTATTTACCCAAGAGAAATGAAAACATATGTCCACAAAAAGATTCATACAAAAATATTCATAGCAGCTTTTTCCCCAGTAGCCCGGATTGGAAACTATCCCGATGTCCAGCAACAGGAATATGCACAAGCAGACTGTGGTACATGCAGATGATGGGATATAACTCACAATAAAAGGAACATGCAACAACAGGGATGAACCCCCAAAATACTATGTTGAGGGCAAATAGCTACATAAAACAAGGAACAGGCAAAACTCATCCATGGTGAGAGAAGTCAGAGCAGTGGCTGGGGTGGGGGCAAAGGGAGAGTTGTCTGTGAAGGCACAGGAGGGAACTTTCTGAGGTGAGGGAAACGTTCTCTATCTTGATAAGGATGTGGGCTACCAGGTGTATGCATTTATCCAAACTCTTGGAACTGTATGCTTAATGCCTGTGCATTTCCCTCTGTATAAGGATAAGTTAATTAAGAGGGAAGGAGGGAGGGAGACTGAGAGAGGGAGAGACAGAGAGGCAGAGAGAGAACCAAACAACGAAATGCAATGCGTGGACTTCTTGGATTCACAAACTATTGCAAAAGGACAGTTTTATATTCAAAGGAAATTGGAATGTAGACTCTATGGGTATGTAGATGACTCCAAGGGATTATGAATTTTTAGATGTAAAAATGGTACGTGGTTATGTAAGAAAATGCCCACTTTTTAGAAATGCATACTGAAATATTTAGGGTCAGGTAATAAGATGTCTGGGCTATAATATTTAAGGGGAAAAGCAACTAAAAACATTTAATGGGATATAAAATTGAGCATGACAAAATCTTGATAGCTTTGAAACCTGGGTAGTGACTATATGTTCTATTTTTTGGTATGTTTGAATTTTTTGTACTAAAAAATTGAACTGTTCTAAGTCAACAGAGAATATAATACCCACAATGTAAAAGCAGAAAGTATGTGGAAGCTCTCAAAATTATATTCTCTTTTCTTATCAGACCAGAGATCAATTTCCCTCTTTTCTGCCTTCGCAGATTTTTTGCTTTGATTAAAATTCACACCTTCCAAGTTCACAAGTATGAATAGATTATATTAATCACATTTATTTCATATTTCAATCAATAAATAGTTACTGAGAAATAACAGTACTATGCCCTACTGAGAACGTTCCAAAAGCAGCACCCACGCCCAGTTATTCTCCTACCCAGGGAAAGAGACACTCACTTGGTGGAAGGATTCTTCCTGCCTGGCATAATCGCGTGTCACCACCAGGGGGCGCGTCCTCACCGAATTTGCTTTAGGAAAGATAACATCAGATCGACAGTCTGAGGAGCTGGTTACCAGTCTCCCGGCGCGCCCATGACCAGTGTTTTGTAATTGTTTAGGCATGTCTCTGGTGACCTCATTCCACTACATTGAGTCTTTTTGAGGAAACAATTAGCCTGTTTGAACAGAACAGGTAAGGCAAATTAGTAACTGGAAAATTACTAAGTCGTTCTACAGGACATGTTGGGACATCCTGTACTCCTCGAGGCTTAGAGTTAGGGTGTGGACCCTGCTTCCTCACCTGATGGCTGGGAAAGGAGACAAGTCCCCCTTCTCCCCACAGGGCAGCCGCTCTGCTGTCCTGGGGAGGCTGGGCAGGCAGACCAGAAGTGGAGCTGCCTTTGTGGACAGGGGGCTTCACTGGGACAGACAAGCCTTCCTCCCCACCCCTCCCTGGCTCCGGCTCTGAGGCCACTGACACGTAGCCTTCAGAAGCTCTGTGTGGCGAAGACCCCAGGCTGGGAACTGCCCTAAACTGCCATGTGCTCTAGAAACTCTGGGAGCCGATTCTCCTGGGCTCTCAGTTCTGTGTGGCCCTTTGCTGAGAGACCAGTGGGTTCTAGGCCACTTCACTTATATTTGGAATCTAAACAACAGACAAAAAACAAAACCCCAAACTCATAGAAAAAGAGATCAGATCTGTGGTTAACCCAGGAGGGGGAAGAGAGGGTGGTATTTGGAGGAGGTAGTCAAAAGGCACAAACTTGTAGTCATAAGATAAGTAAGTACCTAGGATACAATGTGTGACTTGATGATTATAGCGGACACTGTTGTGTATGTTTGACAGTTATTGAGAGAGTCAATCCTAAGAGTTCTCATCACAAGAAAAAAACATTCAAACCTTTTTTATTTTGTATCTATATGAGATGATGCATTTTAACTAATTGTGGTGATCATTTCATAGTATATGTAAGTCAAGTCATTATGCTGCACATCTTAAACTCACAGCTGTGTATCAAGTATATCTCAATAAAACTGAAAGAAAACGAAAAAGAAGACCCCAGGAAAGTGGCACCAAAGTGAAGAACCTTCCTGAAGCCCCCAGATCACACCACAGAGGCAGCTGTCTTCTCTCCCTGTACTTAAAGCTGACCCTAGCCTGGGATCAAAGATCAGAGGTTTGAAAGGTGAGAGAAACGGCCGAGGAGAGGGAGGGTGTGAAGAGCGTAATAGAAAGAAATAATAACCAGTTTGCTCAGAGCTCAGAAGAGAGAAGACTCCCTTCTGCCCCCGACACTCAGGGCTGCTTCTCTCTCCGCAATCGCCCCCCATCCTTCCTTGCCTCAGGCCTTCCCAGCAGCACCATTGCAAGGGGGCCTCCAGATGAGAAGATGAATCCGTGTGAGAATTATACTCTGCTTACCGTTCATGTGTACATTCATGGGTTCACTTAACAGCTAGCAATGGGGGCCGTGTGTAGATACAGGTATTGGGGGTGCCTTTGAAGAGCCCACAGACAGCCATCCGGTGGGGGAGGTGGTCATAAGAAAATCGTCATGACACCACGGAAGAACTTCAGGAGCTGCAGGTGGCACATAGAAGACAAGAATCGGGACCTTTTGTGGATGGAGAGGAGGAAAGCACCAGGTTTCAGGAAGGTTTGTTACAGAGGAGGTAGGCATTTGGAGATTCAGTCAGCCAGCCTGCTAAGAAATGCTTACAGAGTGCCTTCTGGGTGCCAGGTCCTGGATCCCATCAGTGAAGAAAACAGTCCAAAATCCCTGCCCTCACCGAGACGGCATTCTATTGGGGGGTGGGGCAGGGAGCGGTGCAGAGGGAGACACAGACTGTAAATAATAAACATGAGCAACAAGTCAATTCTATAGTAGTTAGAATGCTGTGGGGGAAACAGAACAGCTAAGGTGGGCGGTAGAATTCATGGTGAAGAAGTCAGGGAAGCCTCCTTGAGGAGGTGACATCTGAGCAAGGACTTCTAGAAAGAGAAGGAATACTCAGCCCCTAGAGTGCTGGCATGTGTGAGGAAGGGCAGCGGGGCCAGTGGGGCCGGAGCAAAGGGGAAGGAGGAGACAAGGTCAGATTGCAGAGGCTTTGCAAGCAGTCAGGACAAGTTTGGCTCTTAACCCTGAGAGAAATGGGTCACCATTGGAGCAGTGGTGTGCTGGCAGATTGGGTCTCAAAAACAAACAAACAAACAAACAAAAAAGCAAAACAAAACTTGGTTTTTTAGCATTTGCCAATTTCTGTGGTGTAAATACTCCCACCATAGCCAGTTTCAAGCTACCGACGTGACACCACTGAGCAGGGAGGGCATGTGTGGGAAAGCCTCTCCATGGCTGGGACAAGCCATTGCACCCACTCTTGCTTTGGGCGGTTTGGAGCAGAGGTATGACATGGTCTGACACGTGTTTTAAGAAGGTCACTCTAGCTGCTGTGTTGACAGCAGGCTATGGGTGGGTGGCAGGGCAAGGACAGACAGGAGCCAAGGGGCCATTCAGGAAGTTAGCGTCATGATCAAGGTGAGGGCGGTCTCAGAGATTAGCGTTAGTGGAGACAGCAAGTCCTAGACAGATTCGGAGAGTATTCTGAAGTAGATTTATTGAAATCCACCTGGATTTCTTGGCAGACTGGATAGGAGGTGTGAGAGAGAGAAAGCAATTAAGGATGGCTCTGAGGTTGAGTGGAAGATTGGGGGGAGGGGGGTGGAATGTGAGGAAAGGCATTTCCAGGCATAGGGACAGAGAAGTATGTGATTAGGTTCATAATTGAAAAATAAGTAGAGAAGCTGGAGCCGGTGAGACCAGTTAGGAAGCTGCATCACGGGTCCAGGAGAGACAGCGAGAGTCTCGTCCGGACGGTAGTGGTGAAGCTAGAGAGAAGAGGTAGAGGTGAGTCTGAGGGTCATGGCACCGGTTCCAAAGCCAACCTTGAATGTACATGGAGCACAGAACACAGTGGGCACTCTGTCCATGTTTGTTCAATAATTAATCAGCTACTTGATGTGAATCTTATCCTTCAAATCTCCTCCCATCCCCCCACTTATCTCCCAAGTTAAATGTCGCTTCCAAAGGACAAATACATTCATTATACAAAAATATGGTTCAAACGCTCATGCCCCTGTGAAGGATCTGGAAATGTTCTCACTCCCAGTCTAGGGGGTGTTTGCATGGGTGTACCCATAGAAAGGTTCTTCAAGCTATACAATGCACATTTGTGCACCTCCCTTGATGTAGGAATATACCTATTGACTGGCCATACTGATTCACTTTACCATGTAAATGACAGAGCACAGAGCCCTCCCTTAGACTGAGCCCCCATTTCCAGGCGGGAGAAGAAGCCATTAGTATTGGGCTAGGACAGAGGAAAGGGGAGTAGACAGAACACAACAACCTGTAAACTTGACCCACTAGTTTGCTGCTGAAAATCCACATGGCTGGGATTATGTGTAACATCCAAACCTTTCAACTGAAATTAACACCTTAAAGTGTATGTGATAAGGGCAGAAGGAACCGCTGTTGGTGGCTGGCCCACAACACAAGCCTCACGGAGCCCTAATTTGTCTCTTACCAAAGTGATGCAGAACCATCCCCAAGACACCATTTTTTATAACACCATAAATCGCTGTCATCAACCTCATGGTCCACCTCACCCAGAGAAATCAGACCTTTTTTTTTCCTTCACATTGATCCCTGCCCCATGAGTGGCTTCTCTTCTCCTCCAAGGCCAGGGCACATGCGTACCTCTTCCACAAAGGCTTTCTGCACAGCACTTGTAGTCACAAACCCATAAACTGTTCCAGATGGATCATGAAATCCAAACTCCACCTACACTGCAAAATCCAGCTGTTACTTACTCAAGTGCCATCTTGGATTGTTGTTCATACTTGCAAGGTTCATGTCCCCAGTTAGCCTGGGAGTGTGGATTCAGGAGCTGACCTAGCCGGGGCTGGATTCTCGGGGGCACTAAGGGATAGTTACTCATCTCTGATAATGACCCACACCCAAAAAAGCAAAAAATAGATGACTACCTCTCGTGTTCACACATCTCCACCAGTTGGACTGTATAAAAGAACCAGAAGAGAGAACGTGTGTGCACATACACACTCATGTGCGTGGGTATAGCTGTGTCTGTTTTGAAGGTAGAAACATATTAATAACTATCATTTACTAGATGCCTATTGGGCACCAATAATTTGATATTCTCATTGAATCCTCACAACAGCCCAGTGAGGAAAATGTTATTTTGGATTCTCTGATTAATAAATCTGTTACAGGCTAGTTGTGGGAATGACATGAGATTTTCTGATTCATTTTCTCTTTGATGATTTTTACAACTAGGCCATATTTTTTACACTTAACCAGTTTTTTTTTTTTAAGATTTTATTTATTTGAGAGAGAGAGAGAGAGAGAGCATGAGGGGGGAAGGGTCAGAGGGAGAAGCAGACTCCCTGCTGAGCAGGGAGCCCAATGCGAGACTCGATCCTGGGACTCCAGGATCATGACCTGAGCCGAAGTCAGTCGCTTAACCAGCTGAGCCACCCAGGTGCCCTTAACCACTTTTTTTTTTTTTAAGTTTTATTTATTTAAGTAATCTCTATACCCAACATGGGGCTAGAACTCACAACCCCAAGATCAAGAGTCGCATGATCTTCCAACTGAGCCGGCCAGGAGCCCCTACACTTTATCACTTCTATGAGATTACACTGTCTGTAATCCAAACTAAGTTATGTGTGATGACCAAGCGTAATAAGAAAAATACTAATGCATTTCTGCATTTAAACACTTTTAATGAATAGTAATATTCATGAATAACTCTAGGCCAAATGATTTTACTAAAAGTTTATGACTTTATAAAATCATTTGGCCACTTGTCTAATTGTTAGATCATGAAAAATAAAATTTGAGCAAAAAGCAAAATAATAAAAATAATAATGTCTGTTACAAATGGGTATTCAGGATGCTTCGGTAACATGTCCTCAACTTCCCCTCAAGAATAGAAATTATTGGGGCACCTGGGTGGCTCAGTCGTTAAGCACCTACCTTCGGCTCAGGTCATGGTCCCAGGGTCCTGGGATCGAGCCCCGCATCGGGCTCCCTGCTCAGCGGGAAGCCTGCTTCTCCCTCTCCCACTCCCCCTGCTTGTGTTCCCTCTCTCGTTGTGTCTCTCTGTCAAATAAATAAATAAAATCTTTTAAGAAAGAAAAGAATAGAAATTATTAAATGCCTCAGTTGCTGCACTGATACTCAGGGAAGTAAAGAGACTCACCCAGGGTCACACAAGCACGGTCTCTTGACTCCCTTTGTCTACCACTGTGGGACAGAAAAAGGCATGCAAGAAATACAGCGGTCTCTGCCCTCCGTGTGGGAGTGAGCTGGGCCGGGCTCCTTGCTGCTCAGGTTGGAAATCCCCAGGAAACACAGTCATCCGGCCCCAGCGCAAAGCCAGGAGCAAAATGAGGAGGAATCTTTCAAAAGGAAATGCTATTCTAGAGTTCACAGTGGGGGTATTGCTGACTGACCCTCACTTCCTTTCCGGACTTGAGCACATTTCATAACAAAGGGTTTTCTAAGAATGAAGATTCCAAAAAGTAGCTAGAAAAGAAGCCCGACCGTCACGGGATGGTCATCAGGTGAATACCTCACTTACCACATCCTTAGAAAGAATGACGCTTCCGCCAGGGTTTGGTTTCCGTTGTCCTGGCAACAGCCCTCTCTAACCAGTATCTATCGGGGCACCTCGGAGAGAAGACCCGCCAAGGGCTGGGTCAGGAGGTTAGACCAAGATACCTCCCAGCGGGAAGTAAAAGTGGGTTGAGATGTATCTGGAAAGAAGGTAAAGATTTAACCCCACCCCCACCCCCACCGCACCGCAAGGACTATCTGTTTCACACCCCTCCCAAATTCCTGTGGGCGGGCGTGGGGGGGGGGGAGGAGAGGGTGGAGGAGGGGCGTGCCCCGGTGTCAAGGAAGCAGGCATGGCCCCCCTCCGTCCGCCCTCCCCCCCCGCCCGGCACAGTCGGCACAGTTCTACCCACAGAGGAGGCATTGAGGCCACATCTGGGGATCACATGGAATGGAGTGACGGGATTTTACGAGGGATTTTTATTTCCTTGGTTGTTTTACAGATGAGGAAACAGACAGAGGTTAAATCACTTGCCCAAAGTCACAAAGCAGCCGGAGCTCAGTCCTAGAGCTCCTGACTGTCCTCTGCTCTAGCGATCTTCCCAGGAAGACCCCATTCACCCGCCAGTTTGCACGGGGCTCTCTGTCCCCCTGCTTTGCCTGGGCCAAGCTCCATAGGAGACACTGCCGCTTTGTGTCGCCCTCCTTGGCACAAGATGAAATCAGGTGGTCCCCATTCTTCCTGTTCCACTCGGCCAAATCTAACTGCACACACTTCCTGTGCACAAAGCCAGCTCGCCAATTATCTGCTCCAATTCAGGAGTGTGAGATGTGGTTAATTCCGTCACTTGGGGGTGGGGGTGACTTAGGCGAGCGAGCGGTGGGCTGGCCCTGCCGGCCGCAGGTCCGCTCGGTGGTCTTGGCCGTGCGGTTTTCCCTGGCACTCTTTCACTACCCCCAGATGGCCGCTGTGGTTTCTTTACTTCCCCTCGCTCTCCTTTCTCAGTCCCCGGAGTCCCAGAACTGTGTCGTGCTCTCCCTCCCCCTCTGTCAACACAGAGTTCTGTCCTAATTCTGTGTCCTCTGAAAAACTAATGTGGACAGAGTTGTCGGTGGTGGATCATGGATTAACACTCAACCCGCTCAGAGATAATTAGCTCTCAAATGGCATTGCACATGATGCAGCTTCTGCACTTCTGCCGAAAGCCAGGCTTGCCACAGATAAATGTAAAAAAAAAAAAATATATATATATATATATGCCTTTTTTGCTTGACGTGCAGACCCCCAACACTCAGCTCTCTGCTGCCAGTCCTTTCTGCCTCTTCACACTAAAGTGAAGAAGCAGATGGAGGCTGAGTGTGCATTGAGTCTCATCAGTTAGGACGCCAGGCACTGTCAAGACCAATGCCCTCCTCCCCGCTTAATGGAACACACTTTATGCTCCTGACTTGAAATGTATAGATAATATAACCTACCTGTACGTACCTTCTCAAAAATAAAATCATAATGCCTTGACTGGGAAGATTCAAAGAAGAAATAAAAGGGTGGTAATTTGTAATAAAGTAATACATACTTCAGCATGAAAATGCTTGGGCCCAACAATAATAGAAGATAAAACAAAAGAGCGGGTGCTGTAATCACTCACATTCACCATGAATGGGACAACTATAAACTTAGATCAATATAGTGTGTAACACTGCATACAACTAGTGTTGCCATTGGTGATATAATTTTGCAAATAGTGAACAAATCTTTGTAAAGTTCCAAAAAAGAGTACAAAAATTTTTTTTTACCTATCCATTTGAGACAGAGAGAGAGAGAGAAAACACAAGCCAGGGGAGGGGTAGGAGGAGAGGGAGAAGCAGACTCCCCACTGAGCAGGAAGCCCGACTCAGGGCTCAGTCCCAGGACCCCGAGATCATGACCTGAGCTGAAGGCAGACGCTTAACCAACTGAGTCACCCAGGTGCCCCCCAAATTTTTGATTTACATGGCAGTCACATTCCTGGAAAATTAGGTGTGTCTGAAACCATGCAAAAAATATATTTTATTTATTTGTAAAATATAATTATGTTTAAGGCACAGGTAATTATAAACATTTTGTTGTTGTTTTAGATCTATATGAATATCTGGGACAAGACATCTCAGACTCTTGTCAACTAAATACAAGTAGTACCATATATTGTGACAACAAAAAACATACCTCCCTCCCCTCCCCCCCCCCGCCAAAATTTGCAAAATGCTCCAAGGGGATACTACTGGGCCCTTCACGCCATAGAAAGTTATTCCATTAGCACTTACCTTTAGCCTCTACTGACAGAGTCCTCAAGTGACAGTAGTTAAACAAATAGGGGTTTGTTTCTCTCTCAAGTGAAATAAAGCTGAAAGCAAGCAGTGTTGGGCTGGTCTGTTCAAGTCTCCTATCCTTTCTGCTTTAACATCCCTAGTATTGATTTTCTTTTTTTTTTTTTTAAAGATTTTATTTATTTATTTGACAGAGACAGAGACAGCGAGAGCAGGAACACAAGCAGGGGGAGTGGGAGAGGGAGAAGCAGGCCTCCCGCGGAGCAGGGAGCCCAATGTGGGACTCGATCCCAGGACCCTGAGACCATGACCTGAGCCGAAGGCAGACCCTTAACGACTGAGCCACCCAGGTGCCCCCCTAGTATTGATTTTCAACCTCAAGTTCATGGCTGCAAAATGGCTGCTGGAGCTCCAGCTATTGTGTCTGTGATCTGGGTATGAAGAAGAAAGAAGAGAGAAAGTCAGGAAGATGGATAAAGCTCCTTTAGGAATGTTTCTGGAAGTCCCACCCAACAGCTCCCTTTATATCTGTCCTCAAAGCAGGCCTGGAAATGTAACTTTTTAGTTAAGTGCTTTGCTGTCTCTAATAATAATATTGGGTTCTATAGTAAAGAAGCAGGAGGGAATAGACATTGGGTGGGCAGACAGCCATTCCTGCCATATTGTTTCTCTCACCCACTGACAATATCCAGGGAAACTGCCAAAACCCCAAATGCAGATTCAACACACAGATCCTAAGAGGGGTATTCAACCTTTTGAGTTCTTTGGCTCAGGGTCTCAAACTTCTAACGGCTTCCATTTTTGTCCGTTTCACCCGAGGAAGCACAGTGAAGCCTCATTACAACGATCAAAACCCAAAATCTGCTGGAGCTTCTAGTGTGAGAGCTCAAGATGACACTGGTTTAGTTTATCACATTTGATATTAGTCATTCGAGCGTATGTATGTGTGCTTGCTTTCCAGAGTCGGTGCCAACCCCTCTAGAATTTTCCTAGAAGAGTTTTGTTCAGTCTTACAAACATGTAGTGCATCAACTGCCTGTCTCCTGCTGCATGCCAGGGATGCAAGATGAAGCCAACAAAGGCTCTTCCGTGGAGAGCTGGCAGCCTGGGCCTGGGGGGCGGTGGGAGGGGACCGAGGGATGGCAGTGACAGGCCACTGCACTCCAAAGTGGTCAGTGCACTGCCATACTTAGTAGGTGCTCAATAAATAGTGGCGTTTTGACCTGTCATCTTCTTCGTGATGCTTGGGAGACGAATCTGCTCTTCCAAGCTGAGGCTTCCTGGGTTGAGGAGTTACTCACCACATTTCTACTGCCAAATGCTCTGTTTTTCCTTCCATTTCACTCAGTCAACTATGCCCTAGAATAAGTTCCTGAAATATGTTTTTATTTTCAACCTTGCAGAAACCCTTCTTGTGTTGAAGCCATGCCAAAACTCTTGGAACTGGGAAATATCCAGAGATATGCAAAGTTTAAAAAAAAAAAATCTCTGTACTTGGAAATTCCTAGTTCTTCCTTAGCCTCAAAATCCCTCCAGAGGGCAATGTGGCAAGAATTTTCAAAGTTTTAATGAAACGTTTATACCCTTTGACCCTGCGGTTCCTCTTCTAAGAATTTATACCAAGAAAAGAATTAAGGATATACACAAAGATACAAAACAAGGATATTTTTAGAGACTGGTTTATAACCATGAAAGCACCTAGATGTGGCTGTTTGCAATGTTTACTAACCAATAATAAAAGATCAGTGACTGTAGTACATTCCATACAACAACACTGCATTCGCTTGAAATTATTCATTTAACAATTATGTATTGATTACTTGCTATATGCCAGGCGCTGTTGTAAACAGAAGGATATATTACTGAATAAGCAGACAATGTGGATCTCACATTCTGGCTATGTGCCATAATTATATTTATTGACATGAAAATATATTTAGCATATATCATTAAATGAAAAAAGGCAGGTTACAAAATCATTAATAATAATGATGATAGTAGTAGATAACACACTAATATATTTATTATGTGCCAAACATCATGTTAGGAGCTTTACAGACATTAGTCATTTTATTTATGTAAGAACTCGATATGATCCAATGCTTGTTTAACAAATAATTTTTATATTCATTACTATTTTGTTGAACAAGACAGGCACAAGTGCAATAATAAATCAACTGTTTTCTTTCTCTCACATTTATGTCAAACCCACTCTCTGGGTTTGTCCTTTTGCGGCCCATGGATGACATCTCAGGCAGGTCTCGGCATTTCTGGTCCCTTGCAGTCAGCGGGGCTGTCTTACTTTGAGGATTGAAATGTCCAGTCCAATCTGAACTTCTCCCTACTTGAAGAGACTCTTCTCCTTCAGGCTGAGCTGCTATGAGCTCGGAATCCTGGAAGGATTTCTTCTCACAACTGCTCCTCTTCCCTTTGCATTTGACCCCTCCAAGGCAGGGCCCTGGCTGGGCCTGGGGGAAGGGCAGGCCTTCTACAGCAGGCGCAGTCCGGGACCATCACTGGCTCCTGTGGGTGGACTGCATGCACCTTGGCAGCCTCATTCTCTGCCAGGTGCTTCTGCAGGCGCTCCCAGGATTCTCTGTGGGGGATGCTGTCTCTCTCATAGCTGGAAGCTTCCTCTTCTCCCCTCAGCCCATGCGTTCTCCAGCAGTCTCCCTTACGCTGACTTTCTCCTTTGGGCCCTTTGCCGTCCCACTCAGGAGTCCTGCCGTGTGGTTCCCCTTTCAAATAACCCAGGCCAGCTCCCCGCTCAGATTCCCATGTCCCCTTGGTGGAGCTCACACACCTTTGCCTGCCACTGAGGAAGGGCAGTCCTTCTCTCTCCTTGTTGTTGGGCAGACTTAGGCACAACCACAGTCTCTCACCTATGGGCATCCCTTGGCAAAAGGCAGACACCCGTCCCCAAACTCTAGGAGGGCCACGTCTAGCTCTTTGAGTGGGTCTTCTCAAGGGTGTCCCACTTGGCTTGGGATGGGGGGCTGCACTCCTCTCCCCCTGGGAGGTGGCAGGGGATCCAGCCCATCAACAAGGTTCTCGGTGGAATTTTCTCTCACTGCTCTTCAGCCCTCACTGTTAGAGGCTAGAGGGGGGATTGCTCAAAGCCTGCAGAGCCTGTTTCATAATCTCTCGGTTTACCCTGTGTCAGTTGAATAGAAGTCATAGCACCTTAATTAGGATATTCAGGATATGGGGTCCTTGGCTAACCTGTTGTATTGTCATCAACCTTTAGGGCTTTGGGCAAAAGTAAGCACAAGGAGCCCCATTTTAACCTCCTGTGACATTCCTGTGGACGTGCACGTGTCTGAAGGTTTTGCTGCAAAAGGGCATCAGTTATCTTCAGGTCATAAAGCTGTTTTCCTCTTTTGTGCTTATCAGTACTTCATCTGTACCGCACTACTGAACTTTAAAACGCACTGAGCACATTTTAAAAGAAAAGCTATTCTTAGAAGGAAAATACTCTTCCATGTGCAAAACAAAACAAAACAAAACAAAACCTAGAAACAGATACCACAGCCTTCACAAAAATTAACTCAAAATGGATCACAGGCCTAAATGTAAAACGCAAAACTGTAAAACTCCTAGAAGAAAACACAGGTGAAAACGCGGGTGGCCTTGGGTACTGTGATGACTTTTAGATACAACCCCAAAGGCACCATCCATGAAAGAAATAACTGACAAGCTGGACTTCATTAAAATGAACACTGTCTGCTCTGCAAAAGACGACTTCAAGAGAATGAGAAAACAAGCCACAGAGAAGGAGAAAATATAGGCAAAAGACACCTCTGATAAAGGACTGTTATTTAAAATAAATGGAAAACTCTTAAAACTCAGTAAGAAACAACTGATTAAAAAAATGGGCCAAAGACCTTAAGAGACGTCTCATCTAAGAGGATAGCAAATAAGCATATGAAGAGATGCTCAACATCATAGGTCATCAGGAAATGCAAATTATTATTTTTTAAAGAGAATGGCAATTTTTTTTGAAGATTTTATTTATTTATTTGAGAGAGAGAGAGAGCTAGAGAGCACAAGCGGGGGAGAAGGAGAAGTTCCCCGCAGAGCAGGGAGCCCCACATCGGGCTCGATCCCAGGACCCTGGGATCATGACCTGAGCCGAAGGCAGACGCTTAACCAACTGAGCCACCCAGGAGCCCCAGGAAATGCAAATTAAATCAACATAATACCAGCAGCCTGAACAGGTGTGGCTCTCGGGGCACAGCCCTCTTCCCTGGTGGAGGTAGATGCTGCAGTGGCTGTGGCCACCCTGGCTGGCCCGACCCATGTGGCCACGCGGTGGCCGCTGGCTTGTGCCAGGGTGCCACTCCTGTGAGCACCACTGTCCGATTTGGGGGCAGCCCCACCCGCCACGCACTGGCCTAACGACACTGCTCCTGGTGCCAACTTTTGAGGATGTTTCCATACCTGAAAAGTCCACGCTTAGATTTGTGGAAAGGGCACCACCGTGCCAAAGGGAGGAAGAGAACCTCAATACCTGTGTGACTTCCGGGGACCTTGTACTGGATGAAGCTCCTGAGTTCACAGAAGGTGGTGGTTACCTCCCCGGGGGACATTTTGAAATGCTGCACCTGACAATCCACCACTCCATGGATGCCAAGAACATGTTTGCCTGATAGAGGGTACCAGCCCCTTTCAAGTCCATCACCTGCAAGGATACGGGACAGCCCATGGCGGGGAGGCCACCAAGGTGCCATTGGTCAGTGTGTGGCTCCCGTGAAGGAAGGCTGGCAGTCTCACAGTAGAGATGGGTGGGCGCGGTGAATCCAGAGATACCACGTTTCCTCGACCCGCTTATTGCCCTGCCCAGCAAAGTCCATGAACCATGCAACTCTAGAGAAGAGGCAGAAAGATCAAGAGGAACGAAAACAGAACAACCACAACCCCTGGACCTTTGAGCACATAGCCACTGCCAACATGCTGGGGTACAGAAAGTCCTGAGCCCATATGACTTGACCCAGAAGAGGCATGACTGGGGCAAGCCCTATATGTCTAAATGTGGGTAATGAGAATGTGAGAAATACACGTAAAAAGGCTATTGAGAAAGAATCTACCTTTTTCTTCCCCTCGGCCTACCCTTAAAGTCTGTGCGTAGCCCTAAAAATCTAACTAAGGAGCAACATATGGGTAAGTGATTTCTGAAAAACTGTACAATATCTGTTGATTTTTAAAAACGTATTTTATTTACATTAAATAAAGCTTGAGTATCGCCTCAAAAAAACCCCAACCAACCAAACAAAAAATAATGAGATAACCACTACACCCCTATTAGAATGACCAAAAGCTGGAACGCTGACCACACCAAATGCTGGAGTAACAGGAACTTTCATACACTGCTGGTGGGAATGCAAAATGGTACAACAACTTCAGAAGACAGGTGGTTTCTTACAAAACTAAATGTACTCGTACTATATGATCTAGCACTTGAACTCCTTGGTATTTACCCATAGGAGATGGAAACTTCTATCCACACAAAAAAACCTGCCTATGGATGTTTATAGCAGCTTTATTCATAATCACCAAAACTTGGAAGCCACCAAGATGTCCTTCAGTAGGTGAATGAATAAGTAAACCTGGTATATCCAGGCAATGGAATATTACTTGGCACTAAAAAGAAATGATCTGTCAACCCATGAAAAGGCATGGAAGGAGCTTAAATATATATTACCAAGGAAAAGAAATCCAACAGGAAAAGCTATATGCTGTATGATTCCAGCTATAGTACATTCTAGAAAAGGCAAAACTATGGAGAGAGTAAAAAGATCAATGGGGAGTGCCTCGGTGGCTCAGTCAATTAAGCATCTGAGTCCTGATTTCAGCTTGGGTCATGATCTCAGGGTCCTGGGATGGAGCCCCGCACCAGGCTCTGCACTCAACCTGGAGTCTGTTTGAGGATTCTCTCCCTCTCTCTCTCTCAAATAAATAAATCATAAAAACAAACAAACAAAAAACAATGGTTGCTGGGGGTCGGTGTGGAAGAAAGGGATTAATAAGCAGAGCACAGAGGATTTGGGGGCAGTGAAGATACTCTGTAGGATACTATCATGTTGGATACATATCATTATAAATTTGTCCAAACCTATAGAAGGTACAGCTCCAAGAGTGATAATGTAAACTATGGACTTAGGGTGATTATGACGTGTTAATGTAAGTTCATCAATTGTCACAAAATGTCCCACTCTGGGGGGATGTCGATGATGGGGGATGTACGTGTGGGGAGAGAGGGTATGTGGGAAATCTCTGGCCCTTCCTTCCAATTTTGCTGTTCACTAAAACTGCTCTAAAAAAAAACATTCTTCCAGGAAAAAAAATGTTAAAAACATTTATTTTCTATTTTCTTCTCTTTTTTAAAAAAGATTTTATTTATTTATTCGACAGAGGGAGAGAAAGAGAGAGAGAGAAAGCACAAGTAGGCAGAGTGGCCAGCAGAGGGACAGGGAGAGGATGAAGCAGACTCCCAGCTGAGCAGGGAGCCCGATGTGGGGCTCCATCCCAGGACCCTGGGATCATGACCTGAGCCGAAGGCAGGGGCTTAACCAACTGAGCCGCCCAGGCACCCCTTTCTATTTTCTTCTTGAGTGAGTTTCAGTAATTCATGTCTTTCTAGGGAAGTTTCCATTTCATCTAAGTTAACTAATTTATTGGCATACCATTGTTCAAATATTTCCTTATAATTCTTTTCATTTCTGTAAGGTTGATAACCATGTTCCTATTTTATTCCTGATTTCAGTAATTTGTGTTGTGTCTTTTCTCTTTTTTTCCCCCCTCTTGGTCAGTCAAGCTAAAAGCTTGTCTATTTTCTTGATCTTTTCAAAGAAACAACTTTTCATTTGTTACATTTTCTATTGGTTTTCTACTTTATTTCCACTCTTCTCTTTATCATTCCATTTCTTCTGCTTCCTTTGGGTTTAGTTCATTTTTTCCTTTCTTAGTTTCTTACGGTGAAAGTTTAGGTAATTGATTTGAGATCTTCCTTCTTTTCTAATATAGGCATTTAGTTGTAAATTTCCCCTTTGGCAGTCCTACCCTGCCATGATATTTGGGCTGTCCAGGCTCCCCTTGGGATTGGTTTGAACAACGAGTGTTGTTTCACACCACACAAGTTAGGCAATTTGTCAGTTATTTTCCACATAATACTCTATTTTGGCTATCCAAGGGTGAAAAGTTTCATTTAGACATATCATCAGTAATCTCAACATTATACAGCTATACAAAGAACATCACACTCAGACTCACTGGGTACACCAATTTACAATAGTTAAATGCCATGAGGGGAGCATGTGGGCAAGGAAATGGGCCACTACATTGCAGTGTGATAGTGCTGTGTCTGCACGCTAAGGGAACACAAGACAAAGACACATAGGTAGAGTTCTAGGGTCAGAGAGGAAATGACATCTACTGACATCTGAATGTTGCTTGGAGGTCAGCCCCCACAAGAGACCAGGGCTGTGCAGCATCCTCCCACATGCCACAAAAAGTGTCACCTGGAGACAGAGCTCAGTTCAGCAAGTGGACTTGTCTAAGAAATATACAAGTCATTTGAGAAGCTCATATCATTTGATGCATTGAAGTCCATGACCTTGCAATACTTCTACCCTTACCCTATAACCTCTGGAACTCCTGCCTACAGACTCATCTCCACCCTGTGCTCCAGGGCCAAGCATCCAAGGCCAAGGCATGGTGACCAGGAGCCCTGGTCTGAGGCTGACCGACTCAGTGTGGAGTAGGCCTGGAAGCTTTCTTTTCTTTCATTTTGTCCTCCATGTTTCCTTGTGACCTAGTCCTTGTCTGATGAAGGCAGTGCGGTACAGCTCTTCAGTCCCAGCTCTACGATATTCCCTTGTAAATCAAGTTCCCGATTCACGCCGGTGGGTTCTTCCTGCTATTTTTAGTACCCAAATCTTGGAGAACTGCTTGCCTATTGATCCTTTACCAACCAACCACTGATCCTGACTCAGCTAGGGCGACTGTCAGTCCTCATCTGGACCCGCCCCTTTTTGTAGGGATTAGTATAGGAGGGGCCACGGCCTTCAACAAAGGACAGTCCTCAGAGGACAATTTGAATGATTCTTGTAGCTTGTTAATTCTACCTGTAAGTTAACTGATTACCAATCTCATTTGGGTGAATTGGCAGACGCACTGCCATACATCTGTCCATCTCCCAACTAACTACCCCTGCCCGTCTGTCTAGACCCCCCAGTCTTCATCTTGCCAAATCTGACCCTGCTTCCCAACCCCTTACCCTGGTTCTTGACAGGTCCTGGGCCTTCCCACAAGAACCCATTTCACCACAGCTTAAAGTACTTAACTCAAGTACCAATAGTGTGGGTTTGTGCTCCAGGATCCTGACCACGAGGCTCCGGTTGCAGGTTTAGCCAAAGCAGGGCACATTTTTAAATGCAAACTTTGTCGTTGAATCTTTTTGGTCACCCTCTTAGCATCTGTAGCTCACCTCTAACTGCCTCGCCCCAAAGAGGTGGAGCCACAGGGCACCCCTACACCATGCTCCCTGGGCCTGCCCAATTCAAGCTGCCCACCCTTGCTACCACCTCTCACACCTCCTCCCCAGCAAGGCCCCCAATTCCTCCAGTGCACAGAATCCCTGCCCAGTTGCAGGAGGACACCGGTCTGCACTGGGAGCCTCTCAACCTTCTTAAGGGTCTGCTATGTGCTGCTGTGGGGCTAGCCGCTGCAGACCCAGGGACTAACATGCCGGTATCTGCCCGACAGGATCTTCCAGCGAACGGTGAGTGCGTTCCACTCAGCAGGACTGCTTGGACTTCCAAGGGACCACATCTGGCCAGTTTTGCAGGCGGAAAAGGAGCCTCCACCCGGTGGCCAGGCTTCTCCGGAGATATTTGGTTCAACTGGCCTTCTTTGCCCAGCTCTCTTCTTTGCTTCCTAAAGGCACAGATTTTCTAAAAGTTCAAAGTTCTTTCCCTGCTGTTGAGTGACAGAGGGCCCGGGCCCAAAGAAGGGCTTGCGTATGATTAAGTTGTTCATCGGTTAATTGCTTGTAAGGACAAGCCTGCTCATGGAGCAAATTAAAAATGCCATTCAACTAGCCTGGAAAATAGAACACCATTCTGGAGATGTCTTACTCCAGAAAAAAGAAAAAACCTAAAAACAAAAAGAAAACCAAAGCTGGACAAGTCTTGAAACAATATCTCCTTTTTTTTTTAAGATTTTATTTATTTGAGAGAGAGAGAGAGAGAGAACGAGCGGTGGGGAGGGTGAGAGGAAGAGGGAGAGAGAAGCAGACTCCCCGCTGAGCAGAAAGCCCGACACAGGGCTCAGCCCCAGGACCCTGGGATCATGACCTGAGCTGAAGGCAGACGCATAACCACTGAGCCACCCAGGCGTCCTGAAACAGTATGTCCTTTTTTTACCAAGTGGCAACTACTCTGAGGCAAGCACCTGAGAAGTCTGTGCATTTCTGGATTGTAACAGGGACAAGGTCTGGAAATAGCTCTTCTCAACAATCGTAAAAAGACTTTTGTGAGGCGATTGGGGACATTTGAACACTGTCTAGATAATTGTCTTTATCTTTTAGATACACAAAATGAAGTTATTTATGGATAGAATATGATGTATGCAATTCATTTAAAAATAATCCAGTGTGGGAGGGGGTGGTGTATCTGAAAATGGGGAGGGGGGAGGTATATCCGAGACAAGACTGGCATAGGTTGAGGGGCACCTGGTGGCTCAGTCGGTTAAGTAATTTGGCTCAGGTCATGATCTTGGGGTCCTGGGACCGAGCCCTGCATCAGGCTCCCTGGTCAGTGGGGAGTCTACTTCCCCTCTGTTCCTCTCCCTGCTTGTGCTCTCAGTCTCTCTCTCTCAAATAAATAAATAAAATCTTTAAAAAAAAAAAAATTGGCCTTATGTTGACAATTACTGAAGCTAGGTTACAAATATATGAGAATTCATTATCCTATTTTTTGTGCCTTACTTTTGCGTTTGCTTGAAAACTTTTATTATGAAAAAAGTGAAATAGAAAAAGACCAGTGCTTCTTCAGCTTCCAGGTATGTACCTCTGAATGCAAAGGAAAGCAAAAGTACTCATGCCCCAGGAGAATTTGGGGGATATTGTGTGAAGTAGCTCCAATACAATAAAGGTATCTGAGTTTCCTATTTTACTTCAAAAATTCAAACGGATTTTATATTCTGCTAGGTTGACATTTTAAATGTAAAAAGTTTTAAATTACTTGGGTAGAGGGAGAAAACAATTGTTGCAGCAAGCTGACAAAAGAATTCCTCTCAGCAAGAGATCTGTCTCATCTTGGTATGCCCCTTCTTGGCAGTTTTGTTAAAAAGACAAGGCTCTTCTAAGGTAGCTGGATGGCCTCAGGGGGACAGAGACATAAGTAAACTGCTCTCCCTGAAAACTGAGCAGTGGTGTGGGGTTTTGGGATCTTTGAATTAAAGAGGAAAAAGATAGGTGCCTGGGTGGCGTAGTCAGTTGAGCACCAAACTCTTGATTTTGGCTCAGGTCATGATCTCAGGGTTGTGAGATTGAGCCCCACATTGGGCTCTGTGCTGGGTGTGGCGCCTGCTTAAGATTCTCTATGTCCCTCCTCGTCAGCTCACTCTCTCTTAAATAAATCTTTAAAGATACATAAAGAGGAAAAAGAGGATGAAGGAAGGAGAGGAAACCCAGAATCACAGAAGGACAAGCGAAAGTGACGAGATGTTCCACAGTCTTGAAAACGGCCAGTGTGCATTTACAGATAAGGAAGTCTAATACTCAGCATTAAGTGGTTGTCTGTATTTTATTCAGTGCAACCTCTCCTTTGCTCCAAACTATTAATAAAGCCTGCTACGGCCATTGCCTTGAGTCATGGTGGTATTCGGGAGAGTGAAGAGATTGGAAAGCAAAATATCTAGTTGGGTCTCACGGTATATAAAATAGGGAACAGCTGTGGGAGGTAAAATACAAAGTGGAGATCAGGAAAGGCCAGTAGCAATTTGGAGATGGGTATTTCTAGCAAAAAGAGCATTCCTATACAACCTATGGTGGATTCAGAATCGCTGGAAATCTTCACAAGGATGTTGATTTCCCATCAGGTATTTCAGTAGAAGTGAGGCCAATTCTACTTCAGCACTAACGATTTTACTAAAATAAGATGATCTCAGAAAAACTGGGGGACTGAAGGACATCCAGGCAGCCAGCATCCGGGTTACAATTACCACCTGGCAAGGCAGGGGTCTGCAACCTATGTCATTGGTTAATGGGCAAGGTGCTGATGCATGAAGATTATTAATTTTGGAAATTCGGGAAAAATTGAAGACGTTCCACATGCAAGTAATTTTTCCTGATGCCATAATGTTTGAAGGCCCAGACTCATAGAAATAGATTATTACAGATGAGATGCATTTAGTCTTTGCATTATTAGCACTGCTGGAGAAATGCTTAGAATATCACTAAAGAAGTGATCTGCCGCATACTTTCAGACTACTCTTAAGGTCTACCATAGAAAATGCATCCCCTGATGCATTAAAAGAAAATATAAAACTGGGGGAGCCTGAGTGGCTCAGTTGTTTAAGCATCTGCCTTCGGCTCAGGTCATGATCCCAGGGTCCTGGGACTGAGCCCTGAATCTGGTTCACTGCTCCGCGGGGAGTCTGCTTCTCCCTCTGCCTGCTCCTGCTGCTGCACCCCCTGCTTGTGTGCTCTCTCTCTCTCTCTCTCTGACAAATAAATAAATAAGGTCCTTAAAAAACAAGAAAAAGAAAATGCGTTTTGGGAGCGCCTGGGTGGCTCAGTCAGTTAAGTGCCTGACTTCAGCTCAGGTCATGATCCCAGGGTCCTGGGATGGAGCCCGCATCCATCCAACTCCCTGCTCCACGGGAAGTCGGCTTCTCTCACCCTCTGCTGCTCCCCCTACTTGTGCTCGTGCTCTCTCTCTCTGTCTCTCATAAATAAATAAAATCTTAAAAAGAAAAAGAAAATGGCATTTTCTTACAAATGGGCAGGCTGCTGCATTCCTCGACTCACGGGCCCCCATCCTTCTGCAAAGCCAACAATGACTGGCAAGGCTTTCTCCCATCACACCATTGTGACAGAGTCTTCTGCCTTCCTCTTCTACAGTAGGACCCGGTAATTACACGGGCCCACCTGGATAACCTAGGATAATCTTAGTTTGAAGTCAGCTGATTAGCAAACTTAATTCCCCTTTCTCATCTAATGGTAACACTGATAAGGAAAATCTGTGTCCTAAGATGGCCGACCCAGCCAGAGAGAGAGTGTCCCAGTCCTTGCTCTGGGGCTCTTCCCGGTTCTTCTCTATGCTCCGCTTCCTGCGTGCACCAATCCGGGTCCTTCTCCCTGCCCCGCTTCATGCACGCGCCAAAAGTACCAAGTATGCAAAGTAGACGTGTATAAATTGCCCTTTGTGCTCGGGTTCAGACCTTTGGAGACCACTCTCCTCTGGGCCTGCCGGCGTTAAATAAACCTCCTATCCTCCAAGATCTCCGGGTGCCGCTTGGTTCTGCTGTTGGGCGATCCAGTCCAGGTTCCGTAACAACATAGTCACAGGTTCCAGGGAGTAGAACAGAGACGTCTTTGGTGAGGCATTATTTTGCCTCCCACACCTATGTTTCACGACAGACCCAAAAAGCTTCTAAATCCCTGGCTGGGCTCTTTAACTGTCTCTAGGAACAACTAACTGATCAACGAATTTTCTCCACATGGAAAGTCTGCTGATATTATTTTTTTAACTACTGTTTTCACAATTTCAGTGGATACACGTACTCTTGGAATCTCATAACTCACAATCCCAACAAGCAACCATTTTCATCCAGCTCTGAAACTTCATTGTTAGTGTAGCGAATTTCACATAAAGTAAGTCAATTTTGTTTTTCAGTTATTGATTGTGATGATGCAACTGTAAGCATATCTGCAAAATGAACCCAATTTGCGAGCCATTATTTTTGTTGTGTGTATTAATAACTCTCAGTACTGTTCAGGGTTTTGTTGTAAGACATAGAACCCATTCTAACTGGCTGAAACAAAAAGAATGTATTACAGGGTATTAAATGACTTTAAAATAAGTGGAAAACTGAAGAAACAAAGAAATTTCAGAACTTTGAGGATCATGTCTCAGAAGTGGGCCATCAAATGAGCTATTTCTTCTTCCTTTGTGTCCCTAAGAAGAATCAAGAAAAGGAAGAGAAAAAGCAAGGATATTGGTATAATAGTAGTGGAAATTAGTAAAGTCAAAAGTTATATTTGATCTCAAGGGGTAAGAGCAAGAGAGACAGGAACACTTTAACACCTTTATCTATTTATATATTCATGCATTTATTTTTTTACCTACCTACCTATCTACTTATCTATTTATAAAAGTGGTAATCTTGGGGCGCCTGGGTGGCTCAGTCATTAAGCATCTGCCTTCGGCTCAGGTCATGATCCCAGGGTCCTAGGATCGAGCCCCGCATCGGGCTCCCGCTCAGCAGGGAGCCTGCTTCTCCCTCTCCCACTCCCCCTGCTTGTGTTCCCTCTCTCTCTCTCTCTCAAATAAATAAAAATCTTTAAAAAAAATAAAAATAAAAAAATAAATGGGAACATTAACAAGTTGTAATGACAGCTCTCCATAAAGGTTATATCAATGTATATCCCTATCAACACGAAGCCAACACCGAGTTACATCAGCCTCGTAAGTCTATAGTTTTATGCTATTGCGGAGACTGATCTATGACAGTTTTGTGACATTTTGCTGGTTTTGGTATCAGGGCTTCATAACTCTGTCAAATAAACTAAGACACTTTCTTTCCCTCCTTTCCCTGTTGTTTAGAATAGTTGAAATAAGAGAGAAATTATCTGCTCCTTGAAAGACGTAAAATTCATCTGGTAAACCATCAGACTGGTACTCTTCTGGGGAATGGAGGTGGGAGGTGTTTGAAAAACTTTTCCAATAATTTCTGGTAATTGGTCTTTTGGGATTTTCAATTTTTCTGTTAAATTATTCATTTTATCTACATGTTCAGATTTCTTTTTCTACTTTAAGTAGGTTCCACGCCCAATGTGGGGCTTGAACTCACAACCCCGAGATCAAGAGTCACATGCTCTACTGACTGAACCACCCAGGCACCCCTCTAAATGTTCAGATTAACTGGCCTAAAACTCCATGTATTCTTATAAAAAATTTGTTGTGCCTCTTGTTGCCTCCCTTTTACACTTCTAATGTTGTATATTTGTGGTTTCACTTATTTCCATAATCAGACTTGCAGGAAGTTTCTCTATTTCATTGACCTTCAAAGTAATAACTCTTGGTTTTATATATCAAGCCTTTTTTTTCTTTTTTTTCCTAATAAATTAGATTCTGCTTTTATCTTTTTATTAATTCTCACTTTTGCCTTCATATTATTTTGTTATTCTTTCTACTTTATTTCAACATTTCATGTTTATTAATAAAAGCATTTAATTTTATGATTTTCCCCTGAATACATTTTTTACTGTGTATTTTCACATATTAATGTCTAAATTATCTATAATTTCAGTTTTGATTTCCTCTTTGATTTAAATTCTCATGAATAATTCTGAGTAATTTAATTTGATGAGAGGAAAGTTTTTTCTTATTAATTTCTTGTTTTATTTCACTGTGTTCAGAAACTGACAGTATAATTTTTACATTTCAAATATCTACTTGATAAGGATAGAGATTTTTGTTGCATACAAAGTCCTACAGTATCTATCAATTCAAGCTTTCTAACTATATATAATCCAAACTTTATCTCATTTTGTTCTTTGTATTGTATAAATCCAGAGAGATATTTATTAAAATTTCCATATAACTGTGATTTTGTCAAATTATATATTTCTACCAATTTTTGTTTTATTTTGTCCACAAATATTTGCAACATATTATAACATCTTGATGGATTATACATTTGTAAAAATAAAATATTCTTTTTTATCCTTCCTTTTTGCCTCAAATTCTGTCTTGTCTGATACTAATTTTACCACTTTTTTTTTTCTTGTTTGATATGTTTGTCCAGCTCTTTATTTTTAGTTTGTGTGTTGTTTGTTTGTTTCTAGTAGGCTCCATGCCCAGCATGGAGCCCAATATGGAGCTTGCACTCATGATCCTGTGATCAAGACCCGAGCTAAAACGGAGAGTGGGATGCTCAACCGACTGAGCCACCCAGACACCCCAGGGGTTTTGTTTTTGTTTAAGGATGTTTTGCTGGGGCACCTGGTTGGCTCAGTCAGTACAGCATGTGACTCTCACACTCAGGGTTGTGAGTTCAAGACCCACTTTGGGCATGGAGCCTACTTAAAAATTTTTTTTTAAATTAAGGATGTCTCATTAGCATATATTATTTTGCTTTTTTCAAAAAATCATTTGAAAGTCTTCACTAGGGAATTTAATATGTTCACATTTACTGTGGTCACTGTTTCCACTACATTATATGGATCTCCCTTTGTGTAGGGATCTTCTCTCTGACTGGAGGGATTAATAAGGAATGCAGATCATTTTAGCTCATAGAATGTTGGCCTTCAGAGTTTGTCTAATCCAATCTGCTCTAGAACAGATGAGGAAATAGGCCGCTTACAAGATACACCATTTATGAACAAAGTTCAAGCCAGTAGCTAAATTTGAACACAAGACTGTAATATCTAATATAATTTCATGAAGGGTTTGTTAGAATCAGATTAAATCAGCTGCAGTCAGCACTGACATTTCCTCTTTTGGACAATCCATAGCATTGTTTAGAGCTTCATTATGTTTAATATCATAGCTCTTCTAAAAACATGTAGTATTTTCCAAAGGGTGCCACAATTATCACTGAAGCCTTGATATAATTTTAGGTGGCACACAGATCAACATTTTTTTATTTTAATGGCTATGTATTTATTTTATTTTATTCTTTTAATTATTTATTTGACATCTAAATTAGTCTCCTCATTGACCTAGTTGTAGGGACATGGAAACCTGGCTATGCTTTTAACTAGATACATTGACTGGTTAGTTATTTGGGTCTCAGTTTACTCAACTGCAAAATAAATGTTGTACTAGATAACGTGGAGGGTGTCTGACAATTTTAACATATATAACTCTCCTGTTGGTTACCCCCCAAACTGAATACCATTAACTAATTAATCAAATAAACAATTAACTCATTCATGCAAAGATATATGTGCACTTACTACATGCCAGGCCCTGTTAGAGAAAACATGGTACCTGCTGTCCTCACTTAAAAAGTGTCTGCTTTTTATTCCAGTGACTTCTTCATTCCATCACAGGAAGTCTGTATAGCCCACTTCCCTTCACCCGTTTGGCCCATCGGTCCACCCCCACCCCTCTGGCACAGGAATAAAAGGCACAGCACAGGGAATATGGTCGATGGGATTGTAATAGTGTTGTATGGTGACAGATGGGAGCTATCCTTCTGGTGAGCAGAGCACAATGTATAGGGTTGTCAAATCACTATGTTGTACACCTGACACTAATGTAACATTGTGTGTCAACTAGATTCAAACAAAACCAAAAACAACACACAAAAAGTGAAATAATAAACTAAACCCCCTCCCTCCCTCCAAAAAACAACCCCAAACCTGTTTGCTAAGTGATGTATTATCTGGCTAAAGAAAAAATGAAAAGGATTTCTCTTCTTGAGGAAATCATTATACTATGTTAACTGTTGGGGTACAGAAAAAAATGTTAAACTATTAGATCTTTCAAATCAGTAAAAAATTAGCTTTATGAGAAAAATTCTAAATTTTTTTCGAAACAAACCAAAACAGTCATCTGAATGAGATGATGATAGAAATCCAGTATGGAAACAATACCACCAGGCCACACCTGGGTCTATCCAGACCTGTGCTAAGTTTTCTAGCTGAGTCAAGTGAAAGAGGAGCGACAATCTTGCAGAACTATCTGACTAGTTGGAAAAATAAGAGGTACTTGTAGTCCACCCCCTAACCCCTGGCCCCGAAGAGCTCACACAGCAACTTTGTGCAAATTGGGAAAAGCAACCCCTCCCAGCAGACAAATTACAACATGGCGCCTCATCAAGGCAACACATTTGATAAAGGACCTTTTTGAAGATTGCCATCTTGGCGAATGGAGCACAGGCTGATTTGGGCTCCGCTCACCCCTCTGTGGTATGGCTTTGTGCAGGGCACAGACTACACACCCGTATCACAGCCCAGCTTGTAGGGAGCCATCGACTAACAGGTCCCAACACACTGAGGAGATAATCATGTGGCTTAAACTGTAACCATTGTGAAAAAAAGATTGTAAACATTTCTAACTTTACCGATCTTGTCAAACCGAATAATGTCCTTAGTCCAAACAGGAAGTGTCCTCGAGTTGCCTTTAGGAGCAAAGCTTTAGGAAAAAGCAGTAGTATTCATATTAGGCCTTTTGTCCACAGATTACTGCCGCATCAGCAACAAAAAGCCCTGACCGTGTGAGGGTTAAATGTTTTAGAATTCTCTTCCACCCAAGGCTGGATCTTGTTGCCTAGTGACTGCTGCCTTGCTTGCTGTTGTCACTCACCTTATCTCCAGACAGTTATCCCCCACTCTCATAAGGAGGGTTATGATTGGACAAAGGTGACATCATAGCACATGGAGGAACGGCATCTCTTTGTCAAGACAGCACCAATGAGATGACTCAAGAGTTGGTAGCAAAGTGTTGTGGTTCCTTTGTTTTGTTTCTTTCACATAGAGCTAACACATTTCATGAAACACGGTCTTCATTGCTGGCAGAGAGCCCATTCTGCAAGGGTTAGCAGTGGATTTTTGCCCATTAAAAATATCCCTTGATAATATGGATTATCCTCAAGTCCGTTATTCAGCGGCCAGCGCAGCCAAAGCCTTTTCCCTCGTAGCACTTGGTCAGCACTTGAGAAGCTGAATAGATTACAGGCAGAAAATGACTATCCCGCGGCTCATTATCACACCACTGGTTACAGAGTGGAATTTCACACAGTGCAGGTTCTTCTTGGTGCTTATCTGAGAAGTACCTAAAGTGGTTCCAAAGCATCAGTTTCAGGGACAGCCCTCTAAGATTTCAGGGCACCTACATAAGGCATCAAAAGAGTTAAAAAAAAATTGATTAAAGTCGAAAGCACACGTACTTTTAAAATCAAGCAATTGGAGAAATCTCACGCATTGTAGATAATAAACAAACATAAGTTCTTTGATTACTTTTGAAATTCACATCACACATGTTTGCACTATTTTGAAAATCAAGCCTGATAGTCTTTATTTTTTGCACTGACTTGAGCTACTTGTGTACTCTTGACTATTTCAGCCGCTGAAGACATTAGCTATGTGATTGAAGTGTCGGCTGCAGATTCATTATGCCAGGCTGCTATATTAAATCATCTGTTAAATGTGTTCTTTTCTTGGTAAATATTCAGTATACAGCATAGTCACAGCTGGGTATAATTGGATAATTGCTTTCAATTAATGCTCTATTTTGAAAGCTACAACTCCATATAAAGCTTATAGTTGAGCTGTAACAAAGGCAATCCCCCCTGGGAAACAGGAGAGAGCGAATTCCTTCCTGCAATTCTACTGGAAATCAATTAGAGAGAGAGAGAGAGAGTACTAATAAATTATATATGGCCCTGCTTTTACCTCCACTGATAAAGAACCTGTAATATGTCAACTGAAATGTGTAAGTACACCCCTGCCTCTCCGAAGAGCTGGCTGCACTTGTATATTGTAATTGTATGTTGTAGTTGTATATTGCAATTGTATATTGTAATTTCTCATTTGAATAATCAACATTGTTCTTAAAGTGAATTAAAGCTGACCGAACATTTCCTGGGGAAAATCCAACTAAAAGAAGGGAAAGATAGTATTGACACAGAATTAAGTTACAAGGAAACACTTCTCAGAATAATCGTCAAACACATTTAGGAAAAAACCAATTTCATAAATAATTTCCTTTAAGAACTGAGATTGCTGTGCAAATGAAAGCCGAAAGCGGGTATGAGTTCTTTTAAATGAAATCTTGATACATGGGAGGAGAAAGTTCTGCTGCTGTGTGGTTCTCGCTCATTCGACAAGAAAGACTGCAAATATCTGTGTTCTTGAAGTGTTTGCTTGGTAGCCGTAAATTATAGAGAACTGATAGTACTATAATTTGATCAAGATTCAGTTTTATATTTTCTTTTCTCTTTTAAGACTTTATTTATTTATTTGAGAGAGAGAGTTCGAATGAGGGAGTGAACGAGCGAGAGAGAGCATGAGTGAGAGAGAGCGTGAGCAGGGGGGAGGGTCAGCGGGAGAGGGAGAAGCCAACTCCCCGCTGAGCTGGGAGCCCGCCACCGCCACCGTGGGGCTGATACCAGGACCCTGGGATCACGGCCTGAGCCGAAGGCAGACGCTTAACTGACTGAGCCACCCAGGTGCCCCCAGTTTTATATTTTCTTTTACTCTACCTATTAAGAGATTTAATACTATAAACAAGATCTTAAGGGAATGCTTGAATTACTTAATGAAACTGTCAGAGGGCTAATCATAAAATTATTCTTCTCTATTCCCTTAATGCCCTAAAAAACTTGGATGGCTTAGATCCAATTACATTTTAAAAAGTAATAAATATGTATTTCAATAGGCTTTTCAATAATGTAGGCTGACCTTTACACTAATAAAAAGCGGTAAGATTTTTGTCCTATGAAACACCTTGCTCATATATGTACCAGTTTAGAGAAAACAACCCCTTCTTTCTTAAACTCCTGGATTATCCATTTCTGGGGTTTGGAAGATTTTGGCTTGAAGGGTAACTGTATCAGGGTGCAGGGTGTAGTATTTTGTCCTAAGGTATTTGATTAAGAAAGTGTATTTAAGATTTTCGAGGAACAATCTCCCAATCTCTAGGTGTAATGGGATCCTTTGAAAATGTATGTTTGATTCCATTACCCCCCAGTCTTAGATACGCTTTTCTTACCATGGCACTCCTAGAGCTCTGGCCGGCACGCCCCCTGCACAGGTCACCTCCTGCTGCCTTTCCTTTGAACCCAATGCTCCAGGCACCCCAGCTGTTCCTCCTGCTCGGCTGTAAAACTATCCCAAGACTGCAGCCTCCCCCTGCTCTGTAGCCTTCCCTGTTCCCTACCTGGAAGGCCGTTCCTCTGGGTATTTGTTTGTCTCCCTCCTGCTCATCATTCTAATCCCTGCTCCTAGATGACTGGTCCTCCCCATCCACCCTTTCTAAAATAGCAGCTGTCACCTCTCTCCCTCCCCTTCCTCACCTTAGTTCTCTTCATAGCATGTACCATTTCTGAAATTTAATGTCAAATTTTTGTCTCGTCAGTCTCCTCCCGCGAGAATGCAAGGCCCATGAGGGCAGAGACTTTGGTCTGTTTTGTCCCCTGCCAAACCACCACGGCCTAGCCCGGTGATGGGCATCTCACAAGTGCTCAGGGAAGATTTGTGGAATCAATGAGTAAAAGGTCAAGCATTCTTCTTGCGCCTGGACATTCCTGTAAACTAGAGGCAGTAACACCTGGTAATGCAGGCAGACATTTAGGAATCAGACTTGGTTTTTTAGCCATTTACTAGCACATGTAAACCCAGGCACTTTAAGCTCCTTGGGTGTGGATTTCTTCATCTATAAATGATAGCATTTACCTCATTAACCTCAGAGAGTTGATGTGAAGATTAAATGAGATAACAAGCAATATCCAAATGCTTGGCTTAGTTCTCACATGCTGTTGAGTAGAAAACACTCAATAAGTAGTTGTTAGAGTATTCTAGACTGATCTGGACCCATCACAGATTAGTAAATCAGCTTCAGGTAGGTCTTCACTTAATTTTGTAAAAAGAGCCATTGAACTTCTAGCAACTTGTCCCCCACACCTACCAAACCCTCCCCAAAAGCTGTTTAAGATTTCTCTCTCCCAAGTGCATCTCAGAGTCTATGTGGAAGCCATCAGTCTGACTTCAAGGTTTTTATTTGTTTTTGTTTTCAAAGATTTATTTGTTTATTTTTAGAGAGAGAGAGAGGGGCAGAAGGAGAGAGAATCCCAAGCAGACTACACATTCACTGCGGAGCCCGACGTGGGGCTTGATCCCAGGACCCTGAAATCATGACCTGAACCAAAACCAAGGTTTTTTTTTTATTCAACTTTCATCTCTGAAAGTAACAGAGCTGTTGAATGTATTTCAACTTCTCATCTGTTGGCTTACTAACACATTTTTATTATCTTCCTTATTCTGCAGTTCAAATAGGACACATTATTTTTGTTTTGTAAAAAAAGAAATTCGAATCCCAAGGAGCTTTTCTCTCCTCTGTAGGTGGACGGTTCTTAGCTCTCACCCCCTTCCACAAACACACACACACACACACACACACACACACACACACACACACACACACACACACACACCCTGGCCCTGGTTCTTAGCTCTCACCCCCCTCCCCCCCCACACACACACACCCCGGCCCTGGACAGCGGACTGATCTACTTTCTGTCCCTATAGATTCCATTTGTCTTTTCTAAAATTCCATGTAAATGGAATCACATGGTGTGTATTCTTTTAAGACTGGTTTTATTTACATTGTTACTAGCATCAGCAGTTTGTTTCTTCTTACTTCTGAGTAGTGCTCTCTTCTCAGGATTCACCATAATGTTTTTATTCACCTGGTGATAGCAGTTAGGTTGTTTCCATTTTGGAGCCATCTTGAGTATGGCTGTTGTGAACCTTTAAACACAAATCTTTCATTTCTCCTGGGTAAAAACCTGGGAGTGGAATTGCTGGGTGTTCTGGGCTGATCTGTATGGCCCCTGCCCCAAATTCATATCTTGAGGGAATGAACTCCAGGATCTCAGAATGTGACTGTATTGGAGATAGGGCCTTCAAAGAAGAAATTAAGTTAAAAGTAGGCCATTTAGAAGTGGGTCCTAATCCAATCTGACTGGTGTCCTTGTGAGAAGAAAGAACTTGGAGAAAAAAAGAGGCACAAAAGAGATGCCAGGGGGGCACAAACACAAAGGAAAAGGCACATGAGGGCAGAGCAAGACAGCCTTCTGTAAGCCAAGGGGCGAATCTCAGAAGAAACCAAAACCTGCTGGACACCATGATCTTGGGCTTCTAGCCTCCAGAACTGTGAGAAAATAAATTTTTGGTTTTTAAGCCATCCAGTCAATGGTATTTTATCATAGGAGCCCTAGCAAACTAATACACTGGGCTATATGACAACTGCACGCTTAGCTTTATAAGAAATTGCCGAACTGTTTTCCAAAGTGGTTGTGCCATTTTCCATTCTCACCAGCAACACAGGAGATCCATGATTGCTTCACATTTAAAAAAACACTTGGTATTGACTTTTAATTGTCTTTTAACACTTTTCAATTTCAGACTTTCTCTTGGATGTGTAGAAGCACCGCATTGGGGTTTCAGTACACGCTTCCCTGAGGACTAATGATGTTGAGCATCTTTCCATGCTCTTATTAGCTATTCATGTATCTTCTTTGGTCAATGGTCTGTTTCAATCTTTTACTGCTTCTGTACTGGGTTTGTGTCTCCTTGATATTGAGTTGTAGAAGCTCTTTATATATTCTGAATACAAGTGCTTATCATATATATGTGTTGTGAAGATTTTTTCCCAATGTGTTGTTTGCCTGTTCATTTTCTTAATGGTGTCTTTTAGAGAGTAGGAGTTTTTAATTTTGATGAAGATCAGTTTATAATTTTTTTCTCTTATGGATTATGCTTTGTGTGTTCTAAGAAATCTTTGCTTACTCTGAGGTCAAAAAGATTTTCTTCTGTTTTCTTCTAAAAGTCTTCCAATGTTAGTTTTAACATTTAGGTCTATAATTGATTTCCAATATATTTTTATGTATTCTGAGAGCTAAGAGTCAAGGTCTGTCATTCCCCACATGTATATCCAATGGTTCCAACACCATTTGTTAAAAAAATTATCCTTAAACCTTTGAGTTAACTTCGGACATTTGTTAAAAATCAATTGCTCATATATGTGTAGATTTTATTTCTGGACTATGCTGTTCCATCCATCTCTATATTTAAACTTATGTCAAATACCATACTGTTTAATTATTATAGCTGTATAATAAATTTTGAAATCAGGTAGCACAATACATTCAACTTTTTTTTTTTGCAATTATTTAGGCTATACTAAGTCATTTGCATTTCCATATAAATTTTAGAATCAGCCTGTCAATTTCCTCAAAGAAGCCTTTTACATTTTGGTTGGGATTGAATTGAAGGTATAGATCAATCTGGAGAGAAGTGACATCTTAACAATATTTAAGTCTTTGAATCCTCAAACACAGTGTATCTGTTCATTTACTTAGATCTTCTTATATTCTTTCAGCAATGTTTTATAGTTTTCATTGCACAGGTCTGGCAGATATTTTGCAACAATTGGATATTTAAATTTGCTCCTCTGTATTTCATTTTTTGTAAACTACTGCAGATGGTAATTTTTTTAAATTTCATGTTCCAAGCTTATTGGTAATATACTGAAGTACAACTGATTTTGAAAATATTGACAGTATCATGAGGTCTTGATAAATTTATTTATTAGTTCTAGTTGCCTTTTGTAGATTCCTTAGGCTTTTTTACTGACACAGTCATGTTGGCTGTAAATAAAGGTGGTTTCTTCCTTGCTCCACCTATTCGTGTCTCCTCCCTCTGAAATCCC
Source organism: Zalophus californianus (assembly GCF_009762305.2). Classification (NCBI taxonomy): domain Eukaryota; kingdom Metazoa; phylum Chordata; class Mammalia; order Carnivora; family Otariidae; genus Zalophus; species Zalophus californianus. The sequence goes on from NC_045602.1 coordinate 72,180,738, forward strand.
TGGCAACCACTGATCTTTTTACTGTCTCCATAATTTTGCTTTTTTACAGGATGTCATAGAGTTGGAATCACAGTATGTAGCTTTTTCAGATTGGCTTCTTTCACTTAGCAATATGCATTTAATATTCTTCCATGTCTTTTTGTGGCTTGATAGCTCATTTCTTTTTGTTGTTGTTGTTTGTTTCTAGTTGTGTTAAGTACAACCAATTGTGCAACAAATCTCTAGAACTCTTTCATCTTGCAAAACTCATACCCCATGCTCGTTAAAAAACAACTCCCCATTTCCCTCTTCCGAAAACCTCGACAACCACCCTTTCACTTTGTATCAATTAAATGACTCCAGGTACTTCACTAGAGTGGAATCATACAGTGTGTATCTTTTTGTGACTTGTTTATTTCACTTAACATAGTACCCTCAAGGTTCTTCTGTGTTATAACACGTGTCAAAATTTCCTTCTTTTTTAAGGCTGAATAATATTTCATTGTATATATAATACCACATTTTGTTTAGCCATTCATCCATCAATGGACACCTGAGTTGCTTCCATTTTTGCTATTGTGAATAATGCTGTGATGAACATGGGTATACAAATACTACTTTGAGACCTTGCTTTTACTTCTTTGGGGTATATGCCTAGAATTCCTGGATCATATATATTTTTTATTTCTTTAGGAACTCCCATATACTTTCCATAGGAGCTGTACCATTTAACATTTCCACCAACAGTGTACAAGGGTACTGGCTCTTTCACATCCTTGCCAACACTTGTTACTTTGTTTTTAGTTTTTTAAATACTAACCATCCTAATGTGATGTGATGTGGTATCTCATTCTGGTTTTGATTTACATTTTACCTAATAATTAGTGATGTTTAGTATCTTTTCACATGCTTGTTGTCCATTTGTATATCTTCGTTGGAGAGATGTTAATAGCTCATTTCTTTTTATGGCTGAATAATATTCCATTGTATGGATATTACTATAGTTTATATAGATATATGGATATATACTAGAGTTTGTTTACCCATTCACATATTGAAGGACATCTTGGTTGCTTCTAAGTTTTTAATAATTATGAATAAAATTTTTTTAAAAAAGATTTATTTACTTATTTGAGAGAGAGAAAGAAGACATGAGAGTTGGGGGAGAGGCAGAGGTAGAGACCGAGAGAGAGAAGCAGACTCCTTGCCAAGAATGGATCCTGATGTGGGGCTTGATCTCACGACCCTGAGATCATGACCTGTGCTGAAATCAAGTTGGATGCTTAACCAACTAAACTACCCAGGCGCCCCATGAATAAAGCTTCTATAAGAGTTGTGTGCAGGGGGGCGCCTGGGTGGCTCAGTTGGTTAAGCATCTGCCTTCAACTCAGGTCATGGTCCCAGGGTTCTGGGATCAAGCCCCATGTTGGGCTCCCAGCTCAGCGGGGGGCCTGCTTCTCCCTCTCCCCACTGCTTGTGCACTCTCTCTTTCGCTCTCTCTCTCTCAAATAAATAAATAAAATCTTAAAAAAAAAAAAAAGAATTGTGTGCAGGTTTTTGTGTGGACATATTTTCAACTCATTTGGGGAAATGCCACAGAGCATAACTGCTGGATAATACAGTAAGAATATGTTTATTTTGTAGGAAGCCACCAACCTTTCTTCCAAAGTGGCAGTATCTTGCATTCCCAGAAAAAATGCTCAGTTTACCAAGGGTGTGGAATTTTTTCTCAATTCCTTTCCTGATATACAAGATCATCATATAAATTTAGTTACACTGCAGAGTACTTTATGTGGCTGCAGTCTCCACTTAAGAATTCTCAACCACTGGGGTGCCTGTATGGCTCAGTCGGTTAAGCGTTGTACTCTTGGTTTTGGCTCAGGTCACGATCTCGGGGTTGTGGGATAGAGTCTCGCACTGAGCTGCTTTCAGCGTGGAGTGGGCTTTTTTCTCCCTCTACCCAGCTCCCCCACCCTGCACTCCCTCTCTCTCAAATTAATAAAATCTAAAAAAAAAAAAAAAACCTTAAAAAAAAAAAAAGAATCCTCAGCCATTAGGGGCGCCTGGGTGGCTCAGTTGGTTGACCTGACCAACTCTTGGTTTCACCTCAGGACCATAGTCTTGGGGTCCTAGGATCAAGCCCTGCCCGAGCCCTGCATGGAGCACCATGCCCCTCCCCCACCTCCTAAAATAAAAAAAAATCTTAAAAAAAAAAAAACCTCTTGGGTTCTAAAATCTCCCCTAAGTTAATATCCTCTACAATGTCTCCTTTCTGTCCAATTGCTAGTTTCTGCTTTTATTAAATTTTCCCCACAAGATTGATTTATTAAGTATTTACTTGAACCAAAATCTCAAAGTTGAGGAAAATCTCTAATGGAAGTAAATCCATTTATACAAAAATTTTGTGTAAGAATCACTTTTAGTTAAAAAGGCATTGTTTATCCACTACATTATGAGGTAAATAAGGCTTCCTAACTTGCCTTGAGTTCAGTGAAAAATGCCTCTTCCAAGAATGCACTTGTAAACAAACTTTTGGAACACAAACTATCAAACACATGTGTAGCACTTGGCTATTTCAATTTGCAGTTGACAGCTTCTAACAGTTCTCTATTTAAAGTTTCATGAAACATAGTAACACTAAGATTAATAATTGTTTTCCTTCTTAAAGATTTTCAACAGTTTAACATCTACATTTCTGTGAGCTTTATTTCCGGTTAAAAAAAAACAACTAGCAAATTAGCATGTCCCGAAATTCTTGAGGGAAAGACCAAATGTTTTAACCCATATTTTAGTAAGTTATTTCTCTAAAAATGGTATATATTTCTTCCCCCTTCAGAACTAGTATGAGCTAGATGAATGCAATAGTGAGAATAAAACTCTTAAGGAATAAATACATGAGTCCCAAATGCCTATGTTTGGTAAAATTTTTTCTATCAAAAAGGTACTTTGGAAGGAGTTAGGCCTTAGAGAACGTGGTAGTTTAAATCAATATGGCTGTCTCATTTGACTCATTTTAAATAAACAACTCTACATAACTAATACCATTTAAATTACTAGCACAGAATTTCAAAGGGAAGTGGGGGGTGGGGGATTAAAATTAAGATACTGGTTGTAGATTATTTCATTTTATAATGGATGCCCCAATTTTTAAACACATGGTATTACTGGGAATTGTTGAAGAAACAACTATTATATTTAGAAATAATCTTAATTTCATAATCTGCTCAATTTTTCTTATATTTCAAAATATCTTACATATGCACAGGAAAAGAAGTTCATCTTCAGGAAGAGAATAATGGAATTAACACTATTTTAGCTTTCAAAATGATTAAAATGGCTTGTAAAAACCAGGAAAAACAATACTTAAGAAAGACTTTTAAGAATTCTGAAATTGAAACTTTATTTTTCATTTGTATGACTTCAACTTTGTAACACCAAAATGGAAAGGGCGTGTGTATGTATAAGTATGAGCCACTTACATCTACACTACCCACCTCAAAAGGACAGAGAAAGTACACCAATGTTATAAAACAAGGTTTATTCTGCAATACTTTATCATAATGAATTGCATCTCTTTGGTAAAAATAAACTTTATAAACATTTTAATAATCAGAGATTAGATACAAAAACTAAATATCTGTTAGGTTGCTTTTAATATGAACAAAGACTGGCAACTGAGAAGTGGTTCACTTGTGACTGGTCATCTACTGGCAGTTATAACTCAAACTCAAGGCAATTTTTATGCTACATTAGAAAAGAGGATAAGGAAACCAGTTTAATAACTCAAATTTCTTGAATCAGAAAGCATTCTTACACTTTCATTTGAAAATAAATAGTTACAGTGAATTGGCAATTATACATTTTTATACACTATATGATGGCAACATAATACTTTAAAATGAAGCACTTAGTTTAATAAGAAATGTACAACAATGGCACTGGCAGTTAGATGCAGAAATAAATGTGCTTTAAGAAAAAATGGCAGGTATAACATTAAAATACTCTACTTTGTCTTTCAATAAATATTTTGAGTACATCATTAATATAGTGAAGTAAACTTTGTTTAAATCAAAGTTTACACATTTCAAACTAACAAAAAAAAAACTGTAAAGTATATGTAAACCAGAAAGCCTTTAATTAAATGTGTGGTCTTCACAAATGGTTGTTAAGTTACTGTAGTATTTAAGACAAATCTTTACAGCTTTGTGAATTATTCACATCTGTTGATTAAATTGCTAGGAAAGGCCTCCTCGTCTACAAAGACACACACATTCCCTCAACACTTTCTCTACCTTTGAATTCGTGCTTACATATATTTAACTGACCACCTAATACGAACCTTTTACATAATGCCTCAGAAAGTAGCAAAAGAAAAAAAATATATATTCTAAGCCTTACTATATACAGGGGAATCTAAGTTAAGAGAAGTCATGCTGGCTATAGGGAAAGAAGGAAAGGCTCAAAGGTGGAAAAAAGGAGGCAATCCACCAATAATTAGATTTTCCATGAATACAAGTATGTTTTCTTTCTCTGAATTTGAAAGGTAAAATAAAATATTAATGAATTTAGTAATATATTGCACAAATAAATTTCAAAAATCTATATTCAAGAAACACTGATTCTATTTGGGATGGGAAAGATGAAGATTAATTGTGCTGAGTCAAAACTTCACTAGAAATCTACTATAAACTAGAATCGGTTGTAACAATTTATATTGATGTAAGGCAAATTATGTTAGCTTAAATCACAGTCTTAAAATATGCTGGAACATATATAACCTCTCTGGGATTGCCAAGCTGTTTCTATTACAGTGTAATTTATTAATATATTATTAGAAATACAATTTCCAGTCCATAGGACTTGAAACGACTTTCCTTAATTGGGTGGTTATTAGCCATGTTTTTATCTCAACACACCTGAGGAATGGGATCATAGTATCTATGAAAGTAATAATGGGGGAATCATAATTAAAAAGGTACTTCCCCTTAAAAATAACTGCCTCGGTAAATCAGCAAATGGAAAAAGTGATGCACTAAGTTCTGTATATTAAGTGTAAAATACCATATGACTTCTTCCCATTAGCTTTTAGTATGAAAGCGTTGTCTTTGCTAGTGATGCATTTAAACTTTTAAATTCGAAGAGGGAGAGAATATTAAGTTTAAAGAATTATTGTTATTTATATTAAGCCAAAATAATTTTGAAGATCCCTCTTAAAGGGGAAACAACTCTCCCCCTCTTTATCTTAAATCATCCTCCTCTGCTTATGAAGAGTAATTATCTAATGGACAGGAACCAGAGAGAACATCTGGGGTACAGAATTTCAGTAGAACAAAATAAACTGGAACCAGGTCACTGAAACACACTGGTACTAAGGTCTATCCAGAGGGCCACCATAAACAGCTTTAAGATATTGTTACTGAAATGATTTTTATAATCTGTGTACTACTTACACTGTGGTATAAGCATTTTTTGGTGTGTTATAGTCACTGTCTATGTAAAAGGTGTTAACTTGGATTAGCCATTTTCTGTAGTAGATATGACAAAAATGAAGAAAAAAACAACCCCAAATACCTCATCCTGCATACTTAAAAACTATTTTTCATTATCAACAAATTTAAAAATTACTGTATTTCAACAGCAGCGATTCTATTAATGTGGCTATCCAAGTTCAATTACAATTAACATGGAAACAGGACAGATAATATTAATGTTGTTATCCCTGGCTCTGGCTTAAAGTTTTGCCAATTGAAAAAGATGTTTTCATTATGCTTCTCATTTGACAGTTTTGCCCAAATAAAATTTACAAGTTAAAATAAAAATACCTCATAAAAAAAAATCCAAGAAAATGCTTTAGTCATAGAAACAGCTGAAAGTAACCAACCAAAATCACGAGCCTATGTATGTATGTATGTACATGTATACAGAAATTATCAGAGAAATGAAAACAAGGTCATTGTTATAAAACAGAATGCACCATGAGATAAGACTGAATTTTGGAAAGTTGCTTCCACCACCGTAAAAAAATATATATAATGAGTAAGTTTGGTTTTATTAGTATCCTGTGTTCTAAATTAATATAGTCAAACTATAAAAATGATATGGAAAAATGTCTCATAAAGCAGATTTGTTCAAATACTTAAAAAAAAAGGTGCCTTGTCAATGCACCTTTGGAACAGCAATATAAAATCTTTTAGCATGGAATAAATGGCACATATGTTATTATATTGCCTCCCCCAAAGGGTGTACTGTATAAGATTTAATTTTATATGAATTTTGAAACTCATGAAGGTACTTGGTTTCTACAGTTTTGTTAAATCCTCTTAAATTTAATTAGGAATACAAACTTAATTCATACAAACCTTGGACAGAAGTTTTTTCCTAAATGATATATCTTTATTTAAGAGGACATAAGTAATAAGTATTCAAAATGTTTATATTAGGTTACACTCCATTCCTACTACAAAATTCCCAGAATGTAGTCCATTTAACAAGTGAAAGATTCTCTTATTGCAAAAAGTGTGTCAAAATGAGTGTTAACTCCATAACATACTTTATGGCTATATATGGGTTATTTTTACTCAACAAAGACAGCTAGTGGCTAAAATGGTTGCAAAGCACTTTGGGAATGAACAAAAGGCCCCAATAAATGTTATGCAACATCTGGGAAGTAAAAAAAAAATTCAAAGATAATATTATAATAGGAATTGGAGTGTTCTTATTTGAAATTTTACCACAAAACTGCCTTTTCTAAATTTCAAAACTCTTTGCTATACTTCCTGCCTATGTAGCCAAAAGGAGCTTTCTAGACATCTAGGACCTTTTCCAATTTATATTCAACTTTGTCCATGCTTCAACAAAAGATAATTAAAAACTAAAATTAAGACAAAATAAAAAAATCCAAATCTCATTCTACTGGATTGCATGAGTCCAGAGAGAAGTATGTGAGAAAGACATCAGCAACATTTTTAGCTGGATCAGCAACTACAGTTAATTACAAATGATTGGAAAAGAAAATGAAAAAAAGTTACAGAGTTGCCAATTCTTACACTTTAACACATTAACAGAATAAAAGATTTTTCCTACAAGTTTTAAGACAGGCTGTGGATTTTCTTATATAAAAATTTCCAAATCTTAGAGACACTTATCACAAAAATTATGCTTTTAGGACTTGGCAGCATAACTATGGTTGGGCATGATCCTAACAGCAATCATTTAATAAAAATCAAAACAGACATGTTGTGAAATAAACAAGTAATTAGCACCCCTCCCCCACCCTAAAACAAAAGAAGTCCATTATGGCTTTGATATCCCTGGTAAAGAATTAAGTAGAAGAGTATTGCCACACTTTAAAATAATTTCACACTAATAAGTATTTCTATTTTTTCCGCTGCCTTTGATTTTGTGTCTTTGCAGTACTTATTAGGGAACCCAGACATGTTCGGATTCCAGCAAGGTGGAGCAGAGATCCAGCCGCCTCTTTGAGCTCCTCATCAATTTCTTGACATAACTGTTTGCGCATCTTTTTGCCTGGCTGCCCTTTTTCAGAGGCATCTGCACAAGCCTGTGATGCATAGCCACTGTCTCCAAGAGGATCATCTTCATAATCAACATCTGTATCTTCTTCACTGTGAAATCCTTCGCTGCCATCACTTCCCACATGGCTACTCTTTGGGATAAATTCATATGCCTCATCCACAGAGGACAGAGAAGACACACTAGACCTGGACGCACAGCGCTGTGCGGCCATGCTGCTTGCACTGTAATTGTGGTCTTCTTTTGGATCAATGCTCGTGGCCAAAGAATCACTCTCTTGCAATCGCACACTACTGGGATGATTAAATGCATTGCTGTAACTCCTCTTTTTTTGCATTGCTGTTTTAAGAGGAAGAGGCTTCTCACCTGTGGAAAAGAAAACTTCCATCAATAGGTCAAATGCATCTGATTGCAAGAAAAGGCCATTTAAACTACTGTATCACTACTGAGTAGTGCTTTAGGGTTAGTAATGTTCTGTAGGTTTTTGTTCACTTGTTTCTTTTTTTACTTAGACCACATATCATCCTGTAGGTATTAACTTGAAATATTTTAAAATCACTTCATGATATGTCTTGACCTTTCCATGAAAAATGTAATTGTTTTGAGCTGTTCGTACAGAATGCCTCAATGGGAATGTGCCACTGTTGAGCTAACCATTTTCTTATTGATATTTAGGTTTTTCCAATTTTTCACTACTGTGAATAATATTGCAATGAAAATCATTCTAGACGCCTCTTCTTACACATATGCAAATATTCTTCTAGAATACCAAGAAACAGAATTATTAAGTAAAAGAATATATACATTTCAAATTATAATTTTTTTTAACTGAAGTATAGTTTATATACAATCTTATATTAGTTTTAGGAGTACAACATAGTGATTTGATAATTCTATATACATTATGTAATGCTCACCTTGTGTAGTCACCATATAAAGTTATTACAATATTATTGACTATATTCCCTATGCTGTACTTTTTAACTCCCTGTGATTTATTTTTTAACTGGAAATTTGTAACCTCTTAATTGCCTGCACTTATTTCACTCACCCCCCACCCTCCTTCCCCCTGGCAACCACCAGTTTGTTCTCTGTATTTGTAAGTCTGTTTGTTTGTTTTTTTAAGATTTTACTTATTTATTTGACAGAGAGAGCACACGTGTGCCATGTGCACAAACGGGGAGCGGCAGGCAGAGGGAGAAGCAGGCCCTAGGACTCTGGGATCATGACCTGAGCCAAAGGCAGATGCTTAACTGACTGAGCCACCCAGGTGTCTGTTTTTGTTTTTTTTTTTTCCTAAGATTTTTATTTATTTGACAGAGAGAGAACAAGTGAGGAGAGGGGCAGATGGGGAGGGAGAGGGACAAGCACACTCCACACTGAACATGGAGCCTCATCTCAGGGCTCCATCTCACGACCCTGAGATCATGACCTGAGCCAAAATCAAGAGCCAGGCACTTAACAGACTGAGCCATCCAGGCATCCATTTGTTTTTGGTTTGTTCATTTGTTTTGCTTTTTAGATTCCATATGAGTGAAATCATACAGAATTTGTCTTTCTCTGGCTTATTTCACTTAGCATAAAACTCTCTAGGTCCATTTATGTTGTCAAGAATGTCAAGATTTCATTCTTTTTTTATGGCGGAGTAATATTCCATTGTGTATATATATCACATCTTCATCCACTCATCTACTGATGGACAGAGGTTGTTTGCTTCCACATCTTGGCTATGCAAATAATGCTGCAATAAACACAGGGGTGCATGTATCTTTTCGAATTAAGTGTCTTTCTTTTCCTCAGGTAAATATCCAGAGGTAGAATTACAGGATGGTATGGTATGGTACTTCTATTTTTAGTTTATTGAGGAACCTCCATACTGTTTTTCATAGTGGCTGCACCAATTCGCATTCCCACCAACAGCAGGTTCCCTTTTCTCTACATTCTCATCAACACTTGTCATTTCTTGTCTTTCTGATACTAGACATTCTGACTGGCATGAGATCTCACTGAGGTTTTGCTTTGCATTTGTAGCTGGTATTTTCAAATTGTGTTCCAAAATGGTTGTACTAATTTACATCTTACAGTGTATGACAATATCCAGTTCCCACAATTAACACCTAATATTATCAATCATTTTAATTTTTCATAATCTCATGGACAAAAAAGGTAGTATCTCAATATTGTTTCATTTTGCATTTCCGTCTTCTAGAGAAGTTGCCTATCTTTTCAAATGTGTATTGTCCACTTTATTTCCTTCCCTGAGACCCACTAATTCATATATTTTCTTGGCTTTTCTGAACATTTTTCTTATTTCTTACTTGTAGCGTCCTTTTATATACATATACTCAATATTAGCCATTTGTTATATACATAGTAAAAAAATGTTCTCCTTGTGTGACTTTTCTTACATATATTTTTTGTTGTCAGAACTACAAAATGTTGATGTTTAATTAAATTTACCTATGTTTTCTTTTATGGATTTTGCAGTTTGTATCTGAAGGGTTTTCCAATTCCAAGGTTATAAATATACTTTCCTGTATTTTCTTATTTATGGCTTTCATTTTTACTTTTAAATTCTCAACCTTAATTTCTATACATGCTATTATTTCTTTGTTTCTTGGTCCATGTAAAATATCTATCACAGTATTAACTTCAATCTCATAACTGCTCACATATATTAATGGAAATATAATAAAATAGAAACTAAGTAATTCAAAAGAAAACACACTTAGAAAAAACAATTTTGCCTATAATATTTAAATATTTTGCATTCTAAATTACATTTCATAAAGCACTCACAAAAATGTATTTTAGGAAGAATGGGATGATTGCTTACATTCTAAAATGCCTTGTTCTATAGAAGTATTTAAAAGCATCATTGCAGTGGCAGCATCAATATCAGATTCTGAAAAAGGAAAAGAGTAACAATATTAATGTTCTTTATAAAAGAGAGGCTATTATAAGTATTTGCAAAGGTAACCAACGTTAAGAGTTGGTGTATATTCTTTTACTTAAATACATACACACACACATTAAACAAAATGAGACACATTATTCTGCAATCTGTTTTGGTTCACTTAAAATTATGAACAGTTTTGTAGATAGTATCGAATAAAGGAGAATTGAGAAGTACTGTAGATAATAAAATTTCTTATGATTTTCTTAATATCTAGCTTACTTTACTGTAAGAAGACAGTATGTTATTCATAAAGCATACAAAATATGTGTTCATCAACTGTGTATATCACTAAGGCTTCCAGTTAACAGTAGACTATTAGTAGTTAAGTTTTTGGGGAATCAAGTTATACATGGATATTTTTTAACTGCATAGGGGAAGGAAGCAGGGGTCAGCACCCCTAACCCCGGCATTGTTCAGGGGTCAACTGTAATTAACTAAAAATGTACACTAAGGCATTACTACTTTTTAGCATTTTTACCTTAAAAAAAAAGATTTATTTATCTGAGAGAGAATGAGAGAGACAGAAAGAGAGAGGGAGATAGCGCAAGCAGGGAGAGGGCCAGAGGGAGCAAATATTGAAGCGGACTCCCATGACCCATGAAATCAGGACCTGAGCCAAAACCAAGAGTTGGACACCCAACCAACTGAGCCACTCAGGCGCCCCTACCCTAGGCATTTAAAAAATATCTTTATCTGTGCATATCTGCAGTTATGAAGTACTTCATTAATTACATACTAGTTACAGGAGTTAAAAATATGTGTATTTGGTCAGTCTAGATCATGTGAATTTACAGATGCTAAATAAATAATAATTGCTGGCACAAAAGTATTAGTAATGTTTTTAATCATAATTATATATGAGCCCACAAGTACTATAGCCTTCATAGGAGGTCAAACATAATTATGGATATTCCAGAAGGAAAATGAGCTTCAAAAGGATGGTAAAATCAGCAGGTTCTACTCCAGATAAAGTCATTATGCTCTCATATCTACTTTTCTGCTAGAAGTTCTTCTCCATCTTGGTGATCTATTATTCTGAATAACTGTAATTAAATAAAAGTAATATGGTATAATCTAATGTGAAGGAAAAGTTAGAAAATATTTAGAAATTTTAGGGGTGCCTGGGTGGCTCGGTTGTTAAGCATCTGCCTTCGGCTCAGGTCATGATCCCAGGGTCCTGGGATCGAGCCCCGCTTCGGGCTCCCTGCTCAGCGGGAAGCCTGCTTCTCCCTCTCCCATTCCCCCTGCTTGTGTTCCCTCTTTCGCTGTGTCTCTCTCTGTCAAATAAATAAAATCTTAAAAAAAAAAAAGAAAAAAATATTTAGAAATTTTAGATTACAAAGGATGTTTAAAATAAGATTCAGATATGAAACTTCCCATTTCTATCTCAAAGCTAGAAAATTATTACCCTGTTTCCCATTTTATTTGTAATACCTAATTATAAAGTTATTTTAGATAATAAGGCCATAAAGATATTGACTTGTTTTCTCCCCAACTTGACCATAAACTCTGTGAAGACAGAAAGTTACTGACTTTACCAAACAGACGTAAGTAAATCAGAAGATGGTTGTTATGAAAGAGCATATCATACTACAACTCTTTCCCCTTCAATAAACTGTGACCTTGTGAAACAAGAGTCTCTATGAATGCCTTCCCAATTAAGATAGGAACCGGTCTTATCCCCTATGTTCCACAATGCCTGGAACAATAGTAGGTCCTAAATAAATGTGTCAATAATAAAGTATATGATCTCTTTGCCCTCCTTTCCTTAGATCAAGCTAATTATCACCAAATTACTAACGTTGGGTATCAATGGGCTTGGCATGTTCTGAGTATTTTTTTTTAAAGATTTTATTTATTTATTCATGAAAGACAGAGAGAGAGAGAGAGAGAGAGAGGCTGAGGGAGAAGCAGGCTCCCAAGGAGCAGGGAGCCCGACGTGGGACTCGATCCCAGGACCCCGGGATCATGACCTGAGCCGAAGGCAGACGCTTAACCATCTGAGCCACCCAGGCGCCCTGAGTATTATTAATTCATCTAATCCTCACAACTTTATGATGTGGGTACTATTAGTATTTCCATCTTAACAATGAAAAAAACAGACACAGACAGGTCTCTGGGGGGCGGGGTGGAACTTGAACTTCTCAGTAGTCTACTTCCAGAACCTAGGCCTTCTATTTGTACTCTATCAATCATCACTAAGTACCCATGACTAAAGTAGGAAATTCTGCAGGATTTACAGAATATACTGTAAATTCTCTATTCTGTTATTCACTCAATAAAATGAGTACCCTGTTATGAGCCAGACATCATTCCAGGCTGTGGGAATATAGCAAAAAACAAAACAGGAAAACCCCTACCCTCTCAGAACACAAAGGAATAATTAAAACACAGTATGTCACAAGGTGACAAACATGAGGGAGAGAAACTAAGTGTAAAGGGGGATAGAGAGTGTTGGGAAGGGTGACTGCACTTTAAATACAGAGGTTAGAGAAGGCTTCAAGAAGAAGCAAGCGTTGAGCAAAGATTCAGGGAGATGAGAAAAAGAAGATATCCGAAGGAAAAGTATTTCAAGGCAGAAAGAACAGTAAGTAAAAAGAGTATGAATCAGTGTTTCTCATGTCATAGCCAAGAAAAGATCTCTCCAGTTCTAGTCTTTTAGAATGAGACCTGACTATAATTTGATAGAGTTCAGTATTCTAACATGTCTTTGAAGAAGAAAAGGTTCAGACTCTAGCCCATATTGTATCTCTGTGTGAACTGGAAAAAAGCAAGTCAGCCTCCAGGTGAATGCTTCCCTGTACGAAGGCACACAGCTTGAAGACTGGAGCGTGGGCTGAATTTCAGACCCCACTCACTGCCTCAGCCAAGTGGCCCTGTGCAGGACAAATCTTGCATGGCATTATGCAAAAGCCCTGACAGACAGTTTCCTGTTCCATAAAATAATTTTTCTTTTAATAAAAGAAGGTCTACCTTGTTTCCAATTTCATTAAAAAAAAAAAAGGAGGTGATGGTGAGGGAGAATCTAACACTGAAAGCATAATGAGGAAAAACTTTCAGAAAATTTATAATCTTATAAATGAAGTACCTATACAATCTTATCAAAAAAGTTAGTGTATCTCTAGCTTAACTTCCTATAGTAAACTTTCATTAGAATTCAAGGAGTCATATTTCTTAAAAACAATACCTAAAACTAAAGAAAATTGGTGAGGCTTACCCTGACAACATAAGAAAGATGCATGGACACTTCTCTTCTTAGTTTCCAAATATTTAAAATGATAAAATTAGATACTATTTTTGTAACAGTAGAAGGGCAGGAAAAGTATACCTTAAACACATTTATTTCTTGTATAGATTTATTATAACCAAATTGATTTGAATTCTCCCACATGAAGTTAACTTTATGAAACTGAAAACCTCCCTGCAAAAGAATTTTATCTATATGTAATTTGTTTGGTTTCAAATATTTTAGGTATGCTTCCCATGATGCCTTGTCAATTAGCTCTAGAAAAATGTCTAACTGCAAGAGAAATGATCCCACTCAGTAATCAAGAATACCTGATTACCAATGATTTGACCAAGGTACAATCTTGAACTTCTTAGAACAAATACAACAGAAACTCTGTGTAGACTTTACAAACAATTTTTATTTAGAGTACCCAATCTGTTTTAGTATTAAAATTAAACTGAAGACTTACTTGTTTATTGTCACACCTGAAGACACTTCATGTTATTTTTTCACTGATAATACTTTAGCTCTTTAAAATGTAGCTGTGTTTTTAAAAACATACTATTAGCTAGGTAACCACTATATCCAGTTCATAAAGAATAAAAATTTTGTTCTTTTATAAAGTCTTTCGTATATATTTTCTCTGACACTATTTAGTTTAAGCAAATAATTCACTTCTAGTTGAAAGTCATTTGTCATTAAGAGTCATGAGATCCACCCAAATAGTGATTAAAAAAACCCACTTAGTTCAGTCATATTATTTCTCTTTTTTTCCTTCATAGTTCTGACTGGAGTTCAAAACATGCTACTGATTTAATAATTGATTCAAATAAATTTCTGTCATAAGTGTTAATTTGTATGTCCTGGTTTATATTTCCTTAGCCTTGATGCTGGGAAATCACTAACAATAATTGAGAAAAAAATTCTAAGACACTAGGTTCAGCTATGTGAAACTGAGAGTTATGACACAAACTGACACATTTGTTATCTGATTCTCAATCCATTTGCTTAAGGAATGATATGAGAACCATAGAGGTATAATTTAAATTGTTATAAGCTCAGTAATAACTATAAGGACTTATTACATCTATCAAAGCTAACATACACATTTACAGAGCATCCAAACACAGAAGCTGTCTCTTGTGATTCTCTAATAGAGGAGAGCAATTTTGATAAACTGCCAATACTTTAAGCTGCTTGGACCACTGGTTTAGTTTCATTTCTATTAAGATACAAATTATGCTAATTTGGAATCTTAAATTTGAACCTAGATTTGCACTTAGCCCCTAACATCATCATTAACTGTCCTAAAGTTTATATTTGCTTGTAGTATACTAGTGCTTCAGTATAAATACTGTAATTCAGTAACTAGAATGTGAGTTCCATTTTTGTCATTTTGTTCACTGATGTATCCTTGTGCCTAGCACACAAGTATGTTCAATAAATATTTCTTAAGCAGATGAATTTATTCTAAATCTATACCAAACCAAAATATTGACAAAAAAGATTTTGTTTTGCTATCTCAGTATGAGATTCCTGTGCCTCCTGCCCTCTGTTATACAATACTGTAACATATATATTGGCACAGAAAGTTAGTCATTGTAAGGTGAGCAAGAGAGACAACTACAGTTTAAAACTGCTGCACCTACTTTGGGTGATAGTGACTATTTCTGGAATTTCTCCGCCTAAATAAGGTCTCCTATTGCTCTTATTGTGTTTGAAGGTAGCTCTATTATAATGATTAGTAAAGATGATTCTATGAAGTGACAGATGAATCTAATACTGGATTCTAATACTGGAACTCAATGACACCTAAGTGACCTTAATAAAACACAGAACTGACAATGTTGCCTCATTCTTTAAAGCCCTTCAGCAGCTCCCTCAATGCCTCATACCTAGCAGGAGTGCAGGTTCTGAAGTCAGAGTTTCTGAGTTCCTTGTATGCCTTTTACTAGTGATGTGGCCATGAGAAAGTTACTTAATCTCTCCAAATTTCAGTTTCCTTATTAGGTAAGAATACCTCAAAGAGTTGTAAGTATTAAATGAGATAATGCACTTACAGCACCATAGTAAGGAACTCAACGCTAATGTTATAATTATAGGAGTTCAAACTCATTACACTAAATAAGTTCTCCTTGATTTGGCTAATGCTCGCTTAAACTTCTTCATTTGGCTTGCCCATACTAAATGATCACATCTACAGCTACTGGACCAAGGCTGCCGAATCCTCTTCTATAATCCTAGGCTTCAGCCATACTCATTGGCCTGCAGTTCCTAGCAGATACCCTCCAACAAGGTCAAGTATTTCTCCAACTTCTGAGGTCCAGCTCAAGCACCACTTTCTTTTCTAAGGGGACTTTTCTGATCTACCTCTAAGCTTACTTTGCCACTTACTTCCTTTTTCCCCAATGTACTCTGCATAATCTTCTCAACCTTCTTCAATTAAACTGTACAGTTTTTGAGAGCAGGTCCTGGATCTCTTTCATCTCTGCATATCCCAAAGCACCCATACATGACTTGGCACTATGTGGGAATTCAACAATTACTTGTAGAATAAACAGTTGAATGTTTAGTCCATTTAGTGCTGTGTTTTTTTCAAACTTTTCTCTAGAAATAATATCGAGAGAAGAAAAAGCAAATTTCCTCATAAGTCAATCAACAGGCCCTAAAGCAACCTGATTTAAATATAAATTTTCTTAGGTTTTTGTGTGGTCTTATGTTTTCCTCTAAAACTCATAAGAACTGTATATTCTATTCCAAGACAGGCCTGCATTTATTTTAACCTGGAACTCCAAAGCCCCTTGCCATCAAGCCTAAGACTCACCAGTACAGAGATGGAGGGAAGTAAGCTATTAGCAGCACTGGAGAGATGATGCACCATATGTCTACGTCATTAGACGAAGGAGAAGTGCTAAGCTCTAGTTATGAAAAACTGCGGCTAAAACTAGCAGGAGAGGGGCGCCTGGGTGGCTGAGTCAGTTAAGCATCTGCCTTTGGCTCAGATCTTGATCCTGGAGTCCCAGGATCAAGCCCCATGTCATGCTCCCTGCTCTGCAGGGGGTTGGCTTCTCCCTCTCCCTCTGCCCTACCCCCTGCAGCTTGCTCACTCTCTCTCAAATAAATAAATAAAATCTTTAAAAAAAAGTAAAACTAGCAGGAGAAGATTGTACAAGTGTCTGCTCCCCAAAAGAAGCAGCAGAATTAGGATAGAATGGAGTAAGAGCAAGAAGAGATTCTAAATAAACCCAGAATTCACAAGGAAAATGTTCTCAAAATCTGTGTATGAGCTGAGCCTGAAAGACTAAAGGTCAGAACTTATTGGGATAATAACAATATGCAGTTTCTGCAATGCCTAAATGCAAAGAGAAACCACATCTATCCATGTAGGAAGGAGAAAATGGATACTTGCATTACGTTAAGCCAGAACATTATCTGAACATACCCTCAATCCACTTAACTTCTTTGCAGAATTCTCTTCAGCTTTTTCACACCCTTTCCCTCCCTCATTTTTACAGACCATCATCACACTGCTTCCTAGCCTTGGCTTAGTGTAGTTTCAAAGAGCCAAAATGTGTCTGATACACAGAAAAGACTTCTGGTCTGCAGATTTCTGTTTTTAAAAGTCACAGAAATGTTTCTAGGCCTGAAAGCAACAATGCTAGAAAACCTTATGTTAATACATCACTAATTTATAATATTAACTATGAGTAGGGGGCAAAAACTACTAATTCAGAATTTTTATGTACTTTAGAAAAGTCATCTACAGAATTCTGAAAGTCATAACTTGCTGTCTTCTTAAAGTTCTTTACACTAAACCTATAAAAGAAATATTCTAAACTATATTCTAATCCAAACTTTCTCTGAAGAGGGCCAATAAGTATTTTAGGTTTTGCCAGAGAAGAGGCATAACTAAGGATACAATACAGAGATCTCTGTTGCAACTACCTAACTCTGTTCTTATAGTGAATTTTCACATGCCTTGAAATATTATTTTTATTATTTTTCAACTATTTATAAATATAAACTCACGGGCCACATAAAAACACATGGCAGGCCAGATATGGCCCAAGGCCTAGTTTGCCAATCTCTATTCTAGTCTAAGACTTGAAAAGTGAACTCTGTACTGACAGTATTACTAAGAAATATTTTCCTATTTTCAAGGAGAAATACACATAAAAGGAAATGAAAAAAAGGGATATACAACAATATACACAGTATGAGCCTAACATTTGGAGAAAAACTGTGTGTGTGTGTGTATGCATGCAGACACATCTACTCATGTGTAAGGTGTAAAAAGAACCAAAGTAATTAAAACAAAATGTTGACGATAATAAAGAATAAGTTTTAGGTTTTTTTTTTATTTAAATTCAAGTTAGTTAACATACAGTGTATCATTAATTTCAGGTTAGAATTTAGTGATTCATCACTTACATTTAACACCCAGTGCTCATCATATCAAGTGCACTCCTTAATATCCATCACTCCATTTCCCCAACCCCCACCTAACCTCCCCTCCAGCAACCCTCAGTTTGTTCTCTATAGCTAGGAGTCATTTAGGGTTTGTCTCGCTCTCTTTATCCTATTTTATTTTTCCATCCCTTCCCCTATGTTCATCAGTTTTGTTTCTTTTCTTTTTTCTTTTTTAAAGATTTTATATATTTATTTGACAGAGAGATAGAGAGAGAGCACAAGTAGGCAGAGAGGCAGGCAGAGGGATAGGGAGAAGCAGACTCTCCACTGAGCAGGGAGCCCGATGTGGGGCTTGATGCCAGGACCCTGGGATCATGACCTGAGCCAAAGGCAGCCGCTTAACCGACTGAGCCACCCAGGCGCCCCATCAGTTTTGTTTCTTAAAATTTAGTTTCTTTTTATAAATGTTTTTATTTTCCGAATCTTCTACAATGAACATGTAATACTTCTATAATTAGAAAAAAATTAAATAAACAAAAAATCCTGATATTTGACCTGAGCTGTTATGATTTAAAATAATGTTCTTACACACATACCTTTGAGGGTTCGCACCTGGTTTTGCTTGAGTACAGAGCTTAAGAAATGAGGTGATAAAGAGCCACTGAAAAATAAAGGTAAGATAAATATGCTTATAAAAACCTTCATTTCACTTTTTATAGAACTTAGTCACAAATACAACTAATTTATACAATAAAAAACACAAACTATTTTTACCTTGTTTTCTTTGCTAATACTATTCAGTTTAGAAGAGTCTGCCAAAGCAGAAAGAGCATTAGATCCAAGATTAAATCACAACTATTTGGACGTTCTTAGGCAAAATAATTAATTTCTTAGTTTCTTCATCTGTAAAATAGGAATAATTAAACCTCCCACATAGGGCTGCTGTGATGAATAATAATAATGCATTTAAAATGCCTGTAACAATAGACAATACATAATAGTTACTATTTGGTTTTGTATTGGATGCTTAAGTTTGATATGATATTCATATAGGTGTTACCACAGAAATGAAAGCGTTTATTGAAACAAATGTGTGAAGAGAACTATATGGTAATGATGCAAAACAGATAAGTTCCTGATTTTATTAAGAAATATTAATATCAAATTAAACTTGCTACAGTCATAAAGAGATTAGGAGTCCTGGCTTTTTTTTTTTTTTTTAAAGATCTTATTTTTAAGCAATCTCTACACCCAGCATGGGGCCTGAATTTACAACCCCAAGATCAAGAGTTACATGCTCTTTTGACTGAGCCAGCCAGCATCCCAGTTTTGGCTTTTTTTTTTTTAATTCCAAATATTAAATCATTTTTGGGACACACTACTTCTGTTCTTTGGAATTTGTGATACCATAAAAAAATCTGTTTTGCTAACTAAATTGTAAGTCTATTTCTCATTCATAGTTTTACATATACTATATTTCATTTTTTTCTCAACTTACCAATTATGATATGAAAAGGCTACACAAAGATCTATTAGATGGGACCATCATTTGCCAAACAATGAAAAAGAGAAAATGTTTCTAAAAATATTAAGGTAATGTTTTAAAGTGAAAAATTATCTTTATGCTGTCATTTATCTGTTTTTAAACCACAAAATCATTTTTATTTAACATATGATAAAGCTAAAAGATAAAAATCATGAAAATGCAACCCATCAAAGGCACAGTGAAGTGCATATTTGATGGTATACAACAGTGTCAATTCTCTCATTTAATCTTGAATTTAAAAAAAGCATAGCTAAATAAAACACATAAATGACCATAAACAGAACTTACCATTAGTTTCTAAATTGTTTTTTTTTTAAACTAGGATACCTCATAAGCACCAACATTAACTGATAAAGAAGATACCAAGTCCCAAACAATGAGGATATAAACTCTGATAACTTTTCTAGGTTTCATTTCATAAAGATAAACCACTCAATCGTTCTTGTGACAATAATCCTTCCAATCTTCTAGTAAACAAGCTTAAAATCTCAGTGAGAAGATATATATTACTAATTTCAACTTTAGCCTTACTAATATTTTATTGTATTTCAGCTACAACCACTCCACTTAAAGTTATTTAATAATAATTTAAGAAATTAAACATTGTATGAAAATATTGATAATTGTTGCAGCTGAAGAAGTTCATTATAGTTTTCTCCCTCCTTTTGTGTATGTTTGAAATTCTCCATCTAGCATTTTATTAAAAAGCTTTTTAAAATTTTCCAAAAAACAAATTAGCCATGATAAGGCCACCCTCAAAAGTATCTCAACAAAATCTGGCATTTTCAATTCAAACAAATGTACACAATAGGATTAAAAAAAAAATTCTGAAGGCTTCTTTAGGAAATGCAAACAAAATCAGATTTGAGGTGTCATATTCAGCTTCGACTTAAAATGGGAAAGCTGTAAGATCCATAAGAGTCACTGAGTTTGAAGACAAGAGCCAAGGAAATACATTACAATTATATTTACCAGCAGAAACAAAATAAAAAAGTCAAAGCATTATTTTGTCAGACATTTTAAAACTTGAGACTGTGAACATAATTTTCAAATATTAAATGTGTTGTGAAAGAAAACCAAACTTAAAATAGAAAAAGATACAACAAATACATCCATAAAAATGTTATAATGACAAACTGTTAAGCATCTTATTTTAAAAAGCTTAAATATACTTTTAATTTCCCATGTCTTTAGTCTGCATTAGTATTGCAGGCAATTAAAACAATTTAAACTTTTTGTACCTGAAATCATTATTATAACTTTCTGTAGGGTTTACTTACACTCAAGAGTGACTGTATTTTACAGAATTTATGTTCTCACCTATCAAATATCCTGTTTCCTAATAACACAAGTTAGACTATAAGTAAAAATGCCTTAGGCTAATGTCTTATCCATAAGTTATTCTCTAGGCAATTAAAAAAAACCCCGAAACCTTACAACTTTGTTAGGTTTTTCCATGTCATACAATGAAATCTTATGTCACCACTGACACTTATATGGAAGATCCTGTACCTTTGTGGAGATGCAGGAGGGGTGTAAAATGTTAATGCTGAGGGAAAAGGTTGCTTCTTCAGTGCCTGCATAAGGTTGGGTTTATACTCTGGATCAACACACCATAAGGAACCTTTTCCATTAACCTAAAATAAAATACACAAGAATTATTAATGTGCAAATTTAAGACATACACAATCAGTACCTGAATGTTTTCACTAAATGTGTGTGGGGGGAAAAAAATCCTACAGTATGCTTTTGAGTACAATGCAAAGGTTGAATTAAGCTTGCTGTAAGTGCATTGTATGGTCAAAAGCCCTGGAGGCAGGCTGCCTGGGTTCTTAGCTCCAGCTCTGCCATTTACCTGTTGTGTGATCTTAGGAAAAATAACCAACTTCTATCTCTCCAGGCCATTACTTCTTCATTTGGAAGGTAGGGATGATAACACTACCTATTTCATAGGGCTGTTATGTGGATTAAATTATGCATAAAGTACTCTGCATGTTGCCCGGCACACAGGGCCACAGGACATGACAATCACTTCATAGTCTGTGAGAATGGTACAATCCCAAGATATACAGTGAACAGCATGGTGGGCTGTACAATGTGGTCCTCCACATGGTAAGATTTAACAAATATAAGCCATTATTGTTACTATTATAGAAAAACCAGAAAGAAAAGGAAAAATTAAGCTTTCTGTGCAGCATTTCCCCAAAAGTGATAAGCAATATGAGATCAGGTGATACAGCAAAAAATTTTTATTTTTTAATGGCATTAACAGTAATGCTTAAGTTCTCATTTAAAGTAAGTTTAAATTTAAAAAGCAAATGATTTCAGGGACTCCTGGGTGGTACAGTCAGTTAAGCAACCAACTCTTGATTTTAGCTTGGGTGTGATCTCAGGGTTGTGGATTGAGTCCAGCACTGGGCTCCACACTCAGCGCAGGTCTGCTTGAGATTCTCTCCCTTTCCCTCTGCCCCTCCCTGTGCTCACGTACGTGCTCTCTCTCTATATGAATAAGCAGAGTCTTTAAAAAAAAAAAACAAAAGCAAATGGTTTCCTGAAAAGCATAGCAAAAGTTTCAAAGAGTGGTAAATCAACAACTGAGGTATGAAAAAGACTCCTGTAAAAGATAACAGAGAGGACGGAAGAATCAGCCCTTCCCTCAAGATGATTAAGTTACAACATTTGAGTGACTTTTAGATAACATGGCAATGAGCACAAACCCAGATTCCATTGAAATAATCAATAGAATCTAAAAATTATGGAATTTTTATGATTACTGGAAACCAGAGAAACCATTAACAAAAGTGCCTGCTAAGTTTCAAATGGGAGGTACCTGAAAGAAGGGCTTGTGTGATCCACAGTTCCCTCAATATGAAGGAACAGCTCAGAGGAAGGTAAGTGGACAAGATATATGAAAAACGTCACTAATATTATCTAACATGCAGGGAAGAAGGCCAGGCTATGAGATAATTCCTTCAAACAGGTTTGAAAAATGCTGTACATTTTACTTCCCTTTCTTAGAAGGTCACACTACATACCAGCAGGTTAAGGGATCTAAATAGTCTTGCTATCATTATACTTGTTTTATATGGTTTCCTAAAGTTACCTGACACAGAACCTCCTTCTCCCAGGTAGTATTTGAGGAATTTAGTGTTCTGTGGAACACTTATGAGAAAAACTGATGTAATTAATTCTTGTAGAATATAATTTCCAAATATTAATGGAAATAACTACATTGATCAGGCCAGGAGGAAAAATAAATTCCCTCTTAAAGTTCACAATTTTAAGACTGCAGTACAAAAAAAAAATATTAACAATCCCAACAACAAAATTCTGACCACTTGGAAATTTATAATACTCTTAGATTAAAAAGATATCCAAACCACAATTACAGACTATCTAGTAAATAAAGGGTATAAACACAGTTATATGAAAACTAAGAGAACGTGGCCAAAGGCAAATTTATATCCACTTTCATTCATTTTTTTAAAAAGATTTTATTTATTTATTTGACAGAGAGAGAGAGAGAGAGAGAGAGAGAGCATGAGCACAAGCAGGGGGAGCAGGAGAGGGAGAAACAGGCTCCCCGCTGAGCAGGGAGCCCTATGCGGGCTCCATCCCGGGACCCTGGGATCATGACTTGAGTTGAAGGCAGCCGTTTAACCAATTGAGCCACCCAGGTGCCCCTCATTCATTTTTTTAAAAAGACTATTTATTTGAGAGAGCGTATATGCACATGAGGTGGAGGGACAGAGGGCAAGAGAACCTCAAGCAGACTCCACACTGGGCATGGAGCCCTACTCTTAGCTCAATCTTACGACCCTGAGACCTTGACCTGAGATGAAACCAAGAATCAGACACTTAACCAACTGAGCCACCCAGGTGCCCCTATCCACTTTCATTCCTTTTTTTTTTTTTTTAAGATTTTTATTTATTTTTTGACAGAGAGAGAGACAGCGAGAGAGGGAACACAAGCAGGGGGAGTGGGAGAGGGAGAAGCAGGCTTCCCTGCTGAGCAAGGAGCCCAATGTGGGGCTTGATCCCAGGACGCTGGGATCATGACCTCAGCCGAAGGCAGACCCTGAACGACTGAGCCACCCAGGCGCCCTATCCTCTTTCATTCTTAAACAACAATTGAAATATCTGAAATAAGCTTTTATCATATCTGGAGAAGGGGGGGGAGAGAAAATTACATGTTATATAATATAAATATATTATATGAAAATTGATAAATTGTTAAACTAGAAATCAGGGAAAGAATGGAACTGATAAATCAAGAGAGTATTCTAAAAAACCGTCAATATGCTACACACCCTAGTTGAGGTAGTCAAAGGAAATAACTGAAGAACTTTAGAAGCTGTGATTGTTTATCTATCACCTGCTAACTCTTCCTTCAGGATAAATCTCTTCTACTTCCTTAGCTGAACATCCCTAACTGCACATCTTGAACAGAAGCTGGACTACAAGTATATCCTTACACATGTACCACATCCATAGTCTACATACAGAACTCCACAGCCATGCAAGAAGGAGATATACAAATTCAATCTCATCTCACTTCCCCAGAGCTAAACACTACTTGTACAGTGGTTAAGAGTGTGAACCTTGGAGCCATTTTGTCTCCTTGGGAATCCTGACTCTGTCACTTAAGAGCTGTGTAATCTTCAGAAAAATGTGTATGTTTCCTGTATATTAGTATGCTCAAAATAGAACTATATAAAAAATAGTACCTACTTCACTTTAAGAATTACTGAATTAAAAGAGTTAATTCACATAAAGTGCTTAGAACACTGACAGACAATAAGCACTCAACAAACATTGGCTACTGCTGTTGATATATGTTCATTTTCTTTGTAGTTTCAAAAATTGTTCCTGTTTCCTCCAGTCTAATAGCATGCAAATTTGTTTTTCTGTTTCTATTACACCAGATATTGGCATTACATTAACAAATATTTTTGAAGATTTTTTTCTTTTTCTCTAGAAATACTGAAAACCGACTATAAGGTATAACCTTCCCCCTCTCCCACCACGTGATGTACAAAACTTCCTCAGAACTCATAAGATTAGTGAGATTCAAACTGGTAATTTTTGTTTTTATATTACACCTTTTCTATTTAAAAAACCCTTTCTTAAAATCTGAATTACACTTCACAATTACATTAAGAATTACTTGGACAACAATAAAATTTATGTGTGTTCTATTCCCCTGGTTCCTTTTTGTTTATATAAAATCCTCTATGATGGGGCGCCTGGGTGGCTCAATTGTTAAGCGTCTGCCTTCGACTCAGGTCATGATCGAGCCCTGCATTGGGCTCCCGGCTCTGCTGGAAGCCTGCTTCTCCCTCTCCCATTCCCTCTGCTTGCGTTCCCTCTCGCTGTGTGTGTGTGTCTCTCTGTCAAACAAATAAAATCTTAATAAATAAATAAATAAATAAATAAAATCCTACATGATGTAAGCTATTATGATTGCTTAAGATTTAACGTGATGAATTCCAGAATGCTACCATTTCCCAAACTCTTTTTCAAGGTAATATTATTCTATTACTGAGGCTCTTTTATCTTCTGAACATCATGTCATAATTATTACAGCAGAGTGGTATAATGTAAGAACAGTTCCACAGGTATAAAAACTGAGGTCCTAATCATTGCTTATGTTATTGCACAAATCATTTAATCTGTTAAGAGTCAGTGTTCTTATTCATATTTTATTCATAAAATTAAAAAAAAAACAGTCCACTTCACTGAGTTGTGATTAGATTCAAATAAGATAATTCAGGGGCACCTGGGTGGCTCAGTCATTAAGTGTCTGCCTTCGGCTCAGGTCATGATTCCAGGGTCCTGGGATCGAGCCCTGCGTCAGGCTTCTTGCTCAGCAGGGAGCCTGCTTCTCCCTCTCCCTGCCGCTCCCCCTGCTTGTGTGCTCTCTCTCTCTCTCTCTCTGTCAAATAAATAAATAAAATCTTTAAACAAAAAAAAAGGTAATTTATGTGTAAGTGATATAGAGCTGCAAAATAAATGAATACTTATTTCTGGGGGTTATTCTAAAATTGGCATAAAGTTAGAGTTTTTTTTTTTTTTAAGATTTTATTTATTTATTTGACAGAGAGAGCGATCGAGAGAGAGAACACGAGCACGGAGAGAGGCAGAAGGAGAGAGAGAAGCAGACTCCCCATTGAACAGGCAGCCTGATGCAGGGCTCGATCCTGGGACCAATATTATGAACCTGAGCTGAAATCAAGCGCTGGCTGCTGAACCGACTGAGCCACCCAGGTGCCCCAAGTTTTTATGGTTTAACAACAGCATATTCCTACTCCTTTACCTCTAAGAGTGAATCCTGAAAAAAATCAACCATAAGAACAAAACCAATTAATTCTGAGTAAGAGATAAAAGGTAATAAAGAACAAGGAATTAACTAAATTTAAAGGGAAAATAGACCTTGTTTTAGAAAAAGTATGCTATCAATGTAAGCAGTTTTTAACATCCTAGCAACCTAAATGTATAGGAAAAGAAAACCATAGCTGTCATATCATACTGTAATATAGAAAGAAACATATTATACTATTAGGTGAAACTTTTTTCTGGCCTTCAGTAACAAAATATCACATGAACTATATACCAAGTAAGTATCTGAAATTTTGATTTGTTTTTCAAAGGAAGTCAAATTTTACAAATGTATTTTTGGATGAAATTACTTAAATTAGATATGTTTTCAGTCAGTTGGCCCAAGGGATAAATGTGTTTTTTAACGAAAGGGAAATAAAACTTTAAAACATTAGTGCCCACAACATCCTTTGCCCAACCCACTTCAGTTTCATACAGAAAAGATATGTATGAATTATTTTTCATATATTGATTAAGAATTATTTTAACGATTCTAGCCATGTTCTATCTTGGTATTCCCGAGATTACACACTCTTAGAAACTGGTTCAACAGTCTACTTTTTAAAATTCTATCGTGTGAATTACAAATTGTTTTGACCATAGTAGAATTGATATTTCCTTGAAATAGTAAATTGGAAGAACTGGTACTGAAAACCTGCCGTTCAGGACAGTTAAGTATTATCTTGAGTAAGGTCTCCAAATAACAGTCTGGTTATGTTACCATGGCAGCATTTCCTTTCACTGGGTCTGTTCACAAACTATCAGTAACAAGAGATAAAATTATATATTTGCTAACATTATGTTTTAGAGTCTTCAGCAAAGAGGAATTTATTTTAAACTAACTCTCACTTAAAAACCTTGCCCCTTTGTTATTGTGCTTAGATGACAGAACACAAATAATAAAGAGTTTCAGACGTTAAATATTGTTTTAAACTAAATTTGCCTATAACAAAATAAACCTGTGCAATGGAAACAGGAAATATGCACTCTCTCATTTATTTTGCATTTTGGAACTATAAGGCTTCTGGACTTAACTTGGTAGAGAACCACGGAAGGTTTTGAAGAAATAAGGAATATACTAAGAAATGAACTTTAAAAAGATCTTAATGTTGGGGCACCTGGGTGGCTCAGTCGTTAAGCGTCTGCCTTCGGGTCGGGTCATGATCCCGGGGTCCTGGGATCGAGCCCCGCATTAGGCTCCCTGCTCGGCGGGAAGCCTGCTTCTCCCTCTCCCACTCTCTCTGCTTGTGTTCCCTCTCTCACTGTGTCTCCCTCTCTCTCTGTCAAGTAAATAAATAAAATCTTAAAAAAAATAAAAAGAATACCTGAACATCATAACCAGTAAGGCAAATTAAAAAAAAAAAAAAGATCTTAATGTTAGTTATAAAGAATAGTTTGGGAGAAAAGGCAATGTTCACTATTCCTGAGATGTTTTTATGTACTTGCCCTGTACATTTTAATGGTTTCCTCCCCTGATTATCTTTTCTATGGTTTTTTAGAATGACTGAATTAAAAAGAATTTACTAATCAAAAAGGGCATTCATAAGTCCTGTTTATAGTTTAAAGCATGAACTTTTACAGTGGTTGGCATGACTTCTTTTCCTGGGATTTAGCTATTGCAGCGAGTCATCACTATGCAAACGTAAAGACTAAAACTGTACTAAACCAGGCAAAATTTCTAATTTTGTGTTTCCCAGCTCAAGTCAGTGTCTTAGTTTGGCTTTATAAAAATTTAGAGAAGTAGATACAAGACCTGGATGTTTAAATATTTAAAACATGAAACCCAAACCAAAACAAACCAAAAAAAGACCATGTCTAACTTTTATAATTTTTGGGGCGCCGGGGTGGCTCAGTTGTTAAGTGTCTGCCTTCAGCTCAGGTCATGATCCCAGGGTCCTGGGATCGAGCCCCGCATCGGGCTCCCTGCTCTGCGGGAAGCCTGCTTCTCCCTTTCCCACTCCCCCTGCTTGTGTTCCCTCTCTCGCTGTGTCTCTCTGTCAAATAAATAAATAAAATCTTAAAAAAAAAACTTATAATTTTAAAATACCGAGGCAGATAAATACCAAGCTAAAATTTTTAGACCTATCTATTGAGAGTATTAACTATGGTATGGATGATAGGGGGGAAAATCTAATCAGAAGCTATCCAGATGGCTGGGTATCATTATCACTTTGTAGTTTGACCCAGACCTTGCCATCTTGCCATTTTTTTGAGATTATCATCTAGAGATAAGAGATATTCATCAGAAAAGTGCTGGCAAAGCTGCCAAATTCAATTCCAACATTTATTGGATGTAAGTATAACTTACTTGCCTTCTGTAGATTACAAGAGAAGTACTGTTATTCTGAAACACTGATTCCAGAAGTATTTCATAAATTAAAAAAAAAAAAAATCCACAAGCAACCCCAATCCTACCTGAATGTATCACTTTCTGTCCAAACTTCAGACATTTAAGCAGAGTGGCTATTGATTTTTGTGAAGACCATCACCTGCCAGTTTCTTTCCTCCTACCCTGACCTGTTGTAATAGCTTACTAATTTTTATCCCAATATATTACAATTTCTATATTTATCCTCATATTTTTTATTATCTCATAAGATGATTTCTTTCTCTTTATCACACTCTTCCCAGACTCTGGACTGTATGCTTTCTTGTTCGCTAGCTCTCACTTCCTTAACCTCTTTCTTTCTCTGAGCATTCAAAAATGCTCAGGTTAATTATGGAAATAACGCACACATTTAAAAATTAAGGATAAAAACAAATCCCTTTTGATCACTACCACAAATCCAACTATACTGGACATATTATTCTGCAATTTTTATTACAAACAATACCACAGTGGATATATATCTCCTTGTATGCAAGTATGAATCTTACTCTAGGGGAGAAATCAGAATCTAATCCACTAGATCAAAAGATATGTACATTTCTAATTTTAATAATTGTAGCCAAGTTGCCCTCAAAAATGGTTGTACTAATTTACATTCCTATTAGTGGTATGAAAATATTGGTATTATTTCCCCTATCCTTATCTAAATTGGTATTATCAAACATTTAAAATTTTTGCATTCTAATGGGGTACAACTATTTCTGTGGGTTCTTTTAGTTTGTATGTCCCTGATTACTAGTGAGGATAAACATCTCTGCATGCTTATTGGCTATTTGTATTTCCTCCTCTGTTAACTGCCTGTTCATATTCTTATCCATTTTTTAATTAGTTTTCTTTTTCTTACTGAATTAGATTAATTCTTTACACACAGTGGTGTACTGCTCATTATAAACATCTCCTATCAACTTCACATTTAATGACAGAATGCTGGTAGTTTGAAACTGGCCATGATGGAAATATTTATACCTTGAGAATTTACAAAAGCTATATCCCCATCCCAACACAATCCCCACCCCACATATACCAGCACACAATATTTTGAATTCTCATCTGTTGGCTGCTAGTTGTCTCAATCATTTCTTCTTAACCAATCATTTAAGATTTCTGCAACATTTGATACTGTTGCTCATTCACACTTAAATTTACCATCCTTTGCTTCCACTATAATATACTTTTCCTAGATTTTTCTACTGAAAATCAGTGCTGATGACTTCCAAATTTAGAGCTTTAATCCCACATTACCACTACTCCTGTACCATATTTCTAAGTACCTAACAGACAGTTCTCCTTTTATGTCCCACCATAAGCATAAACACAATAGGTCTTAAACTAGAAAATAATTAAGTGATATAATTCAAAATAAAATCCAACAATACATGTTGGAAAGAACATATCCAACATTCCTAAAACTTTCAGTCATCTGAAAGGAAAGTTTGAGGCTGGGGGAATCTGCTTCCAAGATGGCTTATTCACACAACTGTTGATAGAAGGCCACATTTCTTTGATACATAGGCCTCTCCATAAGGCTGCTTAAATGTCCTTATGATATGGCATCTGGCTTCCCCTACAGCTAGTTATCCAAGAGCCCAAGATGGAAGCTATAGTACCTTTTATGACCTAACCTCAAAAGGCATGATCCATCATTTCCACAATATCCTCTTGGTTACACAGGTCAGTCCTATTCATTACTGAAGGGAACTCTACAAGGGCAAGAATAGTGGAAGGTAGGGCTCATTTGGGGGCCTCTTGGAGGCTGTCTATGACAGAGACTGATCCTTTGAAATTATTGAGTTTTTTTTAATGGCCTAACACATAGTTGGTCTTCATAAATATTCCATGTGTAGTAGACAATGTGTTAGACAGCAATATGTTACAAAAGATAACTAATACAACCTCCTTAAGTTAGCTGTAAGATGATGATAGATGATGATATATCCTAATGTCTTGCTACTCATGGACTAATGGCACCAGGATCAATGGGGAGCCTGTTAGAAAAGAAAGCCTCAATCTCCACCATAGATTTGCTGAATCAGAATCTGCACTTTAACAAGATCCCCAGATATCAGTGAATACACTTAAGTTTGAACGGCACTATCTTAGAAAAATCCTTCAGTCACTTAAAAACATAATTACTTGCTCTTAATTTTTATTCAAAACAAGAATAAGAGAGTTCTTCTACCATTTGGGAGTAGAGGAAGCCATCAGAGAACACAGTTACCAGCCTAACAAGAAAAAAACCAAATAATCCACAAAATCATAATTTTTTATGAGCTCATCTGAGAGCTAAGGCCACAAGACAACTGAAAGAACTGAATTCTAAAGTGTGACAGGGACTTGTTAGGAGAGATGGAACATATGAACTGTTTTACCTTTGGGAGAGCACAGAAAAAGTGGCAGTCATAAAATAAGGTTAAAAAAAAAAAGACTCAAATTTTAACGAATTGTTAAAAGCAGGGGCACCTGGGTGGCTCAGTCAGTTAAGCGTCTGCCTTCAGCCCAGGGTCCTGGGATAGAGCCCGGAGTCAGGCTCCCTGCTCAGTGGGGAGCCTGCTTCTCCCTCTCCTTCCTGCTCGTGCTCTATCTCTGTCACTGTCTTTCACTCTCAAATAAATAAATAAAATGTTTAAACAACAACAAATTCTTAAAAGCCAAGTGTGAGCTAGCAAGATAATTTAAAATCCTTGGCATTTCCAGACAGAGGGTCTGAATCTACTAGCCAGCATTTTTCTACAGGCCTCCATCCAGTGCTCCACAGAACGACTTTAGACAGAGCAGGAGACCTAAGACAGACACCCTTGGAGATGGTGATGGATGTGCAGAACATACTAAGGCTTAAGGCTGGAACAAGGATATCAGGCAAAGCTCATCCATATTCCAGGCTTTAAAATGACCATAAGATGAGATCAGGTGTCATTGTGGGACAGTCACACAACCTGCGTACATGCTGGACAAAGCTCCGCTATGAAGCAAAAGCTGTCTGCCACTGAAAGACACCCTCCTCACTCCAGTCCTAGGTAAAGGATGCCACTGAAAGACACCCTCCTCACTCCAGTCCTAGGTAAAGGATGGCTACAACACTCAACTATCCTCACACTTTACTAACACTAAGCAATGGCCATGTGTCATTAGGTAATAGGCAGGAAATCTGCTCATGACCAGATGATACAAAGCAGAGATCTGCTGCCCCTGAGAAAGGAAATGGTAACTTACTTGTACCCAGGACCTCCCACTGATGCTAGGCAGAATTTATCTATCTTGAAGGGAATAAGCAGGAAATTGGCCTGAGCTCTGGAGCAGTGCTGTCCAATAGGACTTTCTACAATGACAGAAATATCATATATCTGTACTGTCCAATATGCCAACCACTAGCCACATGTAGATAACTGGCTACTGATTACAGCTCTAGACTCCACTCTGAGTAGATGGAAGAGACTGTCTGCTCCATGGGAAGGTAAGGAAAGTCCTACTTTTGAGACAAAGGCATACAAAGTCTGCTTAATACTAAAACTAGAGCAGAAGAATCAAGAAACTCCTGCTCCCATCCCAAAAGCTTCATAGTAAGTAAAAAGCAATTGCTATGCGAGGGGCAAGAGCGCAGAGAGAAATATCTAACTCCCTTCCTGCCTCCAAATATATCACAAGCTGAAAGATAAAGGTAAAG
This sequence comes from Zalophus californianus, assembly GCF_009762305.2. Taxonomy (NCBI): domain Eukaryota; kingdom Metazoa; phylum Chordata; class Mammalia; order Carnivora; family Otariidae; genus Zalophus; species Zalophus californianus. The sequence continues at coordinate 72,212,822 of NC_045602.1, forward strand.
CAGAAATGCTAAGAAAAATCATCTGACACTCCAGGACTCACATTAAGCACAAAGTAATAGCAGTCCATCTCTGTATGAATTTGAAGCCTGTGGTACTCAGAAGGTAATTATGACAAGCACAAAACCTAAACCTAGCCCAATTATTTCCTGGATTGACCAATACCTGTTTCACGCTAACAATCTGACAAAAGTAGAGGCATGTTTCTCTTACAAACAATGTTTGACATTTAATCCAAAATTAAGAAACACACACAAAAACAGGAGATAAAACAGTCAACAAAATCAGACACAAAGATGGACCAGAACATATACTGTATCTATAATTAATATGTTTATGGATCTGGTGGGAAATTTCAGGAAAAAGATGGAAACTACTTTTAAAAAGGCAAATGAAGGGCAACCCTCTTGAGTTCCCTCCCTCTTTGGGAGCTTTGTACTATCACTTTACTACTGCTCAATAAACCTTGCTTTGCTGCCAAAAAAAAAGGAGGGCGGGCAAATGAAAATGCGAGAAATGATAAATATGCAGAAGTCCTTTATCAGATTTATCGACAGAATGAACACAACAGAGGGAAGACTAAACCTATAAAAGATTGAAAGAAATGATCCAAACTGAAACAAAGAGAGAAAAGAGTAGAAACTAGGGAAGAGCAACTAAGAGGTGAGACAATAGCAAATGGTCTAACATATTTTTACTTGGAGTCCCAGAAGCGGGAAGTGAGCCACAGAAATATTTGAAGAGATAATGAACAAAACTTTTCTAAATTTAATAAATGACAACAAATCACAGATCCAAGAACCTCTGAAAAACCAAAACAGAATAAAAATAAAGAAAAACACATCTAGGTGCACCACAGTCAACTGCTTAAAAGTAGTGATATAAAGAGAAAAGTCATGGAAGTCAGACAGGAAAAAGAGAAAAAAAAAAGAAAGAAAGAAAAGAAACATTACAGAGGAATAAAGATAAGAATGGCAGCAGACTTCTTATCAGACATTATATAAGCCAGAACACAAGAGAGAAACATCTTTAAAATCCTTCAAGAAAAAAAAAACCTTCTTAACCTCCACAAAAAGATTCTTATAAATTCATTGCCAGAATTGAACTATAAGAAATGTTAAACTTATCCAAAAAAAAAGGAATTGATCCTGATAAGCATCATGATTAGTCAACTTTATCTGTGAAAAGCCATAATAAGTGGCGTAATAGTATAATGGTGATAAATTAAAGATATATACTCAAAAGTATAATAGCAACCTTCACCACCACCAGCAGCCCCCAAAAAGAGAACAGCTGATAAGCCAATAGTAGAGATAAAACTGAATCATAAAAAAGTACTCAATCCTTAAAAAGACAGGAGAAGTGGGAGAAAAGAATAGAGCAAATAGAAAATAGCATGATGATAGATTTATAGCCAACCATATCAATTAATGTAAATGGTCTACATTCCAATTATAAGACTGAGACTGTCATACTGAGTAAATAAGTAACACATATTGATACAGTGACAGAACACTACAGAAACTAAGAATAGAAAATTAGAATATTAGAAAACTAATTTATGTCCTATAGTAGACTGAAATTATTAGATTTATATCAATATTTAAGAAATTTAAAAACATCTCAATGAAAGCAAATGATGAATATAATTAAGCTAAAACTGAAGTAATTATGAGTTGACTACTTTTTGTCTTCCTTTAGTTTCCCCATATTTTAAGGTCTTGATGTTAATTCTCCCCCACCTCCCCAAATACAGCAATGTTCATAAACACTGACCTTGCCATGGCTTCTTTCCACTTTCTGAAAACATTTATTCAGGGACAGATTATGTCGAACAGAATTCTTCCAGCCTGTTGGTGCAGTAGCAAAATATGGGAAGCGGTCCAAAATCCAGCTATAAATTTCTTTGACAGGCAAACATTTATTTGGAGAGTGTTCAATAGCCATGTAAATGAGAAGACTAAAGGAATATGGGGGCTTTGCAGTTGCTGATTTTTTTTCTGGGTTCTGATAGCAAGATGGTCCTAAGGATGGCACATCATCTCCCTCTATGTCATACAATGGACTAACAATTGGAAGACCCTCACTTCCAAGGCTGAAGTGTGTTAGAAGATTAGTACTTTCATGAAGCCAGTTCAAGTTTGTGAGTTCATCATCTGCTGACTCACTGTCCACTAGAGTGGCCTTTGGCCTGGCAGCATCAACAGCTTCAGGCAAGCTTCCCATTTTGTAAATCTGGCTTAATCCTGCAACCTTTTCAGCTCCTGGAGTTTCAGCTCTCTTTTCTGGAGTCATTCCAATTACTGGACCCATTTACACTTACAGTTCTGCAATAAAGAAAACAACTGTCAATCAATATAATACTTAAGATTCGTAAGCTCATGGAAAAAGAAAATACATATTTAAATATCACCAAATCAGAAATTTTGCAATTATCCCACATAATATTTAAGCACAATATTTGTACAACAAAGACATTAAAGGTTACAAAACAAGGAAGAGAACTTATTTCATATTACTTGAAATGGCTGTAAATAAAATACAGAATTATAACACCATATGTATGAGTGATTTAATAAAAGTAAATAAATATATTTTGAATACTTAATAAAGTCCTGAGCCTACAGTTACAGCCTAATAAGTAATGGTTATTATTAAAAATGAGCAGACTTTCGGGGTTTGAAACCTGGCGGACGACGTGGACCAGCAACAAACTACCAACGCTGTAGAAGAGCCCCTGGATCTCATCAGGCTCAGCCTGGATGAGCGAATTTATGTGAAAATGAGAAATGACAGAGAGCTTCGAGGCAGATTACATGCTTATGATCAGCATTTAAATATGATATTGGGAGATGTGGAAGAAACTGTGACTACTATAGAAATTGATGAGGAAACATACGAAGAGATATATAAATCAACAAAGCGGAATATTCCAATGCTTTTTGTCCGGGGAGATGGTGTTGTACTAGTTGCCCCTCCTTTAAGAGTTGGCTGAAACAAAGAATTTATCATGTATGGAATATAGGAGCTTTTGTATGATTGCCTCTTTAAATGTAGAAGACATTCAAAAGAGAAACCTGCGTAAATTTTGATATTAAGAAATGACCAAGGATTCTTCCACTCCTGAAACGAGTTGATTTGCGGATAACTAAAAAATTCTTAAGCTAAAGGGCATTTTAATTTTTTTCCAACCCTTTCAATAAATGTGATCACCAAGATGCAGAAAAAAAAAAAAAGTGAGCAGACTTTCTTTGAATTATAAGACTTTATAATCCATGCATTTTAAGGACCTATGACCTTTCTTAGTAGAGAAAATAACCAAATTTAAATTTAATAAGTTTAAATTCAAATAAATATTTATTTAATAATTAAATTTAAATTCAACATTAAGCCAAATTTAAAATATTGCTTAAACAATAACTCTAAACAAACCCTTTCCTCAAATCTGAAATATTTACTATAGAGATAAATAATCTCTAACATTTTTATAGATTATACTAAATAACATTTCTTATTCACTAAATTCATTATCAGCAAAATTATTATTTACTGTAAATTTATTCTTATTACATGCAATATTTTAACTGAATTCTATATCATCTCATCAAGTACTGACACTGAAAGGCTGGCATTCTCTAAGTAAAATTTGAATTATCACTGTATTTTCAAGGAGAGTGGGAAAAAAAAGCTATTTCTAAACTATCCATTTTTATTTCTATTTTCTCAAATGTCTTTTGTTTTACTTTTGAAACATACTTCAATGCAAAAAACTTATCATGGGAAAATAACTGACCAAAGAGAAAAGTGATATAAGTAATGTACTATATTAAATTCATTTGTAGTGGTTCATAAAAGTACCTCATTCATGAATTCAGTGAAAAACTTTGTCTTCCATTATCCTATTCAATCTACTTATGCTTATATAACTGAAATAAGAGAAGTACCCCTACAGTTTTATTTTACTTAGAACAAAGTTGGCAGTTTACTCCAAGAACTATGAAAACCAGTCAATATTACATGTAGAACAGTCTATCTGGATTCTGGTAGCTATTAATAGATGTAGTCTCAAAGCACTTAATTATCAACAGCATCAGCTAATATTTTTGGGACCAGGCATTGTGCTAAACACCACAAACTATATCTCAATTAACTATCAATTAAACCCTATAAAGTAAGCACTATTATTAACCCAGTTTTACAAATGAGGAAAATGACTCAGAGGTTAAGCATCCTGTTTTAGTTTACCTGGTTAGTAATGGGAAACAACAGAATTTAAACCTGGGCATACTGACTTCAGAACTACAACTCTAACTACTACATTATTCTGGTAAGATAAGAAGGCAAACTCATCACCAGTGAATACCAATGACCCAAATCCCATCTATTTTAAATCTTACTACCGTTCTCTCCATATCCAGTTACTATCTTTCTTACTTAGATCTGTATCTATAACTTGACATACCAAGACATTTTAAAAGAAGATCAAACTGAAAAAATTTGGTTTATATTTCAATTATGAAAACCACATATTCATAAACATATGCACATGTGTGCATGCATATGTGCACGTAATATATTTCAGAGATGACACCCTGTCCTATGTGGCTGACCATATTCACTTTACCACCAAAGTTTCTTTACCCATAGAGAATTTCAAAAATGCGATCAATGAGAATTCACTGGTGGAAGAATATCTTGCTTCCTTTAAAAAAACAAAACACTCTTAGCAGTCAGTGTTCAAAGACAGGAATGACTCATTTCCAGTGTTCTGCTTCTGCCTCTCACCTATTATCTCCATTTATCTTCAATCATATAGAAATCAGAGAGTATCAAATATCAGTAGCTGACACTTACTGAAATTTTACTATATTATAGATACTATGCTATGGGCTTGAAAATCTCTACTTACTCCGCACTGCTACTTAGTTCTGTGTATGTTCCTTTCTTCATAGCCATGAATTCCATAATGTGTAAGTTTTTTACTTTTGTATTCCTAATGAATCTTAACAAAATGTTGGGCATGAGTTGGCATTCAAATTATAATAATTTCAAACTGAAATGAACTTACAATCAACATATATGTTTACTCTGTACCAAGTGCTGTGTCACCTGCCTTTAAGAATTATTTTATTTTAAGGGCGCCTCGGTGGCTCAGCCGAACGTCTGCCTTCGGCTCAGGTCATGATCCCAGGTCCTGGGATTGAGCCCCGCATCAGGCTCCCTGCTCGGTGGGGAGCCGGCTTCTCCCTCTCCCACTCCCCCTGCTTGTGTTCCCTCTCTCGCTGTGTCTCTCTGTCAAATAAATAAAATCTTAAAAAAAAAAAAAAAGAATTATTTTATTTTAAAAGAAAATCCATGCTAGAAAACATTCTAACTGGTAACAACCAGAAAACTGAAATTCATTGTTATTAATAAGGAAATGGAAGCAAAGTAAGCCATTTGCCTAAAGTTCTAAAATTAATAGAGCCAAAATTATAAACCAGACTGAGTTCAATATTCAATTCTTTGTCCACTGGAGTATACTCAATCTCTTAAGTAACTTATATTTTTAGCAATACTAATTAAGACACATTGTTGACAGATATGAGAATAACATATAGTCTCAAGAACTAATTCAGATGGTTACAAATATATGTTATTCCTCTGAATTAGAAGTTTAGAATAAAATCCCATTACTTTAATATGTAAAGCAATATTATGGCAGCATATATGCCAAAGATTACACAAAATGTAAAGCCAAGCAAAGTTAAAAAATCAAGTACTGACACTGAAAGGCTGACATTCTCTCAGGAAGCTTTGAACTGTGACTGTATTTTCAAGGAGAGGAAAAGAGCTGTTTCTAAACTATCCTTTTAGTATACTTTAGGATACCATCCACTTAGAATACTAAGTCCACCACAATAAACAGGCAAATGTATCTTTTCTCACAAATGAAGTAAGTATATAAATAGCAAACATATATTAGAAAATATCCAACTTCACTGATAATCAAAGAAACACAAAGCAAAACACAAATGTGATATTAAATATGACAATGTATGTGGCACAGTGCCTGGTATGCAGTAAGCATAAATATTAGTAATAAAAAAATCTACTTTTGCCCAAGTTAACAATGCTTTAAAAAAATATTATATTTAATACCTGATTTTGGGCAAGGAGCTAGTGCCATTTTGGAATGCTAACTGGCAATATGCACCAAGAATCATTAAAAATGTCATATTCTTTGACCCAATAATTCATAGGTCAATGGAACAGAATTGAGAACCCAGAAATAAACCCACACGTATATGGTCAATTAATCTACAACAAAGGAGACAAGAACATACAAATGGGGAAAGAGAGCTTCTTCGAAAAATGGTGCCGGGAAAACTGGACAGCTACATTCATTAAGAATGAAACTGTACCACCTTTTTTTTTTTTAAGATTTTATTTATTTATTTGACAGAGAGATAGTGAGAGCAGGAACACAAGCAGGGGGAGTGGGAGAGGGAGAAGCAGGCTTCCCAGAGAGCAGGGAGCCTGATGCGGGGCTCTCGATCCCAGGACCCTGGGATCATGACCCGAGCCAAAGGCAGATGCTTAATGACTGAACTACCCAGGCGCCTCAAAACTGTACCACTTTCTTAAACCATTCACAAAAATAAACTAAAATAGATTAAAGACCTAAATATAAGACCTAAAACCAGAAAACTCCTAAAAGAAAAGTCAGTAATCTCTCAGACATCAACTATAGCAATATTTTTCTGGATCTGTCTTCTTAGGCAAGGGAAACAAAAGCAAAAATAAACAATGGGACTATATCAAACTAAAAAGTTTCTGCAGAGCAAAGGAAACCATAAACAAGATAAAAAGTTTTCTCCACTGAATGGGAGAAAATTTTTGCAAATGATATATACATTAAGGGGTTAAATATCCAAAATATATAAAGAACTCATACACCACCACCAAAACCCCCCAAATAATCCAATTAAAAATGGGCAGAGGACCTGAATAGACATTTTTCCAAAGACATACAGATGGACAACAGACCCATAAAAAGATGCCCAACATCACAAACCATGAGGGAAATGCAAATCAGAACCAGAATGAGATATCACCTTATACCAGCCAGAATGGCTAGTATCAGAAAGATAAGAAATAGCAAGTATTGGTGAGGACATGGAGAAAAGAGAACTCTCATGAACTACTGGTGAGATATGAATTGGTACAGCCACTGTGGAAAACAGTACAGAGGTTCCTTGAAAAATTAAAAATAGAAGTACCATAGGATCTTATAATTCAACTTCTGAGTAGTTACCCAAAGAAAACAAAAACACTAATACAGAAAGATAACAGCATCCCTATATTTACTGCAGCATTACTTATAATAGCCAAGGTATAGACATAACTTAAGTGTCCACTGTTAGATGAATGGATAAATAAGATATGGTATATACAAGTAATGGAATATTACTCAGCCATAAAAAGGAATGAAATCTTGCCACTTATGACAACATGGATGGACCCAGAGGATATTATGCTAAATGAAATAAGTCAGACACAGAAAGACAAAAACCATATGATTTCACTTACATATGGAATCTAAAAAACAAAACAAAACAAACAATATCAATAAAGAGAGAAACAGACTCATAAATATGGAGAACTGGTGGTTACTAAAAGGAAGAGTATGGAGGGATGGGTGAAATGGGTGAAAGGGATTAAGAAATACAAACTTCCAGTTATAAAATAAGCAAGTCATGGGGATGAAAAGTATAGAACAGGGAATATAGTCAGTAATATTATAATATACTGGGGTGCCTGGGTGGCTCAGTCAGTTAAGCATCTGTTGATTTCGGCTCAGGTCATGATTTTGGAGGGTCTGCACTCAGTGGAGAGTCCACTTCAGGATTCTCTCCCCTCTAAAATAAATAAATAAATCTTAAAAAAATAATATTGTAATGTACTTATTGTAATGAGGATTTTTAATGTATGTAATTGTTGAATCACTATGTCACTTCAGTGAAATAATCCTACATAGGAAAAACAGATCCTCTTTCTTCCTCATCTTACACACACACACACACACACACACACTCATCCAAGAATTATTAAAGACAATAGAAAAGTATAAACAACTTCTACATTTTATTATAGAGAAACAGCTAAACTGAAGTGCATCTATTCAATCTTTTAGTCATTAAAAATGATTCTCTTGAAGACTATGAAGTAAACAAAAAAGCTTATTAAAAATTGGTGAAAAAGTAAAAATATATAAAACACTGGTTTATATTAGCAACTCGATAATTTTTTTCTTTGTTCTCTTTACCAGTTTTTCTTTAATGTTTTTATTATTTTTATAGTAAAAAATTAAAATACACTCAAGGGGGAAAAAGTTGTGCTGGATTATTTTTTAGTATTTCCACTTCACAAAGAATCAGATCACAAAAAGGTCATGGACTTATCAAAGACCTCAAGTCAAAAACAGAAGCCACCTCAGGGGAAAAAAAAAAAGCCAAAACAAAAGAAAAAAAAAAAAAAACCCAAACAGAAGTCACCTCTTAAATTCAGTACAGCCTATTCTGCAACCAAGCTCTTCTGTAGCACAAATTAGCTCACTGGTAAATAGGGGAAAGATTTTAGTACAATGTGAAAATCACATTGGTTTGTAAGTGATTTTTACCAGCCTGTTTTTGCAATACTAAGTAATAAAGCTGAACCCAAAATAGGCCAACAGTGGAAAGCTGTGAGCTGCTGAAAATACAGTATTGTACACAATTCTCATTCAACCCATGTTCTTCCTCTTGGCACAGCTTAGCCACATGCATTTTCTTGGAAGTGTTAATGAGCTCTTCTCTCCAAATCTTTATGCCTTTTACCCTGGCCTCCATAACCCTGTAGCTTCAACCCTTCCATCAGGCTATTTTCATCTTTTTTTTTTTAAATCCTAAATTGTTTAGTATTTATTTGTAACAAATTTAATATATCTTTAAACTATTCTAATAGTCTTACATTAAAATTTATTTTTGTTGGTGTTCTGGGTACAAAGCTTCATACTTTTAGGTGAGTTGACCCATCAGCTAGCACAATATTTTAGTGTTTTCAGAAATATATAGTATAGAAAAGAAAGAGCTGTATATTTCATACCAAAAAATTTTTTTAAAAGCTTTTACTTTTGTTTGGAAAATTCTAGTTTCACACACACACAAAAATCTAGTTTTATGAGAAACCGCTTCTTAAAATGAACTGAAACCACTCAGTAAGAGGTCATTAATAATGTGCAAGGAAGTTGGCTTCATAAAGCAGAACAAGTAAAGAAATAAAAGGAAATCTGGGCTAGTGATGTAACATTTCCTTTTATTAATCTTTTAAAAACAACACTTCAATAATTGTTACATGCATAATTGTTACACACGTATTATTGTTACACATAATAAATGTCACTCAAAATAAGCATAGGGTCAAGAGATTATGATGTGGGGTTTGAAAACTGTACTCTAATTTCTTAGGAGCGTAACTAGCATAACCCAAGTAATGAATACATCCACTAATAAAACAACTCCTAAAACCAAGATAATGCTACAAAAAAGTAGGTAAATGTACAAGACAATTTTGCAAAGTACACATTTGTGTTAAGACTCCAAGTCTTCTACATTTAAGGAAAAAAACTGAATTTCCTCAGACAAGAATAATTTAAAAGTAGAGAGTTCCAACAAGCCCAGTATAATCACTCTGCAACCCCTACCTAGAGATTCACTGTGTAAGGCCATGGCAGCATTTTGAGAGAGGGCTCAGGATTAAAATGTATCACTTTTTCACATTTGTGCAGCCCATGCATCTCTCAAAGATATCTCACAGAGATTTGCGTATTTCCACACTATATTCAATATCACAGTGATATTCTATTCTAGGACAAGAAAAATTAAATTCCGTATTGGAATTCTTGGATCATTTCTCAAAAGGTCAGAGGAGAGCACTTTTGCTTAGGTCAGTATTAACAATGGTCTGAGAGGAAATGCTTAACAGAGCTCAGAGAAGGTAAACTAAGGTACAGAATTTTCAAATATTACCCTTTAGAGGTATTATAAGAGCTATTATTGATAGCTCTTTTGCCCAAAATAACTAAGAAACCTCCTAAACACAAAATGATGGTTATTACCACAGATTTTTTTTGACTAATTTTATTTGTGCATTTTTTAATTGACTGTATCAAAGACTAGGCAAACAAAAACATTTTTTCTTTATAGTTTTACCATGTTAGGACCCCTAAACACTTTTTTAGCCCTCTATGTTTTATAAACATCATATAAAATTGAATTGCACTGAAACTTGCTTTTCCCCCCACCAAATTCATTAACATGATTGCAGCAATAATTCACTTTTACAGATGACTAGTATTCTACTCTATGATTATATACCAAAATTTATTATACTCTTGAGGACAATTATATATGTTTGAGGCTATTACAAGTAGCATTGTTATGGATATCCTTGTTCCCATCTCCTGGAATATAACTGCCAAGAACTTTATTGGGGTACACAACTAAAAGCAGAATATATTGGGTAGAATCACAGAGTATTCTTCTCTTCCACTTTAACTGGTCATGACAAACTGCTACCAGGAATATATGTGTATTCTCTCTACTCCATGTACTCATCAAAAAAATTTTTTTGCCAACCTGACGACTATGAAATTTCATCTCCTTGTGTTTTAATTTGCATTTCTGATTAGTAATGGGGGTTGAATATGCAGGTATCCTCCACTTTTCGAGGTCTCATTACATTACTTTGCTTCTACAAAAGACTTATAAATTATGAGTACCTGTCAAAGAGGATTTTCACTTTTAGGAAAAAGCACAAAGTGAAAATAACATTCAGGGTCTGTTCTGAAGTGTGCATTATGGAGACTGTATGAACCTTGAGCAGGGAGAGTGGCAGTGCCAAGCTCCTTCCCCAGGGGATCTATACTCAGCACCTCAACATCAAGCTGCCATAGCTTTGAACTGTACCTGTGAGATTCTGGGCTTTATCTTGATTTATTTTGTGCATTCCTTGGTAAGATGTGTCCTAAGGTATCAGAAAAGCCTATGAGAGGTTATTTTTTGGCTTTGGGAATGTTTCCATATAAATTAATGGTAACTCCTCCTTCACTTTACACAGTTGGGCTTCCTAAGGTTTTGCAGGAACACTCTACTTTGGGATACCAGGAGAAACCTGTATACAAGAAGTATCTTCTACTAATTGTCTATTTAAGTCATTTGTATTGTTTACTAATCCTTATACGTGATGCAAATATCTTTCCCTAGTAGGTGGTTTGTCTTTTTAGCCTTTCTATTAGTTGCCTATGAATGGAAAAGTTCTTAACTTTAATATGATGGAATTTATTAACCCTTTCCTTTATGGTTACTGTAGTTTGTTTCTCATGTAAAAATTCCTTCCTAGGGTGCCTGGGTGGCTCAGTTGGTTAAGCATCCCACTTGATTTCAGCTCAGGTCATGATCTCAGGGTCCTGGGATCGAGTTCTGCGTGGGCCTCCTCAATCAGCGGGGAAGTCTGCCCGGGGATTCTCTCTCTCCCTCTGCCCCCCTGCCCAGCTCCTGCTCCCTGTCTCTATGTCTAAAATAAAATAAATCTAAAAAATATGTATTTTTTATCCTTTCTGTTGTGGGAAACAATCTGCTATTGGCCGTTGGCATCCCTGAACATTCTTGCTGGATACGCCAAGAATGAAAAGCCTTTACTTGGGCCATTACTCAGGGTTGTGTTTGCTACAAGCAAACTTGAAGGATGACCTAATATCTCCCAAAGAGCAGTTTGAGCTCCATGAACATTTCTTCTTTCATTCATGAGTTATTTAAAAGAATGTTTCTTAACTGCCATGTGATTTTTTTTTTTTCTAACTAATTTCTAACTTAAATGGTCCATAGGCAGCTAATCCTTTGAAATGTGTTAAAACTTATTTGGTCCCAGTATGTGGTTGATTTTCATGATTCAGCTGATGTTTCCAGTGACTGGATGAAATAGATGTCCACTAAATTAAGCTTGTTAATTACACTGTTTAAATTTTCTATATTTGTACCAATTTGGGGGGGTGCTGTTTACTTTATTAAATACTGAGGCAGATATATTACAATCTCCCATTATGCTGGTGAAATCAGTCAATTTTTTCTGGTAGTTCTGTTAATTTTTGCTTCTTTTTTTGTGGTTATGGTTATTAGTTACATACAAAGTTAAAGCTTCTATTATTCCTGGCAAAAATGAAACATCTACCATTATGTATCAATTCTTTTTCTCTAGTAATTCTACTAGTTTTAACATCTATTTCAAATGATATGCCAGCTTTCTTTGCACTAATATTTGCCTGGTATATTTTTTTTCCATCACTTTACTTTCAACATGTTTTCCTTTTGTTTCCTTCTAGTCTTGGCTTTAAACCCCATAGAGCTGAACATTTTAAATATAAGGTATAGATATATTTACTTCTAATACCTTATTTGGTGTTCTACTCCATATTTCTATTTTTTGCCTTCTTTAGGATTTTTTTTCCCTGATTCCATTTTTTTATCATTTATTAGTTTGGAAGTTATATATTTATTTCTATTACTAAAAATCTTAAAATTTTTATCATGCGTTCTTATCAAAATCCAAAGTTACCTTTAATCTAAGTAATAAAAAGATCTTTTCAATACTAGCTCCAATCACCTCCTCCTGGTTTATAAGATAATGGGTATTTAGTAAAGAACTATAATAACTGGCACCTTAGTTCTAGCTTTTATTATTCATAGTTAATATTAATAATATTGTTATAGTTAATTTTTATTAATTTACCCATATACTTACCACTCTTGATTATTCCTTCTTGAATCTCATACTTGCTATGACCATTTTCTTTCTACATAAAACACAGTCTGCTTTTGAACTTTCAGATTTTATTTACCTGAGCATGTCTATTTTACCCTTTGTTTAGGAAAGACATTTTTGCTAGCTATAGAATTCTAGGTTGAACTAGAGTAGGTCATAGCTGTTAGATTCATTTCCACTGAGTATATCATTTCATGGTCTTCTACTTCCATTATTGTTATTGAAACCTGATATTCCTCTAAAGGTGTTCTGTTTTCTCCTAAAAATTTCCCCTTTATTAACCTATTTTATATTTTCCATTTTCTTGTCTGTGTTGCATTCTGGATTTCTTCAGATGTCTATCTTTCATTGTATCAATTTTTCTTCAGTGGGGTCTATTTACTTTTATCTATCTTTTGAATTTTAATTTCAATTACTATATATTATTTCTAGAACCTCTGATTCTTTACAAAATGTTTGCTCTTTTCCTCATTTTAAGTTGTCACTGAACATATTAAATGTACAAATTTTATATTTTACATCTGATAATTTCAAGATGTGAACTACTGGCAAGTCTGATTCTGCTGATTCTATTATGCCTTGTTTCCTTAGTTTGTAAATTTTTATTATAAGCTACTCATTTTCTTTTTTTTTAAGATTTTATTTATTTGACAGAGTGAGAGTGCAAGCACAAGTAGGGGGAGGGGCAGGGGAAGAAGCTGACTCCCTGCAGATCAGGGAGCCTGATGTGAGACATGACCTGAGCCAAGGACAGACGCTTAACCAACTGAGCCACCCAGGCGCCCCTAAGCTATTCATTTTCATTAGAACATTACTAAAACCAACTCCTTGATGATGATTTGTGTTGCTTCTGTCAGGTCCCCAGGAGTAGTAACAATGAAGGATCATTTTAAATTCTTAGCTTGAGGTTTAGTGTGAATTCAGGGAAACCTGTGTGAGGGCTAGTTTGTGGTTAATAAATTTTCAGTAGTGATTTTATTTTTCCTGTTAGCAGCAATATTCTTATAACTTTCTTTGTCCTCTGTAAGGACATGAAGGGTAAGAATATCTAGATTACTCTTATGTCTAGAAGTTATAGCCCTTTAGGGCTCCACAGTAATGGGGAAGACTTATTTCCTCCTAGGTATTTTATCTTGGCTGGGTCTGGGCTTTGCTTCCTTATCCTGAGCCCCACAAGGCTAAGAAAACAGAAATTCAAACTGATTTGATAACTACCCTCAAGGCAATAGCCAGCTTCAGTACTCAGCTTACTGCACTGGGTTCTCTCTGGGTTTCCAATTAGTGTTCGGTCTAACTATTCTTTTGTGCCAGAGCACTGATGCATTTTATCAAGTATTTTAGGTTGTTTTCGGCAGAAAGGCTGGTCCAGGTATTTCTTTTGTCATGCTGCTGGAAACAGATGTTTATATTAGTACCTGATGGCACTATCATAACCTATGTTATCCTGTATCTGAAACCACTAGTTTCTTAAGTTTCTTCTGCTTCAACACACTTGAGGAATTTAACTCACTCCTCTACCAGTAAGAGTTGCTCATTATAACAGTGATTCCCAACTAGAAGTAGGTAGAGGACATTTCCCTGGAGGTGGAAGGTGGTGATCCAAAACTGTGCACATTTTTTAAAAAAGAGGTGGTTCTTCTCATTCCTTTTAAAAATCATATTCATTAAAGACAGGAAAGCTATTTTAATCCCTTTAACTATGATTCAGGCTTGTCATTATAAACACACTTGTAAAGAATATTTATACGGGTTATGCAAGTATATAGGACTATTTGCCACTTTATTAGTGTTTCTCAAATCAGGATGTCCCATGGATATACTCTGGCGGCCAAGAGTTTTGCAAATTTTCATTCTGTTGCCTTTATTTCAGTAACGGTATAAAAATGTATCTTACTATTTTCAAAGAGAAAAATGAAAGACTTATTAAAAAAATTACTTCAGGAACTAAAGTCAATGATTCTTAAAATGGGATTTATAATTTTTTTTCTTTAAAAGGGATCCATGTATCATGATCTCAGGGTCCTGGGATGGAGCCCCACGTCAGGATCTCTACTCGGCAGTGAGTTTGCTTCTCCCTCTCTGTCTGTGATCTCTCTTGCTCTCTCTCTCAAATAAATAAATCTTTATAAATAAATAAATAAATAAATAAATGAGATCCATGTATTATTCAAGTTGAGAAATATTGCTCCACGCTAAAAGGCTTCACCTTGCTATGCTTGAGTTATTGGATTAATCTTCTTAGTTCATTATATCCTAGTTTTCATTTGTACTGCACTCACTCTACCTGATTACACAGGTGTGTGATCCCTTATCTAAAATCCTTGAGAGCAGATATATTTGAGAATTCAGAATATTTTAGAATTTAGAAAGGAACTACAATGCAAAGATGATATGTTGTACGATGTGTCGGTGAGGTTTGAGGCAGTACCCCATAATAAACACGTCAGTATTTCTGTAGCAAAATGTAGATTCACACTAAGAGAGTAAATAAAGACCATCAATTGTCTTACATCAGTTCAGATCATGTTTTGCTACTAAATATGCTAAGAGAAAATTTTGGTTTTCAGAGCATTTTGGATTTCTAAATTATTAACATAGTATTATATTACCATTATCTGCTATAGACGAGAAAGCCAAAAAATTTTTATTAGAATTTCATATAAGATCACAGTAACATCGGGGCACCTGGGTGGCTCCGTCGTTAAGCGTCTGCCTTCAGCTCAGGTCATGGTCCCAGGGTCCTGGGATTGAACCCCACATCGGGCTCCCTGCTCAGCCAGGAGCCTGCTTCTCCCTCTCCCACTCCCCCTGCTTGTGTTCCCTCTCTCTCTGTGTCTCTGTCAAATAAATAAATAAAATCTTAAAACTTTGTAATTTCCCCCCCCAAATATTTAGAGTCCCTTTTTTGTCCATTTGTGGTTTAATAGTTGAGGATACAGAATAGGTAACTTCCTGATAAACAGGAAATATATATTATGAATTCTAAAATGTCAGAAGTACCTAAATGTATATAGAAATTTAAAATAAATCTCAAAGCTAATGTATTAGCTATATTGGATTATGATTACAGTATCACTACACCTTGCAATGTGGAGAAAAGGTAGAGAAAGAGAAGTTTAACATATATACTATTCAGAACAACCTCTCTTGGTCGTTTTCAAAGAAACAAACAAAAAACAAAACAAAAAACAAAAAACAAAAAAACCCAACCCTTTTACTCCTACTACCTTCATGGCTCTATTGCCATAATTGTATACTATTTTACCATAGAATCTAACAACTATGGCACAACTGCAAAATGAAAGGAATTAATACATGTCATACTAGGAGATACTTAGCAGAAACTTGAGAGGACAGTGTATCTGAAGTTAAAATTGTGAAGGATAAGCAATTTCATATGATAAAAAATAGTAAAATCTAAATCACAATTCTTGATATTATAATCACATCTGGTGGCAGTAAAGCAGAGAGTTAAGAGCATGAGCTGTGAAAAGATATTGCCTGGGTTCAAATCCCAGCTCAGCCACTCAATAGGCTATAAGACCTAATTTAGTATTATTATAGCCTGACTTTCATAAACTGTTAATACAAATTAACATGAGAATATAAAGCAGTTAGAAAAGTGGTAGAGAGTAAGTGCACAATGAATACTAGCTACAGAGATGATAATTATTATTAGTTGTTAATTTTTAAATCATTATTAGTTTCCTTCCTAAAGTAGATTTATAAATGGTACATCTTTCAAATATAAAAATTAGGGTACAAAATCGGTAACAATACTTTATGTTTTGAAGTTTGGGAATTAAAAAAAAGAATCCTAACATTAAGGATGGGTCTCCTTTATGACCAATGACACTGGCAAGGCAGCCACCTGAAATTAGGACTTCTCAGAAGAGTGCTGCAATAACAATTTCATCATTTTCTCTATAATGCGACTTTCACTTCCTCATTCTATGTTTCCATGCACTTTATATGTTGTTATATCAGTATTTTACCAATCATGCTACATGACAGAACTCTTCTTCTAATCTTTCTAGTTTAAATAAGAGAAATCAAACCACATAAACCTTTAGAACTTTTTTTTAGTATTTTGTTATTAATGCCTCTAAAAACTCTTAAGTTCCTTTATTAACAGCTCTGCCTGATGCTAACATTCTCATAAACACACACAAAAATAATTTATAAAAAATGAATACACTACCTCTGAAGTAAAAAAAAAGTGTTGAGTTTTCACTAGTAATGACATTCTTAATGACAAAAAGAAAAAATATCTACATATATAGTACATTCATTTGTATCCAACTAATTCAGAATCTACTATCCTGTTACAGAATTTTTATGAAGTTAAAATATTCAAGATAATAATCTCCTCTTTGAAGATACTACTTATTGTTTTGTGATTTCAGCATATCTACAGTACTTTAAAAATATGGGTTCATAAAAAAATGGGTAAATGAATATAAAACTTACTTAAAACCCCCAAATCACGGGGTGCCTGGGTGGCTCAGTCGTTAAGTGTCTGCCATCAGCTCAGGTCATGATCCCAGGATCCTGGGATCGAGCCCCACATGGGGCTCCCTGCTCAGCGGGGAAGCCTGCTTCTCCCCCTCCCATTCCCCCTGCTTGTGTTCCTTCTCTCGCTTTGTCTCTCCTTGTCAAATAAATAAAATCTTAAAAAAAAAAAAGCAGGCTCTCAGTCCAGCAATTCTCATGAATATGACTTTTTTAGTGTATACTTTATTAATATAAATCCATAGCAAATAAGGAATAATTGCAATTAACTCAGTTCTATTAATGATGTGTTTAATACTTCTAAAAAGTGCTTTTCAGTATCACTGAATCCCCTGATGTTACATTTTTCAATTTTAATTAAGTTTTTAATCTTACCTATATTACAGTTCTTCAAGCCTAAATCTAAGATACTATTTGTAAAATAATTTATTTCACAAAAAATTTATTTTTAATCCATTATATTACCTAGGAATTCTCATTAAAAATTTTTAAAAAGCACCAAAAAATACGCAGATCAAAATAAGACAGTCTTGATATCCCAAAGCAAATTATTCCAATTTTTTTCTTTCACCTCCCCCCGCTAATCAGAGTATTTCTTTTCCTAGCATATTTCCTAGATTAATTCAACAGCATAAGATTCTAATAAGCTCAACATAAAATATTTTAGCAGTTTTTAATTACTAATTATTTTCAAAATCTTAAGAGTTCTTCTTTAAAAAAAAAAAAAAGGAAAACCCCAAAAAGGTAATGAGGAAAATCAATTTTGCTGTTAAAAGCTTTTTTACTACACTAGAGTGAAAAGGAACCATGCCATCTGTTATGTTTTACTAGAACTGGGAAGAAGATGAAACCAACACTTGAGCAATTGTACAGAGAAACCCCGAAGACTTGCTGTCAGTCCTATGCTTAAAGCAAGAAATGATTAACCTTGAACAATATGGCAGCCTCTAACCTACAGGTAAAGTTCTCACCATTTTCACTCTTCTAGTCTAGCTTTCTACTTAATATGTCTCATTATAAATATTTTAAAACATGTAAATTCATGAAGCATGTGGCAAATGAATATTATTTTTTGTTATATTTAATTAAATGTATTTACAATTTCTAATTCTTTTTATGTGGCTTAAGACATTTGGAAACTTTATTTTTATTAATTTTCCTTCTTCCCTCCTACCAGTAACTTAATGTCATAGGTAAATCAAATATTCCTGCAAATGTAAAAGAACAACCAAAGAGTAGGCCCCATATTAGATTTGTGGCTTTCCCATCCAATCACTTTAAAGTAACTAATATAAAAAACTAGACTTGGGCTAAGACAACCCTAGCAAAGGTAAACAGTCTTTCACTTAGTTCAGGTCACTAAACAATGTTTGCCGTAGAAAAAAGAAATCTACTACAGAGACATGGCATAGTAGAGAATTCTAAAATGTTTGTGATTTTATTAGCACAGCCTGGCAATTATCTCAATTCATTACCATAATTTAAGCTTTCTCTGATGAAGATAAATACATAAAAGAAATTTCCACTCAATTTCCCTCACCTCCATTCTCTGTGGGACTGAACTATTTTCATTGATTAATTATAATAAAATAACTTTTCTCAACCCTGGAAGCCACAGCATTATATTTCCAGGATTTATTCAACAGTATAAGAAGCTTATTATAAGTTCATTATAAAATATTTTAGCAGTTTACAGATACTAATTTTTTTAAATCCTAAGAGTTCTTCATTTTAAAAAAAAGGAAAACAATTTTATTCCTGTTAATTTACCACACTGAGAGCAAAAACAAAGTGTGACATTTATTGAGCACATACTATTTTGCAAGGCACTGTGTAACAAACCTAACACATACTAGAATTCTTATGATATTCCACTGACTCAAAATACCTGATAACGTTGGTAACCCTCAGGTAAGAAAAAATTTAGACATATAAAAGGAATGAACTCAATCTTTTCTACTGAATAAAAATAAAATCTTCATTTTAAGAGTCTCTATTATAAATAATGTCCACCCCATAAAATCCAAGATTGAGATTAGTGGGTAGAGTCAAATACCAAATGTACTGCAAAAAGACGTGTGTTTGATTATAATGCTACATGATGTCATGTATCCAGGACAACTGAAGCATTATGGTCTCTTAGGGATAAAACTGCCTCTTGGTCATAGATTTAGGTGACACAGCATGTGATCCATTGTCTCTACACAAAAAATATGTGCAGCTGCATTTTCCAGTCAAGAAAGGGCGGGAAAAGGCGGGGGCTGGGGGGTGATGCAGAATACAAAAGGGTCAAAGATTTGTCTCATAGGGAAACTGTTTTTCAAATAGGGGTAAAAAAAGAAATTGAGTGAAGGAAAAGACCTTTCTCCAACTCATGCTAAAAGCGTAAAACACTAAAATCTGGGGGAACAAATTCTGTTGTAACCTTCCACTGAATCCATTTTTCTCCTCCCCTAACTTGCCCAGGTACACAGTGTAAACCACGATTTAAATGCCATTTCTATCTAAATAGTTTTGTGCTACTTGTACACAGTATATAGACTTCCCCTACACATTGTTGCAGCATTTTTCTCTTTAAAAAAGTGTTTCAGTTGTTCATCAGTTTCTTGGGGAAGTTAAAATGAAGCAATAGCTTTATAAGCAAAAAAATGAAACACATTTGCTTCTAACCAGTCAACAAACCTGGTATTTTCTGTTTAAGGACCAAATGCTTTTCTGCAAAATGAATGCTAGCAAATAACCCCACCTTTCACACACAGAAATACTGATTTAAAAAAACAGTACTACAAAAGATATAAATGCAGTGAAAACTGTTTTCTCTGATAAGGAAAATGGCTAGTTCTAATAAATGTTTAAAAAAAAGTTGATGACAAAATAACTTGAAAACTTCTATTACCATCTAAAACATAGCACTAATTTACTTTACCTGTTACTAAATATGATAGGGAAAAGAAGCACTACTAGCTCTTAGAAGTAAATCTAGCTTAGAAAACCCATCTTTTCTCAACCTTTGGGGCTGCAATCAATGTGGTGTACAAAGGAAAACATGTTAAAGGCTGGAAAACACTGACAACACAGAAAAAAAAAATCACTAATGGAGGGAAATATCCATGCCATCTAGAATTAGAAGTAATATCACCATGCCACAACCCATACAGTTAACCAACCAGAGCTTTGGTTCTTTGACAGTCCTATACCAACCACACCAGAAAAGCAATGTTGAAAGGAAAAAAGTTACAGAAACTTGAAAGTCAACAGATCTAATATCCTAAAGTACACAGGTAAATTTGGTTGGCATTTGAATACAAACAGGAAGTATTCTTTGTCATCAAAATTTATTTATGTAGAAATTATTTTTAATGCTTTGAAATAAGCCATGCAGTAAATCTCCTACAGCCAATTAAATTGTTCCACTGAAAATAAGCATCTTTTAAAAGAATATTCAAGATCAGGAATACATTTAATAAAGGCAGAAAACGATTCTTATCTTACTAATAGCTTTCTATACCAAATTTGGAAAGCAAAAGTAAAACTTAGGACTCTGTATCAGTTGATTTAATATATAGATTTTACATGTAATTCTAAAAACAACACAAAAGTATGATTAATTAAAAGTATGACTAAAAGTAAGTACATTTTAAATAAGACTCAACTAACCCTCTATGTATAATTAGTGAAGTAAAATACATTTATGTGAAAAATTATTAAAGATATTTATGTTATTAAATAGACGATCTCCAGGGCATTGTAGAAAGTAACACTTAGGGGCACCTGGGTGGCTCAGATGGTTAAGCGTCTGCCTTCGGCTCAGGTCATGATCCCAGGGTCCTGGGATTGAGCCCCACATGGGGCTCCTGGCTCAGCAGGGAGTCTGCTTCTCCCTCTCCCTCTCCCCCTCCCCCTGCTCATGCTCTCTCTATCTCTGTGTCTCAAATGAATAAAAATCTTTAATAAAAAAAAGTAACATTTAACCTAATAAGCTAAGTTTCTAAATAAACTTACTCAGAATATAACCTAAATCCTAAACAGCCAAATCAACTGTAGCTATGTGTAGCTAAGAGGTCTAGTTGTCACTACCAGTAGATAGGATCAGCCACCAAATGGATGTTAGTTCCATTTGATAATACAGAGAATACTGATAGCAAAATGGCTGCTTTTCTTCTTGGAGGTAGATCAACGTTTGTGGTGGTGGTGATGGTGTGTATGGGTGTATATTTGTGTGTTTTGTTCTGATCTGTTGAATCTGGCTTGTGAGATATTCAAATAGAGTGGGTGTTTGGGATATATGTGATCTAAAGTTCAGAAGACATGTGTGGTCTGGGGATAGATTTTGGAGAAATAGTTAAATATGAAACCTGGCCATTTTTCTCCATTTTCACAGTTACAACAATAGTCCAGATCAATACCATTTCTCATCTAGACAGCTATAATAGTAGTCTACATAAATGGTACCCCTTATAATTGTGTTTTGCACAAACATACACAGAGGCTCGGACAATACCTTTTTAATTAGTCTCCCTGCATCTATGCCTGATCTTCTTTTATTCTCTACAATATAATCTTATAAATGCAAATCTGACAAGGTCCTTTTCTTTCTTAATCCATCAAGAGGACCCTGAGGTCCTTTACATGGTACATGAGACCTGGCATGACTTAGCCCCTGTCTGACTTCTCTGGCCACATCTTTTGCCACTCTTTCCCCACTTTAGATGTCTGAATAGGCCATGCTTTCTCCGCCCCCAAGGACTTTACCTTACTTCCTTTGCCCGACACACTCTTGATTTTACCCAGCTCTGGCTGCTATTTATCATTCACATCGCAGCTTTTAAAATTTTAAGGGAAATGTTCTCTACATCCCAGACTAGACACGGCCCTAAATTCTGTCCTTCCATAATATCCTATACTTTTTGATAACATTTATCATACCTGAGAAGGCTTAAGACATCTTTCCTGACTGAAAGCTGCACAATGGCAGAGCTTGTTGTCTGTTTTGTTCACTGCTCAAATAATTGTCTGTCACATCTTGGTTCTAGCTCTGCTACCACATAACTTGGACATCTATAAAATGAGATGGTTGGATTTTCATTCTATACTAATCTAAATGCCATCAAAAACTGAAATTCAAATATTACCAACTTTCCTGTAGATTTATACATGGTAAAACCTATATATCCTACCCATATGTATATTTCCTATGTGTGTGTATAAATCATGTACACATGATTTATGTAAATGAGAGGGCTAGTGCTTTCTTATATAAAAAATTCACTGAATGCTTATTGATACCAGGAATTAAGTGCCTTACCAGTATTAACTCTTTTAAAAATCTTCACAACAACTCTACCAGGCAGTTGCTATTTTTAGTGTCCATTTTATATATGGAAGGAGATACAGAGAGATTGAATGGTATGTTCATTATCACAAATTCTAAAGTGGCACAAATGGGATACAAGCTCAGGGAGTATGGCTCCAGAGCCCACACTCTTCACTACTACACTAGTTGCCACCCTGCTTAGATTGCTCCATAGTACAAAAGACTGAAAAAAGTACGTGCTATCATAAATATATCTGACTCAATATCTATATCTGACTCAATATCTATATCCTCAAGCTAATCCTCCTCTACTTGAAGTTAGTCCAAACTAGACTAATTCTGTACAGATACTTCTTGTGCATTTCTCTATTTATATTCTTGCTCCTGCTATTCTAACATCTGGATTACCTTCCCTATGACCATTCAGCCAAAACCCTAATGACAACTCCTCCATGCAATTACCACTTGAACTTCTTTTAGAGATGTTTATCTCTCCTACTATGTTCCCACTGCATTTATATGTCCTTTTCTTTTTACCGTGGTTATTTGTGTCAATAGCTCAAAGCAAACAATAGAAATGAAACCACTTTATAAACATTAAGGTTCTATACCTTAAAAAAAGACTTACTCCAGAATAAAAACAAAAACAAAAAAAACCTAGAAAACAATGGACACAACAACCCTAAGCAGAGTACTTAAGCAAGTAGTATTTGGAAAATAGTATCAGAAAACTTTTTAAGAATTATTTTAATTACATTTGAACAATATGCTATTTGGAAGTAGTAGTTAAAGGAAGTCTACAGTAAAACCATTTGTATGAAGCACTATTAATGGAAAAGTTTACAAAAACAAAGAGAAAATGAGTTTTTTAAAGGTAATGATACACCATTAGTAAACCTCTATTATAACTAAAAAATTCATCTTACCTAATCCTACTCCTTGGGGAAAGCTGGTTCCTACTTTCTGTGTTCCCACACTGCTCTTGACTCTGTGTCTAGAAGGGTTATGTATCACACTGCAATTATTTACTTACATGCATCTATTTCCTAACATATAAGCGTTTTCTATTTGTTATATAAGTATCTTTACCTTGATCAAATTATTTAAATCTTTGTTTTTCTAAACAAGAGACTATCCCATTAAGTTTTCTGATTGTTTCATATTTCTAAATTACTATCTTATATAAAGGAAAATCAACAAGTCCTCTAAGCTAACCAATTCTTTCTCCATAATTTAAGAATAGCCCTAGGTGTAAATAATGTAGGTTAGCTTTTAAATATTGGAAAGAGCTAAAGCATTAAATGTCAAAGCGCTAACACTTGCATATTTGCAAATGAAAGATAATCCCATGACCCCTTCAAAATTTCCCCAAGGATCTTTAATAGACTTTTAAATGCTCTCTCAACTAAGAATAAATAATCAGGGCAGAACAACAGGTTCAGAGTGCTGTGACATATAAAATCAATGAATAGAATAGCATTAAGTGCCAATAATATTAGAAGAAATAAGTTTTTTTTGCCAAGATTGGGGGGGAGATATAATCACTCCCCAAATTAAAATTATCAGGAAGAGGATTATGGAAAATGACAGCTGCGGTAGCAGCAAATTTTTGATTCCTTGTGAATCTTTACATAAAACAGAGCAATTGGAGAGCAAACCCAAAAACCCATGGGTAACTTTTACAACAAAACCATTTGACAGTCTCACCATATTTGACAGTCTCACCACAAACTCCATAATACAAAGGATGGAAACAAACCACCAACAGCCCCAACCTTTTTCCCCCACTCCTCCTCCAACCTGTTTTCTATTGGTGTCTAAGTGAGAGAAAGCAGGGGGGAAGCAATGAGGTGTATAAAGAATTTGAGAACAGAAGTACAAAATAGCCAAAAGGTATTCAGTGGAAAGCAGTGAGAGACAATTTGTGAGAGGCTAAAATTACTCCTGTAGTAAGTGCAAGCAGTTCACAATAAGGAATATAGGCCTGGAGCAGTCTGGTCTCCTTAGGTCGCTTGAAACTGGCACTTGGGGCTGTCTTCCAAGACAGAGGCTACACTTAAGAGAAGGTGCTGGGAATGAAAATAAAATTGAGCAGGTTATAGACAAACAAGATACAGGAAAGAGAAGGTCCAAATAGAAGTATCAGAGTAGAATAGAGCCAGGAAATCTCAGAAAGCCATCTACCATTTTTTTAATGATGCACAAAAACAACAAAAGAGAAATCTGTGAAGTTAGAAGAGCTATCTGAACTAAGCCTCCTCCTAGAAGTTCAAGAAAACTATTTTCATATAAAGAAACAAGTCAAAGTATTGAGGTTGAATATCATACAAAGTTACAATAAAAAAAAAAAAGAAACGGGGTGCCTGGGTGGCTCAGTCGGTTAAGGCTCTGCTTTCAGCTCACGTCATGATCCCGGGGTCCTGGGATGGAGCCCCACATCGGGCTCCCTGCTCAGCAGGGAGTCTGCTTCTCCCTCTCCCTCTGCCTGCCGCTCCCCCTGCTTGTGCACTCTCTGTCAAATAAGTTAATAAAAAATCTTTAAAAAAAAAAAAGAAAAAAGAAACAGGAAGATAGTCAAACTCATAGAAGCAAGGGAGAGGGGGAAATAGAAGTTGTTCAATGGGTATAAAGTTTCCATTATGCAAGATGAGTAAGTTCTAGAGATCTGCTGCACAACACAGTGCCTACAGTTAACAATATTGTATTGTACACTTAAAACATTTTTTAACAGGGTAGGTCTCACGTCAAGTGTACTTATCCCCCCCCACTAATAAATTTAAAAAAAGGGGGAGTGGGATACAATAACATCCTATAGACGATTAAAGCATGCCAGAAAGGGATGCTCACAGAAGAGATAAAAATGAGCTTCTATTTCAAAATGAACTTAAAAAAATTACACAAGACATGAAAGAAAAACATATATCAAAACAAAAACTCAGAAATAAAGTGACAGAGTTCAGGAAAGAATCTGAAACAAAAGGGAAAAAAATTATTTCAGAAATGAAGACTTAAAAAATAGAAGAAAAAATAAACATTTAAGATAAAGCTTTAAGAAAAACAGAAGGTGAAAAGAAAACAAAAAGAAATGAGGAAGGAAGGGTGCAACCTTAAGTCTAGTGTCTGGGGATATATACTTGGTAATAAAACAAAAAAGAAAATCAAGTTACGTTTCTCACATGTAACACATACTTTAAAAAAAGTATCTGACATTGACTGATTCTTAGAATAAACTGCAACTACTTAAAATGCATAAAAGATTTTTTAAGATACTCTAAAACTGCCAAGAAAACTCATCTTTGTGACAAATATGGTGGTCTTCAAAATAAATATAATTAAATTCAACAAACATTTATCCAGGATATATTATGTATGAGTTATTTCCACTTCAGTTGAAGAAATAAGTAATACCTATAATAGAAAGCTATATATAGTGCATGCTTTGAGGAAGGTACAAGGTACTGCAGGTACCGAAGAAAAAAAAGGGCATTTCACCTGCCTTACTGCATTAAAATTCTAACCTTCTCATATTCCTCCAATCTATCCTCCCCAGTAATGGCAGAATGATCTTTCAAACACCAAAATCCCCTTTTAAAAACTCTTCACAAAGTACAGTACACAGGCAATTCAAATGCCTTACAAGGACAAGGTAGGCCATAAATGAGTGAAGCTGGTCTGGTGTAAGAAATAGAGAATGATGGAAACTGTCAAAGAGAAGGCAGCTCCTTATTATTAAGCTTTAGCCAACTACTGCCATGTAGGAACATGAAACCAATGTTGCTACAATGTTCAATTTTTCCAGAGATGACAGAACTCTAGTCATTTCATGTGAAATGTACCCATATTTACATGTTGGCAAATAATGCAAAATTTGAAGAAAAAAAATACAACCCAAACAAAAAACAGCTGTAGGCAAAATTTGTGAACTCTGCCTTCAGAAATGGGGTGTGACATTAATATTCCTATAGGTGGCCCCAGAGTGTCCGCAAAACTGCAAAAATGACTGTCTTCCTAATTCAAAGGAAAAGTGAACTTTCTCTCTTATAAAATTTCTCTTAAAATATTAGCACCTGCTACCATTAGCCTGCCAGCAATGGCTAAAAGATGCCAAAACACAAGAAAAAGTAAAAGAGGAACATTTATTTGAAAGTCATCTCAAAATTGCTTAACCAGTTTTTGGTTGTGATTGTTTTTATCAAGTTATATTCATGGGTACCATTTTATACTATATACGTGTTATATGGTCAAAATTTCTATTGCTATAACTGTTTCTAGATTATATGATACAATCAAATATATACCGGTATTTGTTCTTTAACAAAAGAACACCATGAAACTCCAGAAGACCATGGGCCTAATAAAATCTAAAATCTTTGGTACGGTAGCCTATGAACTCCTGGAAAAATCTGGCTCCTGTTTGCCACTATTTCATAACACTTTAAGTTTCCGTAATATACTGTGCTCTTTTACTCCTTCAGGCTTTTAGATGCATTTAAGGCTCTCTACCCTATTTGTTAGAACTACTTAAAGTCATCTTCCAGTCCTCCTCAAATTATTTGCTTTTTCCATCATGCTTCCTTAGCATTCTATATAGAACCCTATTACGGAACTTACTTGCTATTTATGACATTCTTATAGAGATCCATGATATACATTTGTAACTGAAACAAAATGAAACTACACTTTTACACTTAACACATACAATACACTGAAATTTTCTATTCGATTTTTTTTTAAGAAATGCTGATTACAGTTTACTACATTGGTTCTATCATCCACTTAAGAAATACTGCACTAGACTATAAATCCTTGCAGGCAGAACTCCATATATTAATTTTTATGCTCTAGTACAGACCATTTAGTAAGCAAATGTTTAAATAAATGAATAAATATAGCAGCATCCTGTACCAGAAAAGTCAAAGAGCAAGGCTTTGAGATCAAGCAGACCAATCAGCCAACAAGCTTACACAATCTGAGAAATGACTCAACCTCCTTGAGTCCCAAAGAGTTAACACCACTTAACTCATTATAATAATAAAGTAGTAGCACTGCTAGATGAGGCATTCTACTTCTTCCTGGAACAGATCAAGATGTGTCTCATCCTGGCAAATATCCCCTTTATAAAGGCTTCAGGTCACAGTACATAGATTATGCATTTTTTCAAAGATTTATTTATTTATCTTAGAGAGAGAGAGAAAGAAGGGGGAGGGAGGCAGAGGGAGAGAATCTTCAAGCAGACACCCCATGGAGCATGGGGCCCATATGGCTAGATCTCAGGACACATGAGATCATGACCTAAGCTAAAATCATGAGCCTGAAATTCAACCAACTGAGCCAGCCAGGGACCCCAGAATATGCATTTTTAAAGTCTGACAGACTTGGGGCGCCTGAGTGGCTCAGTTGTTAAGCATCTGCCTTTGGCTCAGGTCATGGTCCCAGGGTCCTGGGATCCAGCCCCGCATCAGGCTCCCTGCTCTGCAGGAAGCCTGCTTCTCCCTCTCCCACTCCCCCTGCTTGTGTTCCCTCTCTTGCTGTGTCTCTCTCTGTCAAATAAATAAATAAAATCTTAAAAAAAAAAGTCTGACAGACTTGAATTCAAATACCCAGCACTGCATTTACATAATTTCTCATTATCTTTTTCTTTATCAATAAGAAAAATATACTTCCTGTAGGGTTGTTATGAGGAATTAATATATACCCTATATACTATATACTACGTGTCTAGTGTAATTCCATGTCAGACTACAGTAGGTGCTCAATAAAAGCTATCAATTGCTGCTATGATTATTAATAAATGTTCAATAACTATTTAAGAGGTAGCATTCAAACTGAACTTTTAAGGATGGAGGAGCTGGACAAAGACAAGGGGCAAACAAAAGGAACAGGAAAATCTTAATTTACAAGAAATCACTTCTTTTTCTGTATTTCCTCTTTTAAGGTAAACAAACCACAAGGATATATAAGTTTATCAATTTTCTCAATTCTCTACCTCCAAGGTTATGAATAAAACTCAAAAGTATTATATTAGCTCTGTGTCAAAATTCTAACTTAAATATTAAATTATGCTCAGTGGGCTGTACAATATAGTGTGAAGGATATAATGTATTAAAAACATTTTAGAAAGAACTTCAGTAAGAGTTCAAAGTAAGAGCACTTTGTAGTTAACTAGGAAAAAATTAACTTAAATCCTCATTCAATCGGCCTTTAATCAAATTTTATTGTCCAATAAAACCAGTTTTATTGATAATATTCTCAATAACATTCCCAATATTAGAATGGCATTCCTCTTCCATTAAGTATACAGTGACTTCCCTCCAAAAGTTTATCACTTTCAAAACTTTAACTGTTATTTTCTTCAACTTCATTTTCTTTTCTAATCACAGTCTCTCATAAGAAGAGTGCAGGGTCTTTTCCCAGTGTTTTCCCCCCAACATACCTTTCAAACCACTTCTAAGTGGAAAACACCAAATACCTATGAAAATACAATCAAGAAACCAAGAATTTTCTTATATAACCTGCAAACTTTATAAGTTATGAGAATAATTAATGGTAATTAAACTATCCAATTCCTGTATTTAACAGGAATATATCTATTTGGGGAGAATCAAAGTAATTTTCCATTATCTGTGTTGGTACAAAAAGGCAGTTATTTTTATGGTACATATATTTAACCTTTATGATAAGCATATCTTCTAAGTGACTACCTAAGTAAAGAGATTTATTTAGCCTTTTAGGCCTTATAGTAATGCCACGTTTATAAATGATAGTGAAATCAACACCTATGTAAGAGAGGGGATAAATTCTATTTTATGTTTTATATCAGGCAGACTACAGAAAAGTAGAAATGACATCTCTTACTCACCACTATATTCTTAGCA
Organism: Zalophus californianus; assembly: GCF_009762305.2. Taxonomy (NCBI): domain Eukaryota; kingdom Metazoa; phylum Chordata; class Mammalia; order Carnivora; family Otariidae; genus Zalophus; species Zalophus californianus. The sequence continues at coordinate 72,242,361 of NC_045602.1, forward strand.
CTGAAATACAGTAGTGCTCAAAAAATATCTATCCAAGTTTAAATGTTTATTTATGGAAAAGAAAATGAGGTTGAGGGAAGTAAAAAATAAGTATGAATCAAAATTAGGTTAAGACCTTAAGCATGGGATATGCTTAACAACTTGCTTCTAAAAGAGTAAAACATGGAAGGGTGGGGGGTGAAACATGGCAAACAAAGACCTTCAAGAGTGATCAAGATTATCATCAATTTTGTCATATTGTTAGGATGTACCCTTGGAGTAAAGTGATGAGAATGGCACTTCATGTCTGTTGTCTTCCTCCCTAAAACCCATGACCCCAGTCTAATCTGGGAAACATTAGATAAATCTCAACTGAGGGACATTTTCTAAAATTTCTGACTAGTACTCCCCAAAACTGTCACAGTCATAAAAACAAGACAAGTCTCAGAATTTGGAATTCTGGAACAGAAAAAGGACACTAGGGAAAAACTAGTGAAATCTGAATAAAGCATGTAGTTTAGTGATTAGAAATGTGGCAATAGTTTCCTTAGTTATGACAAATGTACCATAGTAATATAAGAAGTTAACAATGAAAATGAAATGTCTCTGAGTAAGGTATACTCACGTGTACTATCTTGCAACTTTTCTGTAAATGTAAAACTAATCTAAAGAAATTTATTTAAATAAAAACAGTCTGAGTAAGGGAAATAAGGAATGAATCAAAATCCCTTGGAAGCAAATGATGATAAACATTCTTTTGGTTCCTTTACGTTTGGTGATAAGACAAAGCATTCTACTATAATGGAAATAAAGTTATTAATAAAACACTACTGTAGGCATTGTATAAGTCTATAGTATTAGTTATAAAGTTACATATGACCAAATCAAATGCCCTCTGAATTTTAGTTTCCCAAAGTATCATTCTTAGTCCTCAACATTTCATTTCCTAACAATTCATAACATTAGCTGTCACTTCTGTATTGAATGGACTATCCCACATCTCTAATCTTTAGTCACTTAAAGGTCATATTCCCCTTGCTATTTCCCAGTCACCTTACACTCAACTAACCAAACTCACCGTCTTCTTGATAATGCTCTTCTTCCAAACCTCCCTCTCAAAGTTATTCATTTTTTCTTCAATTGATCTTTTTCCTATGCCTCTCCATCCCCACAGTTAATAATTAGTAGTACACACTGCTATCAAATGAACCTTCCTCAAATAAGGATTTTATCATATTCCCAGGCTCAAATGCCATTTTTTTTTACTAAACCATATTTACATTCAGAAATGATGCTTTCAAGGCCATCCATAATTGCTTATGCTTTTGTACCCTTCACTTGTAAAGATCCTTCCATCCATCTCTCTACCTCATACCATGTCCTGCCTTTCCTTTATTCAGTATCACATATACACAAGAAAGTTTCTTCTGGGTGGTCCAGACTTTATAATCTCCTTGGAGTGATAAAACCTAAAAAGATGACTAACAAAGAACACAGGAATTTGTCTCATTCAAAGCTGTATCCTCAGCACCAATAACAGTGCCTGCCACATGGGAAGTGCTCAAAAAGTATTTATTAAGTGAAACAAGGCAGTACATAAAGCACAGCCGAAAGAATTATATGCTATCTGAGAAGGTAAAGAATTTTCAGTTGGAGAGGTGAAGGCAGGTATTTCTGTGATTCTAAGGCCCTCAGGGCAGCCAAGACTCAAGCTTAAATATTTCTTCAGTTGTTAAGAGGATGTGTGCAAGTGCATTTCCAACAGAAAAATGTTACACCAGCATAGGTAAGAAGTAAAATTGTTAAACAACACTGAAGTAGTCAATAAAGAACAGTTCCTGAAGGTGAGTGGAAATAAGATGGGAGAAGACTGGGACCAAAGTTTGAAAAGTCCTGAGAAGAAATTTGGTATTCATGCTTGACATAAAGGGTGATACAATTCATGCTCGACATAAAAGTGATACAATTTCCAGGAAGATTAATCTAAGGGGAGTAACATGATTAGACTTTAGAAAGCAAGAGCCTTATTTCTTGAAGAAGCCTCCCTATCTAACCAAAACCCTTTAGGTTCCTTCTCCTTTTAAGCCTTACAGTACTTGCCTGCATTATACAATTTAACTCCTAACTACATCCTGTCACAATATAAATTCTTATTTTCATGGGTGTTAATCAAGTCTCTTCAACCAAAGAACAGGGATCACATCATAGACCTCAGCTTCTTATCTAAGAAATCAGCAAAGCATTGGGCCCTTGAAACTTTATTTCTGGAGGACTTTTTGCATTTGTGCAAAACCCAGTTACCAAAATGACAACAATCTAAAAGCAACACACAACACATATTGTGAGTAGCTAAGCTACCATAAGAACAAGAGTAAGTCCTGTTTGGATGGCACTTTTTAAGGTTTCATTCGATAGTCGGACCCCATAACTAATAATGTTGTTATCAGCATATGTTTTCAGTGCTTCCTGATTTGTATAAGTATTTCATCACCTCGTTTACTTTCTTTCTCAACTAAGCATTGCTTTTGGTGGTCAGCACATATACTAATTTCTCAATCACATTATCTTTTCGGCACTGAAGCCTCTTCAATCTTTTTATCTATTAACTTCATTGATTGAGAACTACTGTTATGGCATAATTAAATTCTAATAAATGGTGCTGCTGTAACTTCTCTACATTAATTCTTTTACACATTCTAAATGCTTCCTGTGGTTTAGCACCCTTCAAGTAAAACTGATTCAAATAAAATGATGTTACAGAAATAATTCAAATCCACCAAAGCATTTACAAAATGAAACATCATGCATTAGTATCCAGGGATTACACCTAAATTCTAAAATTTGCCAAACTCGGGCGCCTGGGTGGCTCAGTTGGTTAAGCGACTGCCTTCGGCTCAGGTCATGATCCTGGAGTCGCAGGATCGAGTCCCACATCAGGCTCCCTGCTCAGCAGGGAGTCTGCTTCTCCCTCTGACCCTCTTCCCTCTCGGGCTCTCTAGCTCTCATTCTTTCTCTAATAAATAAATAAAATTTTAAAATAAAATTTGCCAAACTCTCCAAAAGTTTGGATTTTTAAATCTTCAACCCTTGACCCTTTACTTCATATATTGTCAAAATTAAATTTCATTCCTTAAAATAAAATCTGTTCATGTTAACATTCATATTAACCATTAAAACTTTCCCAAAAAGAGCTTAAGAAAGTGCACACACACAAATCAAACGAGTGTTTATTTCATCCCTAAACAAGTATTTTCATCCATAATGTATTTTTTCAGGTCAGAATTTTTATGTAAGAAGAAAACACTAAGACTTTTATAAAAGTAAAAAACAAAAACAAACAAAAAAACAACAAAAAAAACACTCCAGAACATGATTATTTCTTACTGCATTAGAACCTCTCACTAATGCTTTTGAAATACAAACGACTTTTTTCCAGAGTTGGGGAACTCCATAATATACTACTCTATTCCCCCACCACTCCTTAACGTACCTAACACTGCTGAGATTTTAGAGATGAATCATCAGAACAGCAGAGGAAGGCAAAACGTCAATATAAACCTTACAAGGACTGCAAGGTAACAGAGATAAGTCTTACAATTCGGATGAAACAGAGAGAGATATGAACTGTTCAGCTTTTTCCACTTCCTGATCTCTGAAAACACCAAAATGTGGATGCGAGGCTACAGCACCATTACAAAGCCCCTGGTACCAGTGAAGCCTCAGACCTAGTGGCGCTAGGGCACTCTATTACACTCAACCGGCCACGTGGCTGTCACAATCAGAAGGAAGACAGGAGAAACAGCACCAACTAACCTGGAAACAAATAACCCCTCACTTCCCTCCACCTCGGAGTTGGGGTAGAAAAAAAGACTGTGCTGTTTCTTTGCACGCTAAGACTGTTTTTCTCTTAAGGTGAAAACGAAGTACAGGGGCTGCTTTAAAGAGACAGAAATCAGGTCCAAGAAGATCCTGAGAGTGCACCCCACTGAATTCGCTACGCTCACTCCCGCGAGCTGAGGTGGGAACAGAGGCACTTTGCAAAGGGGTAAAAGAAGTGGAGTTGAGTAAGAGTGGAGGATGGAGGGCTACGCACAGGGGCCGGGTTTCCCCCGACTCCCACCGTCCTCCCGGGTTTCAGACTCGCTGCTGCTGCGGTGGGGCGAACCCAGCAGGCGGAGGGCCTCGCATGCGCCCTCACGACCTCTCACCCTCCTAGACACAAGACAGAAGGGCAGAAGTAACCACGGGCCCAAGAGAGGCGACGAACAGGAAGTGTCCATACTGCAGCGCAGAAAAACCCTAACTCGCACCCCACCAAGACAGCCACCCGGCGAGGCCCCCAGGACGCCCGCTGGAGGAGGGGCCAGAGGGTGCCGGGGTCGGCCACCCCCACATCCGGACCCACCCCTGTCCCCCGGCATCGCCTGGCAGCCCCGCGGCTTGAAGTTCACTCCAGGCAGCCTTCGGTGCCTCCCCGGGCACTCCTTGGCGGGGCCCAGCCAGGCCGCCTGGGGCCGGACCAGTACTCCACGCCCGGCACGTCTCGCTCCACTTCCAGGCGGGGGAGGGAGCGCTACACACACACACCCGAGGGGCTTGGGGCACTTCCTCTAACTGCAGATTCGCCCTGAGTCGAGCCCTAAGCGTCCTCCGGGCCACCCCCGAGCCTTAGCCGGAGAGCCGGCACCCCTCGCCGCGGATTACGCCGCGCGGCACCCGCTCTGGGGCAGTCATTACCTCTCACGAAAAACTCCTAACTCCTCACGGGACCACGCTCCCCTTAGTTCGACACCCCGCGGGAGCCCACTCAGGACCCAAGGAGCGCGCAGGGGAGACCCCAGTGCCGGCACCAATTCCTCACAGGACAAAAATGTCCGGGCGCGTCACGGGACAGCCGCCTCCGCGCCCCACGCCGGCCGCACGCGCTGCCTCCGCTCCCGGGACCTGCGCCGCGGGCCAGGGCGGAGAGCGCGGCCGCCCGGCGGCGCCGGCCCAGGAGGGCGCCACTCCGCACGGGACTCACCGTCGGCTCGGCCGCCTCAGCGGGGAGGCGAGGGACGGGCAGGGGAAGACACAATATGGCAGAGCACCACAGCTGCTCCCGGCGGCTTCCAGCAGCCGCCTCGGGGAAGACGCGGCAAAGAGCAGGCAGCGGCAGCTGCGGTGGCGGCCGCGGCAGCACCACATCCCCCTCTCACTCGCTTCCTCCCCCTCCCTGCACCCTCCCTCGCTGTCATGGCAACGCGGCGCCAAAGCTATTAGCCCCGCCCCTCCCTCTGGTCCCCGCCTCTCGGACCCCTTCGGAGGGGGCTCGGTCCGCCCCTCGGTGTCCCCTCCCACCTCCTACCTAAGGGCCGGCCAGGGACCGCGCTAGCTGCTCTGAACTGCTGGTGGGAAGGAAGGGAGAAGCAGTGTCCGGAAGGGCGGGGTTCGCACGGAAGGCAGGGCGGAGACGTTGTGGGCCAGTGCGGGTTTCGGGCTGAGGAGGGGCTGGGAAGGCGGGAAAAAATGGAAAGTCCTCGCCTGTCCGGGAAGGACCTATAGGAGTGCAGCGGGGCGCGGCGCGGCCCCTGAGTGGCCGAGATGGCGGGGGGCGGGGCTAGGGCGGCCACTGCTGGTCGGCCCGCGAATCCTGGTGCTGCGACTGCCGCGAAGACCCCTAACAGCCCGAGCTTCTGTGGGTTTCCTCAAGAGCTTTCCGCCATTGGCCAGTCTTTGAAAGCGCTGTAGGAACGGTAAAACATTAATATGAACTAAAAGTAGTATTACACTCACTTGACTGAAATTTTAAGTGAAAACTGAGCTCAGCGTGGTTGTGGTGAAAAAAAAGGACTTTGGAAATCAGATACAGAATTTAATAAGCATCGCATTTATTGAGCCCTCACTAGGTGCTAGGGACTGAGCTAAATTTTTGACATGCATTGTAATAACCATAATGCTAAGATAGCATTGCCAGATAAGACGAGTGTCCAATTAAATCAGAATTTCAGATAAATGCAGAATCATTTTTTTAGTAAGAATGTTTCATTTGGGGTTACACTTCCTGGTTTGTTTTGGTTTTTGGTAAATCTGCAAACCCTATCCTAACTCTTACAAATTCCCACTTTACAGATAAGGAACCCGAGGCTTAGAAAAATAACCTGACAAATATAAGGTAAGTGACAGAACTAAGGCTCCATTTTACTAAAATTATGATCTTGACCACCAAATTTCTGAATATAGCCACATCTTCAAAAACTAGAGTAGTGATACCTATCTCACAAATGTGCTGAATGGATTGAAGAAAAGGTAAAGAGACCTGCATAGTGACTGATGCATAGGAGTTTCACATTTTTCCCGAACAATGAATGTTAACTGAATATTCACTATGTGCCAGGCGGTGAGTATAAAGTTAGCTGATTATGAAACAGGCTGCCTACTGACAATAAAACAAGTCAAGCTGTGGGGATGACAGAGACACAGAAGAATTATAGGCAACAGAATGTATAAAAAAAATGGAAGTGTTCAACCCTCATTCCACAGAGGAGAATGCTGTGTCTATATGATTTGTCCAGAATCACCTGCCAGTTCCATTTGTTGCTCATTACACTGTCCTGAAAGGCCTCATGACTGCATTTAGAGTAAGAGGCCACAAGGCAAATATACAATAAGCTTCAGTTAAAGCAAGAGTTGTTTCATTTTCTCCCTTCAGAGCAATCACTGTTGCCCCCTCATGTGGACAAATGGAAAGAAGTTCCTGGAGGAAGAATGTAGTAGAAAGGGAGCAGAGGAAAGAAGGGAAAATTGAAAGGAGGTGGCTTCTCAAGAGCCACAGCCTTCTCATACCTTAGTTTTGTTTTATCTCTGCCGGCCATTAGTGATCACTAATATAATATAGGTCTTCATCTCCTTACAGATTATTGTAATAGCATCTTATTTGATATATTGAACTTCAATTCCTATTTTTCCTTCTAATCAATTTTAAACTCAGGTGACCAAACAGTCCTCCTCAATTCTAGAAGAATCACAGAATTTGAGATCCGGAATTAATATATACTTTAAAGATGTGTAATCAGGAGCCCAATTTATCATGGTTGCAAAAACAAATCCAGAACAGTTATGTAGCTTGTTCAAGGTCAAATAATGAATGTACTGCACTGGCATCCACTAAGATCTTTCTGCTGGTCCTCTCTACTGACTGATTCAGTAGAGAGGCTGGGAACATTTAAATAATCTCTGTGGATAAGACTCAGGTCCCTTAGGAAATCTGTCACACTTGGTTTAGAGTCTAGGGACACCTGTATACTTAAAGGCTATTTTAGAGGACTTTGAACACCTATCAAGGAAAAGCTCTGATTAAAACTAATGATGATTCAGAGTGAGTAGCTTTTCCTAGGAGTTTACAAGAGTAAAAAGGCTATGAAACCACAGTTTTAACTCTTTAGGAAAAAGAGGATCCTGGCATTTAAGATCTCTTGTGAAGTTTGTATTCTTCGTTCTCCAAAATACTTTAAAGGAACATATTCAATAATAAACTTCCCGGAAGACAAATGCATTAGAAATATATTGTTTGAAATGCCTTCATATTTAGGCTGAAAACTGATAGTAGCTCAAATATCCATGTTTACATTTTAAATGTATTTATCATTGTATTACATATATTTAACAAAGACTCTTTGATCATGACTTGGTGATTCTAAAAATGACCAGTTTACCAATAAGAAATGTAGGCTTCAAGCCCTTTGAGGTCATTGGCCATATCTTTTTCATTCTTATAGTCTAATTTCTTGAAACAGTTTTTGGGACAGAGGTGATAGTCAATAATGTTTGTTGATAAAAGAAGTAACTTTTCTCAAATTACAAGATACCGGGACTAGGATACAATAGTCCTAAGTACTGGTCTGCCACTTGGGCTAAAAAGATGGAATTGTGAGTGAAAGTCTATTTTTTTTTTCCTTTGAGGATGTTTTTCAGTGTACTTCTAAGTGCAACTACCTGTATTTGATAGTACCTACATTTTTTTTAAATTTTATTTATTTATTTAATTTATTTATTTTTAAAGATTGATTTATTTGAGTGAGAGAGTGAGTGAGAGAGAGCACAAGCCAGGGGAGAGACAGAGGCAGAGGGAGAAGCAGACTCCCTGCTGAGCAGGGAGCCCGACTTGGGGCTCAATCCCAAGACCCTGGGATTATGACCTGAGCTGAAGGCAGACGCTTAACTGACTGAGCCACCCAGGTGCCCCAGTACCTACATTTCTATAGGCCCTGTTATTGGTGGTAATTTGGACCAATTCTCTTACTAAGGACACCAGAAAAACTTAGCAAAATATAAAAAATATCAGCTTGAAGGTGGTAGAGAGCTAACAAGATAGAAATTATAGTCTATGACCTGAGGGTTGATGGAGGCCCAGTGAATCACTTATCCATTCCATAGAAGGCTGCTGAGAGTATGGCCAGGAATGGGAGATAGTGATTAGAGTTCAAGATGCGCAAAGGGGGAAGGAGGATGACTCGGTTGAAGTCCCCTTGCTTTGGACAAGGAATCCGAATGGTTATATCCTAGAAGTAAAGGGGAGACATCTCCATTTCAAATCATCTCAACCCTGAGACTGGATTAGGGTAATTCCTTTAAGCTAATGCCCCCAAGCCTTTGGCAGAAGCAAACTGAAATTTTCTCTGGAGTAAAGTAATACCATTCTAGGCCTCAGATCATTTGTACCATTTTGCAAAAACTATGTCTAGTACACAATGAAAAATAATCAGTCACACAAGAAACAAACAAACAAAAAACCCAACAGAAACAACAAAGAACAAAAACCAAGCAAAAGGGATTCAGATAGTGAAATGATCAGACTCAGATTTTAAAATAAGAATGCTTTCTATGTATAAATAAATAAAATGTAAGATTAAAAATTTAGACATATAACTAGAAACTTGAACAAAAGCATCTGATGAAAATTTTAGAACCAAAAAATTCACTAACTGAAAATAAGAACTCAGGGTTGGGTATGATAGCATATTAGACACAAACAAAGAGAGAATTTGTGAACTAGAAGATAGTTGAGAAGAAACTATGCAGAATGAGGCATAAGAAAAAGGATGGAAAACACAGAACACAGGGAAAGCACATAGAAGATATAGTGATGAAGTTTAATATGCATGTAGTTGGAATTCTGGAAGGAAAGGAAAGATAGTATTGGGCAGAAATAATATCTGAATTAATGAATCCCCAGCAGGATATATAATATATATATTTCTAGTCCATACAGTTGACACATAGATACATCATGATAAAATGCTAAAAGACAAAGAGAAAAATCTTAAGAACTAGAGAAAATAAGAGTTTATCTTTAAAGAAACAATAGACTTAGAATTGACTTTTTAGTAGAATAGTCTGAAGCCAGAAAATGATGGCACAAAAACTTTAAAAGACTGAAAGCAAATATAAAAAGATAATTTTAGCGCAAGATGTTAACATATTCCGATACTGATAAAATAGGCAGACAAAATATTCGGTGAGAACATAGTTTTGAACAACAATTAGCAAAGTTGATTATAAAGGCATATTGAGTACTTTTCCATAGTCCTTTACATATGAATAAGTTTATCAGTTTATATTATTTCTGTTTTGGCTCATGAAGCTGGAAGGGACAGCTGAGGATCTGGAGCCTTCAGGGTGGTTAGAACCTATGCTTATGTTATAGATTTATTGACCACTGGGTAACTTTACCTCTGTGTTAAGTTCTTACTAAGTACCAGGCCCTATACATAGCACAGAGATGAAAGTTGTAGTTATAACTACAGACAAACAAATCAGAAAATATAATGTGGCATTATAAGTGCACTGATAAAGCTTTACATAAGGAGCGGTGGGAACCAAGTCCTAATTCAGCCACAGGAGATAATGTCTGAGCAAAGTTTGCAGAAAGAAAAGAATATGGAGGAGAAGTGGCAATGTGGGGCGGGGGAGTGGAACCACACTGAGCAAAGCCTCAGCTATGTGAGAGCATGACTGTTCAGGTCAGAGAACTGTCAGTCATTTGGAATTTCTGGAGTATAAAAGGTTGCTCGAGTTAGGGGTTATCTGGTTGCAAGAAACAGAAACTCATGCCAGCTGGCTAAAGTAAAGGAGGAACGAATATAAAAATAGGCAGGGATTATGTGAGACAAAACTGTGGGAAGCACAGCCAATATTACACAAACCCTCCTTTCCCCTTTCTCTCTCATCTTCTGGTCTCTAATCTGAGCTTTTCTTTGTATGTCTGCTTCACTTCCCCCGCAGATGGGCTTCTCTGCTTACTCATCTGCTTGAATGCTACTATGGCTGTCCCAAATAGTGGCCCCTGCTCTCCACCTCTGGCCTCCACCCAGTTTGCCCAACTTTCTTGCTTAGCAACCCACAATTATTACTTAACTCCATTTCCCAGTCCCAGTCCAAATTCCCAGGAGCTGTACAATCTGACTGGGCCAGTTTCAACATGCATGTAGATCAGGGGTCAACAAACTTATGGCTTATCAGGGGAGGGGAGAGGAGTTGGCAAATCTGGCCTGCCTTCTGCTTTTGTAAATAAAGTTTTAATGGAACACAGCCACACACATTCATTTACATGTTTTCTTTGGCTGCTTTGACATCACAAGAAAGAGTTGAGTAGTTGCAAAAGAGAACCTATAGACCACAGAGCTGAAAATATTTACTATCTAGACCTTTACAGAAAAAGATTGCTGACCCCTGCATCGGGTAGTAGGATGTGGAGACATAGGGCTGTGTAGAGGCTCAGGGGGAGACAGCTCCGGGAATCGAAGTTTTGAGAAGTGGATAACCTCTTTGCAGAAAAAGGATAATGTGGGGAAAAGGCAGCTGAGGAAGTATTTTGAGAAAGGAAATGTTTGAAGGCTCTAACAAGGAAAGAAAATAATCAGTCTCAAGTATGTGCTAAATTTTTCACACAAAGGCTGGAAGAGTGCAAGACAGTTACTCCTTAATCTGGGGAAGTTCATTAAGATGCTAAATTTAGAAGAGAGTGTCACCATAACTACCTTTAAATAACTCACTTGTGGCAAATTTCCCAGACCCTCCCTAGTTAGCTCTTGCTGAGATGAACTGGCTGAGGCACAATGTTCACGGTATGTAGAAAGATTTTTAAATGCATGTCCGAAAGGTTCAGTATTTACCTTTCAAAAGAGGAAGAGAAGAGAGGCATTGAGAGAATGAGACAGACAGTTAGAAAGACAAAGGCAGACAAAGACTTGGGGAGTAAGAGGAGCCGAAATCTAGCATTTACTGTTTTGGTAAACTTGAGATCATTCCGAGGAAAATTCCAAGGAAAGACTTTTTGGTTGAGTAGAAAAACGATTAGAGTTTTTAAAGCTCTAGTGATCATTCTAGTGCTTGATATATTCAAAGTATTCTGAGCACATTCAGCAGCATTGACATCACCAGGAGTTTATTAGAAATGCAGAATCCCAGGCCCTACCCCAGAACCACTAAATAAGAATCTGCATTTTTAGAACGCCCACAGGTGATTCATATACACATTAAAGTATAAGGAGCACTTAATTAGAATGGCAGTTTTCAGATTATTCAAAGTAGAGCAATAGTGTTTTGTTTTCTTTGAATGAGACCTTACATGGAATCCAACTATAAAACAGAATAGAGTGGACCTGCCCTGGTTGAAAATGGGCTGATATTGAAAGGCTGGGAAAGCCCAGGCATTTTCATCCAGTGTTCTCCAACACCACAGTTTGAAAACCACTGATCTAATGGATCAAGCAGAACTACTATCAGAATCTTTAGGGCCAGGATCTGTCAAGTTTCCAAGCACTCCCTCTCTCTCTTTTTTTAAAGATTTAAAAGAGAGAGAGAGAGAGAGAGTGGAGGTAGTGGGGGAGAGGCAGAGGGAAAGAGAATCTCGAGGATCTCAGGCAAACTCCTCACTGAGTGCAGAGCTCGTTGCCGGGCTCCATTTCATGACCGAGATCATGACCTGAGCTGGAGCCAGGAGTCAGAAGCTTAACTGACTGAGCCACTCAGGTGCCCCACCCAGGCTCTCCTTTACTTCTACCTCATTGAGAACTTCTACAATGAATCCCTAATAATGATAGGGTATGTCCTGCCTTGAGAGAGTTGAAATTTTTTTTTAAGATTTTATTTATTTATTAGAGAGAGAGAGAGAACACAAGCAGGGGGAGCGGCAGGCGGAGGGAGAAGCAGGCTCCCCACTAAGCAAGGAGCCCGATGCGGGACTTGATCCCAGGACCCTGGGATCATGACCTGAGCCGAAGGCAGATGCCCAACCAACCGAGCCACCCAAGAGTCCCGAGAGTTGAATATTAAAGACCTGGAAATCACCGATCTAGGCCCCTTCTCTCAAAGATGGGGAAACTAAGGCTTAGATTGTGACCAATGAAACTCAATTAAAACATAGGCACATTTAAAACTGTGGAAGGAGCCAAGATGTCCATCGACAGATGAATGGATAAAGAAGATGTGGTATATATACACAATGGAATATTATACAGCCATCGAAAGGAATGAGATCTTGCCATTTGCAACGATGTGGATGGAACTGGAGGGTGTTATGCTGAGTGAAATAAGTCAATCAGAGAAAGAGATGTATCATATGACCTCACTGATATGAGGAATTCTTAATCTCAGGAAACAAACAGAGTTGCTGGAGTGGTGGGGGGTGGGAGGGATGGGGTGGCTGGGTGATAGACATTGGGGAGGGTATGTGCTATGGTGAGTGCTGTGAATTGTGCAAGACTGTTGAATCACAGATCTGTACCTCTGAAACAAATAATGCAACATATGTTAAAAAAAAGAAAAAAGAAGATAGCAGGAGGGGAAGAATGAAGGGGAGTAAGTTGGAGGGGGAGACGAACCATGAGAGACGATGGACTCTGAAAAACAAACTGAGGGTTCTAGAGGGGAGGAGGGTGGGGGGATGGGTTAGCCTGGTGATGGGTATTAAAGAGGGCTTGTTCTGCGTGGAGCACTGGGTGTTATGCATAAAGAATGAATCATGGAACACTACATGAAGAACTAATGATGTAATGTATGGTGATTAACATAACAATAAAAAATTTTAAAAAAACATAGGCACATTTAAAACTATACTGATCAATCACAAGAGGCTGCTATTGATTGAATATTGCCCCCCCAAATTCATATGTGATTAGGTCATAAGAGGGGAGACGGAATGGGATGAGTGCCTTCATGAAACAGACCCCATGGAACTCCTGTGCCCCTTCCATCATGGAAGGTTATAGTGAGATGACCAGCCATGAACTGGGAATTGGGTTCTCACCACACACCAAATGCTGGGACTTCCCAGCCTCTAGAATTGTGAGAAGTATACATATATGTTGTTTATAAGCCACCCAGTCATTGGTATTGTGTTATAGAAGCCCAAATAGACTGAGAGGGAAACCTAAAGCATCAATAATTCCTACGGACCAAAAAATGCTAAAATTCCATATCCCTTCCCTGGTCCCTCCCTCCTTAGCAGTCAAGTAGACAATTTGTACAGTTTTTAAAAGCTGTAGGTATAGGCTCAGGTTAGAATCCTGGCTCTGCTATTTACTAGCCCAGGCAAAATATTTCAACATTTTCTTAACCTCTTCCTGTCCAAAATGAAGATAGCAATCCCAGCCTCAGAGGAGTGCTATGAGGCCAACGTATGTGTAACAATGGAGCACATGACCAGGTGAATAATAAGTGCTCAGTAAATGCTAGCTGCTCATGTTATTTTTTAAATGAACAACTAAAGGGGCGCCTGGGTGGCTCAGTTGGTTAGGCGGCTGCCTTGGGCTCAGGTCATGATCCCGGAGTCCCGGGATCCAGTCCCGCATCAGGCTCCCTGCTCAGCGGGGAGTCTGCTTCTCCCTCTGACCCTCCCCCCTCTCATGTGCACTCTCTCTCTCTCACTCTCTCTCTCTTTCAAATAAATAAATAAATAAATCTTTAAAAAAAATAAATGAACAACTAAAAAGTCAACCTACTTCAATTTTAGGAATTGCCCAAAAGGATTGCATAAGAGAAGCTAGAGAAGTTGGTTTCCTTTTCTACTGCTAGAAGAATAAAATCAAATTTTATCTATAGCAATTGGTTATCTCGTAAATAGAGTTTATTCAAAATTAAATACTGCAGTTGTGAAACTGACTTTTGATAAATGAGGTAATTATTTAGGGAAGGCAGTATTAAAGAGATTCCAAATTATATTGTAGCAAATACAAATTTTTGTTCCCCAGTAGTGTTTCATTTAGAGTTAGGCACTTTTAGAAACTATGGTCAATTGCTTCACTCTGTCTCTTTGATTGTGCAAGCCCCAAACCTTGAAGTCACCTTTGGCTCCTCTCTTTCTCTTTAAAATATGTCTAGAATCTGACCCCTTCTCCCCACCTCTACTGCCACCACCCTCCTCAAAGCCATAGTCCTCTCTCGCCTGAATGACTTTAATACTTCCTAATTCCCTGCTTCTCCTCTTGCGCCTAGGCAGTATTTCCTTACCACAGCAGCCAGAGTGATCCTCTTAAAATCTGTCAGTTTGTGTAACACCTCATCTCAAAACTACTCCATGGCTTCCTCATTTCACTCAGAATAATGCCAAAGTCCTTATAATAGCCCACCACGTTTTACATGATCTAACCCTACCAACACCATCATTGGCCTCCCTGCTCTTTCTTGACAGTGCCAGGCACGCCCAGCCCTATGACCTTTGCTTTCTGCCTGGAATGTTCTTCTTCCAGATATCTGCTTAACTAACTCTCTCACTTCCTCTAAGTCTGTGCTTAAATTTTACTTTCACAATGAGGCTTCCCTTGGCCTCCTTATTTAATACTGCAAATTATCCCCAACCATGTCCCAAGAATCCTAACCCCTTTCCCTATTGTACCTTATCTTTTCGCATAGCAATCATCATCTTCACACATGCTACATAGCTTATTTATTATGTTTTCCTTAAGTCTGGCTCCCAGACTAGAATGTAAGCTTTACAGGGACACCAGTCTTTCTTCTGTCCTCTGATATATTCTAATTATCTAGAATACTGCTTGGCGTATATTATACACTCAAAAAAAATTTGTTGAATTCACTTATTAGTTTTGTGGTTATTAGTTTTATGTGTGTTTGTTGCACTGCCTTACTTGGACAAAGATTAAACAAATGGACAATAATTTAACAAAGCCAATGATTACATCATTTGGGGGTTTTCCATTTTCTTTTGACTTCTCTTTGTTTTCAATTTCTTCTTCATGCTACGCTGAACCCCCCCAAAATGTCCTAAATACAACTTTAAGCTGATGTGCAGATTTCCTCACCTAAGAATCAGTGCTGCCCATGTTGCCCTTCTCATCCTCAGCCATACCCAACCTGCTGATAGAGCACAACTTTTATGTCTAAATAGCCATTATTTTTGGGACTGCCTGGTCGTACATATTGGCTCAGAGGCACTCATTCTCAAACCAATAGTTCAGGTTGGGACTAATGCAGTAAAGAAGGGAGAGAATAGTAGTGGTGCACAGAGAAAGATTTGGAAGTTGGCTCATCTAGGGGAAAATGATGAATTTTTGTTAATCCTCCCCCCATGGAACAAGAAAAAGAAGACAGATTGGAGGATGGCATTAATAAAGTTGTGTGCTATTCACTGTGGCTTATGAAATCCACCCCTGGCTCCTTTACAAAATCTTCAGCAGAATCTACATTGCCTATAAATATTTGATGGATGGATTTTCTTTTGAAGGGATCTGAATATGTTCTGGTTCCTACTTCAAGGTTGACAAAGGGGCAAAAGAGGAGGCTTTCCATGGCAGGGCTACACAAGGAACATTTTAGGTGTGGAGATTGGCAGTCTTCTGGGGTTGCCTCTCTGCCATGGGTTAGGGTAATGGGCCACGCGAAGGAAGGTTGACTTCCTGCCTCTGCCAGGGTACAGCGTGTAGGTCCCACAGCTTGGGAGGGGTGAAGCTCACAGCTGGGGGACAGTGAGTGCACACAGTCATGGGATGGAACCCTGAGGTGCCTACGAGCAGCTGCATTCATCCTGAAAGCATCCCTGTGCAAGACATTAAGTAACAAATTAAAAACACCAAGATGAGTTGAGAGAGAGGAGAAGAAGAAAGAAAAGTATTTGATATTTTAGTATCTTTAGCATTGCAGTGCATTGGCACTTTTTCTGCTTTTTGAACAAGATGCCATATTTTCACATTTCACTGGGCCCTACAAATAATGTGGTCAATCCTATCTGTAGGCATTCTACTTCTTTTTCCTTTCTAAGTAACAGACTATAACATCTGAGTGGTGATGTGTCTTCCATTAGTGAAAATAAGCCAATTTTTACAACATATACTATTATTAATCTTCAATTACCTTTGATGGATTTAGCAAAGGGGAAGCAATTTTTTCCTATACCCATAAGAATCACTCTATCATTAAATTCACTTTATTATATGATTTAAAATGAATAAGCAGGGAAGAAAATTTAGTACTTGTCAGTAAAATTCCATTTTAAATTGCAGTAATTTCTCTTCTGAATGTTCTTGATATCCAGCAATCATGATATAAAATGTTGCTTATGTATAGATATTATATTACATAGGAGAATTTATTTTCAGTTCTGTGGCAGTCGAGTCTTCTAAGAATAAAATAAGCATTAAAAATAATTGAAACTTTGAAATATGCATTTCTTACTGATATGATTGCTGTCTCTTGTGTTAGGGAAGTGGTATTGCTTGGTAGAAAGAACCCAAAATTCTGAAATAGAAGCAGAAAATGGGCAAATTATTTAATCTTTCTAGCTCTCAATTTTATCTTTGTTAAATAAAGACCTTCAACTAAGTAGCAAATCTCTCAGTTTTCTTCCAACCCTGGCGTTTAATGATACTTGAATCATGCTTTAAACACATACACACATACTCTATTTTCTTTAACAAGTACTGCTACTATTAAGCTATCTTTAATAACTATGGTCTTAGAACATGTTTGCATGTAAGTAATAGAAACCTACTGAATTTGCTCAAGTAAAAATTCTTTTTTCCTTTTTTTTTTTAAAGATTTTATTTATTTATTTGAGCGAGAGAGCATGGGCAGGGGGAGAAGGGCAGAGGGAGAGGTTCTCGAAGCAGACTCCCCACTGAGCAGGGAGCCTGATATGGGGCTCAATCCTAGGACTCCAGGATTATGACCTGAGCCGAAGGCAGACACTTAACCGACTGAGCCACTCAGGCGCCCCAATATGTTATTTTAAAAGGAGTTGCATTATAAAAATACTTTCGTAGTCCACAAAGAAACAGAGGACAACTAAGCCACAGGAAAGACAGGAATCAATACATTTCAGTACTTTCAGTATCAAGATTTTAGAGCTCTTTGCTCTTGTGCTCTACCATGAATGTGCCTCAGCTACCAAAGTATTGAGATAGAAAACCTAATTTGCTGAAAAGGCTTGTTTCTCCTTGGTCAGATGTCTACCTT
Source organism: Zalophus californianus (assembly GCF_009762305.2). Classification (NCBI taxonomy): domain Eukaryota; kingdom Metazoa; phylum Chordata; class Mammalia; order Carnivora; family Otariidae; genus Zalophus; species Zalophus californianus. The sequence goes on from NC_045602.1 coordinate 72,259,788, forward strand.
TGATCCAATCAGCCGTGGCTCAGGAGAATACAAATGTGATAGAAACAGGGCAGCCAGACTACTCAGTCAGGATTTATTCAAAGGTTACACACTGTTCAGGTAATAACTAGATACAGTGTATAATTCAGCTAATGATGGTGTCACTTTGAACAAGTCTGAACTACCAGTGGACTTATTTTTTCACAAGCAGATACTGCGTTTCATATTCTTTTGGAAAATATCTTCAGATCTGTAAGAGAAAAAAAAATACCAACCTAAATTCAGTTAATCTGGCAAATAAATTTTCCCCTTCTATTTACTTCAGTGTCTGTGTTGCCACTTGATAAGAGAAACGTATTGAACCTCACTCATTGCTCTTCTGGGTCCATAGAATCCTTTCCCAAACCAATTAAGAAGCTCAAATGCCACATGTTCAATAACAAACATGATAGAATGAATGCATTCTTTTTATATTTACCACATTATTTTATTGTTTTATTTTTTTAAAGATTTTATTTTTATTTGAGAGAGAGAGAGACAGAGAGAGCACGAGCAGGGGGAGCAGCAGAGGGAGAGGGAGAAGCAGACTCCCCACTGAGCAGCAGAGGGAGAGGGAGAAGTAAACTCCCCACTGAGCAGATGTGGGGTTTGATCCCAGGACCCTGAGATCATGATCTGAGCCAAATGCAGATGCTTAACCAACTGAGCCACCCAGGCGCCCCTTACCACATTATTTTAAACATAAATTGTGTGTCAAAGATGCAGATCATTGATTCCATCCATCCTCCCCTCTAGAAGATTCTGACTTGCCTCCATCACAACAGAGCCCTTCTGGCCTATTTGTACTATGTGACCTCACCCCTCCCCTGGATTCAGGCAAGTAAGTCATGGGTAGACACTTGGCTGGCCCAAGAGGCTGCACCCCATTGCACAGCTAAATCAATCAAATTTTCCTTTTTGAACATTTGAAAGAGGAAACACAGAAACCTAGGGAGTGGGTAGCTATATCGCTTTTATAGGGGAGCTGGAGGGAGTGACTGCCCTGTTCTCACCCTTGCCTTTCCTTGAATTCTGTAAGATTATTAATTCTTATAGTATAGATCAAGAGTATAATAAACACATGGACTAATTTGAGTAGGTTACGTGAAATAAAACTTGCTCTAAAGCAAATAGAAAAAAAAATTTAAATACCATTAAGTATTTTTTTCTTTAAAAAAAAAATTATTTCCTGAAACTTAATAGTTCTCAAACTTGAGCATGCATCAGAATCAGCTGGAGGCTTGTAAAGTGCAGATTGCTGGGTCCCATCCCAGACTTTCTGATTCAGTATGTCCAGGATGGGATGAGGGCATTATATTTCAAATTTCTTAACAAGCTCCCTGGTGATGCTGATCTTTCCGGTCCAAGGAACACTCCTTGAGAAACAATGCCCTAGAAATAATTATCTAAAATGACCATATCAATGGGGCACCTGGGTGGCTCAGTCGTTAAGCGTCTTGCCTTCAGCTCAGGTCATGATCCCAGGGTCCTGGGATCGAGCCCTCCATCGGGCTCCTTGCTCTGCGGGAAGCCTGTTTCTCCTCCTCCCACTCCCCCTGCTTGTGTTCCCTCTCTCCCTGTGTCTCTCTCTGTCAAATAAATAAATTTTAAAAATCTTTAAAAAAAATAAAATGACCGTATCAAGAAATAAAAATAAAATAACCATATCTAACATGACTTTTTTTAAAACCCCAAATTAAGATTCTTCAGAACATAAGAGTGTCTAAGAGTTCACGCCCTGGTTGAAGCCAGATAACCTAGATGCAGATCCTAGCTCAACCACCTACAAGTGGCTGAGCTTGGGCAAGATACTTAACATTTCTGTGCCTCTTCATCTATTGAGTAGAGAATGTAATAGACAACACCAACAAGCAGCCTAGCACTATATAATTACAGGCATTCATATAGACTCCAACATATGAATGGCAACCCCTAGAATTGTGCAAAGGGACCATCTTGTTAGGAATACCTACCTGAGGGAGTTGTGACAGTTAAGATCCTTATAAGGATTAAATAAAATGTAATGCATATGAAGCGTTTAGAATAATACCTGGCACATGGTAAGGGCTCATTAGATACTATGAGAAATTGGTCCCGATCTAAGCTATGCAAAGAAAATCTTGAAAACATAGTCATTGTGACTGCATTCTTAGTTAAGAATTAAAGGAATGCATGTACCACTATGCAGGCATAGTAGATTAAAAATGTTTTTTTCTAAGAGATAGATGCTTTGGAGAGCAAGGCAGTAGAAAAAGAAAATATGACCTTAATTCTCCCAGGGCACAAAACTACCCTTTACCCCATACACATATCTAATATAAAATTAAGCAAATAACCACTTCTGTCACCAAATATTCTTTTAATATCCTGAAATATTAATACTCTATCAAGAAGTAGTTAGTGCTCTGTATAGTTTGGAACCTAATGATTTTTTAAATTAAGTCAATTTACTTCTCTAATATACTGTGTCCTGATTTAAAATACTACTGTAGGGCATAAGTGGTAGATTGTACAATTTTATTTGACAAGATAAGAAAGTGCTTTAAGTAGGGAAACAGTTAAAAAACCAATGTAGTAGTTGAAACTATAGGAGTAGTACAAGCCAAGTGAGCTTGGTGCCATAAGAGAAGTCCTTTGAGACATGTATGTGAATGTTCATAGCAATATTACATAAGAGCCCAAACCCAGAAACAATACAAATGTCCATCAACTAGTAAATGATTTAATGAAAATAAATGAAATATGATATATTAGCTATTACTATGCCCAAATCACTCCCAACATGTAGTGGCTAAAAACAACAAGTGTTGGGGCACCTGGGTGGCTCAGTTGGTTAAGTGGCTGCCTTTGGCTCAGGTCACGACTCCACGGTCCTGGGATTGAGCCCCACATCGGGCTCCATGCTCAGCAGGAAGCCTGCTTCTCCCTCTCCGACTCCCCCTATTTGTGTTCCCTCTCTTTCTGTCTGTCAAACAAATAAATCTTTAATAAAACAAAAAAAAACAAAAACAAGTGTTTTTATCACTGTTCCTGTGGGTCAGAAATCTGGACCTTGCTTAGTTGGGTAACTCTAGTCTCTCTCTCTTGTTGCAGTCAAGGTGTTGCTCAGGGTTGCGGTCTCATCTGAAGCCTAGACTGCAAGGAGGGGGCATCTGCTTCCATGCTTATTCACGTGGTGTTTGCAACCTTCAGATTCTCTTTAGTTATGGCCAGAAACATCAGTTCCTTTGCCATGGGGGATCTCTCCATAGGGCTGCTTACAACATGGCAGCTCAGAGGAAGGGATTCATGAAAGAGAGAGAGAGAGTAAGAGCCCCCAAGAGGGAATAGTCTTTTTATAACCTAATCTCAGGAATGACATCCCACCACATTCTATTCATTAGGAGCAAGTCACTAGGTCCAGCCCACTCTCAATGGGAAGGGACCACACAAGCGCATGAATACCAGGAAGCGGGGGTCATCTAAGACCATCTTAGAAGTTGCCCACCAGTGTGGTATATCCATACAACAGTACTGTTCAGCAATAAAGCAGGAACAAACTACCGAGATATGCTGCAAATGGGTAAACCTCAAAAACATTAGACTAAGTCAAAGAAGTCAGACTTAAAAGACCAGATACAGTACTGTATAATTCTATTACTTAACATTCTGAAAAGGCCAAACTATCAAGACAGAAAGAAAATCAGTTGTTACTTAGGGCTGGGGGTTTGAGTGGGGAAAGCAGAATTTGGGGGGATGATGGACATGTTCTAAACTGGATTATAGTGCATAGCTACACATCTCTATATATTTACCAGAAATCATTAAGTTGTACACTTACAAGAAAAATGGCATGGGATACAAAACAACTGGCCTGTTCTTTTCAAAAACTCTCAGTTTCATGAAAGGCAGAAGAATCATGTCAGATTAAAAGAAATGAAAAAGGCATGACACCAACTGCAATGTGTGATCCTGGATTGGATCCTGAATTTGGGGGGAGGGAATGGTGGGATGCCATAAGAATATTATTGAAAGATTGGAGAAGTTACATATGGACTGTAGATTAGATAATACTATTGTACAATGTTAAATTTGCCAAATAATTGTCCTGTAGGTAGGAGAATGCCCTTGTTCTTCATAAATACATGTTCTTTAGTGGTAAAGTTGCATGTTTTCTGCAACTACCTCTCTAGTTCAGGAAAAAAAATTACATGTGTAAAGAGAATGTGGAGGAGTGATAGAGTAAATGTAGTTCATTGTTAACAACTGGTGAATCTGGGTGAAGGATGTATAGGAATTCTTTGTATTATTCTTACAACTTTCTTAAGTTTAAGATAATTTTGAAATAAAAAGTTTAAAAAAAATAAAACAAATCTTTGAATGAATTCTCTCTTAGCTTCCAGCTAGGATCAAACACAGCTATCAGCACAAATAGAAAAACCAACTAGAGAAAAAAGGAAACAAATAATTTTGACCTACTACTTGTCAGGTACTGTTTTTCTTTGAACTAATTCGTGTAACACCATTTATAGCACTGGTTCTTGACTTCATCTGCCCATTACAACCACTTAGGGAGTTTTAAAATTCCCTATGCCCTTGCAACATCCACACAGGTAAATTTAGAAGCTCTGGGAGTGGGACCCAGGCAGCAGTGTTTCTAAAGTTCTCCAGGTGATTCCACTGTGCAGCCAAGGTTGGGACCACTGCCTTGGACCTAAAGCTTTATTACGTCCCTTTTACAGTTGTCAAAGTGGGGGGAGGCCCAGGGAGATTCTATAACTTGCCCATGGCTACACAGCTTGTGGAAGTGGCAGGGGGTAGAGCTGGACTTGGACATACAGAAAACGGAGTGTATGGGGATGTCTAGGTGACCCTATTTTCAGGCTCTTTCCACCACACTTCCTGGCCATTTGGGGACTTCCCCGGGCTTTCCCCAGCTTGGCCTACACAAGGAGCTGAGCTGCATGCTGCAAAATACAATCAGACTTGCTTTGGATTTTAAGGAACTTTAGAAAAACTCTATAAAGCACATAGCTGTTTTGTGACCAGGTGAAATCCGGTGATGGGAGTAGATTCAATCAAGAAAGTCTTCTTTGATAAGTAGTCAGAAAAGAGAAATTGACATCTCTAAACATTTTTTTCTCATGAAAACCTTTATCTCCTTTCAACATTTTTTTCTCCACTATTTTCCTCCTTGGCTTCTCCTGAAATTTCCTTCGACTAGACAAAACAGACCTAATTTTTTAAATTGTAAAACAAGGAATTTTGAAAAGACTTCACTCCAAATTTAGAATAATTAAATATGTTTCCTTGAAGCCATGTTTCCCATTAACTTGCAAATCATTAGGAAGAATTATGTCTCATTTTAGTTTAGTCCTATCTATTAATTTTTCATATTGCTGAACAGATAACGTTCATGTTATAAACCTTAATTGCTGCTGCTCCTAGGTTTTCCAAACATTTAGAAATAAGCCTTTTCAAGTGCTATTTAAGCTGAAGAAGGGGAAATTTGACCCACAGTTTATCACTTAGCTCATTAACATACTAATATGACTATAATTTGCATTTGACTAGGGGGTTGTGCTTTCACCCCTGTAATCTTGTTGGTGGAATATCACAGTTTTGGGTTGATTTTTAAGACAAATTGTATATCTACACTGGGGAAATAAGGTGGTGTTAATACAAGAAGCTTGGAAGTGAATTAATTGCTTTGAAACAATCCCATGTTGGTTTAGCCCCTTAGGTGGTGTTATTTGCACAGCTCTCACAAATGCTAATGATCAATTCACATTGGCATTTAAACAAAATCAACCCGAAGACATTTCTCACACTTCCTAATGAATGATTCCTTTTTTCTTAGTCTCAGACTTACCTAGGTCCTGGGGTCATCTAGAGTAGCTCCATTTTTATAAGAGAAATTGTGGCTGAGACTTCTAATAGCTTTTTCACATAACTAGTTCAGAATGACCCAGCTCTTTTCTAGCCACTGATGCAAAACTTTTACCTTGATGTGGATACCCATGGGAAGGAAATTAATATAGGGCTCTATTGATGGCAATCTTGCTGTAATTGAGATTTTTATTATTAAAAAAGTAATTAAATATTTTTAAGTAATAACATGTTATTCTAAAATATTCTGAAAATATGTTAGAAGGTCTGCAGTAAAAAGCACACTCACTGTATAGAGAGGCAGGATATTTCTGATACAATAACACCATTGTTTTCTGAATGTGCTATAGACTGAATGTTTGTGTTCCCCCAAAATTCATATGCTGAAACCTAATCCTCAGTGGGATGATATTTTGGAGGTGGGGGCTTTGGGAGGGGATTGGGTCATGAGGATTAATGACTTTATAAAAGAAACCCCAGGGGCACCCGGGTGGCCTGTTGGTTAAGCCTCAGACTCCTGGTTTCAGGTCAGGTCATGATCTCGGGGGGTTGTGGGATCAAGCCCTGTGGTTGGGCTCTGCACTGGGCACAGAGTCTGCTTGTCCATCTCCCTCTGCCCCTTCCTGCAGCGTGCACTTTCTCTCTCAAATAAATAAATAGATAAAATATTTTTAAAAATTAAAAAACAGAGTACATTGTAGAGACATGCTATATTGCAAGGGCCTAGAACAGTAACTGGCATATATTAAAATCTCAATAAATATTTACTGAATGAATGGATGGATGGATGGGGGAATAAATGGACCTTAGCAATACAAACCAGCAGGGAGGAAAAGAAAGCTAGGATTGGTACAGGCAGGCTCGTGCCTGCAGCAGATAATCCAATATGGTACAATATACAGTGACCATATTCCTGTTTCTAAAGAGTAGAACAACTCAGGTATAATCAGACTCATTTTGGCAGGTGGGGTTAGATAGAGGCAGAAATGTTAACCTGATCACTATTCTCCACCCTCAGCTAATATATTCCTTCCTTCTCTGTCCTATCTATATGTGTTGCTAAGATTCCATCATTCCTAGCACCTAAGCCTGCCCATCACCATCTGTAGGACAAACAGAAATATCTATCTATCTATCTATCTATCTATCTATCTATCTATCTATCTATCTCTCTGTCTATCTATAGCACCCATGATCTAAATAGCTAACCTAAGTAACCTGGGTTGTGTCTAGACGTGGCATAGATAAAAGCTAGTTATATGCACCAGTATTGTCTTAGTTCAGGCTGCTATAACAAAGTACCATAGACCAGATGGCTGATAAACAAAAGAAATTTATTTCTCACAGTTCTGGAGGCAGGAACTCCAAGATCAGGGTTTCAACATGGTTGGATTCAGGTGAGAGCCCACTTCTGGGTTGCAGACTGCTGACTTCTCATTGTGTCCTCACATCACAAAAAGAGGGTGAGAGATCTCTCTGGAGTCTCTTTTATAGGGGCACTAAACCTATTCATAAGGGCTCTACCCTTCTGACCTAATTATTTCCCAAGGGCCCTACCTCCTAATACCATCATACTAGGGGTTAAGATTTCAACATATGCATTTTGAGGGGACATAAACATTCAGTTCATCATAAGTATCAAACCCTAAAAACATCATCTCCAACATTTCAGAAAGCTAGGGCTGAGGCACCATAGGCCAATTACATAGATTCAGTAATACATTCATTTGCTTCATATGAGTCCATATTTGTATTTATACCAAAGTTCTTATACGCGCAAGCAGAATTATATACCATTTGGTAAGATTCTGCTTATTAAACTGACTAACAAGGTAATTCTTTGGGCCTAGGCAATTTGAGAAAGATACAACAAGAATTTGCACAGAAAATAGCAGTAATCTTCTAAATACAGCCAAGTCAATTGTTTCTGTTGTGCACTAACAGAAAGACTCCTGGGCTTTAGTAGATAGCCCACTATGTAATCATCCTGGCTGAATAGCCTCAGATACTTTGTTTTGAAGGGAGTGCAGAAATCCTGCAGGTTTAATTGCCAATAAATCAGCATGACCTCCACTCCCTGGCAGTCCTTTTTTACAATGATCTTTTCAACCAGAAAATGAAGAGATGGATTTTACAGTGTGTGCGTACTGCCTAGGGTGAGAGAACAGAATTACACTTGCCGTGTTCTCCATTACAGCCCATGCTAGATAATGAAGGACTCTATTAATGACATGTTCTGTTTGCTTTTAGGTTATTTTCGTCCTGTATTATAGTTATTTCTTTTTGTTATTATGGAGAGCTGTCTTTCCTTTTTTTAAAAAAAATCCTTCTATCATTTGTTAATTCAATATTTTATCATCACCAGAGATTTTAGTCCCTAGTTAATTCACAAGAATTTGCATTAAGATATTCTGGCTCACTCAAAAAGCTATTCACAAACTGATTGAATTAGATGTTACTCTTAGCTGATTTTCAGGTTTGTCTTAAAAAGTAACTACTTTAAATTAATATTTCTTCTATGACTTAACTAATACAGAGATTTTAACACTCATCCACATGCAGGTGTAACATAACCTGCTGTTTGTACTTCTGAACTATTTGAATGTTCAAGTTTATTTTGAGTGAGCAGTATTTTGTGGCATATATTTATATATTTAGATTCTACTGTATGAACACTATAAGAAAACCATAAAATTTAAAACTACTAAACAACAGTACTTAATTCTCAAGTGCCACTGCTATCTGTTCTGAATTTAGGGTGTTGCTTTTCTTACCTGAAAACAGAGAACTGGTGCAGATGATTTCTTGAAGCTCTATCTAGCTTTAAGATCTCTGATGCAACCTGCCTGGTCAGGAGGTCATCTTCCTGTGGGCTGTGTGCTGGACCATACTGTTGTGCTGACAATATACATTTAAAAAAAAAATGTTTTAGGATTGAGAAGATTCTGGGATGATAGCAGCAGAACATAGTGTTTTAATCTCTCCAAATCCCTGCATAACAAAACATAGAGCCACTAGATAGCAAGACCAAAAACATTTACAATAAAATTAGGTGACAGAGTATCCTTAGAAAACCCACAATACAAGCAAATGAAAACAAGTCACCAAAATCCACAAGTCCTGCCATTTGTGTGGTAGAAAGCAGAGGAAAGCAATAGGACTTCTAAGTGAACCTGAAAACAGAGCAGAGAAAAATGGCCAAAGATATCTGCTGAAAAGTGCAAAAGACTGGAGAATAACAGCTAAAATTAGGAGGTAGTTCCCCCACTCCAGTGACAGATGAATGCAAGAGGTCTCCAGTAAGGATGGAAGGCACTAGAACAGTTTGGTCCCAATGAACTCATGCAGAAGCCCAGCCAGCACTCCCTTTCAGTACAGAGCCTGACCCAGACTCCTGAGAGCAGAATCAAAATTGATCAGGATAAAGACAATAGAAACAAAAGAAAGAGAAGAGCCACAGCCAGGAAATCTCAGAAAGTAAAGAGTTAATTTTTTAAACACTTTATGGAAATAAAAGAGGGAGCTCTGTGAAGTTAGCCAAGCTATCCGGAACCATGCCACCTTCCAAAAATTCAGAAAAACTTTTTTCACATAAAAATGGGCAGCATATCAGTTACTATATGAAAAGAAAGATAATAAGGAGTACAATGACATCAGACAGTGAAGGCACATCAGAAACATGTTCACAGCATACATTAAGACTATAAGCTTTAATTTCTTTTTTTTTTTAAAGATTTTATTTATTTATTTGAGAGAGAGAGAATGAAAGATAGAGAACATGAGAGGGAAGAGGGTCAGAGGGAGAAGCAGACTCCCTGCTGAGCAGGGAGCCCGATGTGGGACTTGATCCTGGGACTCCAGGATCATGACCTGAGCCAAAGGCAGTCGCTTAACCAACTGAGCCACCCAGGCGCCCTATAAGCTTTAATTTCAAAATAATCTAAAAGATATCAAGATATGAAAAGAAAAACCGTAAGTCAGATTTTATTGTAAACTCAGAAATGAGATGATAGAACTCAGAGAATTAAAAATGAAAGAAAAATCACTTCAGAAATGAAGTCTTAAATAAAAAGAACACAAGAGAACATAAAAATAATATCTTTTTTTTCTTAAGTAAAATCTACACCCAGTGTGGGCCTTGAACTCATGATTCTGAGATTGAGAGTCACATGCTCTACTGACTGAGCCAGCCAGGTGCCCCTACAAATAATACATTAAGCAAGAGCTGAAAAGAATAAGAATTTTAAAAATGAAAAAGAAATTAACAAAGATAGACACAATTCAAGAGAAAGTGACAAATTAAAGGCAAAGAAGATCTAACATATAGATAATAGTCCTCAAAAAAGAGAAATCAAATTGAGGGAAAAAACAAACACTAAAAAACATTAATTCAAGAAAAGTTTCCTGAAACAAAAAGAAAAAAGAATTTAAATTACATATGGAAAGAGTACACCACGTATCTGAGAATATTCACCCAGAACAACCAACATCAAGACATAATTTAGTAAAATTATTGGACTTTATTTTTTTTAAGATTCCATTTATTTATTTGAGAGAGAGTGGGGGATAAGGGGCAAAGGGAAAGAGAGAGAGAGAGAGAGAATCCCAAGCAACTCCCTGCTGAATGTGGAGACTGACACTGGGCTCGATCTCATAACCCCAAAATGATGACCTGAGCCAAAAACAAGAGTCAGACACTTAACTGAGCCACCCAGGTGCCCCAAATTATTGGACTTTAAAGAAAAAGGGATAAAAAGTCTTTTAGACATCTAGGCAAAAGGAATATGTGATTTATATGATAAACACAATTATATTATCAGTCTTGTCAACACTTTAATGCCAGACATAAATGGAGTAACATATTTAAGCACTCAAAGAAATCAAATGTGAACCAAGGGTATATTTAGCAAAACTGACCATCATGTGTCAAAAGCACATATATTTATCAACATGTAGGAACTCAGGGAATAGTGCTCTCATTTTTCTCTCTGAGGAGTCTACTGGAAATCAAGCTTTAGATAACTGAAATGACTAGAGAGACATTGACATAAGGCTTGCTCATGAGCATTAAACAAATAATTATGTATAGGACTCAGACTAAATAAGGACTAAAAGGGAGAGTATGGTATGTAATGGCTCTCTGACAATGGAGATACCATACAACTATTAAAACTGAGAGAAAAAACAAACTGAGAGGAGAATGGGAGAGGAATATGTGAAAAAATTCTGTCTGTCCTCAGTAATTGTATTTTCCTGCGCCTGTGATATATATAACGTGGGATAAAGTAAATGGCAATCCTGGGATATCCAAATTATCTATTACCCTTTGCCCTTGAAAACCTGGATTCTCCTGTGTGGAAGACTAAATGCAGAAGGACTTAAACACAAAACCTGTAGTTCTGAATTTGACTTGGAAATATCAATATTAACTCAGAGTATTTTATCTTTAAAATGTATATTTCTCTCTATCTGTGTGTTGTTTAATATAAAAAGGTTTTTACAAGAAGGTTTTCTTTTTCTTTTTTCTTTTTCTAAAGATTTATTTATTTGAGAGAAAGAAAGAGAGCAAGTGAGGGAGAGCAGGAGCAGCAGGGAGGGGCAGAAGCAGACTCCCCACTGATCAGGGAGCCTGACTTGGGGCTCATGACCTGAGCTGAAGGCAAACGCTTAGCCAACTGAGCCACCCAGGTGTCCCGAGGAGGTTTTCATTTAAAAATTTTATATCTCTGTCCACTGAAGAAGCCTAGAAACAATGACCAATCCTGTGGCCCAGGAGCATCCTTAGCCGCCAGACTGTGGTCTTGAAATACCATGATGCCATTTCTCTCTAAAAGAAATCTGAACTTTTTGAGAAAATGGCTGATTTCAGGTCTTGGGCAGTGTATTGGTTTGCTAGAGCTTCTGTAACAAAGTACCACAAACTGGGTTGTGTAAATAGCAGAAATTTATTGTCTCACAGTTCTGGAGTCTAGAAATCCAAAATCAAGGTAATGGAAGGGTTGGCCCCTGAGGGTCATGAGGGAAGGCTCTATCCAGGCCTCTCTTCTTAGTTTATAGATGGCCATCTTTTCCTTATGTTTCTTCACAATGTCTTCTTTCTATATGTATCTTTGTATTCCATTTTCTTTATAAGGACATCAGTTAGATTAAGGACCACTGTAACTACCTCAGTTTAATTAATTACCTCTGTAAAGACCCTATCTCCAAATAAGGTCACATTCTGAGATACTGGGGGTTAAGACTTCAACATATGCATTTTGGGGGTATAATTCAACCCATAACAGATAATAAATATATAAAATGTACTTTAAACACCTTGTTATATTTATTAAGATTATCAGGGTCAGGTGTCTGGATGGCTCACTCGGTTAAGCATCTGCCTTCAGCTCAGGTCATGGTCCCAGGGTCCTGGTGTTGAGTCCCACATTGGGCTCCCTGCTCAGCGGGGAGTCTGCTTCCCCCTCTTCCTCTGCCCCTCCGCCCCTACTCATGTGCTCGCTCTCTCTCTCAAATAAATAAAATCTTAAAAAAAAAAAAGATTATTAGGTCATGTCCAAAGGCCAAGGATCCAACCTAAAGAGGCTCCCACTGGCCAAAGAAAAGGTAGGAAAATTACAATTTGAGCTCCAAAGCTGATTATGTGTGTGTGTGTGTGTGTGTATGTCTGTATGTATAATTTATGTTTCATATATTATTAGCATATTATATTTTATTAATATGTTATATATTTATATATATAATAAATTGGTCTCCTTTACAGGATGAAAGGGAACTAATTCATTATCATGAGAACTGACAATATAAAAGAATCAACTATTTATTTTACCTTTTCTATATGAACAATGCCGTTGTGTTACTAAATAGTAAACCAGGGGAAGCATCTTTTTATAAAAGTATTCTAACTAATAATTGAAAAAGAAATGATGGGGTGCTTGACCAGCTCAGTTGGTAGAGCATGTGACTTGCTCTCAGGGTCATGAGGTTAAGCCCCACTTTGGGTATGGAGCCTTCTTAAAAAAAAAAAAAAAGAGGGCGCCTGGATGGCTGTCAGTTAAGGGTCCGACTCTTGGTTTTGGTTCAGGTCATAATCTTGGGATGGTGGGATTGAGCCCCCTGTTGGGCTCCATGCTCAGCTCGGAGTCTGCTGGAGATTCTCTCCTTCTCCCTCTGCACCTCTCTCTCTTTCTCTCTCTCTCAAAATAAATAAATAAAACATTCTTTTTTTAAAAAAAAAAAGAAATGATAGAATTAGAGTAGCACGATTTTTCAGTCCTTAGCAAAGTAATGGATATAGGCACTGAGCATCAGCAATCTGCTGACATCACAAAAAGGGAGACCACCTAACATGTGCCTCCAGTGAAAGAAAACCATCTTTCCATTCAGGCTACTGTAACAAAATGCCACAGACTGGGTGGCTTAAAACAGCAAAAACATATTGCTCACAGCAGCGGAGGCTAGAAGTCTGAGATCAGGGTGCCAGCATAGTTGGGTGAGGGCCCTTTTCTGGGTCACAGACTTATTGTATCTTCATATGGTGGAAGGGTCTAGGGAGCTCTGGGGGATCTCTTTTATAAGAGCACTAATCCCATTCATGAGGGCTCCTCTCTCATGACCCAGTAATCTCCCAGAGGCCTCACCTCTTCATACCATCACCTTTGGGGGTTAGGATTTCAAAATATGAATTTAGAGGGGACACAAACATTCAGCCCATAGCACATAGTCTTCCCAAAGGAACCAAACATGAACCTGATCATGCCTCTGGGTCTAGCTGCCAATATGCAGGAAATGAAGAGGACAAAGAAACTTGTTGAACTACCCTATGGGTGCATAGTCAACAACATTTGGAGTGTAATTAAATAAGTAAAATAAAAATAAAGTTTTACGTCCAAACCCTAAAAAAAACAAAAAAAAATTAGAGTATAGGAAAGAATATGGGTTAAGTGGTCTGGGTTCTTCAACAGATAGATGTGAAGAAAAGAATTGAAGGAGAAACCTATACATTAAGAGATGTACAATAGACAACACTAAACAGTAGCCTAGGGTTGCACACTTGGATGTCTTATTATACTTGGGTAATGTAAACATAAAGCAAGGATTGCTTTAATCCTCAGAATAGCGGTTACTTTTGTCAAGATAGGCGTTATTGTTGGAAAGGGTATATGGAGAGGCTCCTGGGTAGAGGCTGAGGTTGGCAGAGTTCTATTTCCTGGCCTGGGTAGTGGTTATAAAGGTGTTTGCCTTATAATGACTCATTAAGCTCTATGTTTTGCGTGTTTTGTTTCTCAGTAAAAAAGTTTGTCTTCTTTGTGTTTTTGTTTTGTTTGTTTTGTTTTAAGAGCTGTGCAAAACAAAGAGCTTTAGAAAAGATTCATACCGTCTGCTGCTTTCCTTCCAGGATACTTGTCAGTGTCTTCCAAAAGTGCTACTGTGACCCCATTTCCCATTAAATTTAGCAAAGCCTGTTCTTGAGATAATAGGCAAACTCACTTCTGTCGACAACCTGACTTAAGGGCAGGGTAGGAAGAAAGCAAGTGAGAGATCAGCAAAGCAGAAAAGAAAAATGTTTTGCCATCCAAGCACATTCCTGCAAAAAATAATATTAGGCAAAACTGGGAAAGCACAGGTACAGATATGGCAGCATTTAGTATCATTAAACCTCCCTGAGAAACTCCCGAATCCCTCACCGTCTGTTGAGGTTTATACCTTCACTTCTTTCACATTAGATAAAGTGGCTTTCATCCATTTGATCCACTGATCTTTTTTTAAGCTGCAGATGGCTACCTGGAGATCAGTTTGCATCCCCAATCAATCTTTAAGTTATCAGCAAGATCTCTCTGAAAGCTAACTTTCCTGAAGTATTCATTAAAGCAAAGAACTGGAGTCCACTGTATGAGCAGTAACACGTTCCCTGCAATGAGTGAAGAGAGGGCCATGGGATCTGCATCAGACAATCTGCAAGTATTTATTGAGCACGGATTTTTCTATAAAGTCTCAATTTCAAATACAGGGTTGGAGCCCCAAATATATGGTCACCATACCTATTTTATAAAATCATTCTTTCTCTTTCTTCTTCCACTGTTAATGAAAACACTGCTGCACTTGAGGGTAGATCTGACAGATGGATTTAACTTTTTCTTCAGTTTTTAAATTATTAGAACCAGCCCAGGAGGTTCTGAGGATATGCCCAGAACCCCCAAGGTGCCACTTGGAGAAGGGGGTTAGTAAGCCGGCAGTTATTTAAATCCTGTCAATCATTTAAGGCCCAGCTCAGCATCATCTGTTTGCTCTCCAAGCCCCTTGAAAGCTTTTTAGACTGAACTGCATAACCTAACTTTTATTATTGCCACTATTGTATATCGTTCTCCAACTACTTTATAATTATTAACTTTGTGTCCTTATCTGGTTACAAAGCTTCTGGAAGGCAGCAGTTATGTCTTAGACTTTCTTGCATTCTTCATTGCATATAATAAACACTCAGTACTGGGGCACCTGGGTGGCTCAGTTGGTTAAGCATCTGCCTTTGACTGAGGTCATGATCTCAGGGTCCTGGGATTGAGCCCTGTGTTAAGCTCTCTTGCCCCTCCCCCTGCTTGTGCTTTCACGCTTTCTCTCTCTCAAATAAGTAAATAAAAATCTTTTTAAAAAAAGTTAAAAAAAAAAGTACTTACTGATCTCATTGATTGATCCTTTAATCCATCCATTTATTCAATCAACAGTATTTACCAAAGACCAACTATATGCTGGGGTTATATAGCTATGAGCAAGTGTGTGCTCTTGTGAAACTTCTATTTTAATAGTTGGAATAAGGGGAAAACCCCAGGATACATCTTTTCCCCCCAAACTATGTACTCTAAAATCACTAACTTTCCTGCAGTAGCAGGCACTAAACCACCCTTTGTCCAAAAAGAATTCTCAGCCCATTCTGCTGCTTAGTAGCAGGCAAATTAAAAGAAAAGAAAAAACAAAACAGGTTCAGCAGGTATGAATTCTTTCTGATAGCTCTCCCTTTCAGGGACGTGTATTCCTCAAAAAGTCAAGTAGAACCTTTCAAAATCCTGGGGTGGGAGGGGATTCACAGAGTTTCCCTTTGACTCCTTTACTTCTCCCCAGTCTTTTCCCCCCAGACATACACTGTTATATATGTGTATGTATGTTTATGTCTATATATAGACATATACATGTGTGTATATGCATCTCTCTCTCTTCTAGGAAGATTGTTATTTTTAAATCAGTAGTCGCCTTAGTGCCGTTTGCCCTGTAGAGAGATTTCTCAAAGGCAGGGTGGTGCCAAAGCTGTAAACCTCTGCCTTTGTGATTCTCTTTTTGATGTTGGCGCTCTCTCACCACCTGCTCTTTTGGTCTAAGCAATTCCCAAGCTTCCACAAGCCTGGGAATTTGGCTACTTCTTAACCATGGTTATTTATTTCATCAATAGTGTCGAAGTGGCAAATTTTATAGTACTGTGACAACATTGATTCTCAAAGTAGGTGTTTTCCTGATTTTGTTTATTTTGAGAAAATAATCTTTGACAGACAAGAAAATGAAATACATTTGCACCAAACTGCCCCAGATTTATAATACATATAGTATAAAAATGATAAAATTCTGTTTTTAAAAAAATTATAGTGCAAATTGGTACAATGCTTCAGATAATATTAAAAATCAATTAGGGGGGCCTGGCTGGCTCAGTTGGTAGATTGTGTCAATCTTGATCTCAGGGTTGTGGGTTTGAGCTTCACGCTGGGTATAGAGGGTATATATAAAAAGAGAATCTTTAAAAAAAATCAATTGATAGATACATAGCTATAGGTACCTTCTGAGTGAGGAAAAAAGTGAAAAAGTCACAGGGTCTGCTCTCAATAAACATAAAATCGCTCTTATAGGGGCGCCTGGGTGGCTCAGTTGGTTAAGCATCTGCTTTCAGCTCAGGTCATGATCCCAGTTCGGCTCAGGTCATGATACCAGGGTTCTGGGATTGAGTCCTGTGTTGGGCTCCTGCTCAAGAAGGAGCCTGCCTCTCCCTCTCCCTCTGCCACTCCCCCTGAGTGTGCTCTCTCACTCTCGCTCTCTCTCAAATAATAAATTAAAATCTTAAAAAAAAAAAATCACCCTTGTATCCCAGTGCTGCTACCAGGCCAACAACATATAGTAAGCACAATAATACTTGTTGAATGAATGAATTAAGTTCACCGTTTATCCACCACTCCCAGATCCCTCATATCTAAAGAGTGGATTATCTATGAAGATAAGGAAACATGCTATTAATATAAATAATAGGATTATAACAAATCATGCATCATTTAAAAATAATATTGCTATGGTCAAAATTTAGTGCTTTAAGCGGAAGCTTATAAATAATTGTTCACCCACTTTTTGTACATCGTTTGAGTAATCTGATTATAGACAGATGGGAAGATAAAAGTTTCCCAGAAAGGAATAAGAAGTCTTTTTCTTGTAGAAATGCACAAATATTCTAAGTACTTTAGAATAAGGGGAATTTGTTCTAGCTGATCCATTCTTAATACCCAAGGAATTGCTGCAAGAGATAGTATTGCTCCGAGGTGGGGCTGAGTGTCTTCGAGGTAATGTGAATTCATGGGTTTTCGTGTGGGGTGATTGTTTTTATTTGTCCAAGTAGAAAGGGCATGTGGGAAGCAGATGGCTGTTAATTTGGCACAGAATGGCTCCAGATGATTGTACTGTTCCCAAATTGAGCTCTGAGGAGGTTCAAATTAAGTTGGCTGTGGACAATTGGTGAAACTTGTGGGAAACTGTGGAAAGTGTTTCCTACGTGTACTCTGACCTGAACTTTATGCTGTAGGATCTCCTTGTCTAGATTTGTTTAACTCACAGGAGACTTTTGAAATGATACATAGTCTTCCAGGACTAAAGGATTCTAGTCAAACAAATACAGTCCATGTCTCTTTTCCATACCAGAAATGACAGAGGAAATATTGAAATTTCTTAGGTTTCCTCTTCATTCATACAAATAGAACAACAGTAATGCAGTGGCCCTGAAGAGCCTTAGGCTGAGTTAAACAGCTGATCTTACCAAAGCAGTTTCTATAAGAGTCGATCATTTGGGTGGGAAGGCTGGGGACTATGGCATAAGTTAGACAACCAGTTGAGTATTTCTACCCCTTGAAGATATGATAGCTTACAACCCTCAGTGGAAATATAGGACAATTAATTCTGTGCTAATATGTTGCTACTGACCTGTGAATTCAAGCCATAATTTTCTCATATAGCATATTTGAAACAGCTAGCTGGCCCATTTCAACAATCCACAAAGCTATATAGTATTCTTTCTAACTTGTCTAACGAGTGAAGCTCAAAGTTTGAGGACAGGAAGAATTTGAAACCTGACCAAGTCTCCAGATGGGATGCATACTATTCATTGACTACTGAGATATATTGGAGATCAGTTAAAAAAAGTGTGTGAATCAAAAGTGTGTAACTTAAGAAATAAGTCTGTATGTATATTTAAATAATAGATCTTTATGTATCCCTACTTCTTGAGCTATGTTGAGTCACATCTTCATTCATTTACTTAAGAAATATTTATGAAGTTCCTACTATATGCCAGGCTCTGAGAGGCACTGGAAACATGATAGTGACTGAAACAGATAAAAATTACAAAGCTTACACCCCAGCGTATTTAAGAATAATGATTTGGTGTATGAGCCACATTCACCAAATTAATTCCAAGATTTCTCTAACTGACCCATTTTATTTTAGACTGTCTCTGACCACTCTTGGCTCTTAAATGTTCTTCACTTTCTTTTCTGAAGAACACTTTAGTTTGGCACATTGATGAACAACATTTTACTTTGTTCTTCATATTCTTCACTTTGTTCTTTGTATTCCAAAACCTGTCTCCCCTGAGAAAAAATGACCTAGTGATAAGCTTCCTGGCTTGCAGCTCCCAGAGCCTACCACATATTTGTACAGCTCATATCAGAGATGGCCTAGGTCATGAACAGGTAATTCTATTACCTGTAGACCTGTGCTTTGTTATAAGCTGCAGAGTTTATGGTTGTGCACTGTAAGGAGTATTTCTGAGCATAGCTTCTGCTTGGCCCAGTGGAAGCTGAAAATAAACATGGGTAGTACCAAAGCAAAAGTAAGAAGCAGTTGAAGATCACTTCTACCACCCTAATCTCTTGTTTTCTTTCCCTCTCTCCACTTAACATTTTTTTATCTTTTTACATACTGCTTTAGTCATTTTAGAGGCTAGTGAAAGGGAATGTCTCTCCTCTGACCTATCCCTCCTGCTCTCATGGAAGGGAGCCCTGGCTACGGCAGCTAGAGGCCTGATCCCTAAAAGCTACTAGGAGTGGAAGAAAGTGCCTTAGGATTTCCTTCCCTGCCCCCTTAACTCTAAGTCTTCATTCACTATGCTATGCCCTAAGCCTCCCAGGTTCCAAAATGTAGAGCAACTACCCACAGGCCTGTGCTTCTGTATGATAGTGGTAACTAGCATTGGTTGAGTGCTTACTATGAGCTAGACTCATATTAAGTACTTTATGTATATTATCATGCTCAATCCTCCCAACCTAATGAGATAGGCACTCTCATTACCATACAGTAAGCTCTGAGTGGACATTTCTTTTAGTGCTGGGCAGGAATACGCACAGAGTTTTGTTTTGGGGGGCTGAGGTTCAAAAGAGAGAGCATTTTTTTTTAAAGATTTTATTTATTGATTTGACAGAGAGAGAGACAGTGAGAGAGGGAACACAAGCAGGGGGAGTGGGGGAGGGAGAAGCAGGCTTCCTGCTGAGCAGGGAGCCCAATGCGGGGCTCGATCCCAGGACCCTGAGATCATGACCTGAGCTGAAGGCAGACCCTTAACCGACTGAGCCACCCAGGTGCCCCGAGAGAAAGCATTTTTAATTGGTTATGTATTGCTGT
The DNA here is from genome assembly GCF_009762305.2 of Zalophus californianus. NCBI lineage: Eukaryota > Metazoa > Chordata > Mammalia > Carnivora > Otariidae > Zalophus > Zalophus californianus. The sequence continues at coordinate 72,279,585 of NC_045602.1, forward strand.
GTACCCCCAAAGTTTACCCCAAATTTAGCAACTGAAAACAACAAACTGTTACTATCTCATAGTTTCTGAAGGTCAAGAACCTGGGAACAACTTAGCTGTATGGTTCTGACTCAGGGTCTCATGAGGTTGCAGTCTAGTGTCAGCCAGGGAGGCAGTCATCGGAAGGCTTGACTGGGACTATTGGATCTTTTTCCAAGATGGCTGACATACGTGGCTCTTGACAGAAGCCTCAGTTCCGTACTGGCTGTTGGCAGAAGACCTCAGTTCCTTGCATCATCAATCTCCTCACATGGCTGCCTCAAGTCATGGTAGCTGGCATCCTCCAGAAAGACTAATCCAAGAGAGAGCAAGGCAGAAGCCACAGTGTCTTTTATAACCTAGCCTCAGAAGTGACATTCTATCATGTTCTATTCATCACATAGACCAGCAGTGATATACTGTAGGAGAGAACTCCACTAGGGCATGCCTTCTTGGAGGTATGGATCATTGGAAAACCACCACAGGGTCCATTTAGGGATTATTAAAACCAATTGGGGATTATTATATCAGTTGTTATTTTAGCAGAAATTAGGTTAGTACCATCAGTCTGGCCATGCCAAGGTTTTTTTGATTCTCATTTTATAGGTATTGGGAACTTAGACATTTGCTCAAGGTAATACTACCATTAGTAGAGGAGAGAAGGATTCTGATGCATGCTGTCAGATGGCAGAGGTCACTTTCCCAACCAGAACTCTATAGGGCCCTACCCTCAAAGGGCAGATCATACTCATAGTTCCTTCTAGCCACCAGTCCAAACCCAAGGAATAAGGGGAGGGGAAGCCAAGTCTGGAAATGGGGTACAGCCTGAGTGTACTCACAATTCTTGTGAGGATGTATATGACAGAGCATCCTAGAAAACTGGAAGATAAAAATATGGTTAGATCAGAAGAACACTCAGGACCAGAGATAGAATGAGACAGTTAAAGAAAGGGATCTCCTGCTTCCAATGGGCTGACTGAGGGTCTTCAGTTCCTAATATGTGTGAAAGTGATATAAGAAATCTGGTATTGGGGGTGCCTGGGTGGCTTAGTTGGTTAAGCGACTGCCTTCGGCTCAGGTCATGATCCTGGGGTCCCGGGATCGAGTCCCACTTCGGGCTCTCTGCTCAGCGGGGAGTCTGCTTCTCCCTCTGACCCTCTTCCCTCTCGTGCTCTCTATCTCTCATTCTCTCTCTCTCAGATAAATAAATAAAATCTTTAAAAAAAAACTGTTTCAATTCTTCAAAAAAAAATCTGGTATTAGTACAAAGTACTGCAAGGATGCTTTTCATTAATGCTGAATAATTAACCCGATAAAAGGAAAAGATACAGACACTTGGCAAGGTAAAAGGAACACAAATTACAGTCATTAATGTGAACTGTTTACCATTTGTGTCTGGCTAATATAATCACATCCAGGAATAAATGCAAGGAAATCATGGGCTCTGAAGTACAGGTAGCAGACTCTCACAAATTCTTTTACTGGATATTTCTCTTGCGACTGGCTCTGCTGTACCTTCTCCTTCCAAAAACTAAATAGAAAGTACCTATTCCTCTTGAAAAACGATGTTTGCCCTAGAGATCCCATGGAAGCTGACCCAGAAGGGTACAGTCATACAAAAATTCTGTTAGAGGGGTGCCTGGGTGGCACAGTTGATTAAGCATCTGCCTTCGGCTCAGGTCATGATCCCAGAGTCTTGGGATGGAGCCCCATGTTGGACTCCCTGCTCAGTGGGAAGTCTGCTTCTCCCTCTGCCTCTCACCCCATTTGTGCTCTCTCTCTCAAATAAATAAATAAATAAATCTTTAAAAAAATAAATTCTGTTAGAGATGATGCCAAATTAAGAAGCTTATATGTGTCTTCCTCTTCTGCAAAGCCTTCCTTGATTTTGCCATGGTGGTCCAGGTACTGCCTATACCTCTTTTGCCCAAATGGGAGTTTGGATTAACTGTGAAGAAGGAAAAGTTAGTCATTTGAAACCATGGAACACTAGGGGAGGACAGGCACTGGGGGGAGGAAGGTTGCACTGCCCTCGGGGTTGTTGCGGAACTTTTTCCAGTTAGATTCTCAGTGACCTGACTCCTTAACCTCTTCCCTCCTTCCTACAGGTCTAAAAAATTCAGTTGTCTTTCTTTTTCTTTCTGACCTGTTAGTACCTACTATACTTCTTGGGTTTCATTTTCCTCCAAGAGTGTTTGTGGAGTGGGATGTATCCCCCTCTTGCTGTGCACCATAAAGTACATAGACCCTTTCAATTTTAAGGGCTTTTTGGGGGGCATCATGGGGAAACAGAAGGGGCTAAACAAATAACAACATGAAGAAGTTATGAAGTCTCTAAAAACCTTACACAGCATTTAACTTTATCCTTATCTAGTACCCAGAAGTGTAGATGGCTCCTTTTCTGCCTCTGAGGGTGGAGCTCTTGTCAGAGCTCCTCCTTTCTGCACCTCTTCCCTCCCTTATCTTGTTCCCACAGACCCCTTCCTCCTTCCCTGGTGGCCTCTCTTTCAAGACGTGTAAGTACAGTTTGTGTGTAGACATGTAAACAATCAAGTACTCCCAGACCCAAAGAATCATTTACTGTCACAGTCCCTCTAAGACATCTCTCTCAATGCTTCTCTCATGCCACCTCAAGAGCTAAGAGCATAAAAACTGCAGTTGAGGAGAAGGGGACATCGGGAGTGGCAAAGCTATAGAAGTTGGGAAGGTACCAAAAAATACATCATACTTACTTTGCCATTTTCCTTGGTAGCTGGTCTGAGTGCTTCTGGCTGTAATCTCTAGGTGAAGCATTTCATAGACTGCTCTAGGTGGGTGTTCTCTGTAAATGTGAATCTGAACACTGCAGATGCTGGAGCGTGAATCAGAGGAACCCAACCTGGCATAACCAGGAAGCCAGTGTTTTGTGGGACAGACCAGTTACCCAACACAACATGATAATATCACACACAAGGACAAAACTTGAAAGCCTTGGTTTGCTAAATGGGCATCAAGAATACTAGTCATTTTTGGGGGTGCCTGGATAGCTCAGTCTGTTAAGTGTCTGCCTTCAGCTCAAGTCCTGATCCCCCAATGCTCGAATCAAGCCCTGAGTTGGGCTGCCTGCTCAGCGGGGAGTATGCTTCTCCCTATCTCTCTGCCCCTCCCCCTGCTTGCGCTCTCTCACTCTCTCTCTCTCTCTCAAATAAATAAATAAAATCTTAAAAAAAATACTAGTCATTTTTTTATAGTGGAAGGGAGAGTACATCCAAAGTCAACTTTTAAAAATGTCTCCAGTTCTTGGTGTGCTTAATGCATTCAACAACAAGAGGTTCAACGAAGGGTAGAAATTGGAAACTGAATATTGATGTTATTTCAAAGGACTCAGAAGTAGTTAGGTAAGTCAGGTATAGCTTGTTAGTAGTTAAGGCTTTAGTGATATGAATACACTTTATGTGACAAACTTCTTGAAGGTCACTCATATAGCTTAATTTCTCATTTATATTTAAATAACGTGGTCCTAGTGCTGAGTGCCTCTCAGCATCATCAATGATAACTAAGACTGGCCTCCTTAGTACCCTTGATTTCTTGCCCCTCTCTGTGGGGGCAGTTATATTCTACATCCAGCCTCAGGAGAGAAAACAAAGGCAGGTTCAGGGACCAAAAGTATTCATGATAATAGATAAACTAATTGGAAGCATTATACATAAGTAATTATGTATCCTTTAAATTATTTAATACAGGGCATATTTTTATGAGATAAGATTTCTATATGGTATGTACACTTAAATTAAAAATTGATCTTAAATTTGAAAAACAAAAAACTCTACATTGGAAAAGGCAGCTGATAACACAATGGTTTGGAGAAGTTAAAAAAAAACAACACCAAAAAACAGGTCAAAAAAAGAAAACCCAGGGGTGCCTGGCTGGCTTAGTTGGTAAAGTATGCAACTCTTGATCTTGGGGTTGTGTGTTTGAGCCCCATTTTGGGTGTAGAGATTACTTAAAAATAAGATCTTAAAAAGAAAAGAAGAGAAAACCCACTGGAGAATTTTGAGAAACTCCAGATGGATTTGAACTTGTTGATGGAAGCAGGGAGCAATATGACAGATTAGGTCTGACTTGAGTATCTATAATTTTCAAAAGGAATTTTGAAATTCTCAGATAAGCTAAGTTTGCTGAAAGAAGGAAAAACCTCTAGAATTTATGATTCTCTGCCCATGAGTTTTGAAGAACTATTTACAAGTGTGGAACAACCCTAAGGGTAAAATGGGGGCAATGAACTTGTTGTCCTGTCCAAGATAGCTGACTTCCTCTTCTTATCCAGTCACATGGAAATGGTTATGGTTCCCTGAATACTCCATGTTGCGGATCCCCCCGCCCTCCGCACATCCCCATCCCACTGTTACCGACCCTGTTGGTTTCTCATAGCATTGTAGGAGCATTGTATACTTCTATGGTAGTTAACACCATTTGTAATTAATTTATTTATTTGGAAAATTTGATTGTCTCCATCATACTGCAAATTTCAAGAACAGGGACTATAACTATTTCATTTAGAATTGTATCTCCCATGCCTACCAAGTACTAGGTATCTGATAGTAATCAGTAAATATTTTTGAACAAATGAGCCTTGGCACATTTTTTTCTTTTCTTTTCTCTGATTTGGAATGTCTCTCCAGTTCCTTTTTGGCTGATGATCTCATATTTATGTTTTTCAAAACCCAGCTTATATCACCACTCCAAAATACTGCTCCTTTAGAGGAAATTATGGCCTCCTTTCTCTGTACATCTTCTAGGCATCTGTATTGCTGTACTCACAATACTGTCCTGCAACTGTTTGTTTACATGGCTCTCTTGACTGTGAGCTCCTTAAGTCCAGTGACTGGGTCTTACTCTTCTTTTTATTCCCAGTACCCAGTGGCATTAGTAGATGCTCATAGATATTTGGGAATTAAAGTAATAAGTGAAGCTTATGTTTTCTGGCCACCTCAACAAAGGAGAAGTCCTTTTAAGGGCAGTGGTGAGCTGTATGTCCACAGCTCAGTGAAGGTGCAGGACACCATTGATGCCCCCAGGTAACATAGGTGTTGTTTCCCCTTACTTTAGAAACTTGCTGCTTTTCTCCCTCACTCTTGTGGCCCAAATGGAGCTTCCCAGGCCACTGTCTATGATACAAGTCAAGAGAGTTAATGAATCTCTTGGGGGGGGGGGGGCAACGGGGGTGGCGTGCCTGGGTGGCTCAGTCAGTTAAGCATCTGACTCTTGATTTCAGATCAGGTCATGATCTCAGGGTCCTGGGATCGAGCCCCATGTCAGGCTCCCTACTCAATGCGGAGTCTGCTTGAGATTCTTTCTCTCCCTCTCCCTTTGCCCCTCCCCCAACTCTCATGCTCTCTCTCTCTCTCTAAAATAAATTTTAAAAATCCTTTAAAAAAAAAATCTCTACTACTGGGTATTTACCACAAAGATACAAATGTAGGGATCCGAAGGGGTATGTGCACCCCAATGTTTACAGCAGCAATGTCCACAATAGCCAAACTGTGGAAAGAGCCAAGATGTCCATCAACAGATGAATGGATAAAGAAGATGTGGTATATATACACAATGGAATATTATGCAGCCATCAAAAGGAATGAGATCTTGCCATTTGCAATGACGTGGATGGAACTGGAGGGTGTTATGCTGAGTGAAATAAGTCAATCAGAGAAAGAGATTTATCATATGACCTCAGTGATATGAGGAATTCTTAATCTCAGGAAACAAACTGAGTGTTGCTGAGTGGGGGGTGGAAGGGATGGGGTGGCTGGGTGATAGACATTGGGTAGGGTATGTGCTATGGTGAGCACTGTGAATTGTGCAAGACTGTTGAATCACAGATCTGTACTTCTGAAACAAATAATGCAAGATATGTTAAGAAAAAAGAAAAAGAAGAAGATAGCAGGAGGGGAAGAATGAAGGGGAGTAAGTCGGAGGGGGAGACGAACCATGAGAGACTATGGACTCTGAAAAACAAACTGAGGGTTCTAGAGGGGAGGGGTGTGGGGGGATGGGTTAGCCTGGTGATGGGTATTAAAGAGGGCTTGTTCTGCGTGGAGCACTGGGTGTTATGCACAAACAATGAATCATGGAACACTACATCAAGAACTAATGATGTAATGTATGATGATTAACATAACAATAAAAAATTTAAAAAAAAGAATCTCTGTAGGTTTTTTCTTCCAATAGCTCAGTAATAGGTAGCAGTTCTTTCCTCTCTGTTGCTACTAATGTCAAGGTATGAGCACAAGTTATTCCCCACTACTTGGAGAACATAGCCATCTCTAAAGAGTCCTGAGAGGATCAAGTGTCTAGATCTAGTAAGATCCAGCCATCCCTGCCCTTTCAGTATTTGGTTTTATAAGGAATTATATTCCCTTTTGGACCAAACCAGTAAAGTTGTAAGACTTACTAGCAGGCAGAGCTCAGCTCTCTACCACTGTTGGTCTTCTTTCCCCATTCTTCTCCTAGCCTCTCCTCTAAAAACTTATTGAACAAATAATAAAGAATATCTGTGAGATAATAGAAAATATATGTGTTGGTCACTGCCCCCAGTTCCCAGTACAGAGTCCCTAAAACCTCTGTAATTTCCTAAGTGATAAGAGTAGTAGCAGCACCCTTTGTTCTAATATTTGGTCTTTGACGCCCCATTCTTGACAAAGAATTTCTAAATCCCTTGGAATTTCCTGGGTGACAGCAGTAACTCTTGGTGGGCTCCTGGATGGGAGCTGGCCACCAAAAAGACCAAGCCATGATTAGAAGCTGGAATCTTCAGCCCCACCTCCCATTCTCCAGAGAAGGGAGAGGGCCTGGAAAGGAGTTAATAATTGATCATGCCTACGTGATGAAGCCACTGTAAAAATCCCAAAAGTATGAGGTTCTGAAAGCTTCCAGGTCAGTGAACACCTCCATGTATTGCCAGTGACACACCCCGATTCCACAGGGATAGCAGTTCCTGCTCTGAGGACCCTCCTAGACCTTGCCCTATGTATCTTGTCATCTGGCTGTTCATCTGTATCTTTTATTATATCTTAATAAACAGGTAAACCTAAGTAAGTGTTTTCCTGAGTTCTGTGAGCTGCTCTGGCAAATAACTGAATCCAATGGGAGGAGGCCATGGAATTCTCCAATTTGTAGCCAAGTCAGACAGAAGTTGTGGACAACCTAGGGACCTACTTATGGTTGGCATTTGAAGGGGACTGATCCCTCCACTTGCGGGATCTGAGGCTATCTCCAGGTAGATAGTGTCAGAAGAGTTAAATTGTAGGGCACCCAGCTGGTGTCACAGAATTGCTTGGTGAGGGAAAATACATCAGAAGTGCTATGAGTATGGGAGGGTGCCTGGCTGGCTCAGTCAGTAGTGTGCAGCTCTTGATCTCAGGGTTGTACGTTTGAGCCCCATATTGGGTGTAGAGATTACTTAAAAATAAAATCTTAAAAAAAAAAAGAAGTGTTACTCTTGATCTAAGGGTTGTAGGTCTGAGCCCCACATTGGGTGTAGGTATTACTTAAAAATAAAATCTTAAAAAAAAAAAAGTGTTGTGAGTGTGGTAGTGGTGTGAGAATAAAGGAGAAACACAGGAAGAAAGACTTTTGTTTTGTTTTTTTTTAATACAATATCCATTTGGAAGACTTCTAGTTTTCAAATGACTGAATAAAGATGGTTCTGTGCCCCCCCACACAACACTCCCTTTTCTCCTAAAAATCGCCTTTAAACAACAAGAAAAACAAAAATAAGAAACACAGAGTTTAACTTTAATAAAACTAAGAGACAATTGTGACACTGAACCAAAGAGGAAGAAGGTCAAAGTGAAGTCTGGTTGCAGGGCCATGTTGATCAGAAGGAGCTGGTTCATTCCACCCAACTGCAGAAAGGCTCAGGAACTGGTGGCACCATGTATCTGGAAGACAGAAGTGAGGCCAGGGAGTGGAATGGGGGCTGTTTAAGAGTGTTTAAGGAACAGCGAGACCTGTAGGTTCCCATGCACTCTACAAAGGGGCTTTCCCCCGCCCTCAGAGATGAGAGTAGAATCTCTGGAGAAGCCAAACTAGAAAATCTCAGGAGGTCAGGTACAGAGGAGACAGGCAGTGAGGTACTAGAGTCTGAAAAGAGGGAGAGGACTTCAGTGCCGAGGTGAAATGGCACTTCCCCCCTCCTCCTCCCACAAGAGAAACTCAACACCCTTAGAAAATAGACCTACCTATACTAAAATTTAGGGACACCAAATGAGAAAGTTGGCTAGCCATCTGCTTGTATTACATTTCACACCTCCTTAAATAAATAGCTTCCAAACAGATTTTAAGTATCTCATTTTAAGTTACAAATGAGTAGACAAAGATCACTGGATATCTGAGGAAAACCTCCAAGATGGAAGCTAGAAACCAACAATAACAATAGCAACAACTCAGAGGGGGAAAAAACTTTTTGGAGAGAAAAAAATCATTCCACAGGGTTGGGAAAAAAACTAACACCAGATTTTTCAACAACACAGCTAGAAGCTAAAAGAGTAATGCTATTAAAAATCTGAGTAAAAGTTATGGGGCACCTGGCTGGTTCAGTAGGTGGAGCATGTGACTTTTGATCTTGAGGTTGTGAGTTTAAGCTGCATGTTGGGTATAGAGATTACTTAAAAATAAAATCTTAATTAAAAAAAAAAAGCCTGAGTTAAAGTTATTTTCAGCCTAGAAGTCTACACCCACCCACCCAAACAAACCACTGATTACGTGTGAGGATAGGATATACACATTTTCATACATGCAAAATCTCAAAAGGTTATTCTTTTCACATATCCTTTCTCAAGAAATCGCTAGATGATATGTTCCACCGAATGAAGACATAAGCCAAGAAAGAACACAGTGGATCCAGGGAAGAGGGGATCCAACACCAGAGTAAGGCAAAGAGCCTCTCCAGGATGATGGTAAAATGAAGTCTCAGAAGATCTCAGATAACGTAGGTGATGTGGGAGACCCAGAAGTCACTATGTCAGTTAAGTGGGATGGAGGGCTGCAGGAAGGATGCTGTCGGGGGGAACAAAACAGAGCTACTAGATTATCTAACAGGTTTGGTCATATGAGAATTTTTAGTGAGAAGCATTCTCTAGAACTGTCGGTGGGTATGGAAACACAAGTTGTTCAGTGAAATCTGAGCAAATGACAAAACAGAGGCAATTATCAACTTCAGGACAAACTAAAAGACATCCAAGAAAGAAAATGCAATCACCATTCTTGACTCATCGGCAAACAGTATTTACAGTCCTTTTAATTATCACTGAATATGGATTTAGCCAGAAAATATGGTACAACTATGTTGGAGGTAGGGGAACGGGCAGAGGAAGAGCGCTAATCGCTTTGCCTGCAATGAAAAAAAAATCAATAGATAATATCTAACTCGATGACTAGAGAGGATCACATGCCGAGAAACTTGGAGGCAAATAGAAATAATTATAAAAGGTAAAAATGATTGTGTCTGTAAAATAGGATGGTGAGGGTGGGACAGAGCTGTGTGAAAATACTGTTGGTTTTTTGTTACAGGCTTTTGGGCACTACCTGACCTTTTAAATTATGTACATACATTGCTTTGATAAGTTAAAGTTAGTTTAAAAATATCAAGGGGCACCAAATTATTACACAGCTCACTTGCCCACATGTAGCATTACGGCTCTGCTTTTATGCTTGAAGGATTGAAGATGTGATCAGAGAGCTGGTCAGAGGACGGGTCATGAAGGGCCTTGTGTGCCAACCCAAAAAGCTTGAATTTTATTGTACAGGGAGTGGAGAGGCTTCAGGGATCTTAAACAATGGAATAATACAATCAGACACGCTCTCTGAGCATTAGCTTCCTAGACCATGTTGGCCTGGGAAGGACTATAATGCCACTTTTCCCCCGTCAACATTTTATTATGAACAATTTCAAATGTTTTAGTTACTAGCTTTAAATTTATATTGATTTATTTTACTATTTTTTATTCTACATTATTAAATAATTATAAATTAGTTAAATTTACTATGAAAATTTTTCAGAAAAATTGGCTTATGTGGTGAACATCCATTTGACTACCTAGATTCTACAATTAACATTTTACCATATTTGCCTTCTCACATAATGATCCATCTATCTATCCCTCTGTCCACCCATCAGTCCATCTGATATTTTTGATACATTGAGAGACATCAATATATTTCATCTCAACACTTCAAGGTGTATATCATTTATGAGAATTCTTTTTGCAGAAGGGGAAAGCATAGACTGTGGAATCAGACAGACCTGTTTCGATCTCAGATTATAATTTTGCTGTTAGATTATGCAACGTAACAGCACATTTGGGGGTCTTCATTTTAAAGAAAGAGTAGAATTATTGTTTATTCCTTGACTTTCACTAGCACAAAATTGTATCTACATTGGTATAACCTACTTTTTTTTTTAGTGTTCTTCAATAACTTAAACATCAATTTTTCCAGTTAAATAATTACCCCCGTGGGAATTACCAGTTTCCAATACTAGTGCTAGACTATTAGCCTTATATGTCAACCTAAGAGATCCTAGAACCTTGATCATTTTCTCTACCAAAGAGGAAGGAGTGCAGTCCTCTCAGTGAGACTCACCACCACTGTCCAACATACTGTCAGAGAGAATCTGCCTCATTTTCCTGTGAAATAAGCCTTAGATCTTAGAAGATGATAGCGTTTGCTCAGAACAGGAAATGAGCTCTTAGATGCCTTTGGGAACACTAATTGCAATAGGTTAATAATTTATCTTTAACAGTTTTCAACAAATATTCATTGAGGGAAATCTTATCAACATACTATAAACTTGCTTCTGGTTAACCCTGTCTACCACATGTTTAATAAATGGATTCAGCTTTAATAACTTCAGGAAATGGAAGCTTATTTATTCAACCACTATCTCTTGATTCTAGGATGCAGAGATGCAGGGAAATTGTCCTCAAGGTATACTCTGGGGACGCCTGGGTGGCCCAGATGGTTAAGCGTCTGCCTTCGGCTTAGGTCATGATCCCAGGATCCTGGGATCGAGCCCCACATCGGGCTCCTGGCTCAACAGGGAGCCTGCTTCTCCCTCTCCCTCTGCCTCTCCCCCTCCTCATGCTCTCTCTCTCCCTCTCTGTATCTGTGTCTCAAATGAATAAATAAAATCTTTAACAAAAAAAAAGGTATACTCTGTCTAGTGGGGAATAATACAAGCAAGAAAACTTAAAAAATATATAGTAGAGAGTGATAAATAGCATAACAGATGCTTAAGATGTAATAGGATCAAGGCACAGAAGTGGGACCAGCCTTTGTGGAGAGGAGGTTGCTGTCAGGGATCAAGGAAGCCTTTTAGAGAATGGCATACTTGTGTTGTAAAGGAAAGGCCTTGAGAAACCTCACCTGACATAACTTGCATTTTCAAACTGTTTTGTGTAATGGAAATGTCTTTTTATGTCTTCTTTTCATTTATTCAACATCTACTGGGGACTGCTCTGTGCCAGGCCCTGGCCATGGTTCTGAGAATACAGCCGTGAACTGGGCAGATCTTTGCTCACAGTCTAGAGGTGAGACAGACACTGAGGAAATAAGTGTAAGTGTGAAGAACATTGCTTTTTTTTAATTAAAGATTTTATTTATTTATTTGACAGAGAAAGAGAGAGAGAGAGTTCACAAGCAGGGGGAGAGGCAGAGGAAGAGGGAGAAGCAGGCTCCCAGCTGAGCAGGGAGCCCGATGAGGGGCTCGATCCCAGGACCCTGGGATCATGACCTGAGCCGAAGGCAGCTGCTTAACCGACTGTGCCACCCAGGCACCCCAGTGTGAAGAACATTGTGATAGACAAAGAGCAGGGTCTGTAGCAGAGGGGACAGCCCTAGCCCCGGGGGGAGGCATGAGCATACAGCTGAGCACTTAGATGTTTGCCTGGTCAGTGCGAGTTCTGTCTTCTCTTTGAAAGTGCGGTCATCCTCACGGTTATTCTGAATCCTCTACAGGGCCTACCCCAGGGACCAGGGATGTAGTTAGCAGCTCAGAACCACTGCCTGTTTGGGTCTTTCATGCTCGGGAAGGCACTTCTGGATCTTCACCATTCTGAAAATAATCTGTAGTTTCGTAGAGTGCCAGAGACAGAGTTCTGATTACATTCTTCCAAAGAGTTTTTACCGAGTGTTTAAAGTCTTGCCTGGTTAAGAAGGACATGAGACTATAGGTCCTGAAATCATTTAATTTCACATTGCAGAAGTTCTGTGCTTGAAACTCTAACTCTAGCCAGCAATCTTACAAATGCCCATCGTCGATCACTATAGGACAGATATTCACTGTAATTTTTATGGAAGGTGGGTAAGAGGTGCCATCACCAGCTGTCAAGGATGGTATATTATAGAAGCTCTTCAACTTACCAATTTTCACCTTACAAAATCAGACAGATATAACCAAAGTTGGCTTTCCAAAATCCCAGAGACAAAGATGTAGCAAGTAGATTTTAAAGCTTTATCCGGTAACTGTAACCAAGATATTAACAAAGATGAACCTCTTAGACTCTTGTCAGTGTCTCTGATTTTCCTGGAACCCCCATCAAGGAGTATAGCTGTGCTGATAGCCCCATGGCCATATTCCAACTTTACTTCTCAGGGATTCCAGTGTTAGCACTCAACCCAAACCTGCTCTTCCTCCAATCTTTCCATCCTGGTCAATGGCAGCTCGATGCTTCTAGTAGCTCAGGCCAACAATTTGGATGTGGTTTATGACTATTTTACTTTCTTCCACACTTGATACCCAGTCTGTCAGACAATCTTGTTGATTCCACCTTCAACATATATCTAGAATATGACTTCACCTGCTGTCATCCCAATCCAAGCCACCATCAATGTCTCCTGAATTATTACAATAGTCTCCTACTTTGAGACAGCATTTCTACCTTTGCCCCTTCCAGTCTTCTCAACAGAGCAGACAAAATGATTCCTTTAAAACCTCAGTCAGGTCATGTCATTCCTCTAATCAAAGCCCTTTGGTGGCTTCCATCTCACATAGTGTACATGTCAACTTCCTTACCATGGCCTCAAATGACCTGCATGATGGGAGCTCTTCCCCTCCCTCCACCTGCTCTCACCACATTGTCGTCCTAATGCATGTGGTACTTTCCCACCTCAAGAACTTGGCACTTGCTCTTCCCTTGGCCTCCATTTTTTCCTGCAGGGATCCTTCCCTCTCTGTCTTCAGTGCTCCGCTCAGATGCTGCTATATCATTGAAGCCTTCCCTAGCCACCATATAAGAATTAATGACATCCTTTCCCTCATCCCAAACCTTTCTTTTTCCCCTACTCTGTTGTTCTGCAGAGCATTGACCACAATCCAATAGACTATGCTTTGCTTGTCTATGTATTTATTGATTATCTCCATCTAAACTTTATGACAGAGGGACTTTATCTTGTTCACCTCCATATTTCTAGCACATAGAACTCTGCCCATCACCTGTATTTAATAAGCATTTGTTAGATAAATAATACATAAATTGTAGCTTTATTGCTATAAATGTTATTACTAATATTGTTATGATAATTCAGATTTTTCCTTTGTTAGCAGGCTAACTTCTATTCACCCTTCAAGACTCTACTTAGGAATTCCAAATTCCAAAAGGTTTTCCCTTCATCTTCAATACTGTGTTAGAAGTCTCTTTTCTGAGCTCCCATAGCAACACGAGCACGTCTCCATCAGAGCCCTCATCACGTGACAATGTCTGTTTACCTAGGGCACTTCCCTACCGCTGGCCTTTGAGTGGGGCATAGTATCTTTCATCTGAGCTTCCCAGGGCTTTGCACAATGTTTGGCACATGATAAGCCTATAGCTGTTCGAAGGAAGGAAGGAGAGAGGGATCAAGGAAAAAAGAGAAGGAAGGGATAAAAGGAAGAATGGATGGAAAATAGACTGTAATTTTCATTTCTAATTTTAAAAAAAAGAACCCTGGGGCACCTGGGTGGCTCAGTCAGTTAAGCATCTGCCTTCGGTTCAGGTAATGATCTCGGGGTCCTGGGATCAAGTCCCACGTCAGGCTCCCTGCTCAGTGGGGAGCCTGCTTCTCCCTCTGCCTCTGCCCCTTCCCTCTGCCCATGCTGTCTGTCTCTCTCTCTCAAAAAAATAAATAAAATCTTTTTAAAACATTTAAAAGCAAGCAAATAAATAAATAAAAGCATCCTTTACAAATTCAGTTCACACACTTGAGGAATAATGCAGACCTTTTTTTTTCATTAAGATTTTATTTATTTATTTGACAGAGAGAGACACAGCGAGAGAAGGGACGCAAGCAGGGGGAGTGGGAGAGGGAGAAGCAGGTGTCCTGCTGAGCAGAGAGCCCGATGTGGGGCTCAATCCCAGGACCCTGGGATCATGACCTGAGCCAAAAGCAGACCCTTAACCGACTGAGCCACCAAGGTGCCCCCAGGCCTCCTTTTAAAAAAAATTGTGCTAAAGTACACAGAACAAAAACCTTACCATCTTAACAGTTCAGTGGCATCAGTACATTCACATTCTTTTTGTTTTTAGTATATTCACGTTTTTGTGCGACCATTACCACCATTCATCGCCAGAATGCTTTCATCCTGTACCACTGAATCTCTGTACCTGTTAGACGCTAACTCCCCTTTTTGCCCCCTTCCCCCAGCCCTTGGCAACCACCATTCAATTTTCTGTCTCTAAGACTGTGACTACTCTAGGTACCTCGTATAGGTGGAATCACACAGTACTTGTTCTTTTATGACTGGCTTATTTCACTTAGCATAAAGTCCTCATAATATCCACATTGCAGCATGTGTCAGAACTGAATTCCTTTTTAAGGTGGAATAATATTCTGTTGAATGTATATACCACATTTGTTTATCCATTCATCTGTCCTTGGGCACTTGGGTTGTTTCCACCTTTTGGCTATTGTGAGTAATATTGCTATGAGCATGGGTGTCCGAAAGTTCTTGCTTTCACTTCTTTTTCATATATACCCAGCAGTGGAGTTGCTGAATCATATGGTAATTCTAATTTTAAATTTGGGGGAACTGCCATCCATTTTCAATAGCAGCTGTACCTGTTTACATTCCCATAATAGGCACAAGAGTTATAATTTCTCCATATCTTCACTAACATTTTTTCGTTTCTTTCCTTCTCTTTTTTTCTTCCTGTCTTTCTTTCTTTCTTTTAATAGAAGCCATCCTAATGGGTGAGGTGCTGCAGAGTTCTTAAAATCTAAGTACATCTGCAAATACATTTAAGCTCCCAGTAGTGCGTCTTTAGCCTGCAAGGCAGCCCGTGGTACTGAGGTGAACTTCTGGAATTTGTTCAGCTGCATAGACACTTATTCCTCTCTCCCCATCTGCTTACTCCTAGCAGAGCCCTGCCAGCCACTTTTGAGTGGCTTCAGTGGTATAAATTCTCATGATTCCTCGTGCCCAGCTGCCCAGCAGCATTCAATATTTACTTCGAACCTTACTCTCCTCTCTTCACAAAAGGCGATCGAGGAGGAACTATACGTGGTTTACTTGCAGGAAAGAGATAGCATAAAGATAATAAGCAGGCTGGGTGAGTTATAAAGTAAGAGAGTGGGGCAGATTCTATAGAGCCCTTGTGTGCCAGCAGCAAAGCTGAGTGAAGGAACATCTGGAAAGCCCCTTCCCCCAGCCACATCCCACATCACCCCATCAGCCCATCACCCCTGGAGTCCAGCTCTGTTCTTAGGAAGCTTTGGTTAACACCGAACATCACTTCTCCCTTATTGCAGACAATTCTAAAATATTTCCAAAAACTTATGTTCAGGGAGCTATGATTCAAACATTTTAATTTCACAGTTTTTTAGAAGATTTTATTTATTTGAGAGAGAGAGAGCACAAGCAGGAGAGTGGCAAGCAGAGGGAGAGGGAGAAGCAGGCTTCCTGCCGAGCGGGGAGTCCAGTGCGATGTGGGGCTTGATCCCAGGAACCCGGGATCATGACCAGAGCCGAAGGCAGATGCTTAACCAACTGAGCCACCCCAGGCCCCTCATTTCACAATTAACTGTTACTCTGGGCAAGTCAGTAAACCTTACTACACCTGTTTTCTCAGCTATGAAATGAAATTATTGGACAAGAAGTCTTTAAGGACCTTATCAGCTCAAAATAATTTTGATTCTAAAACTTCCAATGATCCAAAAAACATTTCCTTTTATTTTAGAAATGTTTCATATATATCAAAGCAGTTGTCTTATTCTGCCCTCAATGGCGACCTCATTTATATTGAGTAACTCTGAAAACTCAGAATCAGATGCTTGTTGCTATTTATTCGCTGCCAGAATATTGTAAATGTGTGTGTCTGCATTTGCAGAGAGCTGTAACTTCTCAGTCATTTGCCCTCTTGCCTGCCACCGCCTCCAAATGTTTCTTTTCTAAAAGCACACACAAAAATGTCACTGGATTAGATATAATTATAAAATGCTACCTAGAAGCAAACATTATATCAAGTGTGTGCTCGGTAGTACTCAAAAGCTGTAATTGCTCATGTATCACTCCCTTTTACTCACTCACTGTCAAATTCACTTTGCAAACAATGTAAAAAGAGACAAAATTCAGAAATGTCATCTCCCACAGTGTCACCATGGTAGAAAGGGATTGAGCCTGTTATTGTTATGATGTTTTTATGGGTTTTCCAGCCTGTTGAGAACCATTTCAGGATGTTGAGTCAAGCAATGTGAAATCTGGGATCACCCAGTTGTTTCTGACACACTTTCAGTTGATGTCGTCAGGCATTTCTTAGCGTAAGCCAGTGCCCACCTATTAGTCATGTTCATTTTCATCAATTTTTTTAAAAATAAAAATAGTTTATTGAAAATAACTCTTTATACCTGCTCATTCACTCATTCTGTATTCTGGATAAACTTTAAAAAAAAAGTTAAGGGGCACCTGGATGGCTCAGTCAGTTAAGCACCTGACCTTTGGTTTTGGCTCAGGTCATGATCTCATGGGTTGTGGGTGGGGGTGGGGGGGCTGGGGGGGTGAGGTGGGGTTCCATGCTCAGTGGGGAGTCTGCTTGAAAGATTCTCTCCCTCTGTCCTTCCCCCACTCGCTCTCTTGGGCTCTCTCTCTCTCAAATAAATTAATTAATTTAAAAAAAAAAGGTTAAACATGTTGCCCTTGAGTTGTTGTATATGCTCTGATTTATCAGTAGTTGTTACCACATGCAAAAGAGAATCTCATAGATAATTCTTAGTTTTTAAACCCCTTTAACACTTACTTTGGCAGCATACAGTGTACAGGATAGATACAAATCAAGTAACTTACTTTAATGATTCTGAAATGAGGTTTGCAGTTTCTCTATGTTAAAAGTCCATGCTATCAATTATATCATTTGAATTTCAGTTGCAGGAAACAAATCACCACCTATTTTAAGCAGAAGAGCATTTAATTCAGTTGGGGAATTATTAGGGAGGCTGATAGGAGTGGGATAAGCTGGGTTCTTTTTTTCTTTTCTTTTCTTTTCTTTCTTTCTTTCTTTCTTTCTTTCTTTCTTTCTTTCTTTCTTTCTTTCTTTCTTTCTTCTTTCTTTCTTTCTTTTTTTAAGATTTTATTTATTTGTCAGAGAGAGAGCACAAGCAGGGGGAGCGGCAGGCCGAGGGAGAAGCAGGCTCCCCACTGAGCAAGGAGACCAATGCGGGACACAGTCCCAAGACCCCGAGATCATGATGTGAGCCCAAGGCAGACACTTAACCGATTGAGCCACCCAGGCGTCCCAAGCTGGGTTCTTTCTAATGACCCCCAGAACATCACCACTGAACAGTTGGGAAAGTAGGGTATGGGAGTTTGCTCTGGAAGGTTTAAGATGCACCAGTGAGGGCGCCTGGGTGGCTCCATCAGTTAAGTGACTGACTCTTGATTTCAGCTCAGGACACAATCTCAGGGTCCTGGGATCAAGCCTGAGTTGGGCTCTGTGCTTAGCAGGAAGTCTGCTTCAGGATTCTCTCTCTCCCTCTGCCTCTACCCTGCACTCGCACTCTCTCTCTCTCTCTCTCTCAAAATCAATCAATCAATCAATCTATCTATCTTAAAAAAAAAAAAGAAAGAAAGAAGAAGAATGCACTACTGACTGTGATCCAGGCAGGGGTCAGGAAGCTGCCCCTGCAACTGCCCTTTGACATTTATGAAGCTAGTCTCTCTGGACACCAGGATGCTGTTGCAGAAAACACAGTGATTCCATGACCATGACTGTCAGCAGCAACACCTAAGAACTCAAGAAGGTGGTACTGACCCCTTCTGCTTTCCAAATCTTGCATAATGCACTGAGTTGGTATGATCTATTTCACACCCAGAACCAGCTGCAAGGGAGTATGAGAAGTGTGAGATTTTTTTTTTAACACAGATAATCATTAATTGTTATTGTCATAAGTATTACAAAGGCAAAACGCAGAATATAAACAACACATAACAGGGTGGTCTGACTTCGTTTGCAAGGGCCAGAGACATTTTTTCTCCTGTATTTTTATAACAAATTACACATTCTCTTCTACACGTTATCTTTTTCATTTAATAGAGTATCTTAATATGTATCAACATCTTAATATGTATCAACACCTAATGAGCTTTTACATTCTTCTTTGTTTTATGACTGCAACGCATTCTACAGTATAAATGTACATAATTCATCTTACCATTCCTCTTTCCATGGACATTTGGGCAGTATCCAGTCATTTGCTATCACAAATAATGCTGCGATGAATGGCCTTGTTATTTACGTGATTTCCCATGTGTAGAAGAGTAGCCATAGGATGAATCCCTAAAAGTAGAACTGCTCAGTCAGTGGTCATATTGTTTGTCATTTCGTTGTTCTTGTTGTTATTTGTGATTTTTTAAAGAAAAAATATTTTATTTTATTAATTAGTTCATTTTTTGAACTAAAAAGCTAATACACACACAGGGTAAAAAGATAAATAAAAAGGAACAAAAAGGTAGATCGTGGAAAGCAGCTTTCCTTCATAATTCATCCAGAAATATTCTATGTATATATAAGCACATAGACACACGTGTATCCATATACACCCACACACAACATATGAACATATAAATTAATATGCAGAATTTCTCTTCTTTGGGCTGATTTTTTTTTTCTGCATATGGTCTATGGGGGTCAGGGGAGTTTTGCTAAGACATAGAGACCCCAGGCTTCTGTGTAGCATTGGGTTAGAAACAAGCCTTCAATACTGTCTCATCATTTCCTCTTTAGTGTCCATGTGTGGTCTTTCCCTGTGCCTGTGCGGTCACTCTGCAGGCGAGGATGACTATGGATGTGGGCCTTCCACAGTCCATGGCCTCAGGTTTTCTAACAAGGTCTTCTATGCTTTGTGCAGAGTAGTCAACATGGGGTCCATCTTCTCCATAAACTGACAGATTCCCTCTGCCCCTCTCCTGGTTGAATCTTCTGTTTCGTGTGGCCCATATATTTTTTCTTGCTTTCCTCCCTTCATTTGATGGAGCATGTTTTGCAACAGTTTTCTGGAAAAGGGTCCATGGAGGGTAAATATTTTAAGATCTTGGGTGTCTGAAAATGTTTTTATTCTACCTTCCCACTTGATTGATACAGTAACTAGATACAGAATTCTGGATGAGGAATATTCTTCCTTCAGCTTTGAAGGCTTTGCTCCATTGACTTATGGTTTTAAGTGCTTGCTGTTAAGAAATCTGAAGTTCTTCATGTGATGGAAGGATTTCCTCTTTGTTCCCAGTGAAATTTCATGATGACGTGCCTCTGCGTGAGTCTCATTTTCATCCATTCTCTTAGGCATCCTGTGGGCCCTTTCTTCTGGAAACCCTGAGTATTCTCTTGAATTATTCATTGCTGCTTTCTTCTCCTCTGTTATTTAGATGTTGGATCTCCTCGTTGGGCTCCACTTATCATTTCTCTCCTATTTTCCTTCTTGTGGTCTTTTTGCTCTGTTTTCTGGGAAATTTCCCTGACCTCTTCTAGAATTTCTTTTGCATTTTTTTCATTGCTGTTGTATCATGTTTTCAATTTTAAAGAGCTCTTTTGTTGTTGTTCTTTGAATTTTTTCATACCATTCGTTGTGCAGACTCTTCTCATTTCCCTAAGGATATTGATACAGTACTTTTAAAATATGTTTTGTTTTTCCTAAAAGGACTCTTTCTTCTAAGTTGCTTTTTTTCTATTTCTTTGCTTTGATCTTTATCTTCCATGTTAGAGTCTTTCCTTAGATGTCTGGTAATTAGTTGTCTGTTCCCGATTTTAAAGTGAGGGACTAGGGGGTGCCTGGCTGGCTCAATTGGTAGAGCATGCAACTCTTTTTTTTTTTTTTTAAGATTTTATTTATTTATTCATGAGAGACAGAGGAGGAGAGAGAGAGAGAGGAGAGAGAGAGAGAGAGAGGAGAGAGAGAGAGAGAAGCAGAGGGAGAAGCAGGCTCCCAAGGAGCAGGGAGCCCGATGCGGGACTCGATCCCAGGACCCTGAGATCATGACCTGAGCCGAAGGCAGACACTTAACCATCTGAGCCACCCAGGCGCCCGAGCATGCAACTCTTGATCTTAGGGTTGTGAGTTCAAGCCTCATGTTTGATGTAGAACTTACTTAAAAGAAAATTTTTTTTAATGGGGCACCTGGGTGGCTCAGTCAGTTAAGTGCCTGCCTTTGGCTTTCTAGAGTCCCTGGATTGAGCCTATATTGGGCTCCCTGCTCAGTGGGGAGTCAGCTTCTCCCTCTCCCTCTGCCCCTCCCCACACTTGTGTTTTCTCTCTCTCAACAAAATCTTAAAAAAAAATTCTTTTTAATAAATTTAAAAATAAAATAAAGGACTAATTTTCTGGGGTATTGGAATTTTTCCATGTGGTGTTAGGGGTGTGACCTACACAGATGTGTGCATTTCAATACTGTATATAAATTATAACCCAAAAAAATACCTATTAGAAAAACTAAAAACAAGTGAGAAATGAAAACACTAGAAGCTCTGATGGAAATTACCAAGCTACAGTTCTACCTTTGGGACATCTGGGTGGACTGTTTGTTGATATAGGACCCAGCCCTCAGTGGGATCTAGCATTCCTGTTCTGATACTCTTTTACCTTCATAGAGAATAAACCTGTAGACTTTGCTAGGATAAAGGAGGGCCATTACCCAGCAGTGTCAATGGGGAAGGAGTCCTAAGGATGAACCTGCTTCTTAAATATCTTTTACCCATTCCTCCTTATTTCAGCATGATGTCCCCTCGCTTCGACTGCAGTATTACTAATACAATGAGTTCTTGAACCTTTTGAGATGCTGCAATGTAAATTATTTTTTCCTCTGCTTTCTCACTGCCAGTCTCTAGCTTCCAAAATATTATTGTTCTTGCCTCTTGTTTTCCCAGCCCCAGAAGGCTTTTGTCTTTTTTAAAAAAATAAATCTCTTTATTGTACTTTTTGTTGGGTTTCAAGAGGAAGCAAAGTTAGATGTATGTAGTAAATCAATTATCTTAACTCAGGAGTCAGGAAATCAGAAATGTACTTTTTAACCCTCCAGCTTCTGCTGTACATAACAAGTTTGTACTCTCCAGCTTCTGCTGTACATAACGAGTTTGTACAAAGGTGGCCATAACGAGTTTGGAGTAGATGCTAAAAGCAACTTCCCAAAGCTGTCATGGTCCACCCTTTTGGCCACTCAATGTCTACACATACTCTTCTTCTTTTTTTTTTTTAATAAAGATTTTATTTATTTATTTGACAGAGAGAGTGAGAGAGCACAAGCAGGGGGAACAGTAGAGGGAGAGGGAGAAGCAGGCTCCCTTCCAAGCAGGGAGCCTGATGCGGGGCTCGATCCCAGGACCCTGGGATCACGACCTGAGCCTAAGGCAGACGCTTAACCATCTGAGCCATGCAGGCGCCCCTACACATACTCTTCTACTCCGACTTTAATTTCTAAGCAATAATAGCGATCCAAACATGCTTTCACTGAACAAAATGGAAAGATCTTTGTGGAAAGGAAAACATGCTCAGTATCTCTCTGAAAGGAAGAGTAAAAAGTCCCCTTCCTTGGACCTCTCTCTGGGTAATGTTCATTCATCCAGTTCTGGAGCCATCTCTCCTGGATATCCTGTAACTTAAGAACTAAATTATAAAATTAACAACCAACCATATGCCTTATAGGACATAGTAAGGGAGAGGGGGTACTGGTTATCTCTAATTATATGTGTGTTAGAAGGAAAATATGGGTGCCTGCTGTAGTCCTACTTTCTGCATCTAGTCACGAGGCCGCAGTTGGTATTTATAATTTCCTTCCTTTGTACCAGAAATTCATCTGTTTGGAGTTCATTTTGTCTGTTAATTCAATTAGTGGCAGGGTTAGACATTTCAGACTGCCAACAAAAAATTTTTAAATGGGTCCTCCCTTATCCTTTGTTATTTTCAAAATGCAAATCTCCAGCCTCTGGCTTTGCAGGGATAGTGTTGATATTACTGATTCCTGTGAAGAGAAAAAAGCAAATGGGTCATGTGTTGTACTTTTCTGTGTAGACGAGAGCCCTGGGTGAAAATCAGCTTGACAGCTGAGCACTTGTAAGAAGATAGGCAAAAATGGATTCATTTGCCAATGGAAGGAAGATGGACTTGCCTTGGATTGAAGGCTAGAAAGTTGTAAGATTCCCACTGTCATACAAATAGTGAAGATTGACCTTGTGTTCAGGAAAATCACCAGCCTCAATCAAGAGATGGTCAGCAGGGATAATGACAAGCACAATTAAGGTAGTCCTCAAAAAGCAGTTTGGGAAGGGTAATAAAATTTTTTGGTGTCCTCCTTCCTCCCTCATCAGCCTCAGCTTTCCCTGCTCTCCCTGGCCTGTATTGCATTTGTAACCAATCTCTGCTAAAACATTAACTATTTATAAATATGTCTTCTGATAAAAGATTGATATAACCCCTTCAAGAGATAGTTGCATTTCAATAGAGTATTCATCAAAATGGACATTTCACAATTAAAAAGAGTAGAACTTTACTGATAGAATAGATGATGGGATTAATCTACACCACACCCACTTCGATTTTGATTTTTTTTTTTTTTTTAGAGAGAGAACGTGGGAGATGGGAGAGTAGGAGGGGCAGAGGGAGAGAAAAGAGAATCTTTTTTTTTTTTTTAAAAGATTTTATTTATTTATTTGAGAGAGAGAGAGAATGAGAGATAGAAAGCACGAGAGGGAAGAGGGTCAGAGGGAGAAGCTGACTCCCTGCTGAGCAGGAAGCCCGATGCGGGACTCGATCCCGGAACTCCAGGATCATGACCTGAGCCGAAGGCAGTCGCTTAACCTACTGAGCCACCCAGGCGCCCAGAGAATCTTTTTTTTTTTTAAGAAAAAGCTCTCAAGAGTAAAAGGAGTCCTGACAGCGTTGCCCATGAGGGCCTCTAGGGTTGGTCTTTTATAGAAAGCTAACCCAGCAACTTAAATCATTTTAACATTTCTACTGATAAATCACCATTGAGTAAGGACTAGTGATAACACCTTCAATGACTTACTTCCCTTTTAGGGTCTGGTTATTTCTTGTTGGTCACAGGTGATCATCATAAAGATACCCACGCCACAAGACCCACCCCACAGGCCTAAGGCAGTATGGTCCTCCACCCCACACGCCTAGGGTAGGGTGGTCCAATTTGTCCCTTATCTCTGGTTTCCCCACACCTCCACATTTTTGGGATTTCTCTGAGCCTGATCACATAGCCCCATATCTCTCTCTCCCTACCTAGCCCCGCCTGTCCCTTACTCAGTGACCTAAGCTGAAACCAAGATTTGGATGCCCAACCAACTGTGCCACCCAGGCATCCCAGAGGGAGAGAATCTTAAGCAGGCCCCATGCCCAGTGTGGAGCCTGATGTGGGGCTCCACCTCACAACCCTGAGACCATGACTTGAGCCAAAATCAAGAGTCAGAGGCTTAACTGACTAAGCCACCCAGGCACCCCATACCCACTTGATTTTGACAAAAGTATCCACTAGCTTATAAAACAATTTCACTGAATTGATCTGTAATATAGATTATAATTAGTGGTGGGGAAAGGTTATATCCACGTCTCCTGACATCTGGACCACATTCAGACTCTATTGTCATTGAGCTCAAAGGTGGCTTTATTAATTTATAGTTCTGTTATTACCAAGCCCAGAATATGTGGGCAGTGGTTAACTTGGATGTTTAAGACATAGCACTCTAGTCTGTCAATGATGAAGGATAGCTGGAAGAAAGGCAGTCAGGAACAAGGGGCCTCCCCACCCTAAGAGGAAACCACCCTGAAAAGGATTTTACACCACCAGGGAAGGAGCCCTCCACCCTTTCTCATGTGAGATAGGTGACAAAAACCTGATTGGATGACAGGTGTAGGGAGGGTTAATCAAATTAAAACAGCCATCCAACAAGCCCATAAAACCCCCTTAGGGGTTTTTAAAAAACTTAAACTCCAGTGGCAGGGCGCCTGGGTGGCTCAGTCGTTAAGCATCTGCCTTCGGCTCAGGTCATGGGGATCGAGCCCCGCATTGGGCTCCCTGCTTGGTGGGGAGTCTGCTTCTCCCGCTTCCCCTGCTTATGTTCCCTCTCTCTCTGTCGAATAAATAAATAAATAAATAAATAATCTTAAAAAAAAAAAAAACTCCGGTGGCAACCCTCTGGTGTCCCCTCCCTCTTCAGGAACTTTGTACTATCACTTTGCTATCGCTCAATAAACCTTTCTTTGCTGCCCACCACTCTGTCTGGTCTACCTCTTCGTTCTTTGAAGTGGTGTGACCAAGAACCGTAAGCACTTAGAGGGGAGGAAATCCTGTAACATCAGCACAGGTTATGTCTCAAACCATCCAACCATCTTCCAAATTCATATCTGGTCACTAGGAGAATTGGCTCAGGAACCAATGGTAATGTTCCCTGGTCCCTTTTATCTAGCAATTTAAAAACACCTTTTGGTGCCATTTTCACATTGGGAAACTCTTCAGCAAGTTCAAGTTGAATGACCAGTGCATTTTAGGTATTACCAGGGGAGTAGGAATTACTGACCCCTTCAGGGTCCTTCTAGCTGGACTAAGAATCAAACTGAGATGAGACAGATTAATAGGAGAAAATAAAATTTAGTAGTGTGTGTACAGGGAATCCACACAGACGTGGATATTACAAAACAGTTAAGCAAAATGAGGTATATATGTCCTCCTGAACTGAGGAGAAGGAGCAGGGATCTAGGACTTCAGAGGAAAGGAATGCAATTTATAGGAATATGAAAAAGAGTAAGTATTTGGTAAACAAATGTTTGCTGGGCCATCCAGAAACAATAGGACATAGAGAGGACTTGGATCAAATAGCCGTGCTAGGTTCCTCCCTGTTTACCACACCAATGTGTGGTAAACAGGGAGGTGACTTCATATCATAATGTAGTTATTTATGGTGATAACTCTCTTCCTGGAGCAAGTGCTCTATCTAAATTCTTTTAGACAGTTGATGGGGAGATAAAGGGATCTAACTGAACCTGCTGGGTTTTTATTGCTTTTTAACTCAAAGTAGTCTTCATGTCAAAGTGGCCCACCTTGGTCAAATCAAAGAATGCCTCAGAGACAGAGCAGAGACTGGGCTCAGGTCCTCTCAATCCTGACCCTAAAATCTAGCATTCTTGGGCTGCCTCTAAAAAGAAAGAAAAGCTCAAACTCTATGCCTCTTGAGTAGCATACCTTGCAGGAATGCAGAGGGAGGGTGCTTACTGATAGGAAGATGCTTACTACAAAGACTGGCGAAGACTGGATCAAGCCAGTGCTGACCTTTCACTGACTGCCCCCCTCATTATAATACTAAAATCACCCAGGCGTGGAGATTTAACATGATAATTAGACATGCAACACATGAAGAAGCATGAACTTTAAGTGTGCAGGTGCTAATAAATCCCCGCCTCTAAATGCTTAGATGGGGCTCCCACCTGTCTTTTAAAAACTCTCCCTGACCTCTGCTCGGGGAGTCAGCCTGAGAATTTTCCCTCTGTGCTGTCTCCCTTGTACTGAGCAAAAGCCCTGATAAAGTCTTGCCTGGAACTCCCACTGGGCTTGTCAATTTCTACTGCTTGGAGAGCCTAAGGAGGACCCCAGTTGGGTCCTTCAGTCCTTAGATTCAGTATCTACTAATTTGGAATTTGTGATCTTTTGACTTTTCCTTTGTGCTATCTATGAGAATAAGATTTATTAAACAGTTGACTAAAAGGAGAAGTTTTCAGAAGGAAATAATAAAAGGATTTTAGAGAATGAATGCTTTTCATAGAAACAATTGATATGCTAATCGAAATGAATGCCACTTACCTGTTAATTGTAACAGTCTGCAAGGTCCTTCCCTTGAAATGCTTTATTAGCTTTAAATGTAGTTATTTTAAGTGCTCAGTTAATTATGTTACACCTCTATAGCTATGTTTATAATTCATACCTGCCCCCCCCCCCGCCCCTCCGTCCCCAAACAAGCAGTTCAAAAGGCGGGATTTTACCAAGAGCTAAGAAATGAGATCATGTGCCACAGAGCCCATAGTGAAGAAAACCTTGATCCTTGCTCAGGAAGAAAGGGGCTGGTAGCAGCAGTAAAAAGCTTTCAGTAGGAAGGAAGCAAATGACTTGGGTAAAGTATCTAGATCATCTGTCAAATAACAAACCAGAGGAAATTGTGGGGTGGGTCAGGAAAAAGGTTAGCTGAAAAGACCTTCAAAATAGATGTGAACAACCTAATAGGAGTGAGTGTGCTTGTGGGTTTGGGTTCCCGGGAGCTGGATGTCCGTTGAATGTGAGAAAATGGACCGTATAAGAATTTTAAAAACCAGGGAGATCCATGCTTTTGAAAGCTTCTGGCCATTTTGTAATCTTTAAACCTTGCAGAAAAGGTTGTTCCCAGAAAAACGGAATGCAGGAATCTGGAGCAGGTTTACTCTGAAACTGGCCTTTAGAATGGAGACATATTAACATGAGTCTAGTGGCAGAATGGGATGAGAACCCTGCTTTACTGTATGGAGATTCTACCAGTAAATACTGTCTGTCATCTTGATCTAAGTATTTTTTTTCAAAAAGCATTTGCTTTTTTCAACTTGAAAGTATACCTGTTGGCACCTTTTAAATAGAGGTTTTATTAAGAGGTGAAGTCAAAAGGCTGAGGGCCCCGGGCCAGCCTGGGGATGTTAGGAGTCTTCCTCAGCCCGGCAGGCAGAAGCTCTGGCTGAGGAATTGTAAAAAATAAGGATTAAATTTACAAAACACATATGAATTTATTTAAAATGTAGGTAGCTCAATCTACAGAAATAAAGTTTTAAAATTAAAAAACAAGAAAAGTCTAAACAAAAACCATTGTAATTGCTGTAGCTAGGTGCATGCTTTGCTCAGCGAATGTGCACATTGGCATTCAGTACCAGGCCCCATGCCAAGGAGTTGGGGAGGGGAGAGACTGAGGGAAACCAGGACACTTGCTTGTTAAAATGTTTACTAAAGAAATAAATTTAATAAATAAATTAGGGGAAGGAGAGACAGAGGATTCCTTCTGTTTTTCCTCACTGTTCAGGTCCAGGAGTTGCCACTCACTTCTGTTATAGAAACAACTATTGATAATACTAGAAATTAACTTAATTATGTTCACTGCATTTAAAAAATAGTTAAAATGTATGATTTTCCACTTGGGATGATTTGTTTGGCCCTGACATGTTACTGTTACCAATCTGCTTGCTTGTTCACAAATGTCTCTCCCCCTGCTCTACTGGAAGCTCCTCAGGGGGTAAATTTTCATCCTCACAACCCTCAAGATGCTTTGCTTTTTTTTCCATTCCCTATAAATCAGCCATAGATATCTTTGGATAGTCCTCTGATGTTGCCAGTCCTGGAGGCATTGTTTTAGTATTAGAAATTGCTGGAAGGTAGCCAATGTCCCAACTAGCAAAAATAAGCCAGCATTTGGAATGGCCACTTAGACATTATTTCTTGATACTCTTGAACTCTTGAACCACGAACAAGGAATTATAATGAAAATGCAAAGGTGACCACGTTTTCGGGGGAGTATGCCATGGTGTAGATGAAAAGAAGGCCTTCTTTGTTTATTGCCCCACCACCATTGCTTATGACATCTGCTAACAGATGCCAGAAACCTGGAGATCGGCAAGCCCATGCTTTTGGAAAGCATTCTATTAACACCACTGTCTCTAGAACATAAAGGAAATAATTGCATTTCAAAAACAGACCATGAATAAATACAATCATGTACTCTTTTCACTGCTTGAATCATTTTCAACTTGGAAATAGAGATAATGAATGCTGGTAGGGGAATTACACCCAGTTCTGAAATGGTGCAAATCAGATTGGGCACAAATCTGAAGGGTTTGAATGGCTTTCAGAACCTCCAACTGATTATCCTGGAGGAAGCAGGGCCATATGGAAGCCCAAAGACAATTTTATCAGGTAAATCAAATTGGTAGAGGAGTTAATTATAGCAGTAAATATTGCTCAGAGTACTGAGCTCTGGGAGCCATGCTGGATGGTACTTCATGTCTCTCACCCATGCCCAGCCAAAATGGCTGTGTGGGTCTTTCATTAAGAGTGATAGTAATTTGATTTTCTCCCTGTGTAGCTAGAGTGACTATTTAAACTACAATATTTGGAGGAGAACTGATAAAGTCAGCAAGCCCTTTCAGTATTTCCTTTTTAATTTCCCTTGGCTGCAAAGCTCCTTGCTTCCCAATACCACCACCTAATTATTTTGGTAAGAGCTTCACACTTGCTTCAAGTTTGATCCCTTCAGGCTTGCTGTTCCTTTGATGCATTATGAGTCATCTGAGAGCACTGTTCTCACATCACTCCCCCAACAGGAAACTATAGAACCATTGCCTGTTGCAGGGGTTTTCAAAGTCTGGTCCCTGAACCAGCAGTATCAATGTCACCTGGAACTACTTAGAAATGCAAATTCTGGGCGCCTGGGTGGCTCAGATGGTTGAGCGTCTGCCTTCAGCTCAGGTCATGATCCCAGGGTCCTGGGATCGAGTTCCGCATCGGGCTCCCTGCTCCTTGGGAGCCTGCTTCTCCCTCTGCTTCTCTCTCTCTCTCCCTCTCTCTCTCCCTCTGTCTCTCATGAATAAATAAATAAAATCTTAAAAAAAAAAAAAGAAATGCAAATTCTTTGTCTCCATCTTAGATTTACCAAACAAGAAACTATGAAGATGATGAAGATGGGCCCCAGCCCATTTTGGTTTAACAAGTCCTTTAAGTGATTCTGATTCATGCTAAGGGTTGAGAACCAGTGGCCTTTTGGATCAAGTGGAACCTCTTTTTCTATCCTTCTCTTCCATTCATCTATTTTGGCTTACAGGTTCAGTTCTGCTGCTATCTAGTAAGCACCTATTCTGCATTGGGGATTTACATTTGCTCTCTGGATAACTTGAAACCTAACTTGTCAGATTCCGTATTGCACAGTGGAGTGGAGGAGGTTCAGGACAGGTTTCCCCAAAATGTGCCACTTTGGCAGGTATACTGTTTTGAGCTGAAGGCAATCAAGACACTTCAGGCTCAAGAGAAATTTTGCCCCTTCCTTAACTACCTAGAAGAATCTAAATTGGGTGTCTTTTCCAGAATCAGAGTTATTACCAGAAATAAGTTTTATCTGATTGACCCATCTGTTTGGCAGGACAAACATCTGATTACCAAACATCTGCTGTTTTTATTGACCTGTGAATAGCCTTCCTCCCCTTTGAAGCCCTAGGCTCCTATCCTATTCTTAGGTCATTATGGCATATATACCTCATTTCACCATTCTGTTTTCGAATCTCTCATGTATGTGAGGTTCCCATATGTATGAAATTAAGTTGGTTTTTCTTCTTTTAATCTTTCCCACGTCAATTTAATTCTCAGACCAGCCAGAAGAATCTTTGAAGGTTAGAGAAAAATTTTCCTCCCCAACAACTAAGTTTTTTATTTATTGGCAATATCAAGGAATAAGATGTTTCGTGTGTATGAAAGAAAGAAAATCCCATATGACCAAGCCATATTCTTTTATATGCCAAAATGTTAAAAACTGGTAAAGATTTTTGCATGAAGTATTCCTGTATTAATTAACTTCTGCTGGGTAACAAATTATATCCCACATTAGAGGTTTAAAACTACAAACATTTATTATCTCACAGGGTCTGTCAATCAGGAATCTGGGTTCAGCTTAGCTGAGTGCCTTGGTCTCAAGGTCTCTTACAAGAACCCATTCAAGGTGTCAGCAAAGCTGTTGACTTCCATATTCACTCATGGGTTATTGGCAGGATTCCTTGTGGGTGGTTGGCCTGAGGGCCTCAGTTCCTCACTGGATGTTGGCCAGAGGCCTCCCTCAGTTCCTTGCTCTTTGCCACAAGCAGCTCACAACATGGCAACAGGCTTCCCTCAGAACAAACAACAAGGGAAACTAGAGTGGGCAAGCAAGATAGAAGCCACAGTCTTTCTGTAACCTGATCTTGGATGTGACATCCCATCATCTTTGCTGTATTCCATTAGTTAGAAGCAAGTCACTAGGTCCACCTGGCTCATTCTTAAAGTACTTGGACTCTTCCCTACATGTCTATAACAAATCCTATACTCTAAGGTTGGTTTTTTATTTGTTTGTTTTACTAGAAAACATGATTTTGAATTCTCTGCCATCCATTCCTTATTTTTTAAAATTCCCAAAGGGACTCTATTGTAGCAGGTATGTGGACTAGCATTTGAGAAACACTAGTCTAGAGCTATGGTTCTTGAAATTTCAGTGTCTATAAGAATTACCTGGGAACATGTTAACTGTACATTCCCAGCCTTCAACCCAAGAAAGTCTGGTTCAGAAGGACTGGGTGGTGAACTGATGGCTTCGTGAGCACAACTTCACATCCTCACATCCTCCTCCAGCCACTGCCATGGAGACCAATTCTATGGCTTCCACAGTTTCATGCAGGTGTGACTTATGGCACCACTTATGGCACCATGCACTGGGCCTGTGTATCTGTACCTCTCACTTTTTGTTCCAGAGGTTCTCTGAACACCAGGGTGAGGGATGCCCAAAGGAACCACTCATCATTTTACTTGATGTACTCTCATGTATTCATCATAGCTGATTTTTTTATTTGGATAGTGAATTTTTACAAACATTTTTCACAGATTTTATACACATATTTAGATTGTTAGAATTCAGATGATAAGGGACACCCACAATTGTGGAACCCTTCGATAATCCCAAGGACTTCTGCATCCTTGTATTCCATTAGATTTTATTTTCTTGCTCTTCTCTTCAAACATGACCTCTTAGCTATTAATTTTATCATTGGTTTTGTTTGTTTATAAGTCTTCCTAAATCTTGTGTGGAAGGAAGAAAATAGAAAATCACTTCAGATACATGGAATGCTTGCATATTTACTCAAATCAAGCACTGGAGTTGATATTACAGGTGGACTTAACTTGTCAATAATAAAAGTAGAACTTAACCAAACAGATTCCTGAGACCTAGAGTTTGAAGAAGGGAATTGGAGACCATTTGTATGCCAAATAGTATTTGCTATATAAGAAGATTTGTGTCAAAATTTTCTTTTAGTAATGATTTTCCTTGGTAAATGTTTGTTCCACAGATGTTGAGAATCATATTTCTTAGTGAAGCTTCGTATATCCCTCTGACAGAGACACCTAGTTCTCTAGCCAATATTCCTCCGAACTCTGCTCTTTATTAACATAATCCTGATTTTGTCTAAGGTAGCCATGTGCCCAGCTGAAAAATTTAGGGGTGGTCCAGTCCCTGCTAATGAGTTGTAAGTGAGAATTGCTAGGTGAAGCTTCTGGGAAAACTTTAAAAGGAGGCAAAGTAAACTGGCAGTTACATTTTATCCTTTGACCTTTATCTTTTTTCTGCCTGCAACATGGTACAGTGTAGCAGGAGGAGTTTCCATCCGTCATTTTGTAACCATGAAACAACCGGCATGAGGAAGAAAGCCTATGGTAGAAATGACTAAGAGCAGCCTGACCTGAAAGCACTGTGGCACCGTACTAGCTTTGGAGCAACTGGATTTGGATTTCCTGATTCATGAAAAAAATAAATACTTTATTTTTTAAGCCACTACTATTTGATAGTTCTGACTGTTACATGTGGCCAAACCTAGTTCCTAAAATAATCCCCTAAATCCTTTTATTTGAGATTTTCTAAAGAGTCTCTTTCAGATTTTCTACAGTGAAAGTACTTCTTTCTATTTTTAAGAAGTACAAATTTATCTTCAGATATACCTTATATTAAATCAATTCAATAAGAAAAGAAAATAATTTATTACAAAAATGACCTCGTATTTTATAATTTTCAAGTGGAAGCAAACCTCAGAGATCACCTAGTTACTGAATATTTTATCACTACCTGAAAAAATTGTATTGTTTATAAGCTTATTTGCTCATTTATTACATGTCTCCCTTATTGAATAGAGCACCACAAAGAAAGGGACATTTTCATGTTCTTCGCTATATCATCATAAAACATAAAATAATCCCTGCCACATAATATGTATATGATAAATATTTAATCAGTGAATAAATGTAATTATCTAAATTCATCTAATGAAGAAGTAGGATCTCAGAGAGACCATTGTTTGTCCAGCTCACAAATCTATTCAACCATTTGTGACCTATAAAAATAGTTATATCATATGGTTCAATCTAAAAGGGGCAGAATGGAGATAAGAATTGAAGTCTTCTGATCGTTGACTCAGTGCTCTTTTCTTTGCCATATACTGACTACTGGTTATGATGCAGATTGCAAAATTATTCTTTATTATAAAATAGTTTGCCATACATTATAGCTTGTACTCCTGTATATTTAAAATATGGCCCATAGGGGCACCTGGGTGGCTCAATTTGTTAAGCATCTGCCTTCAGCTCAGGTCATGATCCCAGGGTCCTGGGATAGAGCCCCACCTCCATCTGGCTCCCTGCTCAGCGGGGAGTCTGTTTCTCCCTCTACCCTTCCCCACTGCTCATGATCTCTCTCTTTCACTCTCTCTCTCAAATAAATAAATTCTAAAAATAATAATAAAATAAAATAAAATACAGCCCAGTTAATAAAAATATCATTATACTCAACTTGCCAGGGAAACAGAGGAAATTAAAATTACTTGAGGAAGAGTTAAGTACTTAATATGTGTCATTACACTTCATTCTCACAGAAGTCCCATTTCACAGATGATAAAACTGAGCATCAGTTAAGCTAAGTAGGCTTGCCTGGAGTTTCCCAGCTACTAAGTGATGAAATGGATATGAGGCTGGGCCTGTGCCCTTCCTAGTGGACCAAATGTTATTTTACTGATTATAATCTATAAAGCCCTTGATAAATGTAAAGTATTAAATTATCTCCATCTTCCATTTAATTGACTTCATCAACCTCAGAAGCATAAAAATCACATAGTGATTTTTAGATTTTTAAAATGGATCCACATTTTTAACTGCAGACAGCTGCTTTTGGTTAGACAATTTTCAGTTAGAACACGAAACACTATAAGGCAGGACGTTTGACTTTTTTTTTTCCTCCAATTCTTGTTCATGTGTCTAATCTACAATTTCTTGACCACATAAAATTGGTACAGTCTGTACACTTGGGTTAGTTATCTAGTGGTTTAGAAAAAAAAAGAGAAGTGTGAATTCAGAAAAACAGCTGCTCCTAAATGGAATGATATCAGACAGTCTCAAAATAAGCTTGGTCCAAGATAGCTTATTCTCTGAATTGGTTGGTGCTTCTTGAAACTTCCTCACTTTGCAATGATTATATTAAATCACCTCTATTTCTGTAAGATTAGGCTATCAGTGGTTTTTAAACCTATTTGTAGAAATCACGCCTCTTCTTCAAATGGAATCTTATGTGGAACATGAATATGTAAATCAGGTAAGGAAGAAAAACTGGGGAAGGTTGAAATGGGAGCCCAGAGGCACATCAGCTGGGCTCCAGTTTGGGTCTGGAGAGGAGGCTGCGGATGCCCTCTGCAGACTCCTCACGTCAGACCATCTCTAAGGTCCCTCACAAGTTGAAAATCCTATGAACCAATGGCTTTGTTGGGTATGTGTTGGTTATCTTATCGCCATGAAAACCAGTTGTATTCAACAAGGGGAAAATAACAGTAACTGTCTTTCTCTGGGAACATCTGGTCTGGAAATTACAACATTTTAGTTCTAATCCCAGGTCTGCCACTATTTAGGTCTGTTACCTTGGATGCTGTTTGCCCATCTATGAAATGAGGATAAAACATTCCCTACCTACTTTATTTTAAAATACATTTTCTTGTGGGGTAGAAAATTCCCTTTGACAAAAATAAAATTAAAACAACTGTAAAGTTTTGACTTCGGGAAGATGTAGACAAAAGGCATGGATGTTGACTTTTCATTTGAAAGTCACAAACAGTAACTGCCTCTGTTAATAATTATAATAAAATTAAAAGCTTGAAATAGAAGTTCTATGAGTGCCTGGGTATAGGGGCAGGTATTCATTTTCATTTTTGCATAGTTATAAAACTTTTTTCCAGGAGAAAATGGAACAATTCCTTTGTTTTAAAAAAACAAACCTGATTTTTACAGGGTTGATATGTTTTATCAAACTAATACATGATGCTTATTAAAATACATAAACAAAAAAAAATTCCACCATTCAAACCTATCACAAATGACATTTGTTGAAGATCTTTCAAGGCATTCAATATGCAACTAAGATATAGACAAAAAATAGGTAGGTGGATAAATATAAGTTGAGTGACAAAGATATCAATAGACAAAAATGGAAATCATACTCTACATGCTATTTTAAAACAAAAAATAACTTTATACTTTCATTTAGTGAAGGTGAAGGAAATTGAAGTGAAACTGTACAAATTGCTGAATGTTAGATAAATGTTTCTTCACTATGAAAGTTATTATTATTTACTTGAGAGAGAGAAAGAGAGAAAGTGAGGTCATGGGGGCAAGTGAGGGGGAATTGTGGGCAGAGGGAGAAAGAGAGAGAGAAAAACCCAAGCAGACTCCCCACTGAGCATGGAGGCTGATGGAGGGCTTGATCTCATGACCCTGAGATCATGACCTGAACCAAAATCAAGAGTCAGACACTTAACCAACTGAGCCATCCAGGCGCCCCCCCCCAATTCTTTTCAAAAACTTACAAAAAACACTAAGACGTCAGAATCATTATGTAAAAGGTTTTTTTAAAATTCCATTTTAGACTGTATCTGTGCATCCCATATGATGCAAGAGAAGAGCAGCATGTTCACTCTCTACCATACTTTTGATTTTTGTGTTATCATTTACTTTCTGTCTGGTAGTCATAGTTCGCACAGTTATTTAATATTAGTTTTATATTTAAGTGAATTAAAATTTCATCATTAATTCTTTTACAATGGCTTCCATATTCCCTGTTCATATATTTTGATTTAATTTTTGTTGGCTGTGTTTTATCATCTAATTTTCTTCCCAAGGTTGAGAAGTCCTGTCCCTTTTCTTTATATCTGAAGGACAGCTCCCTGGCATAATCATTTAGCATTAAGTTTGGCTAAATATAAAGAATCTTTCTCCCCTAACACATATACATGAGAGATTTTAACACAGAAGTTTATTGATTTTTCACATAATAGAATCCAGAACAGGCATGATGTCTACATGAATTCGTCAGGAACCTGCAGTCTTTCCAGCTCACTGTTCTACCATTTCTTAAAGAATGGTCCTTGTCCTCATGGATATTTTGTCTTTAAATATCATTCCTATCACATCTCTGTTTTCCAAGAGTTGAATCTCCTTTGTATACTTCTCTATATCATTTTTATATTTTTGTTCTTTTATTCTTTCTCTCTAGCCTGTTCCTCATGTCTTGACATGCTTTAATTATATTTTATCCCTACTTTTCATTGTTTCTAATATAGCATTCACTTCAGAGATGTTTTTATTTTCTCTTTACTTCTTTCTCTACCAATCTGCTTTTATCTTCTAATTTATTTTTTAAACCCTAGTAATATTCTTTGAGATATTTTTCAGAGCAATCAGTTATGTTTAATACATTTTGTTTTTGTGATAATTTATGTATTTGTTTATTTAGTTATTTTTATGGGTTTATTTTTTTAAAGATTATTTATTTATTTGAGAGAGAGAGACAGCATGAGTTGGGGGAGGGAGGAAAGAAGGAGAGGGAGAGAAGCCTGATGTGGAGTTCTATCTCACAAACCTGAGATCATGACCTGAGCTGAAATCAAGAGTCAGATGCTTAAACAACTGAGCCACCCGGGTGCCCCTGATTAGTTATTTTTAAACATAATAAATCCCTAAAAATCCAACATGAAAACTAGCTCCTTGACAATAATATATATCTAACTATATGTTTTCCTCATTGCATCCCAATGCCTTCTGCATCCAAAGTAAGCATCATCTTGAATCCTGTGTTTATCATTCCTTTGATTTCTTTTTATATTGTGTGACTGTATCAATATGTATTACTTAAAACCATCAACAAAACAAAAGGCAACCTACTGAATGGGAGGAAATGTTTGCAAATGATATCACTGATAAGGGGTTAATATACAAAATATATAAAGAATTCACACTGCTCAATATAAAAAAAACCAATCTTATTGAAAAAAATGGGCAGTGGAACTGAATAGACATTTCACCAAAAAGACATACAGACAGCCAACAGACACATGAAGAGATGCTCAGCATCACTAATCATCAGGGAACTGCATATCCAAACCACAGTGAGATATCATCTCACACTTGTCAGAATGGCTAATATCAAAAAGGCAAGAAATAACAAGTGTTGGCAAGGATGTGGAGAAAAGGGAACCCTTGTGCACTGTTGGTGGGAATGCAAACAGGTGCAGCCTCTGCAAAAATAGTATGGAGTTTCCTAGAAAAATTAAAAGTAGAACTACCATACAATCCAGCAATTCCACTTCTGGGTATTTATATAAAGAAAACAAAAACACTAATTTGAAAAGACATATGAACCTGCATGTTCAATGTAGCATTATTTACAAAAGTCAACATGTAGAAGCAACCTAAGTGTTTATCCATAGATGAATGGATAAAAAAGATGTGGTACACACACACACACACACACACACACAATATTACTCATCCATAAGTAAAAACGAAATCTTGTCATTTGCAGCAACATGGATGGACGTAGAGGGTATTAGGCTAAGTGAAATAAGTTGGGCAGAGAAAGACAAATACTGTATGATTTCATTTACATATGGGATCTAAAAAACAAAATAAATGGACGAACAAAACAAAACAGAAACAGACTCTTAGATACAGAGTCTGGTGGTTGCCAGAGGGGAAGAGGATGGGTGGAATAGGGAAAAGAGATTAAAAGGTACAAACTTCCAGTCATAAAGTAAGTAAGACATACAGATGCAATGTACAGCACAGGGAATATAATTAATAATATTGTAACAACTTTGTATGGTGACAGATGGTAGCTAGATTTACTGTGGTGGTCACTTTGTAATATATATATAAATGTTGAATCACTATATTGTACACCTGAAACAATAATATCGTCTGTCAAATAGACTTCAATTAAAAAACAAAAACAATACATACACCAAACATGTGTTCCTTAGAAGGATTATACATGTGATTATGTGTATTATATATGTACACACATATAATTATGTTTATTCTTTATGTTATTTTTGACTTTATTAATACAATGCCATGCTGAATATAAGAGACTTACTTTTTAATTTATATTGCTATTGTTTATATCAGAGTGTGTTCATCTGTTTTGGCTACCATATAATATTCTATGGCATGAATATATTACAATTTATTTATCTACTTTCCTGTTTATGGGCATTTTAATTATTTATAGGTTATTGTTTTGTGAACAATATTTCAATAAACATTCTTCCACATGTATTTTATCATATAGATCCAAGAGTTTCTTGGGATTAATGCCTAGGAGTGAAATTGTTGAGTTATAGAGTATGTCCAAAATAGAATTCATTATGTTATCTTCTAAACCAGCCTCCTCTGTACCTCCCTATTTCCGTTTAGTAACATCCCAATCACCAGCAACTTTGACTCCCCAGTCCTCCTTTGTTCTCTGTATCCAACTGATTGCCTGCCAAACCTAGAAAGCTCTTGCCTTCCCCTGATATTTCTCATCTCTCCTGTTCAAGCCTCATTAATTCTCCCCTTTACTCCCTATTCCTAAACATCATGGTCAATCAATTCCAATCACATCATTTCCTTGTTCCTATTCTTCAGTGGCTCCCTATTGTCTAAGAGATTAAGTGGACCTATAATCCAGCAAAGTCCTCCACAATAAGACTTCAGTCTACCTTTTCAGGCTTAATGTTACTCTTTTGGTAGCAGAGAATGTTTGAGTTGCAAGGGATCTTAGAGATGATCTGGTCTGACCCACTTACCTACAGATGAGGAAACAGAGGCCTGGGGAGGAAAAAGGCTTTTATCAAGGTCATATATGTGATCCATTTGAACAATCTTATGGTTATTGCAGGCACTGCAGGAAGAAGGCAAAGAGAGGCTTGTGATCTTCCATCTTGAGTTAAGGACAGTGGAGTGGAATAGTTGTAGATAGGGAGAAAGCGTGATTGTACCATGTCAAGAAAAATATTGTGGCTCTTGGGCTGGTAGAAAAGAACCATAAAGAATGGACCCTTGTGTTACTATGTTGAGCACAATTGTTGCACTATATTAAGATACAATTATTGTTTGAGACTGAAAGGGTGAAGCTGTGCTCTTGAAAATCGTCCATCAATAGTGTCTACACTCTATCCCCAGATAAAGATAGCAAAAAGTTTTAGGCATAAGTACTTGGGTTCTTGTTTCCTATTCCTCAAATGTCTAAAGCTGAAGGAGGGTGAGTAGTGAGCCCACTACTCACTCATTGATTATATGTCCTATATCCTCTCTTTGCCCGGGATAATAATAGTACCTACCTCATAAAGTTAATGTGAGGACTGAATGAGATAATCTAGGTAAAACAGTTAGCAAATGGAAAACACTCAGCAAATACTACTGATTATTATTTCACAAGCAAGACTGACAGATACAGAGTGGGGGGTGTTAGGGAGAGGGAAAAAGAGAGAAGGGTTTCAAGTTCAACCCTACTACTCAAACCTCCCATCTAGGGTCCCTCCATCTCCTCTTTGAAAGACATGCTTCTCAGGCACAATTACTATTGATGCCTTATGGAATAGGACAGGTCTTGAGCACCTTGGGATTGAGCTAATGTTAGAATGATTCAAAATTTAGAATATATGTAAATATATAACATAATATACTATGTATGTCTTTTAAATAAGTATCTATACATATGTATGTCTTTTAAATGTTTTTGTTTCTGTTTTCCTTTTGGCCTCCCTTAGTAACTAATAAAGCCTGTCCATTTAGTGCTAAGGTGACCCAAGAGAAGATCTTTTTTGTTTATTCACCTTGAGTCAGAGTGCTTAAGAGGCAGCAGCAGGCTAATGGAGAAGAACTCCCTTCACCTTGAAAATAAAGATGAAAGTCACGGAGAGAGCCATCCTACTGCTCTTCAGAGCTTTGCTGTCTCTCCTGGAGGGTACCCTTCCAGTGCTAAAACCTGGAATTCCAGGCAAGTTCTAACCAGAAAGAAGAGGTTGGCCTTCTGGAACTGGAATGATTCATGATAAAAAGCAAGTTAGGGAAGGTTATGGAGAAAGATGAAAGCAAGGGTTGTCATCTTTTAACTGTCAATCAGTTAAAATTAGTAAATATTTATTGTGAGTCCACTGTGTGCTAATCTAATAGCAGATATGATCCTTGCCCTCAAAGTCAAACATCCAAAGTGAAAAGGTCAATATGTACATGAGTGGAATGGAAAAACAAGTTCAAAAAACAAGGCCTGTCATAAAAAAACATACCAGATGAAGGGAACACAGAGTAGGCAGGTTCTGTAGGTGTAACACCGAGGGAGAGCTCACTGAGCTAAGTGCACTTTCATTGTGAAGAAGGAAGGACTGGTGCTAGATATTTTTGAAAATGTAAACATTGGATAGTGGAAAGGAAGAAGAAATGGCTGGAGTGGATATGAAGTATCAGGAGTATGTAAGATATTTAATAGGGGCAGTGAGATCTTTCTGGCTTGGATCATGAATTCCTTTAGGGGACTAGCCCCGATGGAGGACTTTGAATGCCAGGGTGAGGAGCTCAGCCTTACCCTGCAGAACATGAGATACTCCTTTAAAATGTTTGAGGCAGGCAGTGAAATAATGAATAACTTTCGAGGATAGCTGGACAGTAGGGAGACGGGTTAAGACACTTTGGTAGAAAAACCTCAACATTTCAACAGTACATAAGTCTTGGAGAGACTTCTAAATGTGTCAAATGTCTAGGAAATTCAAAAAAAATTTTTTATGCTAACCTGCTGACTTGTGTCAGGGAGAAAGGAAAGAAAAGAGCAGGCAGAATTTTATCTAATGCGGAAGACAGTTATTTTGCTAGCATTTACTTGCATGGCTGACATTTTGGGGCCAACTGTGGCAGAGGCCACTTCCCTGGAAAAAGTGGCACACAGTTCTCACTCCACAGACTGAATGTGGGAAGATAGACAACCTTCAAGACTGGAGACAACTAAAGACCTCAAAGGGCTTCATGATGTTTCTTTCTCTTTTAAAATAAGTTTCTACTTCATTAAAAACAAAATCCCACTTGGCTAAAATTCTCTCTTTATACTAATATGACCAGGAAATTTCATATATAAAGAACTGGTTCCCTCTTTTTAGCTAGAAGTTTTTGTAGGCCAAACTGTGTCAAGATTTTTTTTTTTTAATTGAACACTTCACAGACAGTGGCCTCAGCTGATAAGGACACAGGCTGCTCACTCTCAGAGATCAAAGTGTTTCCAAGATTGTTAACGGTGATGGCATATGCTGGGAATGTTCTGTTACACCAAACAGACCTAAAGGGGCCAATGCTCCTGGTCATTAGAGTCAGGTGGCAGTTGGATGTAGTCCAGGTTCCTGGAACTAGGGATGCTGAATTGAAAGCAAGGTGGCTCCACTGGGCAAGATTTGGGATTGAGGTGGAGGTCACTGAAACAAGAGGCATAGAGAGGACTTAGGAGCAGTACTCAGGTCTACTGGGACCTTAGTCCAGGGGTCTGTCCATCAAGCTGCGTATACACCTATTATGAGGTTTAGAGCCTTCTGCCGCTCTCTTGACCCCTCCATGGCCACCTTGTGATTGCTTGCCTGAGTGAGAACCTTTGAGCCCACTCTCATACCCAACTTGCCTTGGCAAAGAGTGGTGTGGGGCAGATGTTGCTTCAGAGTCGGACTTACATCACAAGAGTCTGATTGTTTGACCTGGCGTATCCTTGATCGGTTCTAACCTCTGCCAGCTGTTATCCATTAACTTACTTATTCTCCTATTTTTCTGACATCTGATAACTAAGGCCCTATGCTTGTACCAGCTTAAGACCAGCCAGAAACTTTGCTCCATTGGTGTCCATTTAATTATGAATTAAACCTGTATCAATATGATTACTTACTTTTCATGTGGTTGCAGGTAGTTGTGTTAACAGACCAAGTCCTTACAGGCAGCGCTCCCATCTAACTTGTGATGTGACCAGGTTAGGAGGCCCCCATGGCGTTTGATTCCCGTTGGGGTAATAGTGCAGGCCTGGAGAGCTAGGAGGTGGGAGTCAGATCCGACCAGTGGAGGGCAAGTGTCAGTGGAGAACAGATGGCGGCTGCAGGTGCTAGGAGCAAGTTCTAGAAAGTGTATCCTGAGAGATTGGAAGTAGTTAATGATTGGTGGGAACAGGGGGCATCCAGAAGTTTAGACGGGTGGGCAGGCAAGCTCAGAGGAGTCTGGAGCTGGTTAGCAGAGGCCCACCTGCATGACTCAGTTCAGGGGTGTGTGTTGGTGATGGCAGAGGTTGCTTTGAAAGAGAAGGCAGAGCTTTGGTTCTGGAAGAACACGTGGTCTGAACTTGTTCTCGACTGTTTCCCAACCAGAGGCTCAGTTATTGGCTCCCTTTCAAAAGCTTCTTCAGTTCCCTCACCTTAGGGGACATCTTCCTTCTCTCAGAGGGTTCCTCTATCGTCTCTGTCCTCTGCTGTCAACCCAAACCTTGGGCTCTGGTTTTGCTCCCTGCTCATTCCTTGGACTGACCATTGAGTTTTTCTCTCATCCCCGATGTCCAGATCAAGAGTAAGGAAGGAACTGTTGCCAGAACTGTGCATGTTTAGGTCAATCCTGGTTCCAGATACCCTGACCCAGTTCAATGGCCAAGGTCCCTTGCACACCAGAAAGAAGAGGTTAGACACAATGGAACTCCATAGTTTACTGAGTCAGAGGTGACGTCATAGGGGTAGGGAGCTAGTTATTAGAGCTGAGCTACTGGGACAGGGTAGGCTAGATTTGAGAAACAGGGCAAAATTCTAGCTGTTGGAACTGGGGCAGCAAATCTCAAAGTGCTTCTCAATTTTTTTCCTCCATAAGGTTAGTGCTTATCAAATGTCAGTAAGCTTCAGAACCCGTGCGTGCACACATTCTGCCTTGGTAGGTCTAGGGAAGGGATTATAGTCTAGGACTCTGTAATTTTTTTTATTTATCTTTCGAAGAAATATTTGCTTTATATGTATTAAGCAAAAATGACACATGTATCTTCCCCTTTTCATTCACATGGTAGCATACCATACCCACTGTTTTGAACCTTGGTTGTTTTTTTTTTTTTCACTTAACAATGTTTATTTGAGATTGTACCATACCAGTATATAAAGTTTTCTCATTCTTTTTAATGACTAAGTAATATTCCACTGTGGGAGCATATCGTAATTCATTTAACAGTATGCTGCTAATGGACATACAAGTTGCTTCTGATCCCTCTCAACTGAGAACAGCATAGCAACAAGTACCATGTGCACATGTCATTTCCCACATAAGTGATTATATCTGGATACATCCTGGGAAGTGGAATTATTGGGCCAAATGGTAAGAGATTTTGTGATTTGGGTAGATATTGCCAAATTGCCCTTCACAGAAGTTCTATTGATTTATCCTCCTACGAGCACGAGTACCATTTGTTCACAGGCTCTAGCCAACAAACTGTACTGTCAGACTTTTTTAA
Source organism: Zalophus californianus (assembly GCF_009762305.2). NCBI lineage: Eukaryota > Metazoa > Chordata > Mammalia > Carnivora > Otariidae > Zalophus > Zalophus californianus. Next base: position 72,322,685 of record NC_045602.1, read on the forward strand.
CTTTGTCAACAGGATAGGTCAAAAAAGTATCTCATTGCTGCTTAAATTTATAATTCTTTTACCATGAGAGGAGGATGAGCCTACTGTATATGTTTGAGAGTCATTTGTATTTGTGTGTGTGTGAAGCCTGTTTGTTTCCTTTGACAATTTTTCTACTGGATCTTTTGATCTTTATTTTACTGGTTTGCAGGAACTCTTTATCTATTAGAGAAATTAAGCCTCTGCTTGGGATATAAGCTGCAAATATATTCCCCAGTTTGTCTTTTATCTTTTGGCTTCCCTTTTGGTGGTTTCTGCAGCATAGCTCTTAATAAAAATGTAACTGTTACTGAATTCATTAATGTTTTATGCAAGGGGCCCATAGGTGACTTCTGGATTTTATGTTATACTTAGAAAGGCCTTCCCCATTCTGAGATTATGAAAAATTACCCCATATATTCTTATAGTATCTTTATGGATTTTAAAAAATATATTTAAATCTTTAATCCAGATAGAACTTATTCTAGAAAAAGAATGTAGAATTTGGTTGCAACTTATTTTTTTTTCAGATGGCTATGCAGTTTCCCCAGTACCTTTTATTGAATAATCTATCCCTTACTTTTATCATTGCCCAGATTTGAATTGCTCCTTTTATCATATTCTAGATTCCATATGGATTTGGGTTTAACTCCAGACTTTCTCTTCTGTGACATGACTATATCTGTCTCTTCATGCACCAATACCACACTGTTTTAATTATACTAGCTTTATTTTTTTTAAAGATTTTATTTATTTATGTGTCAGAGAGAGAGAGGCAGGGGCAGAGGCAGAGGCAGAGGGAGAAGCAGGCTCCCTGCTGAGCAGGGAGCCCAATGCAGGGCTTGATCCAAGGACCCTGGATCATGACCTGAGCTGAAGGCAGATGCTTAACTGCCTGAGCCACGCAGGCACCCTATATTAGCTTTATAAGGTAGTTCTAATGCCGGTGATCCCTGGAGTGCACCTTGAGAAACACTGTCCTAGGGGCTAATACAGAACTAGCCCTTTGTAGAGTAGGATTATAAGTTGATTTCCACAATGAGGAGAGGAAGGCTTAACTAAAGGAGAGCATTTGGAAAAGATGAAGATTTCATAATTCAAGCTATATCCATCCGTATCACAAATTTGAGTGACTCCCACACCTTGACAGCAGCAAGAGATATATACAGATAATGGGTCATATCTGTCTTTGTGAATAATATTGACTCTTACACAGACCAGAACTATAGTTGAGGATATGACTATGGCAGTGGCTATGACACGTTACTGGCATGACTGATCAATTTTGACAATTTCAGAGAGAATATGGAGAAGAGAAGATAGACTGCTCCTTTTGAAAATCTTCCTATTTTCCTATTAACAAATATAACTTCATTTTGACTTTTTTTAATAGGAATTTTTGTCAGTTGTTAGTTTTGTTTATTTGTATGGCTCTTGAGTTAATATAAGAGTAACTTTATGTGGTATTTTTTTTTAGATTTTATTTATTTATTTGACAGAGAGAGACACAGCAAGAGAGGGAACACAAGCAGGGGGAGTGGGAGAGGGAGAAGCACGCTTCCTGCTGAGCAGGGAGCCCGATGTGGGGCTCAATCCCAGGACCCTGGGACGATGACCTGACCCAAAGGCAGAGGCTTAATGACTGAGCCACCCAGGCGCCCCTATGTGATAAGTATTATTTATTCAGTCTACATGCATGGATTCATGGGCTACTATTGCAAGGGGCCCATAGATCAGAAAGTATACTTTTATATAAGGATTATGCACATACATAATCAATTCACTCGTTCATTCCACATGTATGAAATGAGCTCCGATTATGTTGCCAAGAACTTTGATAAGGGCTGGGGATGCCATAGGTAGCAAAACCAGAAAAGAAAAAAAAAGATGAATGCATATGAAAGAACTTGTGTTAGTTTCCTAAGACTGCTATAACAAAGTATCACAGACTGGTGGCTTTAAAAAACCAAATTTATTCTCTCATATTCTGAAGGCTAGAAGTCCAAAACCAACCTGCCAGCAGAGACATGCTCCCTCGGAAGGCTCCAGGAAAATCCTTCCTTGCCTCTTCCTAGCTTCTAGTGGTTGTCTGCCATCCTTGGCACTTCTTGGTTTATAGTTGCATCACTCCAGTCTCTGCTTTCATCTCCACATGACTGCCTTCTCTCTGCATGCATCTATGTCTGCTCACAGCCTTCTTTTAAGGACACCAGTGCCCCCTCTAATCCAGTATGATCTCATCCTTACTTGGTTCTATCTGCAAAGACTCTATTTCCAAAGAAGGTCACATTCAGAGTTATCAAGAGTTAGGACTTCAACGTATCTTTTTGGGAAACACAATAACACTTACCAAAATGTAAGGCAGCAATAATCTCTCTCTTAATCATCAAGTTAACCATCAAGTTACCTTAAACATCAAGTTAGCTTTCTTTTTTTAAAGATTTTATTTATTTATTTTGAGAAAGAGAGCATGAGCGGGGGCGAAGGGCAGAGGAAGAGGGAGAATCAGACTCCCCGCTGAGCAGGGAGCCCGAAGGGCTCAATCCCAGGACCCCAGGATCATGACTTGAGCCAAAGGCAAATACTTAACCTCCTGAGCCACCCAAGCGCCCCTAAAGTTAGCTTTAAAAACATAATTTAAAAACAGTTGCCTATTTAACTATTTAACTCAATCAAGTGGGATTGGAGACAATGGGAATAAGAGATGGTGCTGGGCAGGAGTTGTAGGATTTGGGACAGCCAGGGGAGGGAGAAGCCCTTTGGAAGGGGAATAGGAATGGGCCAACAAAACATCTCTACAGTTCCATGGAGGGTCTGTAGTCTGTCCTGGTTAAGGCAAACTACCCCTACTTTGTGGAGGAGACACTAACCTGCATTGCCTTTTCCCTTGGAAGAGGTAGTAGAAACCAAAATGCCCCCTCCCTGACTGCCCTATTCCACTGAGACTGCAGAAAAATAAGGTACTCGGCTTCGGGCGCCTGGGTGGCTCAGTTGGTTAAGCGACTGCCTTCGGCTCAGGTCATGATCCTGGAGTCCTAGGATGGAGTCCCACATCGTGCTCCCGGCTCAGCGGGGAGCCTGCTTCTCCCTCTGACCCTCCCCCCTCTCATGCTGTTTCTCTCTCTCTCTCTCAAATAAATAAATAAAATCTTAAAAAAAAAAAATTGGTTAAGGTACTCGGCTTCTCCCCCTTCCTGCCCTTGGGAACCTTGGCCTCGGCCAACCTGCCTTAATGTGAGATCAGTTTCAGGCCAGGAACATGATTCTCAAAACATATTTTTCTGTCTTTGGTGTCCTACCAGGCTGTCCCTTTTCCAGAGCCAATATTTTTATAAAGATGGCAAAGTGACTGTGGTTAAGATTCCATTTTATTGTATTTATTAGCATTATTTTTAAACAGTGTAGTAACAGATTCAAAATCAAGAGCTCTAGGAGGAACCCATATTTTCCTACTGGTGACATGAAGAGCCATAACAGAAGTTCTATCTGGCAGTAGATGTAAAAACTATTTTAGTTGCTATATAGAGAGCTAGCCCTCAGTTAACAAGTAAATTTGTTTTCATTTGCTTTCAGCTGCACACAACTGGTTTCTTCCCTCACCTCTACTGAGGGACTCAATGTCCCCCTCCTGTGTTCCGCCTTCAGGCTGTAAAAACCCACTCTCAAAAAGCATTTGATAATCTCACTTACACAGTTGTGTTAATGGCTGATACATGGCAAAAGGAAGTTTGGAGAATGTGGATGAAAGCACACTTGAGTAGGAATCCAAGGCCTGGCTTATTTAGATTCTATTGTACCCTAGTGTTGAGGGGTCACACCTCCAGACTTTTGGAGGCAGGAATGCCTGGGTTTTGCATCCTAGCTCCATCACTAATTAGCTGTATGATCAAAGACACTTAGTTAATGTAGGTGCTCCTAAATGTCCTTTTCTTGAAAGTGGATATTGTAATACTTCACCAAATTATTTGTCAGGTAACACAGTACTTGACATACAGAAAGACCCTGAAAGGATAATCGTGGTTGTTTGCTAATAGAAGAGGACTCGGGATGTTACACTCTTTAAGAGAGAATGCCTTTGCCTTTTTGCCCAGCCAATTAGTGAGCTTTTGCTTCTTCTAACAAACATGAATTAGCATTGTGGTTCTGATGAGCAGAGACAGCTTTCCATAGAACTAGCTCATAGCAAGCTTGCCCCTAGGCAGATTTAGGAAGGCAGAGATGCCCTGGGAGAAAGACAGGTTGTGTCCCCTCTGGAATACTTTGCCAACCCCCAGCCAGGGAGCAGGCTCCATCTCTGACCAATTGCCACACTGGTGCTCTTCCAGGGCCCTCACCTATGTTTCAAGAGCCTTAGGCTTACGCAAGAGGCAGAGAGAAACATGGAAACAGAAGAGAGACAAGCAAACCACCTGGACTGTAATTTTCTTGTTTCTTCTCTCTTATCAGGTTCTCTCTTATCTCTGAAGATTCCATGTTTTCAAGGATTAAGTTAGTCCCTTGGAAGTTGCTAGTCCCCATCTTCTAACCAGTCTCTCCCATGGGTCACTGGTATGCAATCAAGGTTATATGGTCATCCTTTATTAGACTGGAGTCCCGCAAGAAAGAGGACTATGTATCTCATTCATTCATTCATTTGTTCATTCATTTATGTATCATTCGTCACTGTAAGATTAATAATAATTGTCAATATTGATTAAGCTCTTCCTATGTGCCAGATAACTTGCTAAGATTTTCCCATATCATCTAATTTAATTATCCCAACAACTCTGTGATGTAGGTACTATTTATATTTCATTTTTTTTAAAGATGTATTTATTTATTTGAGGGGGAGAGAGAGAGAGAGAGAGCAGGAGGAGGAGCAGAGGGAGAGAGAATCCTCAAGCAGGCTCCCCACTGAGCACGGAGCCCAATGCAGGGCTTGATCCCAGGACCCTGAGATCATGACCTGAACTGAAACCAAGAGTTGGATGCTCAACTAACTGAACCACCCAGGCACCCCTATATCTCATTTTTTTAAATGAGGAAATTAGGTACAGAGGTGTTACCTGCCCAGTCACAAGGCTAGCAAGTAAGAGAATCTGGTTTCTACATTTTGCCCAAGTCAGTGCTAAGGAGATAGTGAGTAGTATAAAAGGCACACAAATGATAGTTCTTGTCCTCCAGGAACTTAAAACTTAGATGGGTACATAAGACAAAACAAGCAGCCAGATATGACAGAATATGACTAAATATTTAAATAAATCTAACTGGACAAAGGAAATTAGTGTGGGCTAGACCGTTAAAATTAGAGCTCCTAAGCTCTAAGAGATGAAATCAACGCTTCTGCAAAGGTACAGGATTCAGAACTCTGAGTGGTGGGGGAGGGGAGGAGGGAAGGCGGGACGTGTATGGGTGGGGGCAGGTAGAGAAAGGAGGCCATGCCTACCGCCAGAACACAGTGCTGGGAGATTCGGCCCAGGGTGATTGGGTGGGCCTGGAGTGTTTGGGAAAGAAGTTTAGAGCATTCTGTCAAACAGGACATGTAAAACTGCTCAACCTTTCTTAAGAAGAGTGTGGTACAATCAAAACTGTGCCTTAAGAGGATTAAGAAGTGTCAAAGAGGAGAATAGGAATCCAGAAAGCTAGTTAGGACATTTCTTGAGCAGTCTAAGAATGAAATAAAATTCTGAACTTAACTAATGACAGTATAAATTGCCAGGAAGAAAGAGAGTGAGAATGAGCAATTTCAAAGGAAGAGCTGATTGAACTTTGTGATTGATTAGTTATGAGTTATAAGGAAGAAAATGGAATTTAAAAATGACTTGTAGGGTTTGAACTGATGAGACAGGGAAATGGTAGTAATAAAACCGTAAAGTTAGGGAAGGAAGATGTTTATAGTTGTAGACATTTTAAATATAAGTACTGCAGATATCTGGATGAATGTTTAGTTGGAGCAGGAAATGTGTGATGAGAGCATGGGAGAGGAATTAGGATTGTTAAAGTTGCTATTACCTGAGGAATAAACATGCCAGTGCCAGCATGTGGATGGACTGAGGCTGCTTTTTAAGAGAATTGTTTTCAAGACAATTCCCCATAAGTATCTTGCGTTTCTGCACATCTTGTGAGTGAGGTACTGACTACCCATTCATTCAAAATATCTTTTCAAGGATGTTTGTAAAACAAATAGCCTTGGAAGACAGACGTGGTGCCTCCATCTAAAGAAAAAGCCACACATGCTTACTGTCCAGTATAATAAAGATACTGTCTCCCTATAGAGCAAAGAGCAGGCATCTTTACTGCCCAGTATAAAAGATTTGGTTTCCCTAAGTCCCTCTATTGTAACACAGCCCACAGCTTACACAGTCATCCATATGGGCCCGTCTGCATCGCTCCCATGGGACTAGGGAGCAATGGAAACCGATGTCACTGTGCTAAAGTTCATGCTACTTGCTGTGCTGTGAGTAGTACAGTCCTTTGTCTTGGGCCCACAGTCTTCTGCCAGCATCCATGAAATGGTGTAAAGATAATTTGTTAGCTTACCAATTTGGTAAAATCTTAGACCTCTTCACAGTTATTTAAAGTTAGATGAGGAGGTCTTACAGAAGGGACAACCAGACAGAGTTCTGGGTCTTGGGTGACAGCAATCAAAGGTGAAAAATACTGAGAGCAGAAAACCTTAGACAGATAAATATTGGAGCAGTATACTCAAGAGCTCAGTCATGATGCTTGGCGAACCCAAATTCCCTTCTAAGAGAAACTATGCTCTGCTGCTGAGGAAAGGCTCCTGGAAGTGATATTCTTCATTATGTCTCCTTATATATCACCTTACATCAATCTTCTTGTCCCATAAAATCCCTGCTATAGACTGAATGTTTGTGCCCCCCTCGACTTTGTATGTTGAAATCCTAACCCCCAATGGTATTAGGAAGATGATTAGGGGAGGTAATTAGGTCATGAGAGTAGAGTCCTCATGAATGGGATTAGTGTTCTTATAAAAAAGACCCCAGAGAGCTCTGTCACCCCTTCCACCATGTGGGGACACAGTGGTTCCAATGAACCAGGAAGTGGGCTCTCACCAGAACTCATCCATGTTGGTACCTTGATCTCAGACTTCCAGCCTCCAGAACTGTGAGAAATAAACTTCTATTGTTTATAAAAGCCACCCAGTCTATGGTAGTTTATTCTAGCAGCCCAAATTGACTAAGACAATCCCTTTGGTTAAAACTTTTCCCACTGGGTTACCTTATAGGTACAGTCTAGCCCACTGCTTTCAGACTAAGTGTCCCCCTGTTGTCCAAACAGCATGGCCAGAGAGGTCAATGTATCTTGAGCCCCTCACCTCAGGGTCAGAGTAGGAAGAAGTGAGGACTGAGCAAGAATTGGCCAGAGGAAATTGGGCCTGGCTGTAGGAGGGTGCGCTTATGCAATCTGGGTGGGGGTGGGGTGTCTGGAAAACTCAGGCTTGATTCTAGGTGAATAGTAGAGATCTTGAAGTAGAAAGTACAGACAGTACACAAGCCATGTAGGCTGAGCTACTGTGGTCCTTAGAAGGTAGGCACAGCTAGACCCTGGCTAGGTTATTATGTGGTGTTATTATAAGTGAAGAGGAGTGGATTCAGTTCAAGTCAGTTGGTTCAACACTTATTAAATGTTTACTATCTGCTAGGGACTGTGTGATCTACTGGGGAAATGAAAGTATCTCAAGGATACACAAATAAATATTATAGAGCATAAGACATGCAATAATAAAGACACATGCCAGGTATAGAGGAGAAGAATGAGTCATTGATTTGGGGGGAACAGAAGGAGGTAGGGAGCCAGAGAAGGATCACTCAGGAGCAGACTCCTGTGTAGCATTTCAAAGGATAAACAGAATGAATTTTGTTTCCTAGGAATTTTCCTAGGAGTATGGGTGTTTGGAATACATGGCTCCAAAGTTTGGAGGAACAGGAAGGACACAGCAGGAATGAAGCAGGTGACAGAGCCATGGCAAAGTGTTCCAGGATTCAGGGTCAGACTCTGAACCCAGGACAGAACTAATCTATTAATAAAGGAAACTAAGGGGCACCTGGCTGGCTCAGTTGGTGGAGCATGTGACTCTTGATCTCAGGGTCATGAGTTCAAGCCCCACATTGGGTGTAGAGCCTACTTAAAATTAAAAAGTTAAAAAAAAAAGGAAACTGAGGCAGAACCTAGGCATATGACAAGGCAGGACAGAGGCAAGGAATAAGTAGGCATCAATGAGTCTGACAATGCCAAGGCTGACCATGGGTGTGTGGGTGACAGGCTTCTGATCCTGTGACTAATTCAAGACCTTCTTGGGTGGAAACACCAATTTTGAAAGCATCTGCTTTCTGCTCTGTGTGGGCTCAGGCACAGGAAAACCAGGCCTTCTGGGGTGATTCGCCGCAGTGACTTGCAGAGTGAGGCTGGGTCAATTCCTTCTTCATGAATTCTGCCATGCTCAGACTCTTGGCTCTCTGGATTATGAAAATAGCTTCCCAACTGGTTTCTCAGCTGTCTGACACAAGCTTCTCTGATCCATCTTCCCAGACAGCCTTAGGGGTGTTTTCCTAAATAGCAGATCTGATGATGTCACTTTCCTGCTTCAGATCCTGTAGTAGCTGCCCATTGTTGGCCCCTGCTCTTGACGAGGCCTTCACAGTGTGGCCCTGCCAGGGCAAATGTTCTGAGAAGATAATGAAGCTGAAATGTCAAGGCTCCCCACCTTCAGGTCCTGGGAGGCCCCTATGAGTGTGTTTATATGGCCGTTTTATATTCAGTTTTGTAAAGAGGGTCCTCCAAGCTCCAGGCTCCACAAAACCTAACTCTACCCCATTGGCCCTATCCATCTCCCCAACCTCTTCTGATGGCAATGTGATCTCTCTCTCTCTCACTCCCAACAGCCCGAGGGTCTCTGGACACACAGTCTGAAACATTCCCCACCAAGCTGTCTGTGCTTTAGCACCCGGATGAGGCATCTCTCTCCTGAGGAAAGGCCACCCTCATCCCTCCCCCATCCCCTTATTACCAAAAGTTCACAGCCTCTTCCTCCAGGCTTCCCTGCACCATGGGGACACTGCTACATTCCTGCATATGTCATGCCACCTGGCAGCCATCTGCCCCACGGAACTGAGACCTGCCCTCACCCAGGTATTCCCAGCACAAAAGCAGCACCTGGATGAAGAGGAGTGTCTCAGATCAGTCTTGATGAACGGAGCTGAAATGAAATGCCACCATTGCTGCCTCTTATAATTCATATTAGTCACCATTTATGGTGGACATACTAGTGTCATGGAATAAGTAAGGCATTTAAAATGCATTATATGTGGAGCGCCTGGGTTATTTCGGCTAAGGTCCTGATCTCAGGGTTGTGAGATCGAGACCCGTGTCGGGCTCCGTGCTGGGCATGGAGCCTGCTTGAGATTTTCTCTCTCTGCCTTTGCCCCTCCCCAACCCCTCTCTCTCTCCCCCTCTAAAAATATATATTTATATATATATAAATTATATATTATATATATTATATTTAAATTTATATTACATATAGGAATATAAATTTATATATATGTGTGTATATATATATATTTTAAAGATTTTATTTATTTGACAGAGAGAGACACAGCGAGAGAGGGAACACAAGCGGGGGGAGTGGGAGAGGGAGAAGCAGGCTTCCCGCCAAACAGAGAGCCCGATGTGGGGCTCGATCCCACATGATCCCAGGACACTGGGATCATGACCTGAGCCAAAGGCAGATGCTTAATGACTGAGCCACCCAGGCGCCCCTATAAATATATTTTTATATATCGATTTTGTATGTTGTATTTTTGTATTTTATATGTATATATAAAGTACATATATATATATATATAAAATAGATTATCTATTATTCTCACAATAACTGAAGGTTGACCAAAGAGACGATATTAGGCTGACCCCTATGAAATTGACAATATTTAGCCATTTTTGGTGTATACAAACAGCAATTTCCAATGGTTCAACCTAAGAGATTTAACCCAGTCATCTGACTCTAGGGTCAGTATTCTTTCCTATAGTGAGGAAGAGCCATCCTGACTGGTTAAGATAAAGAGGAGAGAGCTGAGAGCCACATGGCAGGGTAAACTCTGACAGCTCATTATTCAATGTGTAGGGAGATGTGCATGTGACAATTCTTTTTATTTCTATGTTTTTTATAGTCCCTGTTTTAACCACGGTCAAAACAAAAGATTTGTTTATCTTCTTCCTCTTCAATTAAAATTAAATTAAAAATATCCCGAAGGGTAGGACTCTATTCTTCTTGGAAGGAGGAAGGGAAAAAAAGAGAAAAGAGAATGGATAGCATAGTTTTCTCTATTAAGATTTTTAATAACAGCTCCTTGCTAATCTTATAAATAGGAGAGCTCCCCTTTATTTATTTTACAAGATCATATTTTAAGTAATAGCAGCTTTCACATGACACTCCTTGCATAATGATTTTAAGAAGAGGAAATTGTGTTTATGTTTAAGATAGCACTTAATTGCCAGGAACATAAGTAAAAAACCCAAGGCAGCATTACTATTGAAGTCTGAGAGAAAATAGAAAGCTTCTAGTTCCATTACTGCAGTGCAAGGCAAAGTCATAATTAATATAATTTATAAAAAAGTTGTTATCAAAGGGGGTATGTCACCAAGCCCCACCAGCCCAAATTGTTGATCTAATTTAGTTAATAACTGCTTTGCCATAACTACTCCCATTACAGGCAGAAAAAAATCGATAAACTCACATGAGCCATACCACAGATCCTTCATCAACTCGGCAAAGGCATTTTGCACATTGCATGAGGAAGGATTTCAAACCGATTGTCTAGAGCAGAATGGGAGAGAACAAGAACCTAAAATGGAAATCTGCAATTACAGCTCAGAATATCTTTAGGGAAGCTGCACCATTTCAAAGTACAGGTCAGCTACACCAGATAACAAATGAGAATGGCGAAAGACTGCTGACCACTGGCACCCTTCACAGTTCACAGAATGACTTTCATTTTTCCCTGGTCCCTTTCTCACTTCTCTTCCATCCCACCCCCAATGGCCATCTAGACAGGGGACTGTTAATTTCATCCTCAGATGAATACATCTAGTAAAGCTTCCATAAATAGAATCACTTCCACATCTTTCTCCCACCTGGTCACAGGAATGTTTTCCTATCAATCAGCCCCCAAACAGCTCTGAGCAAGACCAAGTTAGGCAGCTGCTGCCCCTGCCTTCACACTAATCTGGAGCTCTGGGACCACAGGTTTGGTCCTATGAGGAAGGTTTACTCTTCCTCCTTTGCTGCCATCCTTTATCCTTTCTTCTTCCTCCTACTCCTTTATAGACTCCCAGTCCCAAGCAAAGTTTCATCTGGAGCAGAAGGGAAAATCTTGGTTCACAAAACCTAAACTCTGAAAACCGGAAGCGATGGGCACAAAAGATTTGGTAGCTAGTGGGTGACGTATGAGTGAGGATAGCTAGATCCAAGATAGTCAATGATTTGCTTAAGGTCTCCAGGACATGCATCTTCCAGGAAGTCTGAGTCGTGAGACTTTGTGGTATAATGGACTGAGTCCTACACTGGAAGATGTGGGTTCTAATCCCCTCTCTGTTACTTAGTAGCTAAGTGGCTTTCATCAAGCCACATTGTTTCTTGAAACTTCTATTTCCTCACCAGTAAGATGCCTGGGTCAGACAAGATCAATAATTCTCGATCTTTCTTCTCTCAGTGACACGACACATTCCTGCAACAACTCCTTGATGATACCTCAGAATTTGAGATTATTCCTATGGGATAGAGCTATATTTCTTAGCATTGTTTAAACCTATGCCATCTTTTGAAGACCACAACAATATAAAGAGAGATGATCTAAGATCGTTCCAGCTTTAACATTCTCCAATTCTAGGCAGAAAGGGTGGATTTAATTTAATTTGTGTGTTTGTGTACCTGGGTGTATCTCAGCCTGCCTCCTAGAAAGTATCAAAATATTTGCTGAATAGGATTGAATTAGGTGGCTTAAATGTCATTCCCTTGTCTGAGTCAGGGAAGATCACCCTCTTTTCTTTCCCCTCTTCACTGCCTTTGTCTCCCTTCATCTCGCATCCCTTCCACAGTCCAAGAGTGCTTGGGCAGTGGGACAGGTGCAGTTTGGCATAGAACCTATAGTCATCACTTTAATCCCTAGCCCATGATGCACATCAAAGCTCCAGGAGATCTGAGCTTTACTTAGTGAGAGAACCAAATGTTAGTTTTCCTTTCCCTTTTCAGCAAGTAGCAAACAAGAATGTCCTGCAGGGGGCCAAACCCAGATAGACTTACATGGAGCACACTGGAGTCTTTTTGTTCCTGTCCTGCCTATATTTTGGAAGCTCCAGTGGGAATGTGGCCTGAATTTAAACACTCGGGGCCATGACCATTAACAGTGAGCACTTTTGTAGATTCATGCAGCTTCTCCTGCCTTTCCTCTGCCATGGCCTTGAATGATCTGTTGTTTGTGGACAATTCACTTGTTGTACTCCGGAGAGCAGGCTGATCCTGGCTCTCCCATTGTCTCTTATATGGGCAAACAAAAGCAGTCTTCTTAGGCCAGAGCACCAAGCTGATAAAAAGACTGATTAAGGCCTCTTTTGTGGTGAAATTTAATAGGTCTGGGTTGGGCATTATATTTGATTAACCCCAACCAGTCATTACATGGAATTATATATACAGTACAGTCAAGCCAACAGCTCTCGGCTGGGTGGAGCCTGTCTCTGAACTCCTGACTAGTGCCACAATACCGTAGCCAGAGCTGGTCATCAGCAAAACGGAAGTCAATAAACTTTGTCTCTGGGGCCTGCAATTTTCCCTTTCACACTGTCTTTTCCTTCTCCACCCAGCCTTTATGTTCACTCTTCCCAGGCAAATTAGTAGGTTCTTTCCGACAGGCAGGAAGACATCTGATAAACTCTTTGACACAGTGTTTTAATGGGTTACCTTTTCCAAGAGCAGCTGCAGTTCAAAAGAGGAGCTTGAACTGGGAGTCACAGAATTTGAAGGGATGAAGCTCTTACGGTGGCTCAGAGGATGCCTGGTTCCTCAGCCCAGACTCTTTCTTCTTCCCGTAATTGGGCCAGGTGGCTTCCCCCAGCAGGCTCCCCAGGACCAACTCTGGCCTTAGCCTGGAGAAATGAAAGTATCTCTGGTTTGACCCTCAAGCCTCCCCTACTGCCTGTCCCACTTTTTAAATTTCCTTTTGTTTTTCCTACCTTCTTTAGGATGACCTGATTTTTTTTTTTAAGGATTACTTGATTTTTTAACCCATTGTTGTTTCTTCAGCTACTTTTCAGTTAAATGCATCTTCTTTGTGATGATAATTCACCTGGTTTTGGAATGAAGATATTTTCTGGCTTATTACTACATAAATAAGGTCAATGGATTAGGCTTTCCTTGGGTGCAAATAGCTGAATCTCTGATAATGTGGCACATGGTTTACTCATTTATTCTTTTTCTGTTAAAACTATGAATTTATGGGGCACCTGGGTGGCTCAGTCAGTTGAGCGTCTGACTCTTAATTTCGGCTCAGGTCAAGATCTCAGGGTTGTGAGATGGAGCTCTGCATTGCACTCCAGGCTCAGCAAGGAGGGCTTGAGATGCTTTCCCTCTGCCCTTCCCCCCACTCACCCAAACTCACACTTTCTATCTCTAAAATTAAATAATTTTTAAATAATTTTTATTGTTATGTTAATCACCATACATCATTAGTTTTTGATGTAGTGTTCCATGATTCATTGTTTGTGCATAACACCCACTGCTCCACTCAGAATGTGCCCTCTTTAATACCCATCACCAGGCTAACCCATCCCCCCACCCCCCTCCCATTAAATAATTTTTTTAAAGATTTTATTTATTTATTTGACACAGAGAGAGAGAGCATGCACACACACAAGCAGGGGGAGCAGCAGACAGAGAAGCAGGTTCCCTGCTGAGCAGGGAGCCTGATGTGGGGCTTGATTTCAGGACCCTGGGATCATGACCTGAGCTGAAGGCAAACATTTACCTGACTGAGGCACCCAGGCACCCCTAAAATAAATAACCTTTAAGTAAGCATATCTATGAACTTGTAATGAAAATAACAGCATGAATATCAACTATTCTTTAATTTTGAACATTTACAAAAGAAAATAAACGTAGAAAAAGTTCAAAGAAATAGTCCAAATGGACCAATCCTTTAAGAAACACAAAATCTTGCCAGTCGTATCAGTTAGATCTCTTTGGATTACAAATGATAGAAGATCCAACCCAAACTGACTGAGGCAAAATAAGAAAGCTTTGACTGGTGACAGAAAAATCTGCTTAATGCTGCCACTGGAGATGCATCAGTGCAGGGGCTTAATATGTCACCAGGACTCGGTTTCTCTCTTACTCTATCTCTTGAGTCAGCACTCCTCCCCAGGTTGGCTTCAATTTAAAACATAATGTCCTTTTACAGTCAAACGAGGACCAAAGCAACTCTAGATCACACATTCTCTCAGATTTAAGTCCCACCTGAGAGAGCTAGATTTTGTTTCCCAGAAGTCCTGGCAAAGCATTGTTTTTTTCTCATTGGCTCTGATTAGGTCATGTGACCACACCAGGAAGCCAATAGGATACACTTACCGGTTTGACTTCTGACGTTGAGAGGGGTTAGGGGGAGGCCCCCAAGTGCATGGATCAAGAATGGGGAAGCATAGATACCTAAGACTACAAATAGGTTTAGGGTAAATGGATGCCAAATAGCAGCATCCACTGAAATCACTACTTCATTTTACCCTGCTTTCCTTTACAAGGATTAGAAGAGAGCAGCACTCTATATTTTTTCTTAGGGTCGAAAGATTCCCAGGTGTTAAGTGTTCTCTGAATCAGGCATTGGCTTCTGAGCTATACAGCTTTGATATGAAAAGTCTTTGCAGAGTTGACTTTTACTTCAGGGCTGGGGGGTGGGGAGTGGGGATAAAGGAGGGGCAATAGAGATGATGTTAGTTATAGTGTCTCTTGTGAAGGGATATTGTTTTTCACAGTTTTTTCTAATCTCAATTAGGATACCTGGGTTCCAGTCCCAGCTCTCCCATTAATTTCCTTTGTGAATAAGTGGTTTTCAAACTTTTTTCTTTGACTTTTGGAGTCTTCTGCTTAAGGAACCCTTACTTGGAACCCAGTAAACATGTGACAAAGTGAGATTTTATTAATGTGCAAATGTTTCCAGATTCTCTTCCTCTCCACTCCCAGTCTAATTGAAAGGATACCTTTTCATACTTATATTCCCCAACTCAACTCTGAAAAGTTCATTTTTACCACAGCAGATCCTGGAATTTTGTGACTCAGGACTAGAACTATAGTGAGGAAAATAAATTTCCAGTACAAAATTAAGAGAGCTCCCCAAACTCAGTAATCCAAAATAAATAATTTTTTTAAAAGATTTTGTTTATTTGACAGAGAAACACAGCGAGAGAGGGAACACAAGCAGGGGAAGTAGGAGAGGGAGAAGCAGGCTTCCTGCAGAGCGGGGAGCCCGATGCAGGGCTCGATCGCAGGACCCTGGGATCGTGACCCTAGCTGAAGGCAGATGCTTAACGACTGAGCCACCCAGGCGCCCCAATAAATAATATTTTTAAAAATCAAAATTAATGCAAAAAGAACCCCATTACAAGCAAAATATAAAAAAAATTTAAAAGACAGGATCCAATAGTGCTGAGCCAACTCATATTGGAGCCTGAGGCAAAAGGAAAAATGTGCACCTCTATATTAGTTCTTATGTATTTATATTCATGGTTAATTTTCCCCTAGAACACTAGAGTAATTGAAAAAATATTGGAAAATTTAAAAAGTAGCTGTGCTAAAACTCCATTATTTTAATTTAAAATATTTTATTTATACCAAAACCATAATTTATTATTATGATTTTACTTTCTTTTGTTTTAATGAAAGCAAATTCATCAATGTTTTCATTAAAATCCATTAATGATTAAAAATTATATAAAAACATGTAAATAGGGTGCACATTTTTAATTTGTGAAGCTATTAGTAAGTGAAACCTGTTTTTCTAAATTTGCTTAACATCGGGACGCCTGGGTGGCTCAGTCGGTTAAGCGGCTGCCTTCGGCCCGGGTCATGGTCCCAGGGCCCTGGGATCGAGTCCCGCATCGGGCTCCTTGCTCAGCAGGGAGCCTGCTTCTCCCTCTCTCTTCCTCTGCTTGTGTTCTCTCTGTCAAATAAATAAAATCTTAAAAAAATAATAATAAATAAATAAATAAATAAATTTGCTTAACATCTCCAGATGAAAAAAAAAAAACTCCAGATGATTCCTTATAAACCTTTTAATAGTTTTAAAAACTAAATTAATTACATGTTAAATAATTTTACTTCATTAAATTATTATAGTAATTTGTAAACTGGAAAATCGGGTAAAAAAACACTCAAAATCCTATAACCCTAAAATTATTGTTTTAAGGTATTTCCTTATAGTCCCTTTTGTATGTCTTTCTTTTATATAACTGTAATCATTATATACAAATAACTTAGGTGCTTTTTTTTTCACTAAACCACTTATCCATGTGGCTAAATGACCTTTATAATTACCACTTAAAATGACTGCAAAATATACCATTGAGTAAATTTCATAGGTTATCTATTACCCCATTATTAGACATTTGAATGATCTCCAATTTTGCACTGCTATAAATAGTGCTATTGCTTTTTCCATATATTGTTTATGCATGTTGCTTTTTCCACATTTTTTTCTTTAAGATGGAATTTGTGAGTGCTTGAAATATACAATTGAATAGATTTCTAATCAAAGATGAGGAACTGAGCTGATGCCGGAAGTCCCTCTTCTTCAACCCAAACATGAGAAATGCGTCAATTGTGTAGCCAACTCTGAAAGTGAAAAGGGGGAATGTCTATAGCCCAGAAATAAAGGAGGAGCCCACAGCAGTGCGAAGGATCTTTGAGGATGATGAGGCTGGGGACATGGGGTAGGAGTCCACACAGGCTGTCTGGAGTTGAACTGCAGTCTCTGGTGCAGTGCGGAGGGCAGAGAACATTGGTTCCCTGTAAGAAAAACCTTCACTCCAATTCAGAAGTGAGTTGTCCCACGTGGTAGAAATAATTTTCAGAGAAGGGTAAAATCATGATTCCCAGAGATATATAAAGATCATCTGGTATCAAGACCCTGGTCGGGAAAGATGGAAAAAGCAAGATGGATGGAGAGGATCAGAGTATTAGATGGATCACCAAAAAAGATGTATTAAAGGATCCTTACTTTTAAATATGTCAAATATGTATTATATATTTTAGAAAGTCGTACTTTTAATATGTAGCTATAAAAATGTATACTGTTACTGGGGTCACCCTGCCCTTTAGAGCTGTGCAAGATTGACTCATTCTGCAATTTGTTTGAAGTTCAGTGTCTTCCTCAAATTTTCTGGAAAAGTCCCAAGGGCAAGTTTCTGGTCAGTTTTAGTTCTCATCTCCCGCTTCTGCAGAATTAATTGTTTGGGGATCATTTTGCCACTCCATACGTGCTGCCTTTATGACTATATAGGCCCAGACTTCCAATCAGCCCTTCTCCTTGATTCCTATCCACCCAACCCCCAGCCCCACTGGTCATCACCAAGTCATACAAGGTCATTGTCTGTATAGCAGACGTTAGTGAAGGTTTGGAGTGACGAGGGGGTTATATTGCTGCAGTGCCCAAAACTTATGGTAGTGTGCCTGGGTGGCTCAGTTGGTTGAGCGACTGCCTTCGGCTCAGGTCATGATCCTGGAGTCCCGGGATCGAGTCCTACATCGGGCTCCCTGCTCAGCGGGGAGTCTGCTTCTCCCTGACCCTCTTCCCTCTCGTGCTCTCTCTCTCTCATTCTCTCTCGCTCAAATAAATAAGTAAAGTCTTTGGAAAAAAAAAAAACCATATCATCCCTGTTTTTAAAAATTCTTCGCTGCTTTGGCACATAGCTCAAAGCCCTCCCTTCTCTACTCTCTGACACCCAAATTTCTATTAATTTCTTATGCCCTCAGGGTATGAGATACATTTTTACCGCAAGAGGCTTCCCAGAAGCAGTACTATTCTTAGACCCAGATAAGAGGGACCCCAGACCCTTCTGGACACTGTGCTTTAAGGAGTCTGTGCTCCCCACCCCCCACATAGTATGAGGTATCCAGTTGGCCAAGGAGACATACCTGCCCCATGTTTGCCCTCCTTCCTACCTTCTGGATGAGATAGTAAATATTTTAGGCTTTATGGCCATATGTCCTCTATGTCAGCTGTGGGGAGGAGTGTGTTTGGAACTTGGCTGTGAAGGCAGGAGGGTTGTCCCAAAGTGTGCCAAAGGCTCCCTCCATGTGGGTTGGAATTGGGGTAGGAAGAAAGCCCAGGAGGTAGAGATGGTTCATGGGCCAGGAGCGAGGGTTGGAGCCCAGCTCTCTACAGAGTACTCTGTTCTAGTTCAGAATTCTGAGGAGTCCATGAAGCCCAAATTCAAACCTGGCCTTCCAGGTTGTTAAAAAGGAATATTTGTCAAGTTAGGTGAATAGAACACATTTGTTTAACAGTTTCTTAATTTGATTTATGTCTTTAAGGGTCTCCTTTGTTATTTTACCCAGCCCCTGCCCCACACTAATGTCAAGCGGTTTTCCTAAACAAAAATTTGATCCCACCTTGAAGAAGAATCCTGATTTTTTAAACATTTTGTTTCATTCTGTAATATATATATAATATACACACACACACATATGCATATATATATCCCCAGTTCTAAACATTCAAGGTCAAGACCAGATGAGTAGCTAATATGATATGATGTTAAATCCTAAGTTTGGGCAAGAGCTTCTTATGCTCCTCCAAGTTCAGGAACGGTTCTCCTGACCAGATAGAGCTAAATCGGCGAGTGGGGGTCCTGAAGTTTACCTCTGGGGAAAGATGTTAGCCAAGGGTAGAAACCAGGCAGGGTGTAACAGACCCAAACTACCTGAAGTCTCATTCGGTTTAGAAACCAAATTTCCCAATAGCTAGGACTGCTAAGAATGGAACTACCAGGGTTTGTGCTTGCCCGGAGAATAAACGCCATGAGAAAGATACAATGGGGATAATGAGCTTCATGTCAGCTCTGAGCTGTTAGGCTAGGAGGCTGGAAAAGGGACATTACAGCTGGTTGGGAGGGCTTTTCCCTCGAGTTTCTCTTGGCCATCTGTTCTGAATCGTGCCATCAGCTTCCCATTGGAAAGGTCAGAATGGGTGCGTGGGTAAAGCTTAATGTTGGCTCCACATGCTGTGTTAGATGCAGCTGCTCTTGGCTTGGTCACGCCTGGGTTTGCACCCAGGACCCTCAGAAGCTCTGCGCATTATGGTAATTAGCCATCTGCCTCAGCCTTTCCAAGACCCGCTGATCACAAAAGGAAGCCAGGAAGCTCTCTGACAACAGCAGAACTGGAGGCAGGAGGAGCAGCCTCAGGCCGCTGGCCCCCTCTCCCACTCCTCTCCCGGACCCTGAAGCTTGGAAAGGAACTGGTTCAGCGCTCAGCACAACCCCTTATCTCCCAGCACCCCGGGGAAAACAAGCAAGGGATCTCCTCACTGATACATGGCTGTCAACCATGCAAAGAGAGGAGCTGAGCAGGGGACATGAGTCTGCTGAGACAATTACACTCTGTGTCAGTAGGGAGACAGATATACCATTTGTTTGAGAAGCGACTTTCCTTTGGGGATTGGGTGACTCGAGATAGCATGATTGGAAATTTTTAGATGATCAGTTCTTACTGCAACTCTAAACTTGGACTTATGTATCTAGCTATGTTAGTCCCTGATTAGTAGTAGCTACTGAGATCCAAAAATTATCTATGGTATATACATTTAGCAATAAATGTACAGTTACATATGTATGCAATGATATCCAGATCTATACCTGATGGCAGAAATCTTGTCATGTGAAACAACCTTCTAAGGATGGAGCTTTTGTTTTGTATATGTGGATATGTACATATATAAGCTATAAAATAGCTCTAGGATACATGAGTATATATTTAGATATATCTATGTAGTACATATAGTTTAAGGTTTTTTTGAACTTTACGTGTGTGTAAATGTGTCCATAAATAGAAAGCTATGTCTGCATGGGGAGGGGGATAGCATGAACTCAGAACTTGGGAATTGGTTCAAGTCCCAATTCTGTCACCCCACACATACACGGTGGTACTTATGGGAGGATTGTACTCCTTGTGGCAGGAAAAGTGGAATAAAACAAACCTCAGACCTCACTGGCCTTGGCTGGACTTGACTATGGCTGTGTTTGAGCTCCCAGAGAGAACTAGAAGCACAGGTATGGTCTGGTAGCAACATGCGGGGAGGTAGTTAGGCGGTAACAAGAGGCCGGAGCCCTGTTCTAGCAGACGAGGACATACGGGGGGAAATGCAGTTGCATTCATAATTATAAGGGCAAGCCCAGAGCCCTGTGTGCCTGTGCTGGGGGCACATAGGGCAAACAGGCTAAAGGACTGAGAAGGTCAAGGGGAGGAAATCACGGTGGAGTACCCTTGAGTCTGATCTTGAAGGATGCACAAATGATCACAGGAGTGAGGGAAAGCCTTTCAAGATTGAGAAATAGCATTTACAAAGGTATGGAAATACAAGGTATGTCCCAGTGATGGTGAGATGTCTGGGGTGGCTGGAGCATAGGGGGGGGTGGAGATAAGACCAGAGAGGGGTGTGAGAGTTTGAGGAAGGGACCATGAGCCCCCCCTAATGAGCAAGGGCTTTATCCTGTGGCTGGTGGGGAGCCACCAGAAGGTTTTAAGCAGGGGAGTTATGAAATCAGACTTAGGTTTGAGAGAGATCACTCTGAGGTTTGATAGCTGGGAGGGGACAGACTGGAAGTGGAGGGTGGGAATGAGATTTTTGCAGGAGCCTGGGTGGGAGATGGTGGTAGCGGAGACCATGGGGATAGAGAAGAGGGGGTAAAGTGAATTCAAGTGCCTGTGGGGTAGAATTGGTAGGACTTTGGGGCATGAGAGGAAAGGAAGAAACAAAAGTGACTCTAATTTCATTAGGTAGAAGTTTATGCCCTCTACAGAGACAGAGATCACAGGAGTGTGGCTCAGAGTGGTTGGGGAGTTCTGTTCTGGACATCCCGCTCTGAGGTGACTGCAGGACAGCCAGGGTAATACTTCTAGAGTGGATTCTAGAATTCTCTAGAAATTCTCTCTCTCTCTCTCTCTCTCTCTCTCTCTCACACACACACACACACACACACACACACACACACACACACAGGACCCCCACTACTAAGAATAATTGAGTAAGAAGTATGAGGAACCATACCAGGAACATTCCAAAATGCCTCTTATGATCCAGCCCTTGTCCCCCTCCCTCCTCTGTCCTGGTCACCCCAGCAGCTCTCTCTCTGCCAGCCTCCTTGGCCTCGCTCTGTCTCTTGAACATGCTAAGCATGCTCTCATCTCCAGGCTTTAGCTCTAGCTGGTCCCCCGCATTCTTCTTCATCTTCCTATTTTCTGGTTTTATTGTGTGTTGCTTGTTTCACTGTGAGAACATACACAGGGTCAGGGGTCCTTGTCCCTTTGGTTTACTGATACATCCGAGCACTTAGAACCATGCTGGGGCACACGGTAGGCTCTCCATAAAAACTCGTTGAATGAATTAATTTTAAAGTGAGTCCACTTGAAATGAGGACCAATATTTGATTGATAATTTACCTTTAAAAAGAGAAATGCAAATTATAAGAGTATTTTAATGTATATATCACAAAATATAGTTTATAATTATAACAACTATGATTCTTAGAGCACAGAATGAACCAAATGTTTCTTATTTGGGGAGGTGTATAATTTTTCTGACAAAATTGTTCAATGATACGGTATAATTTAGACCAAATCCAATTTGACTTTTGTGGTATGGCCATAAAAAAGGGTTATCTCTTGCAAAAATATTTGAGGCTTTGTCAATTTTTCCCAAGTACTTCCCCACCTTAGTATGCCATAAATAAATAAACGAATTTTTGATTGAAATACACTTTATAAATAATGAATTGCTCACATCTTAAACGTACTACTCAAATGGGTTTGGGAACTCATATCAAGACAGAATATTTCCATCACCACAGAAAGCTCCTTTGTGCACATGCCCAGTCAGCAGTCTCTCCCCAAGCAATCACTGATCTTGTTTCTATCACCATAAGCTAGTTTTTCTTTGCATTCTAGAATTGCAAATCAATGGATTCATACAGTATATAGTTTCTTTCACTGAGCATAATGTATTTTGAGATCCATCGTGTCGTTGTGTGTATCTGCAGCTCATTTCATTTCATTCCTTAGTAGTGTACCAAGGGCTTCTCATATTTTATTTTTTTTTAAAGATTTTATTTATTTATTTGAGAGAGAGAGAATGAGAGATAGAGAGCACAAGAGGGAAGAGGGTCAGAGGGAGAAGCAGACTCCCCGCTGAGCAGGGAGCCCAATGTGGGACTCGATCCCGGGACTCCAGGATCATGACCCGAGCCGAAGGCAGTCGCCCAACCAACTGAGCCACCCAGGCGCCCGGGCTTCTCATATTTTAAAAGGCTCATTCTATGTATTTAATCAATTGTTACTTGATGTAACTCTGCCATTGGTTTTGCATGTGGTTCAAGTATTCCTTTTTCACTTTCTTTCATTTGATGAAGTTCTGTATCTTCCTCTGTTAAGACTTGCCACTTTACTGTGCAATTAATTTCCATATATTTGCAATGTGTTTTTAAGTATGTGTCTAATGATGCATTAGAAACTGACCCCCCCTCCAAAATAGTATAAACTAGACTTTACCAGTAAAAAAAGAAGGTTGTTTGGAGTAGGAACTAATTTTATAAGTGGTCAGTTTATTAATGTTTTGATCACTTTTCATATTTTGATCACTTTTGCTTCACAAAGTAAACTTCTAAATATAGGGACCAGGATAATGAACACTCTTATATCAAGGACTTTCCTTTGCATGCGCACACACACACACGCACACATACACACACACACACACACACAAGTCCATGCCTGGGAACTGAAGAATCACTTGTATGTACACATTCACTAGTTTGTTGTCATTGTCCGTTCAAGACAATAAAGCTGAACAAAGCAGACATAGACGTCTATTTGATTCAATTATATGAAATTGCTGATATTTAAGCATTTCTGATGTGTAAAACCAGCAATTTCATGGGGTTCAAGTTCATAGTTTTTATACTGCAAATTTGCTACCCATTAATGGGTAATGAAATCAATTTAATAGACCAGGATCAGCATTTTTAAAAAAATGAAATTGACTAGAGTAGAAAATATCAGAGGGGATCTCATGTTGTAAGAATAGTTAAGGCTTACTGAAGATTTATTCTGTGCCAGGCACTATTCTAAGTGCTTTGTAAGCCTTAACTATTTGTTATCATTATTGTTATCAGCATCGTGATTATTGGCTCTGTGCTAGCCTAGTGGACCAGGAAAGACTGATGATACTATGTTAAAACTCCACCCAGAAAATTCAAGACACCTGCAGGTCATATGATCTCACTAAAGTACAGCCACAAGACTAGCCTCAAATACTGCCCAGGGAAATTTCAAAAGCTGTGCTTTCATCGTGAATCCAGGAAAACTAAGGACAGAGTGTCTGATGTGTACTGTGTATTGTCTCTCCAAAAACTCACAAAAGGCATCTTACTTTAGGTAATGGATTGGGTTCCTGAAAAGTTGAAAGCATTTTAAAATCCAATTCAAGACAGTATGCCTGATATATCTGCTTCCACTTCTGAGATAATCAGGCTCAGCTCCTTTATTGTACAGAAACCTCCCCATTACATAAAAACACAGTGGTAACTTCTTCTGTAAAGTGAAGAGTTCCATCCCTGGTCTTCATTATCATATTTTCCTAAAGAGAAGAGTAAATCTTTCCTGTCCAATAACTGGGTTAACACCAGATGAAATGTGTGCTCTTCATCCATATTTCTTAGGAGAATGAGATTAATTCAGTTGCCAATTTGCCTTTTCCACATTTTTCTTGGAGCCATAGGTTAAGTTTTTGGTTTTGCAAGTAGCTGAGGGTGGGTCCTTTCCTCTTTCTCTTTTTGTTAAAAGACAATTCCCTTCCACTCCCCACCCCCCAGCAAAACAAACAAATAAACAACACCCAACAACAACATAGTGTAACCTGAAAAACTTTAAATGTCTATCATTCTTCCCTTTATCCTGAACCCAGTTTCTATTACATTAGCCTATTACATTATTGGAGAAGAAGCAGTTCAGTGCCACTGTGAATAAAAGAGGAAAAAAGTACTTCTATCATATAGGAGCATGAACTGCTACACCAAAAATATTGGTGCTTACGAGCCTGGAGCTGACAACGTAAATTCTTGCCAATATAAAGCTTCTCTGCAAAGAGATTAATCCTACAGAGGTTGCTGGTGCGGGAGGAGCATTTGTCTGCTAAGACAAAAATCCTTCAAGTTAATTACTGTTTTGAAAAAGCTAACCAAAAACAGTAACAATCATGGTCAACAAGGAGGGCTTGACTTCTGTTTTCTGGGGAACAAAAGCCTGGATGAGGGAGATGCCCAGCTGTCTTATCAGATACAGTACATTACAGAGGCATTTTGCCAGTGGGCTGGCCATTATATTAAATTCCTTGGTGGTTTTGGGTAGACTAAATAATCTTTCTTTGGTGCACATCAGTTAAAGCAAATACTTATTGAGCACCTACTAGGTACAAAGTCCTGTGCTTAACCAATTAATCTGTACTTTGAAGGATGTATTTTCTTCATTCCCAATAAACATTTAATGGAAGGTATGTTTCAATATTTTAAATTAATCTCCTTTGCGCATACCTCCTTAAAACTCTGTCGTACGTGGTGAGTGCTATTCTTATATGTTGTTGTGTGTCAGGTGTTATTCTTCAGTGCTTCTATGACTCGGTATATTTAGGCTGTCCTTGACTTTGGGACATTCAACTTTTGTACAACTCTTAAACAAGCTGTACTGTACACTGAATTCAAACCTTTCTTCCTGAACCGATGCGTGAGCGTTTTAAGTTTCTGCACGCACCGCTAGCCTATCAGTGGCATAATTCTGGCAGAGTCTCCATCTTGGCTTGTCCAGCACTGTTTTGCAATTATTCAAATAGTTCTTTTGCATTTGGCTCTTTTTTTTTCACTTAGCAATTATTTTTATAAAATGAGTGACAAAAACATAGATCTCAAAACCAACATAATGGAGAAAGCTAGAAATCATTAAGAATGCTAAAAGCAAAACATTTCCAGCTTCAATCTAATGTTCACTGAATTTAAGCCAGTATTTTGCATGTTTAAATGGGAAGAACAAAATTAAACAACATGCATGAAAGCAGGAAATAACTTGAAGATTGTATCTGAAGAAAAACTTACAATTCTTTTAATCATTTTTCTGGCTTTCTGCAAGCAGCCCTTCCCTTAGAACATAGAAGATGATCAACTTTCTAATATTCAACTTGTGTGTATATATTTTGGGCATGCTATATGTACATGTAGAGGACTGCCTATAAAGAATCCTGCCTGGAAAACTTTTGTAGGGCAAAGGAATCATCTTAACAGATGAAATTCTTATTGATGGAATAAGAACCAAGTTTGCTTCTTGTCCATCCTGAAGCCCCATTGAAGTAAAATGTACTCTTACCCCAAAAAACCCCCCCAAAACAACAACAACAAAAAAAAACCCTTAAAAGCCAAGAGATTGGAAGGGACAGTGTGCCTCCAGATAAGAGTGTTCAGAGACTTCAAAGAGAGAAGAGAACTGACAAAGGAAACTTGAAGAGCCAGAGTGGAAAGCAGGAGCTGCTATAAGACAAGGGTTCTCCCGGTCTTGTAAAATTCTGGATGAAGTGAAGAGACTTTGCAAAGTGCCTTCAATGGCAGTAAGACAGGGGGATGGGGAGTGCTTTCTTCCAGAATAAGAGGCAGTCAAGAGAGCAAAGGTCAGATGCTGCAGGGTTGGGAAAAGAAAGAATCCCTCTGACCTTGAGGAGGGAGCAAGGCTAGAAAGGCAGAGAGAGTTACTGCATTGTGACCCTGGGTTGACTGGGCCCCGAGTACCAGGGGCCCCTGGGCAAAGGGTCCCGTACTCCTGACGTAGAAGCAGAAGCCACTGGACCTCATAGGACCACATTTTCCAGCCAGAATAGAGGTCTCCAATGCTGACTGCAATTGGCAATGCAAACCCACTGTGAGGCATGTCCAGAATCTGACTTAAGAGCATTGAAAGGAAGTATAGAAATAGATATTTCTTCAACAAATGAATCTTTTAAGAGCTACAACCTCTACATTAAGAGAGGCAGAAGGGGTTGTAGTGTACCTTGAATGATAGTAATAATAGTAATAATAATTTTGAGTAACCTGTAAACCATGGAAGAGAAGTTTTTGGTCAAAGGGGCCTTCTGACACCTAAATTTTAAAGAAGTTAGTAATTGCAATGCTTAGAACCTCTCCTGGAAGCACCATCTGTCACTGCTGGTTCTCGCAGTGACAGGTGGTTTGCGTTCTTGCTGAGTTTCCCTACCGTGAATCACATGTATTCTATCAAGTTACTCGGTACAGGTACAACTTAGTTGCACCCTTACCGGGAAGGGGTGGGGCCACAGAAAGGATAGAGGGCGGTGGCTGGCCTTTCTGAGAGGCAGGTCGGGAGACCAGGAAGTTCATCTTGCCTACTTTGCAGTCAACGCCTGAGGCCTGCATGAACTCATGCTTCCTCTGGAATGCTTTCACCTGTCAGTAGACCCATCCAGCATGCTCCCTCTTGTGTATTGTCCCATACTGTTCATCTGAGGTGTTGTTGTCCAGCCCATGCCTCTGGACTTCAGAGTTCCCGAGGGCGAGGGTGTATCTCCTCTCATACCCAGTATGGGACTGGCCTGCAATAAGGTGCTCAAGGAAAACACTCCAGAAATCTGATTTTATCAACGTACTCTTGGCATCCTGCTGAAAAATAGTCCCACTCCCCAGAGGTTTTATTTCTTCTGGTGGTGATCCCTGTATCTTCAATTGTGCTTATACTCCTGTTATTGGTTCATGAACCTTAGGTGGTGTCTGTTGACTCGTGGCCATGTCAGACTCAGCTCATTTATCTACCCTGTACTCCTCCAACCACTCCTAGACCCCTCCTCCCAATGTTCAGTTTCCCCACTGGCTGCATCTTTGACTTCAAACAATGTATTTGGACCTCCATTTATTGTTCCACTTAGTCTCTCCTGACTTCCTTGTTTTGACAGGAGGTTAATTATGCCTAGCCTTTCCCTCCTCTCTATTCCCCACCTCTTCTATTTCCCTATCTTTGCCAAGATTGATCAGATCAGTGTTCTCAAGTTTGGTTAACATTTACATTCTGTTCTGCAACAGACTGTCTTCAGTGGTTTGCCCATTAGTTCATTCATTCATTTATTTTTCATTCAATAAATATTTTTTGAGTGCTTACTATGTAGGCACCAGGGATAGAAGTGAATACAATAAGCAACATTCCTCCCCCCCCCCCAAAAAAAAGCAACAGTCTTCATGGAGCCTTCCTTCCCATAATGGGAGAGAAGTAAAATATATATTATGGGGGCACCTGGGTGGCTCAGTCAGTTAAGTGTCTGCCTTCAGCTCAGGTCATGATCCCAGGGTCCTGGGATTGAGTCCCATATTGGGCTATCCACTCAGCGGGGGGTCTGCTTCTCCCACTCCCTTTGCCACTCCCCCCTGCTTTTGCTCTCTCTCAAATGAATAAATAAAATCTTAAAAAAAAAAAGAAGATGACCAGGGTGGAGGCAGGAGACGAGTGAGATTTCCCCAACCAGTTCTCCAGTTCTCTGACATCAACAGGGTGTCCAACAGTTCAATTTAATGCTAACCCTAACTACCTGGAGCTAGCCTAGACACCACAAATTAAGGGCTCGGTCCCACAACGCTGCCCCCACTTCAGTCACAAGCCAGGCTACCACGACCTCCCCAACCTCAGGTTCCGTAGTTGGCTAGAACAACTCACAGACCCCAGGAAAGCAGTTGACTTACTATTACCAGTTTACTGTGAAGGATACAACTCAGAAAAAACAAATGGAAGAGATGCATAGGACAAGGTATGGGATAGAGAAGGGCACAGAGTTTCCATATTTCTAGTGAGAAGTCCACACAGATTTTTCCTTCCCAAATCCATGCTACCTTTTAATTTGCTTCAGATTGTTTTTTGAGTAGATAATATATTCATGTGATTCAAAACCCAAAATGACATAACAGTTATACGGTAAAAAATCTTGCACTCCCATCTATTTCATCTGTTTCATGTTTAGACCAGGCACTCATGCATGCATGCATTCATTTTAATTTACTTTAGTCTAGTTTCTGCTTTTTTCCCTCGAGTTTCTGAATTGCCTTTCTTTTTGAGTGAAGAAGGAACATGTACCTCTTTACCATGTATCAAACATTTTGTAGCTTCTTACTCCTTTTATCTGTTGCTTAGACTAGGCAATTCTACTTACATGAGGTATCTAAAATAGTCAACTTCATAGAAATGGGGAATGGAATGCTGGTTGCCAGGGGCTGGGTGATTGGGGAAAAGGAGATCTGCTCTTTAATGGATATAGAGTTTCATCGTGCAAGATGAAAAAATTCTGAAGATTGGTTGCACAACAATGTGAATATACTTAACACTGTTGGAAGGTACACTTAGAGATGGTTAAGAGGGTAAATTTTATGTTATACGTGATTTACCAAAATTAAAAATACATGTTTAAAAAAGGTTAAAAAACAAAGCAGAAGTTTTACCAATATCTATGGAAGTTAGGACTCTAGGTTTAAATAATAATTATAATAATATAATAATATTACTATTATAATAAATTATAATTATGATAATTATGATAAAGTTGCAGTTATTAATTATTGAGCACTTAGTTACAGTATCTCTTTCAATCCTTAACACAACTCCCTGAGGTATGCATTACCACCCCCATTTTAAGATGAGAGTATTCACAAATGTGCCGAGGCCATCAATTGGTCTCCCCACACTTTGAGATAGCTAGCTGGTTTGGGTGGCAATAAGAAGCAGAAGACGGGCACCTGGGTGGCTCAGTCATTAGGTGTCTGCCTTCGACTCAGGTCATGATCCCAGGGTCCTGGGATCGAGCCCTGCATCAAGCTCCCTGCTCAGCAGGAAGCCTGCTTCTCCCTCTCCCACTGCCCCTACTTGTGTTCCCTCTCTTGCTGTGTCTCTCTCTCTGTCAAATAAATAAATAAAATCTTAAAAAAAAAGAAGAAGAAGCAGAAGAAAGAGGGCCACATTAGCAATGAGGAGATTGGACATGTCGCTCAATTTCTGGATCAGAGATTTCCCCACTGTGCCCTGAGGAACTCTAGGAGCTTCACAGAGACCCCTATTCTCACCCAAAAAGTGTGGGAATGGAGAGGTCAGGTGAACAGGGCTCAAATCCTGCTGAACCAAAGCAGTTTGCATTTTTCTGTTTTCCATTTTGGACTTCCACCCAAGAATAGGCTCTGCTGCTAAAAAGAAATTTGGAAGTCCCTGGATTCGATTATCTCTGAGCTCACACTTTAAAATAGCTCAAATGAATCTTCCTAGACATTGCATCTCTGGGACTTGTGGGTGGGCAGGGTCTGCTCCATAATTTGCAGGGCTCAGAGCAAAATGCAAAGGAAGGGCCCCTTGTTCATCAAGCAGTAAAAAAAAAAAAAAAAAAAAAAAAGTGCCATTAAAGGCACTAAAACCTGAAACGTCTTCCATTCTTCCATGGTCTTTCTCTTGACTTGTCATGGGTTTTTATTTGCAATTTTATGTCATTCTAAGTAAAGAGAAAGTAAAATTTTAAATTCTTGGCATAAAATTGACTATTCTTTTCATACTGGAAAATGCCAGTTGAGTACTAATTCTAATTAGTACATTCTAATGCAAACATAAGAGCATTTCACTCATATGCAGAATCCTTAAAATTATATAATTTGTATCTCATAGTTCACGCATGCATATGTGTTTTGTTCTTACCAGAATGGTAGAAGCACTACACAAAAGTAACTCCACGGTTTTTATTTCACATCTTGAGATGCACACATTCTACCACCACTTTGGTCCTTCTACTGATGAATAGGAAAGGACTAGAAAGAAGGGGAGCTGTGGGTGGCCCAATCTTTCCCTTCCCCTTTTCCTCTATGTCATCATTTTTAGTAGTAGTGCTTAGCTGACACACATAGGTTAATAGGAGTAAGAAAGGATGGGATTGGGTTCCTTGATGGTTTGATGTTTCTTAGACTGTGCCATCTTTTTGTGTTCCAAGCAAGTTCTGATAGCACCCCTGTTTACTCAGGTGTAGACATAACCTGATTACTTTTTACTTGCGTTGAGTCTCATTGAACTCCCACACATTGTGGGGCCACTGGAATCCTGTGCTCAGGAGGCATGTGAATGTAATATTGCAAAGGAGGTAGTAAGGAACATCAGGGGACATACATACTGTGTGTATCTCCTCTGTTCACACACATGCTCCACTGTACCATCAGACTTCATTTAAGAATACAAGCTCAGAGATGAAATTATTAAGAATTTTAAAAAACAGCAACAGCAGGGGCACCTGGGTGGCTCAGTCGGTTTAGCATCTGCCTTCAGCTCAGGTCACGATCTCAGGGTCCTGGGATCAAGCCCTGCGTCGGGCTTCCTGCTCAGCAGGGCGTCTACTTCTCCCTCTCCTTCTGCTCCTATCCCCCGTTCATGCTCTCTTTCTCAAATAAATAAATAAAATCTTTAAAAGAACAACAACAACAAAAACAAAAACAGCAACAGCAAAGCGTTAAAACCCAAGCATGGGCCATTCTGAACAGGAGCCCTGTATGACCACATGGGTTCCATACCCTGAAGCTGGTCCTGTGGGTGGGGAATGGAACATCAACATTTTGATAGGTAAGGTCTTTCTTCATTGGATGTGTCAATGCTTTGAAACGTAGAAAGACTTAAAAAAATGGAAACACCTATAGTAGCATTCCTATGGTTTACCAATATCTGGTTCTCTTCTCCTTCCAAAGCTCAACCCATTTTAAAGAATGTCCATGTGACTGGTTAATAACATGTGCATAAAGTGACATATGTCTCTTCTGGCCAGAAGCACTTAAGAGCTGGTGTGTGATTAATTATTTATCTCCCTTTGCCCCACTCCAGTAACCGACCAACAATATCCAGATGGTGGAGTCGCCACCAGCCTGGGTCCCTAAATGAGAACAATGTGAAGCAGAGCCCCCACCCTCCCACAACCCTCCTGCTGACCCAGAGTGGACCTGTAGCAAGAGAAAGAAAGAAACCTTTGTTATAAAGACTTGGGAGTTGTTTGCTGTTGCCCAGACTAATACGGTGTTATTACTATCCCGTCCTGCCCCCCACCCTGCCAGCGCCACCGCTCATGGAATATATACTACATCTTAAAATTATCTTTGAAATAGTCATAAAATATATATTTAAAAACCAAATGGTATAGCTTTTTTAAAAGGTGATTCAGTTTTTTTAAATAGAAATTACCTTTAGTAAATTTTGTATTTGTTGAGTATTTAGTCATTAATTTTTATATGCATGTTGTTTGAAGGGCAAAACACAAGGGTAAAGTGCTAAAAGTTGAACCTAATTTTCCTTTGTATCCAGGGATCTCCACTGATATCCCAGAGTTACTGTAATATCCTAGAGTCCGTATTTCATGCTACGGGGCAAAACCTTTCCTTTTAGCAAACTTTGATGAACAGAGAGGATAATAACTCTACTAAATCTTTTCATTGGCTTCAGTTCTAGTAGTGGTGTGATAAGGGGAGGTATTTTCCCCAAAAAGGATACAAGGAAAAACAAAAGATCTGGATGATTGGGGCCTGAATAACTCTATAGACATGAAATTTTCCCAAAGATGCCACATACATGGTACTTTTACTATTGATATTAAACTCCTCTTCTTTCTCTGATATCTGGAAGGATACAGACTCCATCACTGGGGAGAGCTATTTATAAGAAGAACATGGAAAACTTGTTTTAAAAGCCAACTATGAAAACTGGCAGAGAGATCGTTGATGGATTCTTTTGTATTCAGAATTAATGCTCCAAGGGGAAAAAAAGCCAATGAATGTAAAGGTCTGAGCAGCAAATTAACAATTCTCATGGTTGGTCTTGATATTTGATGTCAGATAAATTTCAATGAACTAAGTCTCCAGTTTCTTTCTTAGAGCAAATATAAAAGTCTGCTCTCTATAGACTTTAACAGATGGAAAAGAAATATACTGAATTATGTAAAATGCTAACTCTGAGATCCAGTTATTTGAAGGCTCTTAGAATTCCAAGTAAACTCCATATGTTTAGAAATACCTGGTCATTGACATTTGTAGACTCAATGTTTTCTGACTTGACTATCTTTTTTTTTTTTTTTTTTAAGTAGGCTCCACGCTCAGTGTGGAGCTCAATGCAGGGCTTAAACTCACAACCCTGAGATCAAGACCTAAGCTGAGATCAAGAGTCAGATGCTTAACCGTCTGAATCACCCTGGCACCCCTTCTGGCTTAACTATCTTTGGGTGACCCTGAAGTTTCAATACAAGCAAAACCTTGTAATTTTTGAGAGCACAAATGTGAATAAGTCACAGGTTTGGGGCATACAAGGAGGTGTGCCTAGCCTGCTGCCCAGCAGCCCCACCACAATGCAATGCAGTCTTGCTGTTTTCCATCAGTTGCATATGCAGTAAATCTCAAGAAGTATAAAAGAGCTTGTGTGTGTGTGTGTGTGTGTGTGTGTGTGTGTGTGTGTGTGAAGAGCCCTGTGAAGAAAGATAGTCTCTAGTCCTAATGTTGTTGAAGAAAACGTAAAACTCTCAGAAAGTAATTATTCTTAGGCAGAAAATACTTTGGGGATAGTTATAGCCCATTGTTAAAAGCTCTTTCATTTGAGTTGATGATCTTATAAGTCACCCATATACTATCTAAAGAAACAGAGAGAGTCGCCTGGGTGGCTCAGATGGTTAAGCACTGGAAATAATTACCTTTTACAGAAATGGGATTGAGGAGGTCTATAGAGGCATGTCTATGAAGCAACGGGCAGTGTAGCTTCTGCTGCAATGAAAGCACCGAAAGTAACAGTTGGTTCAACAGTCTGCATAATGTGACACTATAGGGCAGGTGGCTTCAGCTGACCCTCCTCTCAAGCTGAAGAAATTCATGCCCTAGCACAGAAGTGTTCAGCTCACAGGGAGTCGCCACCATTTAGAGGCAATTACTTTGTTTCAAAAATACACTAAGTGTTATCTTTATGCCAGCAAATGGATAGAGTTGCAAAGGAGACAAAAGGCAGTTGTCAGTCATTTTCTTTAAGGAGGCATTTATAACATCAAGCATGCCCTTCTGAGGTAGGTCCTTGGCTGTCTGAGTTCATATTGTGTCTTCCTTTGCGATCCCCTTCCTACATTTCTTCCAGCTCTGATGCTGGGTTATCACTCAGAAGGACAGGAGAACGCTGCTAATCTCCTGTGACTTGTCATTCTCCTCTGTTCATGCTTTTGAGCAAGCACAATTACACTGTCTCATCACCATAGACTGGATTTTGCAGTTTCCGACCACTTTACAATTAATGTTCTATTCAGTCATTATGCAAGGTAGGATAGGTTTATTTTAACTTCTCTTAATAGTTTTATAAAAGACTCTGATCCTGTATTTAAACACTCCTTAAAAGTTTGAGGGAATTTAGGGGCACCTGGGTGGCTCAGTCGGTTGAGCAACTGACTCTTGATTTTGCCCCAGGTCATGATCTCAGGGTCCTGGGATGGAGCCCTTTGTCGGGCTCCACATACAGTGGGCTGTCTGCCTAAGATTCTCTCTCCCTCTCCCTCTGCCCCTCCCCCTGCTCGTGCGCACTCACTCACTCTTTCTCTCTCTCAACTAAATAAATAAATCTTTTTTTAAAAAGTTTGAGGGAATTTAAAATTTCAGTAATAATTTAATGCAGTTCAGGGGGAAATTATATCATGTGGTGGTATTTGTAAATTTAGTTATTCACAACATATATGCATGACTTCAGGTGTCCTGACATATATTAAGGACCTATGTTTTCCAATGAAACAATTAACCAATTAAAAACCATTCTCAGTTTAAATAATGTGTAATTTTCAAGTAACAAAAAGATGTACAGAGATGCAAGGAGAGAAAGAATCTGTGTAAATCAACTGTAACTCAGCTCTGCTACAGTGTGCCCCTAAGCCTAACAGAACGTGAGGGACTTGGAAATTAAGTCACTGTTTGAGAGTTAATCTTGTAAAGAAAACACTTATTAGAGTGGAGTTCTAAAGAAGTTGGCTAAAAAGACAGACTGCCTCCCAAGTCAAAAGTAGGAAATACTTGGATATCTAAAAGATTTGCCCACAAGTCAAAAAAGCTGCAGCTTTATCACCACTGTTCGTACACCTGTAGAAATGATGTCCATTTCCAGCAGGTATGGCAAACTAGGTAATCTGGCCAACCCTTCAGGTAAAAACAAATAAAACACAATAAAATTTACAATCATCTCTTTTAATGCATTAGTGATCTAGCAAGAAAGTGAGGAATACTCAGGCCAGAAACCAAGTGAAAAGGGATAAAAGTACCCAGGGATATAAACTGAGCAATAAAACTGATTTTTTTTTTTCCTTTGAGGGCATTTGCTGAACTGGATAAACACAAACTTTGGTTTTTATGGCTTCATAGTCCTGAAGATAAGAGACAAAGTTCAGGGACCCCAAGAGTTGGCGGGGGGAGAGCATCTATTATGAGACCTAATGAAACTAGGACCTTAAAAGCCTCACCCTTATTCAAGTGTAACAGGATCAAGCAATAAATTGATTCACCCTCAAAGATACCCCCAGGAGACTGCAAGGAGACTTCTCTGCCTCAAATCTTACTACTAAGGAAAAGGGGCAAACAAAATCTCACTTGAGAATTTATAATCAAGTAAGTAGGCTTATAGCCTGAGTTTGCTGTATCTAGACGGTCAGGCTGAGGACTTAGCTTAAAGTGTTCTTGGGTAGAATGTGCCCTTAGGCACATGGTAGAAGGAAACCTACTTTGATTCTAGGCCTCAAAAATTCTCAGAAATAAAATTCTATAAAATATTGTATATAATCAAAAATCATGAAATACAAAAGAAAACAAGATACTATGACCAAAGCCAGCAGAAACCAGAGTTAGCACAATCAGATCATCAAAGACTTCAGATACAGGAATTATCAGAAACATAATGTGAAATGAAAGAAAGGTATAGGGAAAAATTAGTAAAGAACAATATGAGGAATGACCAAGCATATTAGTAAAAGAACCAAATAGGGGTGCCTGGGTGTCTCAGTCAGTTAAGCATCTGCCTTTGGCTCAGGTCATGATCCCAGGGTCCTGGGATCGAGCCCCAAGTCAGGCTCCCTGCTCAGCAGGGAGTCTGCTTCTCCCTCTCCCCTCTCGCCCTACTCATATTCTCACTAGCTCTGCTCTCTCTCAAATAAATAAATCTCAAATAAACAAATAATCTTAAAAAAAAAAGAACCAGATAAACCTTATACAAAGGAAATTTGGTAATTGAAATTATAAATCAAATGAATGGGTTTAACAGAAGATTAGATATAAATAGAGAATTAGTGAAGCAAAAGGTCAGTCAAAAAAATTATCCAAAATTTTGCATAAAGAAACAGATATGGAGAATATAAGAGAAAGAGACAGAGTGCCACAAAGTAAGAAGGTTTTAAATGTACCTAAGTAGAGTTCTACAATGTGATGGTTGGTGTTAAGGTGTCAACTTGGCTAAAGCATGGTACCCAGATATTTAGTCAAACATTATTATAGGTATTTCTGTGAAGGCATTTTTTAGATGAGATAAACATTTTCATCAGTAGACTCTGATAAAGCCAATAACCCCTAATTATGCAGATGGGCCTCATGAAATCAACTGAAGGCCCTAATAGAAGGCTAATCTCTTCAAGCAACAAAGAATTCTACCAGCAAACTGTCTTTGGACACAGGCTACAGCTCTTCCGAATCTCCAGTCTACCAGCCTTCCCTGGATTTTGGACTTGCCACACCTCCACAATTGCATGAGCCAATTACTTAAAATGTCTCTCTCTCTCTCCACACACACACATACACACACACTGTTGGTTCTGTTTTCCTGGAGAACCTTGACTAATACATGCAAGGAAAGAGAGTGAAGCAATATTGAAGAGATAATGCTTGGGAATTTCCATAACTGATGAAAGACACCAATGTACAGATTTAAGAATATTAATGAATCCCCACGCACGATAAATACCAAGAAATCTGTAAGTAGACATAACATAATGAAACTGAAGGACACCAGAAGCAAGGATAAAATCATAAAAGCATCCATGGAGGACAGATTACTTTCAAAGGAATGACAGTGAGGCCAATAGCCCAGCGCTCAACAGCAACACTGGAAGCCAGAAGTTAATGGAATGATACTTTCATGTACTGAAAGGAAATAGTTGCACCCTAGAACTCTATGCCCTGAAAAAATACCTTTTAAGAATAATGAAAAAAGAAGTAGAGATATTTTCAGACAAACAGAAAGTGAAAGAAAAAAAGGGACAAATGAGATCATCAAAAGGTGAAATCATCAGAAAGGTCATCGTAAAGTCTAAAGGATATATTTCGGGGAGAAGGAAAGAGATCCTTTCTTCCATGTAGAGAGAGACCCCATATAGATGAGATGCCTGAAATGGGCGTGAGAGGCAAGACAAATGAAAACCAATGGAAATAGTAAACATGCAGGTGAGATAAACAAGAATTAACTGCATACAATAGCACTAATGTCATGTTAGAGGATTAAAAACAAGAAGACTACAAATATAAGACACTACAAAAACAAGGTATCTTCCCTCTCCTAGGTTCATGAAGCTGTGCTCCCTATATCCTCTTCTAAAACCTTTATTGTTCTTGCTTTCCTATTTACATGCTTAACCCACCTGAAATTCATTTTCGTGTGAGATGTGAAAGAGATGCCTCTCTTAGTCAGCTTTGCTGCAGTGACAAACAATGCTCTGCTCAAAAATTTTAGTGGCTTGCACCAACATACATTACTTCTTGCTCCTGTTAATATCAGCAACTGCAGGTTTGCTGCTTCAACTGCATCCCAAGTTGTTTCTCATTGCAAGTCCCATGCGTCTTCTCCTTTTGGGAAAGAACAGCTCTTTACGAGACATGCCATTCTTAGGGCAGAGGAAAGAGCAAGATCATCTTACACTTAAATAATCTGTCTGGATGGGGCATATGCAAGTGCTCAAGCCAGACACAGTGAAATGGGAACATAAACTCTTCGTACAGGGAGGCACAATGAATCTTATGGCAATGGGTAGGAGTATATAACCCTCTAACAGGAAAGAATACAAGTACAATTAAGTTCCTCATTTAGTTATTTTTTCCCTATATTATACCCGATTGTCCCATTATGATGTTCTGAAAAGTCTATCCTTCCACCAGGGATTGCAGTGCCAGCTCTCTTTAAAGGCCAACCTTCCCACATACCTGTGCTCTCATTTTTTTTTTTTCCTCAATTTCTTTCTTCTCATTCCCAAATCAGATTATTTGTTACTATAGTTTTATAGTAAGTCTTCAGAGCTGGTTAATCAAACCTACCCACTTTGTTCAGGTGTATCTTGGCTCTTCTTGGATCTTTGCCCTTCCATATACCTTTGTTAATTTCTGTAAAAACCTGTTGGGATCTTGAATGGGTTTACATTACATCTGCTGATCAACTTAGAAAGAATTGGCATCTTTACAATATGGAATCTAATTCATTAACATGACTATTTCAATCTTCTTTAATTTTTTCAGTAATATTTTATAGTTTCCTGGGTAGAGGTCATCATATTCTTAGATTTATTCTGAAGTGTTTTATGCTTTTCATGATTTTTAAATTATATATTTCCTTTAATTTTGTTTTATGCCTTTATTAATTTTCAGTTTGTTTTAGATCCTCTAGATTTTATTTTGGTGTAAAAAATAAATCATTTTAACTTTACATTTTTTGAAATATTAAGCCATATGTACCAATAATACTTATTAAGATACATTTTCTCCCCTTTGAATGCCATCTTTATTATACACTAAATTTCCATGAATGCCTAACTTGTGTTTTTTTTTCTTTTCCTGTTCAGTTTTCATATATTTGACCCATCCACCAATAATCTTTAGTTATATATTATTTCCCAGGCTCTATTTCTTTGCTGGTATGTAGGCTTTTTCTTTCTCAACCTTCTTTATTTTTTCTTAGATTAACTATATTTTGGCTCTTATTGCTGATGCATAGACATGTGATTGATTTTTGTGTTTTGATGTATTTAGCAACCTTGCTAAATTCTAATAATTAAAATTATCAATTCTGATAATTTGCCAGGATATTCATATGGATTCTCTATTGTACATTATTATTATTACAAATGAAGTATTGCCTGCCAGGGAAGCTCACCTGAGCTTTGGTGTGCAGGGTTTTTATTGGGATTCTGTCATGTAGGCCTAGAATGCCCATGTGATTGAACTTAGTTATTCAATGTCCAGTCCCTCCAAAGGTCTAATATGGCATGGGCCAAGTCTCTCACCAGAAATCACAGTTAGGTAGCCTGTTGGATGTGGCCCATGGCCCCAGTTCTTAGGCAAGATAACTTACCTGTATCAGACGCTTATCAGGCAAGATATTCCAAGGAACTGATCAAAGAACATTCCCTTTTTAGAATGTACAGGGTTTGGACAGCCCAAGCCAGCTGAGTTAACCCCTTACTAGACACTTTAAACAGACTCCCAAGTCACTTGTGATTTAGAGCTCATGGTTTGAGACTTCTGGGATTACCTCAGTCATATGAATTTGAGTTTAGGAC
The DNA here is from genome assembly GCF_009762305.2 of Zalophus californianus. Taxonomy (NCBI): domain Eukaryota; kingdom Metazoa; phylum Chordata; class Mammalia; order Carnivora; family Otariidae; genus Zalophus; species Zalophus californianus. Next base: position 72,361,594 of record NC_045602.1, read on the forward strand.
TCTTTAAGGGCTGGCTTCAGTGCCAATGCAATTTTCCTTGAAGTCATGTGTGTGTGAATATATGTGTGTGTTAGGGTGGTGTATTTAATTTTTTTTCCCTACACTGAGGGCATAATCCTACTGTAAGGAATCCCAGATGTAATGGATGGATTCTCCTATTAGGTTTACTAATTAATTTTATTTATTTATTTATTTATTTTTTAGCACAGAACAGGATAATTTTATTTTTATTTTTATTTTTTTAGATGTATTTATTTTATTTGAGAGGGCGAGAATGAGAGAGAGATACTAATTAATTTTAGAGGCCTCTAGATTTTGTCTTCTGTCTTCAAGCTTCAACAAGCCGTGACTATCAACCTAAGTGTAAATTTGCCAAGTTAGACAAATGTCTTTGAGGAAAATGTGACTTCAGTAGTCTTTGAGTCCCTTCTTTCCCTTAGATATTTGGCCTGGCCATTCCTTGTTATTTTACAGTCCTTTTGAATGCTTTTAAGAATAGCTTTTAAAATATACTTAATTCTGTATTTTAGGTTTTTTCCTTTCTCCTTCTCCTTCTTCTTCTTCTCCTTCTCCTTCTTCTTCTTTTTTTTCAGAAGAATCTTAGGGGCTAGAAAACATCTAGCCATCCATACTACTGGAGTACAAGACCAGTTCATTTGTTTTCACTCTTTCTTTATAAAATAATAAAAATAGTTAAGGTTATAATTTTTCCTTTGACTATAACATTAGTCATTTCCCATAGGTTTTATTATAAATTACTATTCTTTTGTTAATGCCTAATAAATTGTGATCTCAGGTTTTATTTCCTTTTTGATTCAGGGGAGATTTTAGAAAGCATTCTTTCAATTTTAAAGTGGTTAAGTATTTCTGTTTTATGTTTCTATATTCTTCTGTTGATTTCTAGCCTAGTGAATTCTGGGCAGAGAATGTGGCCTATAAAATCTTTGTATTTCTGGAATCTATTAAGATTTTCTTTGGGCCAAGTACATGATCAATTTTTATGGATATTCTGTAAGCAATTGAAAAGAATGTGTTTTCTCTGTTTATAGAAACCATGTGTAAACAGGGATAACATTTGTGCTTTAAATGAATGTGCTTCTCTCTTTCACATTTCCATATGCGTGTTTTTCTTCCACTCCCCAGAGTAATCTATTGCCTTAGGTGAAAATTTGGACAGTTACAGCCAGGGATAAAAAGAGAAAGTGGTAGTCTATGTTCAGCTTTTGATCACCAAATAGGATTTTTAAAAAATCTAAAATAAAACAATATTCTTTAGAAATCAGGCTTTCACCAGAGAGAAAAGGATTTTCTAAATTCCTTACATTCATTAGCATATCCAAATCCAGGCCTCAGGGATTTTTGTATGCTGAGTTTAAAGTAAACCACAAGTAGGCAGAACTCAGTTTGTGAAGTCCTTGCTAGGAGATCACTTTTTTTTTCTTCTAAGATTTTATTTATTTATTTGACAGAAAGAGAGCACAAGCAAGGGGAGGGGGAGAGGGAGAAGCAGACTTCCTGCTGAGCAGGGAGCCCGATGTGGGGCTCGATTCCAGGACCCTGGGATCATGACCTGAGCCGAAGGCAGATGCTTAACTGACTGAGCCACCCAGGCACCCTAGGAGATCACTTTTCCTGTCTTGCTTTTGTCCTCTCTATTGGAAAAGGGAAAAGATCCGTGTTCTGACCACCTTATTCTGGCTATAATCTTCGACGGAGTGGTTTTGAGGGTGATATTGGTACTGGTGGTAGAGCATAGTGGCTGCAAGTAAAAGTGTTACAGAATTTTTTTCCTCCGTCAGTGTCTGCTGTTCCTGGTCACGCCAAATGAAGTGGTAGACCAGACAGAGTGGTGGGCAGCAAAGCAAGGTTTATTGAGTGATAGTAAAGTTTAGAGTACAAAGCTCCCCAAGAGGGTTGCCACTGGAGTTTCTACGTCTAGGGGTTTTTAATGGGCTTGTTGGAGAGCTGTTTTAATCTGATTTAACCCTCCCTGCGCCTGTCACTCAATCAGGTTTTTGTCCCCTATCTATCACGTGGGAAAGGGTGGAGGGCTCCTTGGAGGGTTCCTTCCAGGGTGGTTTCCTCTTTTTTTTTTTAAATTTTTTAAAGATTTTATTTATTTATTTGAGAGAGAGAGAATGAGAGATAGAGAGCACGAGAGGGAAGAGGGTCAGAGGGAGAAGCAGACTCCCTGCTGAACAGGGAGCCTGATGTGGGACTCGATCCCAGGACTCCAGGATCATGACCTGAGCCGAAGGCAGTCGCTTAACCAACTGAGCCACCCAGGCACCTTTTTTTTTTTTTTAAAGATTTTTATTTATTTATTTGTCAGACAGAGAGAGAGAGAGCACAAGCAGGGGGAGCAGCAGAGGGAGAGGGAGAAGCAGGCTCCTCACTGAGCAAGGAGCCCGATGCGGGACTCAATCCGAGGATCCTGGGATCATGACCTGAGCCGAAGGCAGACACTTAACGACTGAGCCACCCAGGCGTCCCAAGGGTGGTTTCCTCTTAGGGCCAGGGGCCGTTTGTCCCTGCCTGCCTGCTTTCCACTATCCTTCATCAATAAGATATCGGGAGAGCTGGAATCGGAGTGGGCTTGTACCTCCCTTTCATTGAGAACTCTTGGGCGTGTCTGCCACATACAGTGGCTTCCTCACCATCATGTGGGGACAAGCCAGACTGTGACAATATAAGCATGATCCCGTGGTGAAGTTAGGCAGAGAAAAGGGCCCAAGTTGTACCCCTTGCCTTCCTTGGTATCTGTGTAGTGTGAAAAGAGTCAGAAGTTCCTATATCCCCCAAGGTGGGTGGCTGGCTTCCACAGTGAGGGTTGAGCTGACCCCACCACAGAGGCTGCAGGTGGACAACAAAAGCTAGGGGTCTGATGTTGGTTTGATGTGGAGGAATGTAAACACCATGGCTGCCAATCCCAAGCAGGGGTACTAGGGCCTGCCTGGGTTCAGAGAAGAATAAGGAGACCACAAGCCACAGACTTAAGCCATGGATTCCCGCCCAATTAGGTGACTCTGAAGACAACACCAGGTCCTGCCCACACAGATCCAAACCCCCTTTGTTGAATTGCAGACATCCTTTTGAGAGTGGTAGGGAATGGAAGAAGAAATGTGAAACTCTGAGTATATACCCCAAAGAGACAAAAGATCCAAAAGAGACAGAGATACCATTCATTAGCAAAGGTAAGTACTATTCCTTTCAGTGCCAAATCAGGAAGAGCTTGTGAGGAAGATTTGATCATTATAAGGAATTGAGAAGCTACAGTTTTTATACCTATCTAAGTAGTTGTGAGTGCAAACGTGTGACTCATCTATTTATTATTTGTCAGTTCAAGCTGTCAGATTATTAAGGAGAAATATCACCTCCCTCCCCATTTGGTAGTAGTTTTATCAACGTCCTGTTTCTGAGCAACTTTGCCATAAATATTTTGCTGCGTTCATGTCTGATAACAAAAAATGTTATATTTTCTCTGATGGGCTCTATTATTTATCCTTATAAAATATTCATTTCTGTCACATTTAATGTTTTTGGCTTTGGAATCTCTATTATCAGATGGTAACTTGGGGACTCCTGCTGACTTTGTGTATTAGTTTCCTAGGGCAGCTATAACAAAGTACCAAAAACTTGGTGGCTTAAAACCACACAAGTTTATTGTCTCACAGTCCTGGAGGTGAAGCCTGAAATCAAGGTGTCAGCAAGGCGATGGTCTTTCTAAAGGCTTTAGGGGGAGAATCCTTTCTTACCTCTTCTAGCTTCTGGTACTGGAAATCCCCGGTGTTCCTTGGCTTGTAAATGCATTGCTCTAGTTGCATGGTCCTCTTCTGTCTGTGTATCTTCATATTCTCTTCCCTCTGGGCATGTCCCTGTGTCCAAATTGCACCTTTTTCACAAGGACACCTGTCATGCTGCATTAAAGCCTGCCATAATGACCTCATTTTAATTTGATTTCCTCTGTAAAAACCCTATTTCCAAATAAGGTCACACTGAGAAGAACCAAATAAGGTATATTCTGAGGGCTAAAACTTCAAAATGTCTTTGGGGGGGGTTCAGGATTCAAGCCATAACACTTTTTGTTTGCATGATCTATTTGGTTCTTTATTTCCAACTTTTATCTTTTTGTTCCTGGTACATTTTTTAGACAGAAGATATTTAAGAGTATTTTTATAGGGAATTGAACTCATTTTTATGGGTTCTAATGCTTTCATCTTATTTTACATCTACTAATATACTTTACTATGTTTCCTTTTTTCTCCTTTGCTGAATTTTGCTGGGTTCATCAACTGGTAACTCTGCTTCCCATCATTAAGATGAAATGATTTGGGCAGGGCGCCTGGGTGGCTCAGTCAGTTAAGCAGCTGCCTTCAGCTCAGGTCATGATCTCAGGGCCCTGGGATGGAGCCCGGTGTCAGGCTCTCGGCTCAGTGGAGAGTCTGCTTCTCCCTCTCCCTCTGTGCTCTCTCTCACTCTTACTCTCTCTCTCAAATAAATAAATAAAATCTTTAAAAAAATAGATGAAAGGATTTGAACACTTAATTTTTCACTTATTTCATTCTTTCCCTTCCTCCCTGCTGCAATATCTGTTTTTCTTTTTATTAAACTAATACCTAATTTTAGTTTCAGATATATTTACATCCTTCCTTATAGAATGGCTCTTTCTGTTTTTAAGAATCTTCTTAATCCTTACACAACAGTTTATAATCATATTAGCATCATCCGTTTAGATTTAACTGTATTTAATGTATGGCCTACCACTGTTTCTTTTACATAGATAGATGATAGATAGATAGATAGATAGATAGATAGATAGATAGATAGATAGATAATAGATAGATGATAGATGATAGATAGGTAGATAGATAGATAGAGATATAGAGGTAAGTCTAACCCTATTTTGAGATCTTTGTTCTGAATTTAATGTTTATTTGGTTGGAGTACTTCTCAACCAATTTCTTGGAAATTTCTTCAGAAAGAGCATATGTCTATATATTTTCTCTGCCATTATATGTCTGAAAAAAGTCTGTCTTTTGTTTTCATATATAATGATATCTTGGCTCAGAATAGGAATCTCGACTCATGGTCCTTTACTTCCTAATGCCTCTAAATGTTGTTTCCCTATATCTAGAGTCAAATTATGCAAATGAGAAATCTGAACCTGGCCTGGTTATCTTTTCATTTGGGGAACCATAATCCTGTCTGAAAGCTTGCAAGATCTCCTCTTTATTCCTGGGGGTTTAGAAGTTTCACTAGGATGTGGCCAGGTTTGTTTCTTTTTTCCTGAATTCTGCCTGCCGCTTTGTGAACTCTTTCAACCTGAAAACATTTTTCAGTTCAGGAAAGTTTTTACTCTGGTTTTTGTTTTGTTTTGTAATTGTATCTTCTCCATCCATTCTTGCTTTCCATCTGGAACTTTTATGATTCCCAGGACCTTTCGATTTGCCTTTCATGGATTATCCCTTTACTCTTGATTTCCCTTCTGCTGTCATTTTGCTTAGGGATGCGAGATCGAGTCTCCATTTATATGTTCAGATCATTCATTTTCCTTTCATCATTGTCCGTTCTCTTTTTCACCTTTTGAGTTTTTTGGTAACTTTATATTTTGAAATAGTTTTTATAGTATAGAAAAGTTGCAAGAATAGTACAAGACATCCTTTTACCAATTGTTTATGTTTTTGCCCCATTGTGAAATTTTTAGATGGGGAATCATATTTTAAATTCCTGTTTATTCATAGATAGTTTATAGTATTTGTTGCTGTCATGAATAAAAATTTTTTATTATGTTTTCTAATTGGTTATGTCTGGCATATGTGAAAGTTGGTGGGGGAATATTTATCTAGTAATTTGACTTTTTATTAAACTCTCACAGTAATCCTACATTTTTCAGTTGATTTTTTTGGTGTTTTCTCAATGGATGATCATATCAACTGCAAATAATGACAGTTTTATATTTTTCTTTCCTATAATTGAACCTCTTCCTATTATTTTGACAAGGGCCTTCAGAAAAATGTTGAGTAACACCCTAATCCTCCTGGTTTTTAGTTCCTGATCTTAAGGGGCTCTCCCGAGAAATTGAGGAATGTCCTCTGGTGTTCACCATAAAGAGTGACATTTGCTATTGGCTCTTGAAAACTGTCCCTTCTCAAGTTAAAGAAGTCCCATGTATTTCTAGTTTAAGAGTTTTGATTAATAATAGATGTTAAATTTTATCAAATCTTTTCTATAGCTATCATAATGAGCACATAGTTTTTCTCATGTAAGCTATTAATATAGTGAATCACAATAAATTTCCCAATGTTTAGCCATCTTTACATCCAGGGCATAATGCTGATTGCTCAAAGCATACTCATCTCTGTAATTCTGAGCTATGACCTTCTTCACCCCCCCCCACGCCCCCCCCGTCCTGGTTTTACTGTCATAGTTACATAAACTTCCCATCTTTTTTATGCCCTTAAAAACATTTAAAATCAACTAAGAATAGAAGATGATAAAGTCTTGAGGAGTTAATAAATCTCTTGAAGGCCAAATCTAGAAATTTAAATGAAAAGTAATGACAATAAAAGACTTCCATATCTTCTACTCTTCTCACTTTGTTAGAACAGAATCTTTAAATGAATCAGCTGATTTTAAGACAGCAATTGCTGGGGCCTCATGGACACCAAACTAAGGAAAAAGCACTGTTATTTCAGAAGTGTCAAAACCTTAGATTAGCCAGGTACTTAAAAATGTATGTAGCTTGGGGCGCCGGGGTGGCTCAGTGGTTAAGCATCTGCCTTTGGCTCAGGTCATGATCCCAGGGTCCTGGGATTGAGCCCCGTGTGGGGCTCCCTGCTCAGCATGGAATCTGCTTGTCCCTCTCCCTCTGCCCTCCCCCCTCCTTGTGCTCTCTCTGTGTCTCTCTCTCTCTCATAAATAAATAAAATCTGAAAAAAATAAAACAAAAACAAAAACCAGAAACCAATCACTGTCCTCCCTGCCTCTCTCTCTCCTCAGCTCCAAAGGCATCCACCTGATGTTTCTTCTGTGGTCACCATATTTCCAAGTCAGAAACCGTATGCTGCTCTCTTTCGATTCAGCCATTTATATATAATCTACTGTTTTCCTATTATGGCAGCTGAAGATTTTAACTTTCAAACACTTTCTACTCTTTTCCCTATCTCTCAAAGCAATTATATCTTTTAAAAAAATCCACAGTCATCTTTATGTTAAATAAATCTTGCACACTGCTGAGCTGAATGGTATACTCTTATTACATTTCCTTTCTTGCAAGATGCTTTAATTTTCTTGTTATTCATTGCCTCATCTTTTCATTTACTTAGTTTTCCCTGAATCTATTGCTAGGTGTTCTAATATTCCCCAATACTCTGTAGAGTGCCTCTCAGTACAAGTTCCCCTGCAGTCAAGTCTGCTGGATTAACCTCCCTTTCCATGTGCCTCCTGCAGATCTGCGGTGATGTTCTCCTGGCCAAGGCACAGCTCTCAGCCTGGGAATCCCTTTACTACTTTCCTGTCCTGGGTGCTCTGCTTTGCATTTCCATGTCTTCTTTCTTGATTTAGTCCCTCTTTTTGATGAAATACATATTCCAGTAGCTTCCTGTGAAAGGCCCGGGTTGTGTTAATCCCTACCACTTGGAACTAGTGCCTGAAACTCTGCTGAAAAGTTTTTGAGACCTTGCCTGCCTGGAAATATCTTTATTATGTCCTCATGCTCAATTTGCCAGGGCATGACATTCTAAGTGGAAATTAATTTTGTGGGCATTATTCCTTTTCCTTCTGGCTTCTAATGTTAATACTGATAATGTCACCATTCTTTTCTTTTCTTTCTTTTTTTCTTTTTTAAAGACTGTATTTATTTATTTGAGAGACGGACAGACAGACATAGCGAGAAGAGAGCATGAGGGGCACCTGGGTGGCTCAGCTGCTAAGCATCTGCCTTTGGCTTGGGTCATGATCCCAGGGTCCTGGGATCGAGTCCTGCATCGAGCTCCTTGCTCAGCGGGGAGCCTGCTTCTCCGTCTCCCTCTGCTGCTCCGCCTGCCTGTGCTCTCTCCCTCTCTCTCTCTAATAAATAAATAACGTTTTAAGAAAAAATAAAAAAAAGAAGAGAGCATGAGTGGCGAAAAGAGGGAGAAGCAGGCTTCCCCTGAGCAGGGAGCCCGATGCAGGGCTTGATCCCAGGACCCTGGGATCATGACCTGAGCCGAAGGCAGATGCAACCGACTGAGCCACCCAGGAGCCCCTCACCATGATTATCTTCTTATTCCCAGTGCATTGTGTGTGATTTTTTTTTCTCTCTGAAAACTTTTAGGATATTCTTGTCCCTGGTAAGAATAAGTAATATTGTGAATAAATTCTGTCTGTCCAGAGACTCTTCTTCCGCTTTGATGTTATTCAGCCATTTGGTCCTCACACAGCCCTATGAGGTTGTTGCTACTATAATTATTCTCATTTTACAATAGTGGAAAACACGACACACACAGATTAGGTTATTTTCCTCCCAGGATTTATGTCTAGTCCAACTCTCCAATACATGCTCTGGACCACTATTTTTAGCTTCTCCAAGAAGGTGAAAGGAACCAAAGGAATTGCCCGCCAATGCAGAGTTTAAGGTACTAGGTCCAAGGAGTAGGGATTACCACCACCTGGAGTTTGGCTTCTTGAGCTATGCACAAGGTCAATGCTAATCAGGAAGCGTTGTTGTACTAGGCTGCCTTGGACATTTCCTAACAGGAACCAGCCAGTAGCACTTCTTACAGCCAGCAGGCAGGGAGCTTCCAAAGGCAGAACAGTATAATTTTTAGCATGGCCTTGTACTATTTTCAGCCAACCAGGAGCCTTGCAGAGGGTGAATCACTATGTGTCAGGCTGATGCAGCACCAGTCTTGTCAATAACAAGCGCTCCTCTTTGTGACGTTTTAGGGTGTCTTCCACCCAGACGCTGCCAGATGTTCCTGCCCTTATCTTCTATACTTAACTGCAGTCATAGTGATTTTCCTCTTCTTACCTTCTAGAATACCACTGTAGAAGTCTGTCATTGGGGGCCTGGGTGGCTCAGTTGGTTAAGTGACTGCCTTCGGCTTAGGTCATGATCCTGGAGTCCTGGGATCGAGTCCCACATCGGGCTCCCTGCTCAGCAGGGAGTCTGCTTCTCCCTCTGACCCTCACTCCTCTCATGCTTTCTCTCTATCTCATTCTCTCTCTCAAATAAATAAATAAAATCTTAAAAAAAAAAGAAGTCCATCATTGGCACACGATTGATCTCTGTGTGTGATTGTATTCTTTTGTTAACTTTTCCCACATTTACGTCTCTCTAGCTAGATTGTGGGCAGAACTATCTTAAACATCTTCTAAGTCGTCATGGTGACAGAGACAACATCCATATATACCCACACATGCATTTGTGTGCACATGCTTTTTAAAGGCCTTTTGTCATAGAGGTAATATGTCTTCATGCTAAAAAAATTAAAACCATGCAGAAGGTGGAAAATGAAAGTTACATTTTCACAATTATTTTATTTTATTTTGTTTTATTTTAGAGAGTGGGGGGAAGAAGGGGCAGAGGGAAAGGGAGAGAGAAAATCCCAAGCAGGCTCCGTGCCCAGCGTGGAGCCCAATGCAGGGCTCTGATCTCATGATCCCAAGATCACAAACCGAGCCAAAATCAAGAGTCTGATGTTTACCTGACTGAGCCATCCAGGTGCCTCTACATTTTCTCAATTCTTTTGAGTCTCCCAATTCCCTGCTTTCATCTTCTGCCACCTCACTGTCTATTCCCTCACCACAGAAATAGCAATGATTACTTATGTAGCTCTTTCCAGAAATTTTTTGTGTATATAATAGCATATATATGTATTATATCTTTTAACATAAATGGGATCATGTTATGAATACAGTTCTGAAACTTGGCAGTTTCATTTGTTACATTTTTAACATCTTTTTGTAGGTGCAAATTCTTCCCTTGTGTAGTATGAATGAATCAATCTTTTTAACCAGTCATCTATTGATGGGCATTTAAGTCCCGCATAGGTTGGGGTTTTTTGGGGTTTTTTGTCATTGTTGTTTTTTGTTTTTCTTTTTAAGATTTTATTTATTTATTTGACACAGAGAGAGAGATAGAGAGCACAAGCAGGGGGCGTGGCAGGCAGGCAGAGGGAGAGGGAGAAGCACGCTCTCTGCAAGGAGCCTGAAGCAGGGCTCAATCCCAGGACCCTGGGATCACGACCTGAGCCGAAGGCAGCCCCTTAACCGACTGAGCCACCCAGGAGCCCCTGTCATTGTTGTTTGCTTTGCTATTACAATCAGTGAACGTCCTTGTAAGAACATCTTCAATCACTTATGCAAGTATATTTATAAATGACCTCATTGAAATGGAACTTCTGGGTCAGATATGCATTTAAAATTGTTATAAGTACAGCCACACTTATTTCCATAAAAGTTATGCCAAATCTACTCCTACTAACTGTGTCAGAGAGGGTTTGTTTTCCTCTGTTATATCCAATTCCAAATCATATAGCTTTTTTTTAATACTCCAACATTTTTTTAAATTTTATTATGTTATGTTAATCGCCATACATTATATCCTTAGTTTTTGATATAGTGTTCCATGATTCAATGTCTATGTATAACAACACCCAGTGCTCCATTCAATATATGCCCTCTTTAATACCCATCATCAGGCTAACCCATCCCCCCACCCAGAACCCTCAGTTTGTTTTTCAGAGTCCATAGTCTCTCATGGTTCGTCTCCCCATCCAATTCCCCCCCGTTCATTTTTCCCTTCCTACTATCGTCTTCTTTTTTTTTTTTTAACATATAATGTATTGTTTCAGAGGTAAAGGTCTGTGATTCAACAGTCTTACACAATTCACAGCGCTCTTAATGTTTCCTTATCTGCTTTGGAGGAAAATTTGCTTCTCTTCGTCATTTTAATTTCTCTAATAATGATTGAAATTGAACATATTTTCAGATATTTGCTTGCTATTGGTCTCTTTTTTTACAATGAACTGATTTTTATGTCCTCTGACCATCTTCTAGCGGGCTGTCCATTGGTTCTTTGCTTTGGTTTGGCTTTTTGTTGATTTTACAAGAGGTTTGTTTGTTTTTTTGTGGGGTTTTTTTTTGGTATATTAATGAAATTAGTCCATTACCTGTTATACTTGTTGCCAATATTTTCCCTGGCTTTTTGTCCATGTTTTAACCCAGTTTTTTCTTTTTTTTTTTTCACTTTGTTACTGTGTGTGTGTGTGTGTGTGTGTGTGTGTGTGTGTGTGTGGACATGGGAATGTATATGAACTAAGGCAGCAGAAAAGAGTGGAGGATGTTTTAAAACCCCAAGCACATAGGAGTGAAGAGGATAAGGGAGCAGGGAAAGAAACAAGGGAACTTTCCAAGCCCTACTGCTCATGTGCATTTGCTCATTCCACGAGAGTCGTAAGCCTTACAGAGCAGCCAGGAAGCAACCATTATCTAAGCCTGAGACTCCTATTTACATAGTTTTCAGTAAAGAAGAAAAACCAAAACAAGAAAAAAGTTTCAAAAAATACATCATTAGATAAAAAGCTAGCTTTCTCCTCTTTCCCCCTCCCCAAAAAGATTATGGGCTATCCAGGATTGGATGACAAATTAATATGCAACTTGCCCATGCCAACTCCTCCGACCAGTTTAATTCTCATCAGCCACTATAATTTATTAACAGCGAGGTGAGAAAAGACATGAATCAGCTTAATGTGATATAAGTAGGGCGTTGCCATAGCAACAAGATGCAGTCTGTTTTCTACTATTTATGTATGGTTTATTTTCTCCAGAGCCTCTGAGTTATTGCTTGAAACAAATGGAATGAGAAACATCTTGTTCTGAACACCGCCCCCCCACCCTTCAGTGTGTATGTGTATATAAAACCACATTTTTTTTTCCGTGAGAGAAAAAAACAAATACACGAAATTAAAAAAAAAAATGTTTAGAGCAAGAAAGCTAACTACATAGTTTCCAATCCACTGTGATTTTGCAGAGCTCAAATGCTTTTTTTATTTTCACCTCTGAGACACGTGATTCCTCACTGAAACCTCTGGGAAAAAACCCAAAACACATGCTGGAAGCAAACCCAAAGCTAATATTGTTTCTCAAAGGAAACATTCATATTCTCCACCCAGACTTCATGACTGGCTGGAACCAGCTCCCCACTCCTAAAAGAGTAGACTAAGAGTGAGCAGACCAAGTCTGGTGACAAGTTTTTATTTTACTCGATCTCCAAAATTCAGAAGAAAAGTCCAGTCCAGGGAAACAGCAAGGGCTGAGATTATGAGCTTGTCTGCTTGTGGAGGGCACCATGGATCCTTAAGGCCCCAACCATGCTAAAGTACCTTGCAAGGAACAGGCACATTTCATGAAGGATCCCCTTCATTTCCCCCATTTTCCACTTTTCTCTGAGGATGTAGAATTTAGGTTTTTTTGTTTGTTTGTTTGTTACATTTTAAAGATTTTATTTTTATTTATTTGTGTGTGTATATGAGAGAGAAAGAGAGCGCACAAGCAGAGGGAGAAGCAGGCTCCCCACTGAGCAAGGAGCCTGATGCAGGACTCAATCCCAGGACCCCAGGATCATGACCTGAGCCGAAGGCAGACGCTTAACTGACTGAGCCATCCAGGCATCCCTAGAATTCAGTTTTTAGGTCAGAGATGGAATTGGTCATCTCCAGGCCATAGAAGACATCAGGGTTTCCGCTGAGCAGAAAGGGAAGTAGGAATGGAGTCCCTTCATCATCCCCTTCCCTCATCCTAATTCCCAGTTCCTATCATAATTGCCCCCATGCTCTGTAAAGACGGGAGGAGGCATAAAACAAAGGGGAAATATAACACCCAGATCTTCACTCTGCATTAAATATGAATTAACATTTATTTGGTTGTTTTATTTGAAACTTTCTATCACGTCATATGTGTAGCAAATCTTCCCGATCAGATCCTCAACCTTTTATGCTTGGCTGCGAGCTCCAGCTGAAGAAGCCCAGTCATGACCATAGCACTCATTTCTCCTGAAGATGGTTCCTGGATCTCAGAGTCTAACATGTTCACCTTCAGGACCCCCAAATGTCACACCACTCTTCAGACACTCCTCCACTGTTCAGGTCTGGGAAGAAGGGAAATGGTGGGAGATTATCATAACCACTTTGGTGTCTGAGAAAGGCCCTTGCCCCCACCCCATCTTCTGCTGGAAGGAGGGGTGAGGAGTCAGAATATCATACAAGTGAATTCAAGCAGTCCTATGTCACCCAGCCTCATTAGTCCATAGGTCCTGGATATCACCATATGATATTCTCGTCATCGGTACCCCACTGTGATTTACCACTAAAGACAGCATCTAATTCATCCCACACTAGAATCTTCCTTTGAGTCATTTTCCTTCAAGAGTTGACGCACTTCTGGCTATAGTGAGCAGTGAAGTATTTTCTTTTCTTTCTTCTTCTTCTTTTTTTTTTTGGTATCATTTACATACAGTAAAGTGCACAAATCCTAAACTTGAAGAATTTTACTTATGTGTATGCCCATAACCACCCACCAGGCCAAGATACAGAATATTTCCAACACTTCAAAAGCTTCCCTGGGCCCATTTCCAGTCTCTACCTGTCCAAAGGTATATGCTATTCTAATTTCTATCATCATCACTCAGTTTTTCTTGTTCTTGAACTTACGTAAATGAAATCATATGAACTTTTTTGTATCTGGCTTCTTTTGCTCAGCATAATGTCATCTACGAATGATATTGTATGAGTGGTCCATTTATTTTTAACTTCATAGTACCCTACTCTATGAATATTCCACATTGTATTTGTCCATTTTCTTATTGATGAACATTTGAAGGTTTCCTGCTTGGAGCTATTGTGAATAATTTGGGGCTCTATGAATAGTCTTATACATCTCTTCTGATGGGCACTGCAACTATACAGAGTTGAATTGGTGAATCATAAGGTAGGTTTAGGTTTAGTAGTTACTGTCAAATTTTCCAAAGTGGTTGAACCAATATACACTCCCAAAACATCCTTGGCAGCACTTAGTATGGTTAGTCTTCTAAACTTCGGCCATTCTGTTGAGTGGTAGGATCTCATTGTGGCTTTCCTTGACATGTTCCTGGTGACTACTGACATTGAGCACCTTTTTAAGTGCATGGCCCAGGGCACTTGGGGCACTATGCCACCAAGTATCCCCATGCCTGAGGGAATGGAACAACTAAAAAAGCACATGACAGATGGAGAGAGAGACCACAGAAGAAAGGATAAAGCACTTTCCCTGCTTTTTAAACAAGGGGTCACACACATATGTGCCTGGGCTCCACCCTCAGCCTGCTGAGTTCAAATCTTCAGGGTAGGGTCTGAGATCCTGCATGTTCATCCAGATGCCAACATGATTGTTATGTTCTGTAGACCCTTTTCAATCAACATATAAATTATTCAGTTCTTGCAGGGCTAGATAAACAAACAAGGAAACAAATAAACTATCCACACTAGCTCTCTCCAAGGCCCTCCACTGTGGCCTTGAAAGAGTCATCTCTATGCACTGACTTCACTTTTCTTATGTCCACCCCTCAACCCACTGCAAACTTGAAGTCATTCCACAGAAACTGCTCTTGCCAAGGTCAACAAGTACATTTTAGCTTCAAAATCCCAGGGTATTTTTTAGTTCTTGTAATAGAAACCTTATTTTTTATTATTTGCCTGTCTTATATCTCCTTTAAGTGCCCTCTTTCCCAATCAGGATGGACCCCTAGGAGCCTAGTTTATACTTTGAGATCCTTCCCTCTGGCCACAGATGACTGGACCAGGAATGGCCACCTGAATCTATTCTAGGAAAATTGGATTCTCTTTCTCTTTGTCTTTCCTTTCCCTCTCTCTACCCCCTTCTCCATCTCCTACTTTCTCCTCTTCCCTCCCTCTCTCCTTCCTTCCCTCTTTCTCTCTCCCCTCTTCCCTATTCTCTCTCAGGAATTGAGATTCTAGTTGAGTCTGGGCAAGTCTTTTAACTAGACAAATGATTCCCTCAAAACCATACAGTGACCATCTTCCAGTTCCTATGTAGCCTCATGAGCCAAGGACAGGTGTCTGCGAAAAGCAAAGACAGCAGATATGCAGAGAAAAGCTGCAAGGGTGCTAAAAACTTTAAGTCCTTGCCTGCAGACCTTCCTGCTCTTGCGTCCATGTGACACTCCTGTTCTTTTATAATCTGGCCTCTCCTTTTTCTTGAGCTAACTCAAGTTGGTTTCTGTTACCTGCAGCCAAAGAATCCTAATTACTACCACTCTTGCTTCTCTCAGCTTCTTGGAAGAGTCGGTTCCTGCTGAGGACTCAGTACTTCCTGACTACTTTCTTCTTTATATGTGGATGAGTACCCCCTGCTGGGTTTCCTGCTGCTCCAGTCACATCTTCATAGTCTTCCATGCTGGATCCTCTCCCGCTTCTCTCCAAAATACGCTGTTCCTTGGGTTTGTCTCTACTCCTCCCTTGTTTTTATTTCACCACTCCCAGTCTCAGGCATTCCACTTGTCATCTCTATAGGAGGTACTCAGCCATCACCAGTCTCCTGAGCTCTAGATCCACTTATCTCTCTGCCTACTGCTTGCATGGCCCACAGTGCCTCAGACTCACAAGTCCAAACCCAGGGTCATTGTCATCCCCTCCTCCCAAACCTCTTCCTCCTGTGTTCTCTCTCGAGGAATGGTACCACTCAGCTGTTCAACAAGAAACCTGGCCATGTCCCTAACTCCTCCCTCTTGCTCCCTTACATCCACTATCCCCCTGTCAGCAACGTCCTCAGTCCTGTCCAGTCAATTTCCAAAATATCTCTTGAAATCATTTGTTTCCCTCCATTTTCCCAGCCTTTGGGCTGGTTTAGGCCACAGTCTTTCTCCCCCACTGACCTAATCAGTCATCTGCCTCTCGTGTTGGCCCTCCTTCTCCCCACCAACCCAGTCCTCTTTCTACTTTATATCCACAATGATCTCTCTAAAACAAAAATTGGATGCAGGTGTTTCCCATGTCCGCATTCTTCTGGCATTAAAGCCTAGACTTTTTAATATGGTTCACAAGCTCCTGTGTGATCTGCTTTCAGGCCTCAGCCTCCAACCACAGGAGATCCCTCAGTGATCTCACAGACTCTCTGAGTCTTTGTGCCCTTGTGCGGGCTCCTCCCTCTACCCACCACTCTTCTTCTGGCCTCCTTGCCCCCTTCTCAACTTGGTTGACTCTTACTCATCATTCAGGTCTCAGCTTTAAAATCTCTTCTATGGAAGCCTTCCTTCACCCTCGCCCCCTAACTGCTCCCATCAAACTATCATGCTGCATTATGATTGCCTGTTTATTTATCTGTCCCTCTCATTAGAGCAAAGCATAGGCTTTTTTTTTTTTTTTTTTTTTTTTTATTTATGAGAGGGAAAGAGAGCATGAGCAGGGGCGAGGAGCAGAGGAAAAGGGAGAAGCAGGCCTCCCACTGAGCTGGGAGCCCCACATGGGACTCAATCCCAAGACCTCTGGATCATGACCTGAGCCGAAGACAGATGCTTAACTGACTGAGCCACCCAGGCGCCCACATCATAAGCCTTATGAAGGCAGGGCCTGTACCCTCACCTTCTAGCCAGTGCCTGGCACATAGTGGGGATTCATGCTTGTTGAATGAACAAGAGAATATTAGAGCACTTCAAGTTCTTTAATATAGATGAGGCAGGTTAAGGGATGGGGAAGGGAAATGAGATTAAAGAATAAGTAGGACCCAGACATAGAAGAGATCACCTCTCAGGCAAAAGTTTGATTTTGATTCTGTCAGTGAGAGGGAGATGGATAAGTTTTACTCCCCAAATTCACACTCACTCAAGATGGTCAGTTGGTTTATCGCCCTGTGCCACATCATAGGTGATGTGGCACAGGGCTTGTGCTGATCCCCTGCCTAAAATTCCATCCTGTTTCAATCACACCTCACCTGCTCCCTGAAGCTTTCCCTGGTTCGTCCAGACTCTTCCTGTTTCCCTAAGATTCTACAACGTTCTGAGCCAATACTACATAGTCTGTTCCTTGACAGCATTCTCTGTTTCACAGTGTGCTGTCATTTACTATGGGTCACATCATTCTTCTGTAAACCAGAATATAAGCGAGAGTGACTTAAAGCAAATAAAAAAGGAGATTGTGTACACAAACATTGCAAAGAGTGTCCAAATGAATATTATCCTTCCAAATAATCCTTATTCAAAATAGTCGTAGAACTCTTCTTTGGGAAGGGCTTTAGATCTATCTTATGAACTATATAAGAAATAGGTTTGTTCTTTATTATAACCCTGAATTTTTGGCCCCCAAATGTATTTATTCAGCTTGCTTACCCACCTTATTTTTCAGACTTGCCTCCAAATGAGTTTTATATGTAATTGTAACAGCATGTTCAATCAGAAAAGCAGAGCCACTATGAATGATAAGGATCGCGGGATTTGTTTTATGGATCAGACTTTCCACAGGTATAGAGCTGTGGAAGATGCCTCTTGCCTGTGCATCTGGGATGGGCCTGAGGTCTCTTTAGACCAGCAGGGTCAGCAGTCTAAAGAAAATCTGACATGAAGTCTGGCAGAGTGAGGACAAAGTGAACCCCACATGGGTCTCTCACTGCTGCCATCATTGACAATGTGCATGACCTGCAGGAAACTGTGCTGCAGAGCTGTACCCGTGTCTGGTACCTGACCATAGAGTCAGAGGGCTGGGGCAGGCAATGCAGCGGCAGCTCCTTCCAACCCTGATGCTGCACCAGACCCACAAGGGGAGCCCCCAAGATCAACAACAATGTGTGGGAGCTATAGTGACACTGGATACCCTACACCAACCTACAAATTCCCTCATGACCAACCCTACACCAGCAGTGTGCATGGAAGACCATTTTGGGAAATGTGATTTATTTAGCTTAGTAAGTTGATGGATCACATTAACAGCACAGTAATAAAGCTCAAGCTGACCTCCCAGAGATGGTTTGCCGCCATTGAAAGTAGTCAGAAGCAAATGCCAGTGTAAGAGTTCCCGAGAAAGTTGGACACAGGAGTAGAATCTTTGGAGTGAGTGGCAAATGCGTCCAAGAAGGTCAGATTGACTTCTTTAACAAACGACCATGTTCATTTGGATATATAACATTCTGATTTCTTTATGGGGGGGAAAGGAGTTATAATATTTTATAGCCATTCCTTCTATTTTCATCATTTCCCCCTCTCGTTCTCAAGTATGTACATCTTTTTGTTGTTGCTGCTGGTGGTGGTGGTTATATTTTCACTCAACTGAGTATTGTGGCTCATTCAGAAGTTGTTCAAAAATAATACAGAGGAATGGGTAGGTCCTGGGATGGTGTCCTAGAGCTGGCTGATTCCTTCTTCCTACCCAGGAAGGATATTCTTGCTACTTTCTCTTGTCATGGATAGATTTTAGAGTCCATTTTTCCTTGGGGCTTGTGACCCTCTGGCCTTTCAGCACATCTGTGCAAGTCTTTTCTTGTTACACAGCATTTGTCGGCTTCCTTATTTTAGCTCTTTCTAAAGGCTTTTTCCTTTAGCGTTGGCAATTTTAATACATGTGATCCTATTCTTGTCACCCCAGCCAAATCCAGAGGCCAGCAAAAATGGTCTGTGAGTGTAAAAAAACCCTAAATAACAAATGGCATGGTTCATGAATCACCTTTCAGTCAGCTCCATCCCAGTTTCTTTTTTTCATTTCTTGAACAAAGCCCAGGGGCTTTTGGTACCTAATATGACTACTAATGCATCTACCACCTTGACCGTTGCCACTGAATTTTTTTAAAAACTGTATACAAATGTGCTATTTTAACCATTTTTCAGTGTACAGTTCAGTAGTGTGAAGTACATTCACAGTGGTGTGCAACCAGTCTCTAGAGTTCTTTTCATCTTGTGAAACTGAAACTCTGCGTTCATTAAACACTATCTCCTTGTTCTCTCCTCCCCCCAGCCCTTGGCACCCGCCATTCTACTTTCTGACTCTATGACTCTGACCCCTCTAGGTACCTCATGTAAGTGGAATCCTGTAGTATTTGTCTTTTTGTGGCTGACTTATTTCACTTAATATAACGTCCTTGAAGTTCATCCATGGTGTAGCATGTGTCAGAATTTTCTTCATTTTTAAGGCTGAATAATATTCCATTTTATGTACCTACACCATTTTGTTTACCCATTCATCCATCAGTAGACTCTCAGGCTGCTTCCACCTTTTTGCTCTTGTGAATAATGCTGTGATGAACATGAGTGTAAAGTATCTCCTTGAGACCCTGCTTTCAGTTCTTTTGGGTATATACCTGGAAGTATAACTGCTGGAACATATAGTTATTCTGTTCTTAATTTCTTGAGGAACTCCCATACTGCTTTCTCCAGCACTATTTTATATTCCCACCAAAAGTGTACAAGGGTTCCAATTTCTCCACATCCTCACCAACACTTGTTATTTTCTCTGAGCTTTTCTCTTAATAGTGAGCATCCTAATGGGTATGAGGTGATACCTCCTCATGGTTTTGATTTGCATTTCCTTAATAATTAGTGATGTTGGACATCTTTTCATGTACTTGTCCATTTGCATATCTTCCTTGAAGAAATATCAGTAGCTCATTTCTCTTTATTGCTGAATCCATTGTATTGATGTACTCCAGTTTACTTATTCATTCCCATACTGAAGGACATCTTGGTTGCTTCCAAGAATGCTTCTGCAACAATCGTGTGTAGATTTTTGCATAAACATAAGTTTTCAACTCATTTGGGTAAATATTAAGGAGTGTGATTACTGGATCAAATGGTGAGAGTATGTTTAGTTTTGTAAAAACAAAAAAACCTGTCAAACTGTGTTCCAAAGTGACAGTACCATTTTGTATTCCCACCAGCAATGAATGAGAATTCCTGTGGCTCCACAATTCTGTCAGCATTTAGTGTTGTTAAAGAATAGACTAGATTAGATTATACCCACCCCTTACCCAAGCCACCCTCTGGGGCTCCCACTGCTGTACTGAAATATGTGTCTTGATGTCTTTCTTGAGGACAGTGACCACTTCTCTTTCATCTTGGTATAAGAAGAAGTGTAGGGTCTGGCATAGTAGATGCTCACTATTTGTGGAATGAATTAATGAATGAGTAAAATAGCGAGAAATGCACATTTTGTATGCACTTTGCATCCATGAGTCTTCTAGGCCTCATACATATCCCACCTTCCAGTCTGGTCCCCAGGTCACATTCTTTTTCTTTAGGTCATAATTCCCAAACTCAAGGGAAAATATCCTTGCTGAACCCTGACTCTCAAAAGGAAGAGAGAAGAATCCCAGTGGCTTAAAAGGAATAATGCTCAGTTAGCCCCTGAACAGACTCTGGCAGTTTCTAAGGGAAGAATCTCATTCTAAGCTGTGCTGTTCCATGAACGGTGGCCCTTGGCCAAACCAGAACTGAGGAGCTTTCCTCCCTTCACTGAACATTTAGAAATATATTTTTGGGTTGTTTTGTTTGTTTTACAATAAGCATGCATGACTTTAGGAAGCAGAGGAACCAGGGATTTTTTAACTATAAAAATACACTTTATTATTGGTAGAACATTGGTCAGAATGTTACTCTATTCTATTTTTGTTGATTATTGTATTGAAGTACACATATATAATTATGGACAATATTTTGAGAATATTTTCATCCTTTATAACCCACAGTTCCTAGCTTTACTGAGGTTCCCATATCAACGAGTTTCTTCCATAGTGTAGAGAATATAGATACTCCTTTAGCCATTTAGCTGTGAAGCATGGTGCCCCCAGGGCACATTATTATTGGCTATGGATAATAGCCAGGGTGGGAGGCTATGATAGGGATGGTTCATTCTGAAGAGGTAGAAGTGTGGGAAAGGAGAGACAGTAGATCCAGAGGAAGATAGAGATGGTCAGATAACAATACTGGAGATCTCAGCTCTCCTTCCCAGCTGAGCCTCAAGATGAGGAGACTGTAGAGAAAGCTGGTTAGGCAATGAGGTGTCCAGGTCAATAGGATTTGATTACTCCATTCCCCAGGCATGATACAGGGAGGCCACAGGCTTCTAGGAGTACAGCCTTTAGCTTCTCTACATCGGATGGGGAGGGAGAGTGACAGCATACTTGGCTTCCTGCAGCCTGCATATGGCATACGGAGTATCTAGGAGTTCCCAAGCACCTTAGCAAGGTGACACGAAAGGTCAGAGGCCTGATGGAACAACCAGTCTCAAGTCAGGATGAAGATGTCTCAGCATGTAGTGCTTTTAAAAATCAGACTCCAGGGGCGCCTGGGTGGCTCAGTCGGTTAAGTGGCTGCCTTCGGCTCAGGTCATAATCCCAGGGTCCTGGGATCGAGCCCCGCATCGGGCTCCCTGCTCTGCGGGGAGCCTGCTTCTCCCTCTCCCTCTGCCTGCCTCTCTGCCTACTCTCTCTCTCAAATAAATAAATAAAATCTTAAAAAAAAAAATCAGACTCCAGGTACAAGTGCCAGGGAGAAACAAAAGCCTAGATGAGGCCAGAGTAGGAAGCAAAGGTCATGGGGACCTGAGTCGTCTTCTCTTCTGGTGCCATGAGTCAGATAAGCTCCCACTTAGCTGAAATATCATCTTTCCAAGAGAGGAAGTGGGAAGAACTGAGCATTTATGTGAACTCTGGGTCATTCAGAAGAGATTATTTAGATGGCACAAATAGAGATACTGGTGATTTACAAGTTTAAAGATTGTTTCCTTCTCTCACTATTCACGGGTTGAGTGCTTGCTGGGAAAATTAATCAGTTATGGAAAAATAAAGAAGTTTCCTTTCCTTCCTACAACTGAGTAGTACAATGTGCATACGTCCTATGCTGTCCCACATATGTGGTGTTAGTTGGATAATTTCAATTGTTTTCCCATTGGCTTTGTGTACTTTCTCGATTTGCACAAAATATTCAGTCCCAGGGTCCTTGAAAAACAAAGTACACACACACACACACACACACACACACACACACACACACACACACTGTAATATCACAACCCAGTCACTGCCATGATCACTGCTGATTCTGAGTCACCAGGCTCCACACCTGGGCTGAGGTCACCCTAGGTTCTAAAAGCACCTGGAACACTTCAGTGAGCTGTCATGAAAATAATTGACTGCTTATTGGATGACTTTCATCATCCCAGTTTTATATCCTTCTGGCAGAAATGTCCAGGAACTGTGTTATAGTACCAAATTCTTAAAAGGAGTTTTCAGAGTGTTTTAATTGTATCGTCTCAGATAATGCCAACAACGCTGTGAGTTAGATGGAAGAAATGGTAGTAGTTCTATTTTCAAAAAATCGATGCTCAGAAGCTTAAGTTGGGACCCAGTCATAAAAACAGAAAGCAAACTACATCTTTCAACAGAGAGAATTTATTATAGGGAACTGGTTGCTGGTGTTTGTGTACTGGAACTGTTCATACTGTTGTGGGGTTGGGAGCCAATGGTCAAGTAAGAATTCTTGAGATATTTTTGGTGCAAAAAGATGCTTTTATTATAGCACAGGGACAGGACCCGTGGGCAGAAGGAGCTGTACTTTTGCTGTATGAAGCTGCTGGTTATGTGCTTAGTGCTCAAGGAGGCCGAGGGGACAATGCAAGGAGTATTAGATCGTAAAAGTCTTCTTAGAATTTCTACTTGTAAAACTACTTTCACAAGATTTCTCCGGTGCTTATCACTCAGCTCGATATTTACTATGGGTGAGACATACAGGCAGTCATGCGACCCTTTAAGAATGTAGCCGCCAGCACCTATTTGATCCTTATTGGAGCTCTGCAGGCTATATATAGGTCAGCCTTCTGGGCTAAAGGTGAAAATTTTTCTGCTATTATTTTTTCTGCTATCCCTCATTAATACCAGCTTAACTTCAGTGATGGCATGTTGGTAGTTGAAAATTATCCATGGCAAATGATGTATATTATGAAAAATCACACATTACAATCAAGTTTCTTTTTGTTTTTGTTTTTCTGGAGAGCTGGTTATTAAATATTTATCAGCACACCCCTGGTTGTAGGTATTGGAGGCCTGGGGGGAAAAAAAGAGAAATTTAAGGTAACTCAGAGATAGTGAATGGAGAAAGCAGCTACCACCCCAGGA
The DNA here is from genome assembly GCF_009762305.2 of Zalophus californianus. NCBI lineage: Eukaryota > Metazoa > Chordata > Mammalia > Carnivora > Otariidae > Zalophus > Zalophus californianus. Next base: position 72,384,721 of record NC_045602.1, read on the forward strand.
CTGGGAAACAAAGGAAAGAGGCAGAGCTATGAAAATCTGGGAGCGCAGAGGAGGGGCTCAGAACCTGGGCTCAGACTGCAGAGGAGGGGGCATGATGATACTGCTTGGGGGTGCTGATGGAAACTGGAGTCCAGAACCAACCCCTGGTGCGGTGGTGAGGTTGACAGGGATAGCAAGCCGCAAGGAGTGTGTCTTTCCTCCTCCTGCCTCGAGTCCCCCTCTAGCGCCCCTATTGGCAAAACTTAACAGGAGCGGCTGCAAAGGAGAAAATAGGGTTTGCAGAGTCCCAGCGGCAGCCTTTCAGAACCGCATACAGAACGTGGGTTGGGATGGGAACTAAGAGCTTAATAACTAGCATATTTTAAGCAACTTGCCCAAGGTCACACAGTAAGTGTGGTGTGTCTTGTTCACTGCAATGTCTCGGTGCCTAGAAAAGTCCCTAAAATATAAAATGCACTCAGCAAACGTTTTTGTAAGGAAGGAAAGAAGGCAGGCTAGACTAGCCCAGTTCTACAGCACATATTTAAAGGCAGAAAGAGTCCAAAATGTCCCTGGTTGTCCGCCCCAGTTGTGTAGTCATAGCACCAAGTATGTCTTTATACCTGATGCACTGTCTCCCAGTGTGGCTGTAGGAGCTAACTAAGGAGGTACTACAGCCTGGTGCTTTGGAGAAATGTAGATCTGTATTCAAATCCCAACCCCACTATTCAAGAGTTGTATCGCTTTGGGCAGATCACTCAGCATCTTTAAGCCTTAGTTTTCTCATCGGTAAAATGGAGATGATGATGGTGTGCGAGGCTTAAATGAGGTAACTGTATGTGGCACCTGCTCAATCAATGCTCAGTTACTGTTACCTCCATCCCTACCCCAGAAAGGTGGGCAGATAAGTGGTGGGCTGGGGCCAGGCAGGGATCAACGACCCCTTGTTCTGGGCCTCCGTACCATGCTTGCCAGTGCTGGCCAAGTCCTGGGCTGGAGGAGCAGGGGTCTGACCATGGCTGTGACAGTCAAACCCAAGGTTGGAAGATGGAGGCCAGGCTGGCCAGGCCCAGTATCTGCAACCCAGCAGGGCTCCACACAACACACTGTAACCTCATTCTCTGGAGCCTAGAAATCTGAATCTGTGTATTTCCTAATAGCTCCAAGTTTCAAAGCAAGTTTACCCCAGCCTGAGACAAACGTGGGTGTGGCGGTTCCTTACATTCAAAACGAAACAAAAGAAAAGAAAACAGAGAACCCCCGCCCCAAACCCAGGAAGGCCTGTGGACTTTTCCCAGGCCGAATGTGCAGAGGGAGAGGCGGGAGCAAGCCCCTCTGCGGCTGCTATCCGGATCCAGAGCATAGGAACACAGCCCTCTAGGTGCTCAGGTCCGGGGTCCTAAGCCTCCAAGGCACCAGAGCTGCAGGGGTGGGGCGGGCGGGGGTCGCTCTGTTCAGCCCAGGTCCGAACCAAGTTCCCAGCCGGGGGCCGCGGCCCGGGCCGGGGACGGCTGGCGCACGACCGGGCTTGGCTGCGCTCCGCCCCGGGAGGCACCCGCTCTCCCTGCCGGAATCCCGGGAATGTCGCCGGTCTGGGAAGCAGCTGGACCGCCTCTGGGCAGAGGGAGAGGTCGAACCTGGAATTTCTTGGGCGCTTTTGCACAATATCCCCCCAAGCGTTTCAGCCCCGTGAAGTAGAAGTCCACGAGGGGGAGGGGGGCAGTGGGAAGGAAGCTGCTTAGTTCTTCCCCCGGAAGACTTAATCGCGGCAAAGGCTCCCAGTCCCAAGCTCGTAGTTCCCCCAAATGCCTCTTTCCTGGCTCGAAAGCTCCCTTCTTTGTGTCTGAGGGAGGAAGCCCTTCCCCGCCTGGAAACAGACAGGGCCACCCCCGGGCAGGCGTTTCCAGCTGGATTGTCGCCATCTCGTGGCAGGATTGGGTGGCCACACTGGCGCCTCGGCCAGACCACCATGCCTACAACTTTCTTGGGTCTCCAAGAACCAACAAATCGCAAGTGCTTGTGTCTTCCTAAAGGCAACCAAGTGTTAACTGGAGAGTCCAGGAGAGAGCAGGTGCCTTCCTGAGGGGCTCTGCCTCCTGAGGCACCATGAGCAACTTGAACAAGGCGCCAATCCCCCACCAATTTCCCATGATACAAACTAATGATTAAGAAGACAGAGACGTACTCTTTTTCCCACTGGTTAGTAATGTTATTATATTTGATGAGTATTATTAAAGGACCCTTGTTATTAAAGACTCCCTATTATTATTGTTATTATTATTATTTAGCATTTATAATATATTCTGTATTTCCAAAGCACTCAAAGACTATTAATCTCCCTCAGCTTTCCAAACACTCCACAGAGGCAGGCTTCATTTTATAAAATAGGGAAACTGAGGCACTGTAATTAGCGCAAAGTTCATAGATTGATGAGTCACCAGTAGTCATTTCTTCCTGGATGATTATTGTCTCACTCCAAAGTGTCAGAGATGCCAGTAGATGGTAAATAGACACCTTAACTTGGGAAGCTAGTTCTCTCACCCACTTTTATGACCCATTGTAATCACATTAGAAACCCAGTTCCCAGAGTTTAAAACTTACAAGTTATGTGCTCATTGCATTGAGCATATGGATGATGTTAATTGTATTTTATTTTTACAAGTCGAACACAACCCATTAAAAAAAAAAGCGGGAATGTTACAATCAATAAACCAGATGTATCTTGATTTGGAGAATAGATTGGTTTTCAAGACAAATACCCCACTCATTAGACACAACAAGCATAAAAAAGACCAATAAAAAACAATCATCTTATTTTAGTGTCTATTATCCTTTCAGAGACAAGAAAAACTATTTTCTGCTTTCAGATTTTGTTTCTTCTAAGAAGTTTTCAGTCTTATCAGTAGGCACACTCCTATCACCTATGTACATACCTTAAGTTCCTTCAATAACAGCTTTCTCTTCAAAAGCACCAACAAAATAAGTTACTTTGCTCTGCTCATGGAAAGTGCCCCTCTTCCTCCCACCCCCTCAAAAAAAGAGAGAAAAAAACATCCTGTCATTCTAGAAGTCTCCAATGGAAAGCCTAGGTTTGAATTCAGAGCTGGGTCAGGATTGAGGTGAATGAGGGTTTAAGAGGCTTGTCCGTACCATCATTTGCGGAGTTAGCCTAGCCCCCAGCAAAGCTACAAAGTTGAGGAAATTTGCCCTGGGAGCCTTCCCATACAACCTTTAGTGTTCTCTTTTTACCTGGTTCTCACCCAAAATAAAAATTTCTAAATGTGTGTTTTTAAAGAAGTTAAGGGAGTTATTTGTTGACTTGGGGTGTATCAGGTCGTCCTTCTCAACCTTTCTTTATGTTCATTCAACTGGTTCATTCGCTCAGAAGGAATGTGTTTATGAATTGTATTAATAAATAGCTCCTCTTTGTGGACCTAGATAAATTATTATTCCTAGGCAGCCATCCTTTGAAGTAGATTCTCATTAACCCCACTTTACAGGTAAAGAAACTAAAGTTCAAAAAAGCCCATAGTCACACAGCTAGGGAAGAGCTGGGATAGGTATACAAGGCTGCAACTTCTGTGCCCACAGAAAGATGAAGCTACCTGCACAATCAGGACTCTTTCAGGTAGGAAAACAAGACTCAGGAGTATGATAGGTAAATAGGAAATACGTTAAAAAATAATACAGAGGGACAAAACGTTCACAGTCAGTACAGAAAGGGTCCTGTGTGCACACCCAACATGTATATACCATGTCTGTAGAGTGGACTCCTATGGCACTAGCCTGGAGGAGTTTGCTCAGTGATCTTTTTGCTTTCTGTCTTAGGCCAGCTGGACAAGGTGGGTTAGGGTTAGGTTAGTCAGTAGAGAAGCACATGACTCTCCAAAGTCTTTCCGGCTCCTTCAACTTCCAGCCAGTGGGGAAGAAGATTCTTCGAGGAGATCCCAGCCTTTGCCAGCTACAAAGAGAGTCCAAAGCCCTAGGCAGTCCCAGTTGGAAAACAAAAACGTAGGGTTTACTAGTGTGTTAAATGGGATTTTTCCACTGGATACAGGATACACTGAATAAGAAAGGGTGACAAAGCAATGAGGGAGGTGATTTCCACTCAGTTGTGAGATTTAAGAAATTGGTAGGAAATTGATAGGCAATATAGAATGATGTTTGAGAGGAGTGTTCTGGAGCCAGGCTGTCTGGATTGAAATCCCAACTCCATCATTTATTAGCTGTGTGAACTTGGGCCAGGAATTGGGCCTTTTCTTTTTTATGATTTTATTTATTTATTTGAGAGAGAGAGCTCGTGTGCATGAGTGGGGGGAGGGGCAGAGAGAGAGAGAAGGAAAAGCAGAACCTGATTCGGGGCTCAATCCCAGGACCCTGGGATCATGACCTTAGACAAAGACAGATGCTTAACCACTGAGCCACCCAGGCGCCCCAATTTGGCCTTTTCTATGCCTTGGTTTCTTCATCTGTAAAACAGGAGTGATTACAGTATCTGCCTCCTAAGGTTGGTGTGAAGACCTGGGTGGCGCAGTCGGTTGGACATTCGACTCTTGGTTTCAGCTCAGGTCCTGATCTTGGGGTCATGAGATCGAGCCCTGATGTAGAGCTCCATGCTTTAAAAGACTCTCTTTCTCTCTGCCCCACCTCCCCCCCTCGAATAAATAAATAAATCTTTTTTTAAAAATGTAGAAGTTCAGGTCCCACTCCAAACCTACTGAATCATAACATGTGTTTTAACAAGATCCCAGGGATTTAGATGCGCATGAAAATTTGAGAAGCACTGAGCTAGAGCCTTTGGAGTCCACTGTAGATACTTGGTCTGAATGGATGCAGAGATGGGGACTTTTACTTCAAATTGTATATCTCTCTTTCATTTCCTCTTTCCTCCAATCCATACTGTGTGCTTTATAAATAGAAAAGACAGGGGCCTACTATGGCAAAAGTGGCCACTTTAATTGATGAGAACTCTCAAGAGGCCCAGAAGTGGGAGATGGCCCAGATGACAAATGAAAATTCACTTTGGTGGCAGGTAGGGTGGCAAGGGCAATGATCTGTCAGTCAGGTGGAGTGCCCACTGTGTGCCAGGCCCCCTACTGTGTGCAAACACTGTGGATGACACAAAGAAATAGCACGGTGCCATGGAAAGCACTGGACTGGGAGTGTTCAGGAGATCTGGGCTCTGTTCCAAACTTCACTTTTAAGTAGCTGGGCAATTCCCATCACCCCCCAGCATCTTTGTTCCCCCAACATCTTTGTTCCCCATCCGAAAAACCCGTGAGTCAGATTAGAAGATCCTAAATTTCCATCCAACTGTAAAAGGTCTGTGATTCCAATAGTTCTAGCCTCAAAACCTTAAGCTAATTTGGTAGACAAAATGATTTTAAATGATTACACATGAAACAGAGGGCAACCCGGGACAGGATGTGATTAAGGTCTGAGTTGTGCGGAACTGGCAGCCTAGGGATTAAGAACTCCTGAAAGCTGTGTGTAAAGGGCAGGATCTGGACCCTCCCGAAACTCCTCCCCTCGCTCCCGGAGCCAATACAGAAGGGGGCGGGCTGGACTTTCACGCTTGGCCACAAGGTGTCGCTGTCATGATGTGAAATCCATGGCTGGCAGGGATGCTTCCTGGGAAAATCTTTGCTACCCATCTGGGTAAAGGGACACCACTGGCTTCCAGACCTAAAAACACAGGTTTCTAAGGGTTATGAGGAGCTCAGAGCACAGGGTCGTCTTTTGTCTAAGCAGAAAGCAGTGCATGTCCTCTGCCCTGCTCAAGTTGGCTCAGAAGTCACAAAAGAAGCAACGAGCAAGAACGTCAGTGCGGAGCACATAAAGGAGCCCACCTCCTTACACACACACACACACACACACACACACACACACACACACACACACACACACACACACACACACACACGCTTTTTGGACATCGAGGTATCAGGACGTCCGCCTCCCCCCGCCCTTCCCACAGTGGGTCTCTACCCCTCAGCTCAGCTCCTCGCTTGCCCTACAAGTAATCAGCAAGGAATATTAGCCTAAATCAGAAGCCCTCCCCTCCACTTTCTCATCCCCAGGAGAGTTTGCCCTGGCTGTGGAGACAAGAGGTTTCACCACAAACCTAAGACTCCAGTCTAGTCACTCTGTCCTGGAGTGAGCAGTGTCTACTGCAAAGTCACCAGCACTCCTTAACATTCTCACCATTTCATTGCCCTGGAAAGGGGGATGTGTGTGAGGGAAATGTAGCATTTATTAAGGCTCTACTGTGTGCCGAGCTGTGGCCTAGGTGCTTTACATATGTTGCTCATGGGTCCACTTCCTCTTCACTGGTTCCCACCACTCATTCCCACCCTGCCCCTGAAAAACAACACAAACAAACTGAAAACCTCTAAATCTCCTAGGGAAATAACCAACAGTTACTCTGAGGTGTAGGCGAAAGTGCACAGAACTTGCAGCCCCCACACCTTGGTCATTTTCAGTTCTGTTTCTTGACAATCATGTGACAACGCATACATCATTTAACCTTTCCAGGCCTCAATTTCCATATCTGTAAAGTAGAGGTTATATAGAAACCAATTTTTTTATTTTTAAATTTGTTGCTTTGATTTTTTTTTAATTGAGGTATAATTTACATACCACAAAGTGCACATATCATCAGCCCATTGAATTTTCGGGCTAAACATCCCAACACCCAGACCAAGAATAGAACACTGCTGGTATCCCAGAGCCCCTCATGCCCTCCTGCAGTCACTAACCTTCCCCCCTTCCCACCAGGGTACATACTAGCCTGACTTGTCAGAGCACAAATTCATTCTTGCCTATTTTTATACTTAGTGGACGTGGAGTCATACAATATGTACTTTTTCATTTCTGGCTTCTTTCACTAAACATCATGGTTTTTTTTTAAGATTTTATTTATTTATTTGAGAGAGAGAGAATGAGAGATAGAGAGCACGAGAGGTAAGAGGGTCAGAGGGAGAAGCAGACTCCCTGCTGAGCAGGGAGCCCGATGTGGGACTCGATCCCAGGACTCCAGGATCATGACCTGAGCCGAAGGCAGTCGCTTAACCAACTGAGCCACTTAGGCGCCCTAAACATCATGTTTTTACATGTAGTAATAGTTTGTACTTTCTACTTGCTGTATAGTGTTTCATTGTGTGAATATACAACAATTTATTCACTCTACAGTTGGATATTTAGCTAACTGCCTGTTGGAGGGCTATTATAAATAGTGCTTCTCTGAACATTCTAGTATCTCTCTCTTTTTTTTTTCAAAGTTTTTTATTGTGGTTAACATAAGAACGGGTAAGGTGGTAAATGTTAAGTGTGCAGTTCAGTGGCATTAAATGAATTCATAATTTGTGCAACCATCACCAAAATCCATCTCCATAACTCTTTTCGTCTTATAAAACTGAAACTCTGTACCCATTAAACACTAACTCTCTATTCCCTCCTCCCTCCAGCCTCTGGTGGCCACCATTTTGCTTTCTGTCTCCATGATTTTGATTATCTGAGTACCTCATATAAGTGGTCTAGTATCTAACTTTTGGTGAGCATTTATACTCATTTCTGTTAGACACAGTATCTGTTAGACCAATGTCTCTCATGAACATAGATGCAAAAATCCTCAACCCAATATTGGCAAGTCAAATCCAACAATGTAAAAGAGAAAAATATTCCACAACGAAGTGGGATTTATATCAGGTATGCAAAGCTGGTTAAACATTCAAAAATCAGTGAATGTAATAAATCACATTAACAGGTTAAAGAAGAATAAATCATACAACCACATCAATAGATGCGGAAAGGGGCACCTGGGTGGCTCAGTCAGTTAAGCGTCTGCCTTCGGCTCGGGTCATGATCCCAGGGTCCTGGGATCGAGTCCCACATCGGGCTCTCTGCTCAGCAGGGAGTCGGCTTGTCCCTCGGCTGCCTCCCGCCTGCTTGTACTCTGTCTGACAAATAAATAAAATCTTAAAAAAAAATAGATGTGGAAAAAGCATTGTGACAAAATCAAACACATTCGTGATAAAAGTTTTCAGTAAATTAGAAATAGAAGGAGACTTCCTTAACTTGATAAAGAATAGCCACAAAAAAACCTATAGCTAACATCGTACTTAGTGGTGAGAAACTCAAAGCTTTCTCACTAAGATCAGGAACAAAGCATGGTTGTTCCCTCTCACCCACTCCTTTTCAACATCATACTGGAAATCCTAGTTAATGCAACAAGACAAGAAAAAAAAATATATATATATGGAAGGAAGAAATAAAACTGTCTTGTTTGCAGATGACATGATTGCCTATGTAGAAAATCTGAAGAAACCATTAAAAAAAAATCCTGGAACTAATAAGTGCTTATAGCAAGCTTTTAGGATACAAGGTTAATTTACAAACGTCACTTTCCTATATACCAGAAGTGAAATAGTGGAATTTGAAATTAAAAACACAATACCATTTACATTAGTATCTCTCAAAATGAAATACTTAGCTGAAAAACTAACAAAATATGTACAAGATCTATATGAGGAAAACTAGGAAAGTCTGATGAAAAAAATCAAAGGAGAGCTAAATAAGTGGAGAAATATTCTATATTCATGGGTAAGAAGACTCAATATTGTCAAGATATCAGTTCTTCCCTAATTGATCTATAGATTCAGTGTAATCCCAATCAAAATCTCAGCAAGTTATTTTGTGGATATTGACAAACTGATTCTAAAGTTTATGTGGAGAAACCATGACCCAAAATAGCCAACACAATACTGAAGGAGAAAAACAAAAGTGGAAGACTGACAAGACCCAAATTTAAGACTATCTATAAAGCTACAGTAATTGACACAATGTGATATTGGTGAAAAAAATAGACAAATTGATCGGTGGAACAGAATAGAGAGCCCAGAAATAGATCCACACAAACATAGTCAATTGATTTTTCACAAAGAGCGAAGACAATACAATGGAGCAAAGATAGTCTTTTCAAAAAATGGTGCTGGAACGAAGTGGATATCCACATACAAAAAAACATGAATCTAGATGACGACTTTACACCCTTCATGTAAAATTAATTCACAAAGGGTCACAGACCTATACACTGAAACACACAACTATAAAACTCCTAGAAGGTAACCTAGGAGCAAACCCAGAGGACCTAGGGTTTGGCAAAAACTTTCTAGATACAACACCAAAGGTGTGCTCTATGAAGGAAAGCAATGATAAGCTGTATTTCATTAGAGTTTTTTTTTAAGATTTTATTTATTTATTTAACTGACAGGGAGAAGGTCGGTGGGAACACAAGCAGGGTAAGTGGGAGAGGGAGAAGCTGGCGTCCCGCCAAGCAGGGAGCCTGATGTGGGGCTCAATCCCAGGACCCTGGAATCATGACCCAAGCCGAAGGCAGTCGCTTAACCCACTGAGGCCACCCAGGCGCCCCTCATTAGATTTAAAAAAAAAAAGTCTGCTCTGTGACAGATATTGTCAAGAGAATGAATAAAGAAGCCACAGACTGGGAGAAAATGATTGCAAAAAACATATCTAATAAAGGATTATTACCCAAAATATAAAAATTATTCTTAAAATGCAACAAAAAGAAAAGTAACAACCTGATTTTTTAAATGGGCCAAATATCTTAGAAGACACATCAGCTAAGATGTACAGATGGCAAATAAGAATACATAAAGATGTTCCACAGCATATGTCATCAGGGAAATGCAAATGGAAACAACAATGAGATACCACTATACTCCTGTTGGAATGATCAGATGAAACTGGCCTAAACTATATTACAAAGCTATAGAAATCAAGACATTATGATATTGACATAAAAACAGACACATAGATCAATGGAACGGAATAGAGAGCCCAGAGATTAACCCATGCATATATGGTCAATTAATTTATGACAAAGGAGCCAAGAATATACTTTGGGGAAAGGACATCTCTTCAATAAATAGTGTTGGGAAAACTGGACAGCCACATGCAAAAGAATAAAACTGGACCCCTATCTTACACCATATACAAAAATAAACCCAAAATGGATTAAAGACTTACATGTAAGTCCTGAAACTGTAGAACTCCTAGAAGAAAACAGGTGATAGGCTCCTTGACATCGGTCTTGGCAATGATTGTTTGGATTTGACAGCAAAAGCCAAGGCATGAAAGCAAAAATAAATAAGTGGGACTACACCAAACTAAAAAGCTTCTGCACAGCAAAGAAAACCATCAACAAATAAAAGGGCAACCTACAGAATGGCAGAAAAATATTTGCAAATCATATATCTGATAAGGGGCTGATATCCAAAATATATAAAGAACTCATACAACTCGGGGCGCCTGGGTTACTCAGTTGGTTAAGAGTCTGCTTTCAGTTCATGTCATGATCTTGGGGTCCTGGGATTGGCCCCACATCGGGGTCCTAGGATTGGCCCCACATCAGGGTCCCTGCTCAGTGGGGAATCTGCTTGTGTCTCTCCTTCTGCCCCTCCCCCCTCGCTCATGCTCTCTCTCACAAAATAAATAAATAAAATTTTTTTAAAAAAAAGAACTCATACAACTCAATAGGAAAAAAGAATCTATTAAAAATAGGCAGAAGACTAGAGCACCTGGGTGGCTCAGTCAGTTAAGCATTTGACTCTTGGTTTTGGCTCAGGTCATGATCTCAGGGTGGTGAAATCAAGCTCCGCTCAGCACCAAGTCTGCTGGAGATTCTCTCTCTCCCTTTCCCCTCCTGCTCATTCTTGGTCTCTCTCATAAATAAATAAATAAATAAATAAAATCTTTTAAAAAATCGGCAGAAGATCTGAATAGACATTTTTCCAAAGACATACAGATGGCCAGCAGGTACATAAAAAGATGCTTAACATCACTAATCAGCAGGAATATGCAAATTGAAACCACAATGAAATATCACTCCGCATCTGTCAGAATGGCTATTATCAAAAGGACAAGGAATAGCAAGTGTTGGCAAGGATGTGGGAGAAAAGGGAACCCTTGTGCACTGTTGGTGGGAATGTAAATTGTTGCAGCCACTATGGAAAACAGTATGGAGGTTCCTCAAAAAATTAATAGAAATACCACATGATCCAGCAATTCTACCTCGGGTTATTTATCCAAAGAAAATGAAATCACTATCTCAAAAAGATGTATGCACACCCCAAGTTCATTGCAGCATTATGGACAATAGCCAAGACATGGGAACAACCTAAGTGTACATCTGTGGATGAAAAGAAGAATAAATGTGATATATACATATAATGGAATATTATTCACCCATAAAAAAGAAATTCTGACGCTGAAACCACATTGATGGACCTTGAAGACATTATGCTAAATGAAATAAGTCAAACAAAGACAAATGCGTAAGATCTCTTAAATAATGAACTCATAAATACAGAGAACAGATTTGTTGTTGCCAGAGGTACAGGTAGAGGATGGGAGAACAGAAGAAGTCCTCGGTCTGACATAATGAGATCTTCTCAGATTATTTCTTGATTGCCTGTATTGTAGTCATGCCGCCTATCCTTTGATGAGATATTGGATAACACTGAAAGTACGGTGAAAAAAATGCACTCATAAAAAAATGAACTCATACAACTTGGGACGCCTGGGTGACTCAGTTGGTTAAGAGTCTGCTTTCAGTTCATGTCATGATCCTGGGGTCCTGGGATCGGCCCCACATCGGGCTTCTCCCTCTGCCTGCCGCTCCCCCTGCTTGTGCTCTCTCTCTCTCCCTCTGTCAAATAAATAAATAAAATATTAAAAAAAAAAAGATGAGTGGTTGCCAGGAGTTTGCAGGAAGGGAGAAATGAATAGGTGAGGCACAGAGAATTTTTAGGGCAGTGATACAGCTCTGTATTATACTGTAATTGGGGATACATGTCTTTACAAATTTGTCCAATTTTAGTATATGTGCTGCCAAAGCGAGCACTACAAATTTGTCCAAACGCATAGAATGCACAGCACCAGGAGTGAATCCTGATGTAAAGTATGGACTTTGGGTGATCATGATATGTCAGTGTAGGTTCATCAGTTGCAACAAATGTGCCTCTCTGGTGGGAGATGTTGATAATGGGGAGGTTAAGCACGTTTGAGGGCAGAGGAGTATATGGGAAATCTATGTACCTTCTGCTCAATTTTGCTGTGAACCTAAAACTGCTCTAAAAAATAAAGACATGTAAAGCACTTAATGCCTGGCAGGTTTCATCAGCTTCATTGTACATGGATCAGGTGGGGGGGGGCAGCTATTTCTCTGGGAACTCCCCAGCTATTAATCTGTGGAGCAGTGTCTCTGTAGTCAGTTTCTCCAGAAAAGAATCCTCCAAACTCCCATCAAGATGGCATGCCAGCTTTCAGAGTTTTGAAAGTAGGAGGAAGGAATGGAAGTGAGGGTCCAACTACTCTTTCAACTTGTCCCCTTGTTTTCATTGTCACACTTCACACCTGCCCTTCAGGTTTCTTGAGGATTTCCAAGGGTTTTTTTTAAAGATTTTATTTATTTATTTATTTATTTATTCATTCATTCATTCATTCATTCATTCATTTGGAGCACACCCATGCGTGTAAGCAGGGGAGGGGCAGAGGGAGAGGGAGAGAGAGAGAGACTCTCAAGCAGACTCCCTGCTGAGAATGGAGCCCAACAGGCGGGCCCATCTCACAACCCTGAGGTGATAACCTGAGGAAATCAAGCGCTTACCAACTGAACCACTAGGTGCCCCTGGATTTCCAAGTTCTTAATCCCCTTCTCCTCAGTGTTTCCTTCTGTGATTCATAACTTTCTGCACTCTGTAATCAATTATGTTTCCTCCATTAGCTTTCTAACTTGCAAGAAATTGGTAGAATCTCTTGTGTGCTAATGCCTCCTCTTCCTCTTTGTGTTTTGAGCCTTTATATAATTTCCTTCTCAGTTAGTGGCATAATTAACCACTCTTCTCACCTGCCAGAAACCAGTATGTCATTCTACATTCCTCTTTTTTCCTCACTCTTTCATCCAGTTGTGTGTCACATCTAACCGATTGTTACATTTTAAACATTTCCTGAATACATATCCACCAATACCCCCTTTAGACCTAGCCCTCTTCCTTGGACCATTTGAAAAAAAGTCCCAAAGTGAGCATTTGCCTTTATGTTTCAGTCCTGACGAGGAGACTACACCCCATTGTGAATGTTCCTGGTCATTTGGCTGGTGCCCTCTAAGAGATGGTTGTTAAGGCAAAATAACAGTATTTCTTGGGATAATTTGTTCCTTTTATCCTGACCTTCTGTGCTTATCAAAGAATTTCCTGGAATGAATGTTATTTCTCACTTTCCTTCCTTCTGAGAAGAGCCTGGACTGTACTATTGGCAACTATTATTGAAAAATAACCAATAGGTCTGATGATTGGAAACCATGGAACCCGATGATTGTTGAGAGAACTGTGTCTGTTTGACCTGATGAGCTGAGGCCCAGGTCCTGAGTCCATGATGACCCCCTGAAGTTCTGATGCTCTGGGGAAATGCAACTGTACCTCCTCTCCCCCTCTCCCTCTGCCACATTGATGATAGTGCCAGATGCTGAAACAGAACTCACCGTACTTTCAGTGTTATCCAATATCTCATCAAAAGATAGGCGGCATGACTACAATACAGGCAATCAAGAGATAATCTGAGAAGATCTCATTATGTCAGACTGAGGACTTCTTCTGTAGTATGAAAACAGGTGGAGCCAAGCACACAGATACAAAAATGCACGCACAGTGTTATCTCTGTATACCCAACAGGCACATTAAGAATTCATATTTATATTTGTATCCTAACACACTCCTAAAAACGAGGACTCCTTTGGCTCTGCTGGTTGCCAAGGTGATTCCCGCTGGAGTAAACACAGTTTTGCTGGTCAACGCAGACAGAGCTTCATTTAGGACACTTCAGGTCCTCTTTGGGAGCCCTCCCCTTTCCTGAGGTCCTTCTTCCTGCCCACTCCCTCCCCAATGCCAGACAGAAAGGCACACTGCCCGCTGCAGAGCTGGCTCAAGGTCTGAGGAGCTGTGTGTGTGGGAATCCTCAGTTAACACATGGAGCCCAAAAAGCAACAGGAAAAAAAATCTCCATGCTCAGCTGAATTCCAGAAGCCTACTCATTCCAATACTAACAGATGAGTAGGAGAACAGGAAGGCAAGTGTCATGATCCCACCCCTCCCATTTTCCCTGGCTCCCTCTTCGGACCCTCCCAGCCTCCTCCTCTTCCCCCAGTTCCTGCATCTGAAGCAACTCTGATCCTTCAGGCTGGAGACCCAGCATCTTTCGCTTTTCTGTCTTTCAGCGTATGGTCTTTGAGCCAGTGAAGGCTATATGAGAACCAAAAGCAATTTTTAAAAAAAGGATGTGATAAGGAGGGCACTGGTGATGAGCTCTGGGTGTCATATGTAAGTGATGAATCACTAAATTCTACACCTGAAACTAATACTACACTGTATGTTAACTAACTGGAATTTAAATAAAAATTTGAAACTAAAAAAAAAAAGAGCTTTGGAAAAGTTTAGTATACTTTCCCAGAAAGACAGCAGTGCCTTAAAACAGCATAGTCTACTGAGCCAGGGCCTCCCTGGGAGCCCTGCTGGCCCAGCCCAGGTGGCCAGAACAAGAAGGGAGGCCAACAGGGCCAGCTCCTCTCACATGCCGTCCCTGGGTACAATTTGTATATCTCTAAACTCCAAATCTTAGTTTGCTCTTTTCTTTTATTTTTTCCTTTCCTTTCCTTTCCTTTCCTTTCCTTTCCTTTCCTTTCCTTCCCTTTCCTTCCCTTCCCCTTTCCTTTTTTCTTTTCTTTCCCTCCTTTCTTCTTTCTTCTTCCTTCCTTCCCTCTTTCTCTCTCTCTCTCTCTTTCTTTCTTTCTTTCCTGTTTTTTCTGTCTCACTCACTAATATGAAATGGAACAGAGGGACTTCATTTTGAGGTCTGGCTGGGCCTTTGAACATGCTGTATGTTTCTCCTTAGATTACCCCAGAGGCAAAACTCAGTCTCTGCGGGTTTTTCCAAGAAATCCACTCATGCCAAATTTTGGTAAGTTTGGTCAAATTTTCGTAAGATTTGGTGGCGTTACAAGAAGAAGATCACATCACAAGATGAGGAGTCTTTTCTCTTCTTGCCAACTGTTCCTCCCCTATGCTGTCCCTCCTCTCGGCCCACCATGCCCTCCAAATTCTTCTCTTTCATAGTGCTAACTGACATCCAACCCTGGATGAGGGTGGGATGGTTGGGGAGAAGGCATGAAAGGAGTTACGACTAGATTCTACCCCAAATTTATATAAACATATCTGTGGACATGCTCAGAAAAACCAACACCTCTTTATCAACACAACTCACTCTTTTTAGAGCACAGTCCTGTTACAGATGGCAAATCTTTCCCCCTGATATCAGGATATGTATATATGTATATCTTGTAACAATAGAAATCACTTTTGACTCTGGGCCCAAACAAACTACTGTAAGCCTCTCTCTTTTCTTTGTTTCTTCTTCTTAGAGAATATTGCTCTTTTTTTGGTCAGAGCTACTGCTGTCCACTCTGGTGCCTGATAGCTGGAGCCACCTCTATCTATACCTCTTTCTTCCAACGTAGGGCCATCTGCTCCCTGGGGCCTGTCCAGTGGTAGACCATGTGGCCCATGTAGCCAGGGATATTTTCTTGACATAGGGGAGGTCTCTGTCTCTCATTCAGATTTAGGACTTTTGTGGCTCTGGCCCTTAAACATAGGCCCTCCTGCTACAAATCTTGTACATTACTTGCTTTCTCAATTTCTTAATGTTCTTTTCTTTGAAGGATATCCCTCAGTGTTGCACACAAAGATAGCCCTTAATACCAACCTATATGCACTATTCCAAGGCCAAATCCCACTGCCTTGACTCATAATTCAGTGTCATCCATGGCTCTCTTTGGTGTGTAGAGTGTGGGTGGAGGGATATAATACTGTTAATTCTGGTTTCCTAGGCGTCTCCCAAACTATCTCCTTCAAACCCTCCTTGTTTCTCCCAGGGTTCCTGAATCTGTTGGATCTTCATGCAAATAAAATTCTTTAAAGCCAATCCTGACATTCTAGAACAGGGCTAATAGAAATGTAATGCAACTCTTGGGGAACCCTCCTACACTGTTGGTGGGAATGCAAGCTGGTGCAACCACTCTGGGAAACAGTATGGAGGTTCCTCAAACAGGTGAAAATAGAGCTACCATACGATCCAGCAATTGCACTACTGGGTATTTACCCCAAAGATACAAATGTAGGGATCCGAAGGGGTATGTGCACCCCAATGTTTATAGCAGCAATGTCCACAATAGCCAAACTGTGGAAAGAGCCAAGATGTCCATCAACAGATGAATGGATAAAGATGTGTTATATATACACAATGGAATATTATGCAGCCATCAAAAGGAATGAGATCTTGCCATTTGCAACGACATGGATGGAACTGCAGGGTGTTATGCTGAGTGAAATAAGTCAGTCAGAGAAAGACATATATCATATGACCTCACTGATATGAGGAATTCTTAATCTCAGGAAACAAACTGAGGTTGCTGGAGTGGTGGGGGGTGAGAGGGAGGGGATGGTTGGGTGATAGACATTGGGGAGGGTATGTGCTATGGTGAGTACTGTGAATTGTGCAAGACTGTTGAATCACAGATCTGTACCTCTGAAACAAATAATGCAATATATGTTAAAAAAAAAAAAAAGGAGAAGAAGATAGCAGGAGGGGAAGAATGAAGGGGGGTAAATCGGAGGGGGAGAGGAACCATGAGAGATGATGGACTCTGAAAAACAGACTGAGGGTTCTAGAGGGGAGGGAGGTGGGGAATGGGTTAGCCTGGTGATGGGTATTAAAGAGGGCACGTTCTGCGTGGAGCACTGGGTATTATGCACAAACAATGAATCATGGAACACTACATTAAAAACTAATGATGAAATGTACGGTGATTAACATAACAATAAAAAATTTAAAAAAAAGAAATGTAATGCAACTCTCACATGTAACTTTACATTTTCTACCAACCACATTAAAAAGAAAAGGAACAAGTGAAATAATCTTAATATTTAAAATACTATCATAGCAACAAATGATCAATATAAAAAAACTTAGTGAGTTTTTTAAATAATAAATCTTTGAAATCTAGTATGCATTTTATATTTACAGCATATATCAGTTCAGACTAGCCACGTTTCAAGTGCTAGTTGCTGTCATATTGGACAGTACACTCCTAGAGTTTCAAGGGTAGGTATATAAATAGGGACTTCCCATCTATACAAAATATGCACAGATAGATCAAGTACAAGCTTCTCAGCTGAGCTTTTAAGGCCCTCTTTAATAAGCTCCACCGTTCCAGCCAGGCCAGTCTTCTGGCTGGTGCTCCTTACCCCATGTATATTTCTGCCTCTCTGCTTGGCCTTTGCTATTCCCCTAATGATCCTCTCTCCTTCCCCTTTGCTGTTATAACTCCAAGCCCACTGCAGTTCCATCTCTTTCTGGACTACAACAGTTCCTATTGCTCTTACAGCTTTCTAAGTAACCCTTACAGGTAGGACCATAAAATTTAGAATTTACTCTTATTATATTATCTTTGTATTATTTAGCTGTTATAGAGGAAACTCTTCTCTCCACCAATAATGGAAGCCCTTTTAGAAAATATCCATGGTAGGTATAATACTTCTTAGTCACTCATATGACTTACTGTAGCACAGAACCCACAATACACACTAAAAATGCTTTTTAGTGGCTTAAGAGGCTGTTATGGTTTTTACCATTTATATCATTTATCCCATTTCCCTTTTACCTTGTCTCTCCAGGTAGATTGAAAACTCCTCCCAAACCATATATTGGTTCTTTTTTTTTTTTAATTGAAGTATAGTAGACACATAGTGTTACATTAGTTTCAAGTGTACAACATAGTGATTCAGCAAGTCTGTATTTCATGCTATGCTCACCACAAGTGTAGCTACCATCTGATACCGTTGAACCCTATTACAGTACCAGTGACTATATTCTCTATGCTGTACCTTTTATCCCTATGACTTATTCATTCCATAACTGGAAGCCTGTACCTCCCTCTTCCCTTCACCCATTTTGCCCCCCTTCCCTATGGCAACCATCAATTTTTTCTCCACATTTATGAGTTTGTTTCTGCTTTTTGTTTGTTCATTTGTTTTGTTTTTTAGATTCCGCATATAAATGAAATCATATGGCATTTATCCTGCTCTGTCTGCTTTATTTCACTTAGCATAATACCCTCTAGGCCCATCCATGTTGTTGCAACATGTTATTGCAACACAAGATCTCATTTTTTTAATGACGGAGTAATATTCTATTGTGTATATATACCATATCTTCTTTATCCATTCAGTTGTTGATGGACACTTAGACTGCTTCCATATCTTGACTATTGTAAATAATGTTGCAATAAACATAGCAGTACATCTATCTTTTTGAATTAGTGTTTTGATTTTCTTTGGGTAAATATCTAGTAGTGGGATTGCTAGATCATATGGTAGTTCTATTTTTAACTTTTTGAGGAACCTCCACACTCTTTTCCACAGTGGCTATACCAAGTTACATTCCCACTAGTAGTCTTCGAGGGTTTCTTTTTCTCTACATCCTTGTCAACATTTATTATTTGTCTTTTTTATTCTAGCCATTCTGACAGGGGTAAGGTAATACCTCGTAGTGGTTTTGATTTGCCTTTCCCTGATGATTAGCAATGATGAGCATCTTTTCATGTGTCTGTTTGCCATCTGGATGTTTTCTTTAGAAAAATGTCTGTTCAGGCCCTCTGCCCATTTTTAATCAGATTATTTGGTTTTTTGGTGTTGAGTTTATAACTTCTTTATTGATTTTGGATATTAACCTCTTATTGGATATGTCATTTGAAAAAAATCTATTTAGTAGGTTGTCTTTTCTTTTGCTGATGGTTTCCTTCTCTGTGCAAAAGCTTTTTATTTTGGTGTAGTATCAATAGTTTATTTTTGCTTTTGTTTCCCTTGTCTGAGGAGACATATCTACAAAAATGTTCTTTGGCTGATGTCGGAAAGATTACTGCCCGTATTCTCTTCTAGGATTTTTGTGGTTTCTGGTCTCATATCTAGGTCTTTAAACCATTTTGAGTTTTTGTGTATGGTGTAAGAAAGTGGTCCAGTTTCATTCTTTTGTATGTAGCTGTCTAGTTTTCCCAGTACCATTTATTGAATAGACCACTTCTCTCCATTGCATAGACTTTGTCTATGACTAATTGACCTCCTTTGTCATAGACTAATTGACCATATAAGCATGGGTTTATCTCTGGGCTCTCTGTTCTGTTCTGTTGATCTGTCTATTGTGTGCCAGCACCATACTGTTTTGATTACTACAGCTTTGTAGCATATCTTAAAATCTGTGTTACAGATATTAAAATCTGTATCTGTGATACCTTCAGCTTTGTCTTTCTTGCTCAAGATTGCTTTGGCTATTTGGGGTCTTTTGTGGTTCCATACATATTTTAGTATTGGTCTAGTTCTGTGAAAAATGCTGTTGGTACTTTGGTAAGGATTGCATTGAACCTATAGATTGCTTTGGGTAGTATGGACATATTAACAATATTAATTCTTCCAATTTGTGAGCATAGAATATCTTGCCATTTGTTTGTGTGGGTTCTTTTTTTGTCTCTCAAACCACTTAGCACAAATTCTACTAGGATTTCAATATCTAAGTTTAGCCAAAATTGCAAAGTATTTGACAAATAAATAAGTGCTTTTGCATACCTAACCTCATTTGATTCTCAAGACAACCCTTTGAGGTAGGACTTACTGATATCATCATCACTTTATAAATGGCCAATGTGAGGCTCAGAGAAGTTGATTGATTTGCTTGAACTCACACAGCAGGGAAATGCTAAAGAGCCTGGACATCTACTCACAAATGAGAAGCCTTATTTTCCAAATCTGTTGTTGTCCCCTGTACCTCTGTCACATCCCATCCCTACTTCTAACCCAGGGTGAAACCAGGGGTTTTGTTTTGCTTGTTTTCATAATTAATGTTCTCCAGGAGATACTTGAGCATCTTGCCCTGCTATGTTCAATAATAAGCAATTTGGGAACTACTTCCCAGACAGTGCTATGCAGAGGGCAGCTCCTTTCTCTGCTCTTATGGGGATAATTTCCAGGGCAAGGCATCCTTGTAAAGGATCTCCCCACCTGTTTCTCTTCCCTGTTCTGAAAGGAGAAAGGACTATAAAAATTGTTAAGTATATGTCAATGGATACAGTTCAGGAATAGTTCTATCGAAATGTAAACTTTCATGATTACTCCAAAAATCCAGTGATAATAGTTCAGAACTTTGAGCCACACATCTCCCACTCCATGCAGAATGCCCCACACCCATTAAAAGCAGCATTATTAAAAACAGCAGCTACTGGGCGTGCTTGGAAATAACTCTTCTCAAGTAAATAACTTGGAATGTTTTTATTTTAGAATATCAAAGGAAGCCTGGACCACATTATGGCTAATTGACTACATATTTCCATGAGCAGAAATGAAGCTATATTTTAGTTATAAGGATACCGACCACATTGTCTTTAATGCTGGTTACCAGCTTTTTAAAAAGAGATGAGAGAGAAGCAAAAAGTGAATTGCACACTGAATTTCAGCCTAACTTAAATCTTAGCTCTAGTTCGAGAACAAGGAGGTAATGGGGGAATGTGGCGCATGCATTTTGGTGTAATTATAGTAATTGCAACCATGCTGCCAGGGCCTTACCTTTGGGCAAATCTCTTCTGATAAGGAAATCTTCTTATGGACAATGCTCTCTCTCTCTCCTCCCATGGAGGGAGCTGGTTAAAGTAGCCTAGATGACTAGAAAACAATGAATTCTGAAAACTGAGCATACTGGAAAGAAGAGCCACTCCTGAAGTTAAGAAACACTTATAACAAAGTTGATCTTTTAAAGTGATTTGCATAGTTGTTTTTGCGTTACATGCTAATTAGGCTTAACAAGCATTATTTATTTTAGAACCTCACCAACCATTTCTGGGCTTAACGAGGGGAGAGAAGTCCAAGAGGAGGGTGGAGAATTCCCAGTGTGGAGCCCTCCCCTGAAGCCCCTCATTGCCCATCTGTCTCAGGAGAGGGCCTGCAAGGGAAGCCTCATCTAGCACCTTATCCTCCCGGTCCATCTCCTCCCTGTTTACTCTGCTATTGAACAACTGGCTCAACTGGGGACTTCTAAAACCTCTAGGCTGTGGGTGGCCTTGATTAAATGCTCTAGGAAGAAAAGAAGAGAGAGGAAAATCTTGACTGTCCAGAACACTTGGATAATGAGCCTTTCTGGGTGGTGGAAATTTCCCAGATAACTGAGCATTTGCTTCTTTAAGCCCTGAAGTTTTTAGGTTAACCATTTCAAATGGCGATCTACATCAAACATGTCACTTTTCCCTGGTTTTTAAACAGTGGACATAATTTGACATTTCCTCGACTGAGTCACAATAATTATACATTGACTTGTAATAGAAATACAATAGAAAGATGACATCAGAGGTTGCTGAGCCATGTATGATGGTTTATTCCCATATTAAATGACCCAGATTTGAACATATGTAAGTCCTTGCCATGGCTTTTTGTAGTTTTTGTAAAACTTCCCTCTCTCTGGTCAGAGTCCTCACCATGAGCAGTCCCCTTTCCCCCTCTTTGAAATTGCTGCATTCTAGAAATTAGAATAACGAGGGTGTCTATCTTAGGTGTAAAGTAAAGGTAAATAGACTTTGAGGGAGGACCTAAGGCACAGCAAATAGGACTTTCTGCCAAATTTCCTCATTCAGTTTTCCATATGGTGCCTTCTGTATGGGGAGATCGTTAGAAAGCTAAATTCTGGAAAGTGAGAGAATACCGTCGCTGCTCTACGAAGTTGATCTGAAAACTCAGAAGGAGGCTAAGTTGAGATATGAATCTCCCTCACAGAATTTATAATAACAATGTTTTTTTCTGAAAACCAAAGCAACATGTGCCAAGTTTAAAATACTTAAATCTTACAGATCTATACAATGTGAAAAAGCAAAGCCCCTCACATTATCTCCACCTCCACCACCAAATAACAACTTGTGTAAAATACATCAATGTTTTTTCCTATCCACACACTAGCATATTATTATGACTTTTTAAAAAGATGTTTAGTATCATACATGACTTGTGCTTTACAGCTTTATCTTTCAACTTACCAGTTTGTCTTGACTATCTCCTGAATTCATACTTTTTAAAAAGATTTTATTTATTTATCTGAGAGAGAGAGAGAGTGGGCAGAGGGGCTGATGGAGAGGGAGAAGCAGACTCCCCGCTGAGCGGGGAGCCCCACATGGGGCTTGATCCCAGGACCCCGAGATCATGACCTGAGCCAAAGTCAGGCACTTAACCGACTGAGCCGCCCAGGTGCCTCATGAATTCATACATTTTTAGTTACTTTATTGCTTTGAATCACAGCTTAGTATTCCATTAAAGAAATATCATAATTTCCTTAAACAGTTCTCTGCTGGTGGATATCTGGAGAGTACCCAGTGTCTCAACATCACAGGCAACAATGAAATGGACATGTTTGAATACATATAATTGAGTGAGTATTTGGGGAAAATAAATTTTTTTTCTGATTTTTTTCAACTTTATTTAGGCATAATATGAGTATTTGACATACATATACTTTGTGAAATGATTACCACAATTAGGTTAACACATCTATCAACTTATATAAAGCTACTTTTTGTGTAAGAATGCATAAGTCTACTTTCTTGCAAAGTTCAAGTACACAACACAGTATTAACTAGTCACCATGCTGTACATTAGATCCCCAGAACTTACTCACTCACCTTCTAACTGAATGCTTGTACCTTTGACCAACATCTCCCCGCTCCCCAACTCTTCCACCGTTCTTTTTTTTTTGTGATTTCTTTCAGTATTATTCTTTTTTTTAAATTTAAATTCAATTAACATATAATGTATTATTAGTTTCAGAGGTAGAGGTCAGTGATTCATCAGTCTTATATAACACCCAGGGCTCACTACATCACGTGCTCTCCTTAATGTCCATCACCCAGTTACCCCATCTGTCCACACCCTACCTTCCAGTAACCCTGTTTGTTTCCTATGATTAAGAGTATCTTATGGTTTGTCTCCCTCTTTGATTTCATCTTGTTTTATTTTTTCCTCTATTCCTTTATGATCCTCTGTTTTGTTTCTTAAATTCCTCATATCGGTGAGATCATATGATAATTGTCTTTCTCTGACTGACTTATTCCACTTAGCATAATACCCTCTAGTTCTATCCACATCTTTGCAAATGGCAAGATTTCATTTTTTTTGATGGTTGAGTAGTATTTCATTGTATATATATATCACATCTTCTTTATCCAATCATCTGTCGATGGACATCTGAGCTCTTTCCACAGTTTGGCTATTGTGGACATTGCTGCTATAAACATTGGGGTGCAGTTGCCCCTTCAGATCCCTACATTTGTATCTTTGGGGTAAATACCCAGGAGTGCAATTGCTGGGTCACAGGGTAGTTCTATTTTCAACTTCTTGAGAAACCTCCATACCGTGGGAAAATAAATTCTTGTGGAATTTGTCCTTCATATTAGTTTTTTAGGGCTTCATATTAGTTTCTTAGGACTGCTGTAACAAAGTACCACACACTGGCTGAAAACAATAGAAATGCACTGTCTTACAGTTTTGAAGGTTCAAATCCCAAATCAAGATGTCAGCAGGGCCAGGCTTTCTCTGAAACCTATAGGGGAAATCTTCCTTGCCCTCCTGGCTTCTGGTGGCTTGCTGACCATATTTGGTGTTCCTTGCCATGCAGCTGTGTGACTCCGATCTCTGCCTTCCGTGCCTCATGACCCCCTCACTGTGGCTCTCTGTCTTCACATGGCTCTCTTCTCAGAAGGACACCGGTCACACTGGATTAGGGCACAACTCCACTCCACTATGACATCATCTTAGCTGATGACATCTGCAACCACTTTATTCCAGCATAAGGTCACATTCTGAGGTACTGGGGGTTAAGACTTTAATATAGATCTCTTTTTTGTGTGGGGGGAGGGGACATGATTTAACCCAGAACATCCTCAGGGCTTTCAAAGTTTTAGTACATGCTGCCAAATTTTCTTCCAAAAATATTATGTCAATTTAGATTCTCACCAATAATTGATGAGAGTGTCAATTTCTCACCTTCTCACCCACTGGATATTATTTTTTAAATTATTTTCTAATCTATATGAATATTTATAACTCATTATTTTATTTAGCATTTCTTTAATTATTAGTGAAATGAGCAAATTTTTACTTGCTTTACTGAATACTTGCATTTTTCCTGAGATTTGCCTCTATTATCTTTTGCTCATTTTTCTATTTCCTTTTTTAAAAGATTTCTTTACTTATTTTAGAGAGAGAGAGCAAGCTGGAGGGGAAGGGACAGAGAGAGAAGGAGAGAGAAAATCTCAAGCAGACTCCACACTGAGCGCAGAGCCCGACTCAGGGCTTGATCCCACAACCCTGAGATCATGACCTGAGCCAAAACCAAGAGTCAGACACTTAACCAACTGCGCCACACACGCACCCCTTGTTAACTTGTTCATAAGTGTTTCATTTCCCGTTGCTTTTGTGAGTAAGGTCTTTTCTTCCATTGAATTTTCTACCTGGTTGCTGTTTGCATGGAGGAAAGTTAATGATATTTTTTAATATTAATATGTGACTCACTACCTCCTTTAATTCTCATATTGTTTCTAGTGGTTTTTCAGTTGTTTCTCTTGGGTCTCAGATGTATTGCCATATCAGCTGCAGTAAATAGTTTTGCCTCCTTTCTTACAGTATTTATATCTTTTGTTGGTTCTCTTTTTTAATTACATTAGCTAGCTCTTCCAGAAAAATGTTAAATAATAACCATGATAGAGGACATGCTTGTCTTATTCTTGATTATAGTGGAAATGTTTCCTTTGTTTTCCCATTTATCAAAATGCTGAATTATGATTTGGGATACATATGTCTATTATATGATGGAAGTTTCCTACATTCCTATTTTGATTCAGTGGTTAAGAATATGCCATCTGCTAGCTATATACAACCCACTTCCTAGCTCTGGGACCTGAGGCAAGATCCTTAACCTTACTGAGCTTTAGTTTCCTTATCTGAAAAGTGAGCATGATAGATAGTGTTTTTATCATTGGTACTTTCTCATTTCTCTAAATGAGAAAATGCATGCAGAGCATGTCAGACAGTACTCAGGACATAAGAAGGACAAAATAAATGTTAGCTCTTATTATTGTTTTTGTTTTACTATAAATGAATGTTCAATTTTATTACATTCCTTTTCTGTATCGTCCAAGGTAATCATGGCTTTTCTCCTTTGACTATTAATAGGGTGAATTACACTAATAGATTTTCTAAAATTGAATCACCCTGAAATGAATTCCACTTTGTCACAGTGTATTTGTTTAATGGGCTACTGGATTCTATTTTGTTAGTATTTTTATTAGAATTTTAATATCATATTTAAAAAGTGAGAATACCTTAGCGTGGGTGTGTGCATACACACTGTATGTGTGTGTGTGTGTGTGTGTGTGTGTGTGTGATATGTGTATGGTGTAAGTATGGTGTGAGTCTGTGGTGTGGTGTTATAGTGGTGTATATGTGTGTGACATGTTTATATTTGTGTAGAGTGTAATATGTGCTGTGTGGTGTGTACATGTGGTATGTTTGTATTTGTACAGTGTGTGTGGTGTGGGGGTATGTGGTGTGTGTGTGTGTGTGTGTGTGTGTGTGTGTGTGTGTGTGTGTTGGGCAATGCTTGTATGAAGTGTGTGGTGCATATATGTGATCACTATGAGGTTTTGGTACTGATTATGTGTTGACTCCATAAAATAAGGAGGAGGCTTTTTCCTTTATGCCCTGAATGGGTTAAAGAGCATCAGAGCATCTCTCCCTTAAAGGTTTAAAATAACTACCTTGTGGGCACCTGGTGGCTTGGTCAGTTAAGCATTTGCTGTCGACTCTGGTCATGATCCCAGGGTCCTGGGATCAAGTCCCACAATAGGCTCCCTGCTCAGCAGGGAGTCTGCTTCTCCCTCTACACATCCCCCCTGCTCAAATAAATAAATAGAGTCTTTTAAAAAAATAAAATAAAATAACTAACTTGTTAAATGATTGGGGTTGAGTAGTTTTTGATAGCATTGTCAATTTCTTCCATGATTTAGGTTTTTTTAAAAATCCCTTTCTGAGTCAATTTCAATAAAAATTTCTTTGAAGATCATCCATTCATTCTCATTTTTCAGA
The DNA here is from genome assembly GCF_009762305.2 of Zalophus californianus. Lineage (NCBI taxonomy): Eukaryota > Metazoa > Chordata > Mammalia > Carnivora > Otariidae > Zalophus > Zalophus californianus. The sequence goes on from NC_045602.1 coordinate 72,410,994, forward strand.
GAATATGGGAACAACTGTTTCTCATATGATGTCAAATAACACTGCAGTATATAATTTAAAAGTTTTCTTAACATTTAGTATGAAGAGAAAGGGCAAAAAGATGTGAGGTGATTTTGTCACCAAGAGCAGGACCAGGTTGGTCAAGTGGGAAAGATGGACTCCCTGTGAGATTGTGTTCAATGGTGAGCAGTAGTCAAGGACTGCAAGGGACTCCACACCTGAGGAATCTAGGGTCCTAGAGGATCTGCAGACCATGCTTTGCACACAGCAGGTGCTCGGTAATTGCCTGGTGATTGGGGTACCTGGCCTGTGGTAATTCTGGTGGGTGGTTAGTGGCAGAGTTCAGACTGGGATGGAGAGCTGTAGGCTCATCTTCCTGGCCTCCTTCAGACCCACCAGACTCACCAGTTCCCCCTTTGGAGGTGAGGCTGGAGGAAGTAAATGGTGATGAAGGCAAGAGCTCTGTGGGAACCACCGCGGAAGCCGTGCCTAAGGAATAGAAACAAGCCAGGGAGTCCCCCAGATCCAGTCAGCATCAGGAACCGGAGGCTTTCAAACAGAGCCACGTGTCAGAGCAGAGAAGAGCCACAAGCCAGGAACCAGGGTCTCTGCAACCAAAGTGAAGCTGGCAGAGCCTGCCATTCTTCCTGCTATTGCAGAATTCACTGACTCTCCTAAGAATGGCCTGCCAGAGTCTGAAACCCATTGGATGCCACATTGGACCTGCTGCTTTTACCACATCCTCCTGACAAAACTCCACCAAGACCTTCCACCTTAAGGATGGAACTTCAATATAGCTGGTCTGAGAATCCCTCCAGAGTGAACGCCACCTGCTGAACAGTCAGCGTCTCCTGCAGTGTTTCTCAATGTGATCTGTGGGCCACTGTCTCAGAATTACCCGAGATATTTTGTACAAATGTAAATTCCTAGGTCCCACCCAGACCTACTGAATCAGCATCACTGGGAGTGTGGCCAGGAGTCTGCTTATTTGATAACATTCTAGATGATTCTTATTTATACACACTGACATTTGAGCTCAACTGTGTGATATCAAAACATACACAAGTCCCTTAGAAGTGACTCAATGGTAATGGTAAAGTCTGGCCCATATTTAGTCCTTTGTTCATTTATTTATTCAACAAATATTTTTAAAGACTTATGTCCAAGGCATTGTGTTAAGTACTATGTAAAGTTAAATTGAACTAGTTAGTACTTATTTCCATTCAACTCAACAAACAACTAATAGATGCTCACGGTCCTCCAGACAAAGCATGAGGTGCTACATATTCGATGGAAATAAGCAGTTCCTGACCTCCAGAACCTGGGCAGGGAGGGGGGCCCTCCTAGAACCCATGTGACACAGCATGAGAGGCACTGCTGATGTTATGAGTAAAATACATGGAAGCAGAGATGGAGATGCCCTGGCAAAGGTCAGGAATAAAGATCCCAAACAGTTTCAGAGCTGAGTTGGCATTTGAAGTAGATTCTGAAGAACAAATAGAATTTTGCCTAGGAGAATGGGCAAGGGCAAGAGGAGCATTCTGGCTGGAGGGAGCAACCCAAGCAAAGACACAAAGATGCAGGGCATGCCTGGGTCCAGTGAGTGGTTTGGTATGATTGGCCTATTGTCTGCCAAGAGGAAACTGACTGAAAATAAAGCCAGAAACAGGCAGGTGCCAAACTGGGAGGAAGCGTGAATGTTATTCCAAAGTCTAGACTTGGTGCTATAAGCCAGCATTTCCCAAACCTGGCCATGCAGATTCCTGAACCCTGTCCATTACCAGTCAATTCAATCTGGGCTGAGATCAAAGAGTCTCTTTTCACCAAGGTCTACAGGCAATGCACAGCCATGGTTGGGATACACTGCAATTAAGATTGCGAGAAGAACTTTTAGGAAAGGAAAGTCATCACAGTTGGAACTCTGGGGCAGGCCCAGGACCAGAGTGAGGTGAGTGGGGCATGTAGGGAGCAAAATTTAAGGAGGCCTTCACTCTCAGCACTTCCGTGATCTTGAGAGTAGTGTCTCCTTAAATCCCATGCCTTTGGCCTCTTACTCACTGCCTGTTAGTCCCAACCCTGACTTGGGAACAATGAAGGGGCTCGGAGAGGGAGAGGACATACATCAGAACAGGCCACAAGGAAGCCAGTACAACAGTCCAGGTGAGAGAGGATGGAGGCTTCACGGGTGGAGAGAAGATCAGTGAGGCCCTTCCAAAGTAGCACCATAAGCCAGCGTGTGACCCAGGGCAGAAGCCCAGGAGGATGCTGAGGTTGACTGGTTTAGGGATTGGAGCATGGGTGGTGGGCAATGACATAGCAGACATGAAGGAGGTTCAGGGAGCTGATAAGACGGTCAGTCTGGGACACACTATTTCAAGTTCTTATAAGAGAACGTGAACTCTGGGCAGAATCATACTACTACTTCTTCCTAAAGATATATTCAGGTACACCCTATTGCAAGAATCTCATTAAATTCAACAACTAATTATTAAGCACCTACTATGTGCAAAGCCCTAGATTGTTCTAAGGGTTGTGGGGAGGCACAAAAAGTGAATAAGACACTACCCTATCCCCAGGACCTCACATATGCAAATGAATAATTCCAGTGTGCATTAGTCTATATTAGATGCAATGATTAAAGTGTAGAGATGGTACCATGGGTACCTAGAAGAATTCACAGATTAATTCTGGCAGTGGGGATTGGAGATGAGATATGAACTGATTTCTGGATGTAGATACAGAAGAGAAGAGCAAGCAAAACAGGAAAATTTGAGCACAGAAATAGGAAGTTCACAGAACATTAGAAGACTGCTTTAGACACCATGTTTCCACATACATTTATTAAGCATCGTATGTATGCTCAGAACATTGTTACTATGACAGCCATGAGAACGTGCCTCAAAGGCCTCCAGCTCTGGGGAGTTCAATGGACCAAGGACCCAACTGCCATACTCTGCAGTCCACAGATCACTCCCAGCCAATAACTGAGCAGGACATGAATTCTGAGAGGCCCATTCCTTGAGAAGATATGGACTCAGTTGATGACCAATTTTGGCTCAAGGACTCCCCAGCAGCTATGCTGAAACTTCCTGAGACTACATAGCTAAGACATTTCCATGCATCCTCCCTTCACTCACCTTCACTGATTAGAGGGTTAGATTACATCACAGCCTGACTCTTCCAGACTTACTAGCAACCTCCCCAGTTTCTTTCACATCAGCTTTTCCAAGGACCCAGACTAACCCCATTAGGTACTATGAGGAGAGAATAATATCCAGGTGATTGTTCTTCACAGTTCTTTGCATATTGAGTCATCCTTAAATACTCTACTAGGCCTATCTGTTCAAAGGAATTTAGCAAAGAAATATTTTATATAAAAAAAATTCTGGAAAAGGACAAATCACTCTGCACCTTTATGTATTTGTGTATATCAAGATTACTCAAAAAGGGATGCAGTTGGAATGAAAATATGCTGGTGGCCCAGCAGCAGACTCCATGGGGTGGTGGCTGAGTGCAGTACTGAGCTTCGGGCCTCTGGCTGGCTGCTCAGTCCAGTCTCATTGGCTTTGTGCTTTCTTGGGCAGTACACTGTGGATGTTTTCTAAGGTTCTCTGATTTTCCAGAGATTGCATGGGGTAGTGGAAAGAGGCTTTGGAACCAAGCAGGCCTTGGTTCAAATAGCAAGTGTATCACTTTCTGCATAAACTTTCTGAGCTGTTCTTCCTTCATCTGCAAAATGGGGCTAGCACATGAACGTGTGTAGTTACTGGGAGGAATGGAAATAAAGTATAGAGTCCCAAGCATCCTATCATTGGGAGTTCTTGCATCTGTCAGTTTTATCCAAAAGTGGGGTTGAGTTTAGCAGTATAAAATGAAATAAAGGAGTTGAGATCACACCAAAGAGTAATTTAGGCTAAGAATCCAGTGTTCCTCTCTGTTATTGCCAACGTGAGGAAACACAGTTCAGAGAACAAAATGAAAACCATCCAACAGCCTAATTCTAGGGGTTACACTTTCAAAATTCTTCTTAACTTTGGCTATTAGGGCCAGAACCTTTTGCAAATATTAGCGTCACATCTAATAGCACAGAACCTCTGCTCCATTCTATCTAGTCACAGCTTTGATTCAGTGGACCCAGATGTTCTCATGCCGGGTATCCCTTGGCACATAGAACCATAGGTCCTCATTCTGCTGATTCCCAGTAGATGGCAATCCCAGTTGTGTGTGTGCTAGCGTGCAACCTTTTATAAACCCCTGGAGTGGGTTGAAGATGGCTGCAAATTCTTTGACACTCCTCCCAGTAAGAGGTGGGCTCTATTTCCCCCCTCCTTGATTCTAAACTAGAACAGTGTTTTTAGTCAGAGCTTTCACAGAAACAGAAGCAAGAGAGTACATATACCTATAGAGAGAAAGAGATGTGTTATTAGGAATTGGCTCACATGATGATGGAGGCTGAGAAGTCTTAATATGTACCATCTGCAAGTTGGAGGCCAGGAAAGCCAGTGGTGTCAGGTTCTATTCTGAATCCAAAGACCTGAGGACCAGGAGCACTGGTGGTGTAAGTCCCAGTCTGAAGGCAGACTAGTGTCTCAGCTCAAGTAGTTAGGCAGAGAGTGCAAATTCTCCCTTCTTCTGCCTTTTTATTTGATTCAGGACCTCAGTGGATTGATTGGTACCCATTCACATTAGGAAGAGCAGTCTGCTTTACTCAATCTACCAGTTCAAATGCCCTCATCCAGAAACACTCCCATAGGACACATCCAGCAATAATGTTTAACCAAATATCTGAGCATCCCTTGGCCCAGCCAGGTTGATACATAATACTAACCATTAGGGTACACTGAAAGAGAAGTTGTGCTCATTCTGGGACTAGCCTTAAAGAGAATCGGCCACTTCCCCCTTGCTCTTTTGGAGCCCTGAGTAGCTGCATAAAAAGTCTGGCTGCCTTGCTGGAGAAACCATGTGGAAAGTCCCTGAGATCATGTGAAGAGGGGATGGACAAGCCAACCTTCCAGTCAGTGCCATTTCCTTTAAGGTGCCATGAATGTGAGAAAAGCCATCTTGAACCCTTCAGATCAGACCAGCTGTGGCTGAATACCATGGGCAAATCCAGGCAACTCCAGGTGGAGCAGAAGAATTACCCAACTAAGAACTGCCAAATTTCCAACCGACAAAATAGTGAAATATCATAAAATGGTTGTTGTTTCAAGCCACTAAATTTTGTAGTAGTTCACTGTACAGAAATAGATAACCCTGAGGAGAGTCTTTCCTTGGAACTTGCTTTGTATGGTGCCCAGGCAACCCTAAGGACTTGAAATGACTCAGCATCCTGAAGGCTTGATTAGACTGAGATTTCAAGGGTCTTAGAATCTGTTGCCTGTTCACCATCTCAGGGCTCAAGGTATATGTATTCAGGGATATGCCAAGGATATCTTCCTGGATATACTGGAATACTTCCAGGCTCAGTCTAGAAATTGATTGGTTTCCTTCAACCCTAACACTCTTTCCTCTTGACCAGTTTTTCAATATGGAAGAACAAAGTTGTAGAGTAGAGAGAAAGAGGAAAGAATGGAGTATAGAGAAGGGAGAAAATGGGAAGAAAAGGAAGAGGAGGTTTCAGGTCGGTTGGCATCTGCTCAGGAATGAAGGAATGAAGTAAAAACCTCCAAGTGAAGAAATGGGCCAACTCTCACCTGCACTTTGGAAACTCTGCCCATTGGTTAGCTTAGCATCAACTACACCTTACAGGATGAATCAAGACCAACAGCTAATGGCTGGCCGAACTCCTGTATCCTCAGTTTCTTTTCTTTTTTTTTTTTTAAGATTTTATTTATTTATTTGAGAGAGAGAGAGAATGAGAGATAGAAAGCACGAGAGGGAAGAGGGTCAGAGGGAGAAGCAGACTCCCTGCTGAGCAGGAAGCCCGATGCAGGACTCGATCCCGGGACTGCAGGATCATGACCTGAGCCGAAGGCAGTCGCTTAACCAACTGAGCCACCCAGGCGCCCTCCTCAGTTTCTTTTCAACAACAGTTTCATTTATCCTGTCAGTCAATATGTACTTACTTAATAATCATCATCTGTGAGAGGAACTAAATATGGTACAATTTAAATGTCCTATTTCACCCATTTGTGGCTCAAAATGAGATCTTTCTTTTTCATAATCAAATCAATAAAATTCTGCACTCCCATTCCAAGGATAGGAAATCTAGTCTCCTCTCCTGGGGTTTCCTATCTGTGATACATTCCAGAAACCCATGAGTGCTTTCCCAGATCACTTCAATGAAAATTCATTTGTCTGCCAGAAGAAACCATTCTCCACCACCATTGCTGTGAGCTGCTGAAAACAGGGAGTCCCTCAAATTCTTTAGCCATAAGAAGCACCACAGTGGCTGAGGTCCATGGTAGAAACAGTTGAGGTTAGTGTGGCTACTTTGCCACCAAAACCAGTGATCCAGTGCTAGTGCTGTGCCTCGAGGAGTCACTATTGAATCTGAAGAAGTTCACTGCCAATTTAGCAGTGGTTCCTAGAAGTTGAAGGAGGATGAGAACACTCCTCTCTCTCAATGCCTCGTCAACTTCAGGTGTGTCAGGTGTGTCAGAGACCAGGGTTCTAGATCTTTTGGGAAATATCCACATACCAAAAAGTTCTCCCTTGCTAAGGAATGCCATAGAACTTGGGTGAACAAGTCAGGAAAGGTTCCAAAGTAGCTACAAGATAGACCCCAAACTAGACCTCTTCCATGAACAATCAGATCTGTTTCCCAGAGAGGAGAGGAAGTCCCAGTCTACGCCTTCTTCATTTCTTGTCCCAGTATGACCCATTTGTCATCCCCCATGTCCTCAGTTGGGAGTCAAAAATTATCAAACAATACATTCCCGTTGCCCCTGGCCACCTCATTACAATAAAACATAGTCTCCCTCCCTTGGAGAGGTTATACATAACCAAAACTTATGTAGCAATAGAGGAGAATAATACATAGAACTTCAGAACTAGGACAGACTCCAAAAACCATATAGGTCAACCTCCCCATTATACCAGCAAGGAAGCAGAAGCCAGAGGCTTACCCCATCTGTGCAAAGCCAGGCATGGCATTTGGCAGATGAGTCCAAGTCTTCAACCCAACTCATTTCTTCAGAAGTTCATGTAACTGCCTCCCTTGGCCTCTAAACTCAACTGAAAGATACTTAAATAATTTAGGGGCTTTACTTTTTTTTCCTGTGCCTAAGAAAAACGGAAACATTCCTCGTTAAGCCAAGGCAGGGTCTGACAGAGCTTGGCGCTGGAAGTGTCTTTCTAAATCTGGAAGCACCACATCTCCTTTGAAAAGTGGGAGCAACAATTTGTGCCTCTTAAATGTGAAGAAACGTATTTCTTTGTGAGAAAAAAATAACTGCAGTGAAATTGCTGAAGACAAATATTGGGCAAGGCAAAGCAAGAGATACTGAAGTTGTCAGAACATTCCGTTTATTCGTGTGCCAAAAAGGGGGAAAAATACCAGCAAATTATTTCCCATTTGCAAGTACGTTCTGTGAATTTTCCCAGAAGATGAATATATAGGAACTCATAAATTACAGGAATCGAATGCCCAAACCATTTGATAAAGAGGACAGGCTGAAATAGGGCTAAAGAGGAAAAATAATCTTTATTCACCCTGTAGCAAAATCTTCCCACCATTACCATCCAGGGTTCTACTGATGAGCTGAGTCATATACATGAGATCACTGACTCAGTTTAAAACACATACTCCTTTTATTCACATATCTGATGTGAAGATAATGTAATTTGTGAAGAAATGCCAGTAGGTCTTCATTCATTCACTTTCATTTATTAAGTGCCTACTGGATGTCAAAATTATAATAGTTTCTGAACATATAAGGAAAAATAAGATATGGGAATATCCATGCTCTCATAGTCCCAAAAAGGTAGACAGACTAATAAATAAATGAGAGCCACAAACCAAGCATTGGATGGGAGAATGTGTAAACAATGGGGTGCAAGGGGCGCTGGAGGGGAAGTTGGGGGTGGGGCTCAGACTTAAACAAAATGATGACATGCACCTAAATCTGAAGAGATTAGACTAAACTAAGTCCACACAAGTGGGATGGAAAGGAAGAGACAAATGAGAAATGAAAGACACAGATGATTAAATGACTTGGTTATCAGTTGGACGTCGGGGTCTGTGGAAGAGGAAGGCAGGAGGGACACATCCTGACCCGCACCTAGGGTGTTGAAAGCAGTCCAGGCCTGCTGGGGGTGTTGGAATCCCTCCTCAGCCTCTGAGCCGCACAACGGAAGTGGCCAAGTGTCATTATCTGGAACAAGGCGCTTCATGCACACGACAAAATCCACCTCTCGCCAGCCCATGTCAGCAACTCTCGGGGATTTTGCCTTTACAATACGGGAAGCTCTGTGACCTGTTAGAACTTCATTCCCCAGAGACGAGGCTGTGCTGGTCAGTCCCCGGCTTGGCAACAGTGCCTTCTACTCCATTCTCAATCTTTGCAGTCCGAGTCTTCGTTTTTGCTCTAACACCAGATTTCTAGTCTGGATGGATGGGTAATAGTCAACCAAGTCACGAAACTCGGAGAAAGGCTGACGAATTCCAATTCTGACTTTGTGTTTGAAGTGTCCTTGGGACCAAAATTCTTCCAATCAGTGTGTGGAATTATCTTTTACTTACTGAGAATTTAGTGCACAGCCTTGCCAGCCACTTTGATTTCTGGTTGTTGGTTTGGTTTTTAGCTGAGTATCTTGGTGTTTTGCTGTTCTTTCTCTCTTTTCTTTTACTTTACTGGAGCATCTTGACAAACAGTATGCCCTCCTGACTGAAGGATTAACTTTTTGACTGGAATACACAAGTCTGGTCCAGCACCAGACATGCTGTATTCTCATTTGGAATCGTTTCGTGTTGTGTGTTCCCTGTACCATATTTGTACATTTGTGTGCACATTGTCTTGCATTTGTTTTCTTTTTTTAAATGCGCTTTTCCCTGACATAGCTCAAGAAACAGCTGCACATCTATGATTAACTGAAATGGGGTAGGACTGATTATTAAAGGAGTAAATCCTAGAATTAGGTCTGTTCACTGGAATGGGGAACAGGAAGGCAAGTCATATGCTAAGAGTCTCAATCCAGCTACACATGTCAGTTTGGTCTGTGGGCACAGCAAGAGCAGAACAGACAGGAGTGGGCCCGGTCGACATTAGCACCACACGATGTAACGTGTATTGGGGCGGTTCATGCCCGAGCCCTTTGGGGAGATGATGACATTGCTCCTGATGAGGAAAAATCAGAGGCTTGGACTGCAGATACAAGCAGAGTCCAAAGCAATACTGAGGCACAGAGGAAATGGTGCCAGCATCTGGTTATCAGAGCTGGGCTCAGGCAGGAAGCAGACCAGCAGTCAGGGTGAGCCTAAAGCTCCATGGAGCCTCAAGTCCAGAAGCTGGGTTTGGGAGGTTCCGGGGAGCAGTAGAGAAGACAGGCGTGTGGGGAGAGAAGTGTGGCATCGAGGGAGGGATGACCAGTTGAGCCTCACATCTCCCACCTGGACTGAGACAAGCCCCCTTGAGGGCAAGGACTGTTCTGCTCCTCTGGCCTCCAACTGGAGTGTTTAATGGGTGCTTCTTAGGTACAAATACAATGGAGCTGAACTAAAGGGCCGTCTTCAGTTAATTACTAGAATCCCATGGGAACAGACAGCCTCCTGGATGTAATGAACTGCAAGACATAGATGGTCCACAGAAAAGGAGTATTTGCATTGAGTAACAGCCTGATTGTGCAGATGACTGTGATTGACAGAAATATCCTCAGAAGCCCTGACAAAGGACACTGCGAATTACACAGATCACACAAACGGAGACCTGGCAATCTCCCCGTCTTCAGAGAGGCTTCCTTGGCCTCAGTGCCCAAGAACAGCCCTGCTGTCCATGCTGTGATGCTACCAGCTTGTCTGGTTCTGGAGACTCTAGTTTAGGACATGCCTGCCCACCAGGCACAAGTGAACCTAACAACCGGGGGCGCATTCCTGAGTGCTTACTGGAAAGGTGAAGGGGAGGTCAGTTTCCCAGGATCAGTCCCCAGGTGCACCATTCCTAAAGGGCCCACTTTAGGGATTCCTGCACGGGTTCAGCACGGCAACCCCCAGAAGGGTCCCCTCCACACCATCAGCACACTAAATTGGGCGGGGTTGGGAATCTGTAGGTAGATTCTAGACGTTAGGTCACCAACACCTGCCAGAAAAAAATAACATGCCTGTGGAACACCCAGAAGAGGTGCATTCCTCCTGCTCAGGTCAGGGTCAGCACCAGCTACCCAGATAGATGCAGGGGACCTGTGCACAAAAGTTGTATTTCTTCTGGACAGATGTGAAGATAAACAGATCCTGCCTGAAGCAAAATTGTGAAACTGAGAAGTCAGTGAAATTTGCCTTGGGTGTCTCCCACCTCCTCTTTCTCCTTCGGTGACCAAACATTCCCTCCCCTCCCTGGTCCTTCCTGGTTCTGGGTGCCTTTATGAAGTTTAAAAAAAAAAAAGGATCTGATAACATAATTATACTTAACTATCTCCTTCACATTGCTGTGGTAACTGCCCCAGGTATTTGCATTTTAAAACCTTTTATTATAGAATGAAATGGCTTTGTAGGTCTTTCCTGCAAGGGATTTTTAAGAAATATTAAGCAGGTAGAGGTTTGTGTTTGTTTTTGTTTTAGAGCAGGGTAGTTTTTCCTGGTTTCCAAAATTACACTGCACTCTGTCAAAGGCTGGCTGGCCCCAAATGTCAATAATTGACTGCAAGTTTGCCTTAGATGCATCAGGTGGGAAGTAACTTCAGAGGGTACATTATGGCCTTCTTCTCCCCTCCTCCAACCCTTACCCCATACACTCCCATTCTCTGCTAAAGAGAACACCCAACATTGTAACCTCTATGAATTACTAAAATATTTTTTGTACATGTTATCTCATTTAATCCTCACAAGAGTCCTATGAGATAAGGATTGTAATTATCCTAATTAAAACAGTAATTCCACTTACCGCTTCCTCTAGAAACACCATTTCCTTAGCTCAGGCGCTGCACCCTCCAGGCTTTCCTCCTCTGCCCATCTCTGTTCCTCCCTCGGGACCTTTGCAGGCTCCATTTCTCCCTGCTCCTTAAATGCGAGGGTTCCCTGGACTTTTGCTACACTCTTGCCCTGACCATCGCACTCCTTCAGGAAGATACTGCAGCGTGCTTTCTAGACCCTCACAGCTGCCTTTGGAGCCCAACTCTCTCTGAACTCCAAGCCTTTCCAACACTTCTGCTTTATATCTCACCAGTCCCTAAAACTCTGTATGTCGAAAGCAGAATGCAAAGTCTGCCCCCCACCCACCCATCACCCCCCATCACCACCAAAACATCTGACCTTTGGACAGTGTTCATTGAGTCCCGTCTCCAGCCCATAGTCATCAGCTAAGTCCTGTTTATTACTCTCCTAATGGTCTCTCACTTCCACTGCTACCATTGCCTCCCCACTTAGGTTCCTGTAGTGCTCCCCCAAAAGGGCCCCTTACATCCACTTTGTCCCTCTTTAACTCATTTTCCAGGTTTTGTACAATTCTCATCTAGCCACACCTCTACTTAAACAGTCAGTAGTTGAAATGGGAGAAGGTATTTGCAAATGACATATCTGATAAAGGGTTAGTATCCAAAATATGCAAAGAACTTATACAACTCAACACCCAAAAGACAAATAATCCAACTTAAAAATGGGCAGAAGAGGGGCACCTAGCTGGCTCAGTCAGTTAAGTGTCTGCCTTTGGCTCAGGGCATTATCCCAGGGATCATGAGCAGGGAGCCTGCTTCTCCCTCTCCCTCTGCCATCCCCCCCACTTGTGCTCTCTGGCTCTCTCTCTCTCTGTCGAACAAATAAATAAAATCTTTTTTAAAGATGGACAAAAAATATGAACAGACATTTCTCCAAAGAAGACATCCAGATGGCCAAGAGACACATAAAAAAATGCTCAACATCACTCGTCATCAGGGAAATGCAAATCAAAACCACAATGAGATATCACCTCAGAATGGCTAAAACAAAAAACACAAGAAACAACGAGAGTTGGTGAGGATGTGGAGAAAGAGGAACCTGCATGTACTGTTGTTGGGAATGCAAACTGGGGTAGCAACTGTGGAAAACAGTATGGAGTTTCCTCAAAAAATTAAAAATAGAACTATCCTATGATCCAGTAATTCTACTACTGGGTATTTATCCAAAGACTACAAAAACACTAACTCAAAAGGATATATGAACCCTTATACTTATTGCAGCATTATTTACAATAGCCAAATTACGGAAGCAACCGAACTGTCCATTGATAGATGGATAAAAAGATGTGGTATACACACACACACACACAGAGGAATATTATTCAGCCATAAAAAGAATGAAATCTTGCCATTTGCAACAACATGGATGGAGCTAGAGAGTATAATGCTAAGTGAAATAAGTCAATCAGAGAAAGACAAATACCATATGATTTCAGCCATAAGTGGAATTTAAGAAACAAAACAAATGAACAAAGGAAAAAAAAAAGAGAGACAAACCAAGAAACAGACTCTTAACTATAGAGAACAAACTGATGGTTACTAGAGGGGAGGTGGGTAGGAGGATGGGGGTAGTAGGGGGTGGGAATTAAAGAGCACACTTATCATGATGAGCACTGAATAATGTACAGAATTGTTGAATCACCATATTGTGCACCTGCAACTAATATAACACTGTATGTTAACTATACTGGAATTAAAATAAAAAACTTTAAAAATGAATCCATGATTAAATGACCTGCTCCAAGTTATTGGTGGAATATTAAAAAGTCAGTAGTTGACCTGACCATTGTTGGGGACCTTAGGTATGGGTCCCTATCCTTAATATTGTCTCTGAAACTCAGAGAAGTATGGTCTCTAGCCAGCTTTCCAGTCTCATCTCTCCGCACTGTCTCCTTCACCATCAATACTCCTGCCCCTCTGTCTTTCTTTTGTCTCCTTAGAAGTTCAAGGGTCTTAGTACCTCACAGCCTTTGCATTATCTGTTCCTGTCACCTGGGTAAACTCTTTTTTTTTAAAGACTTTATTTATTTACTTTGATAGAGAAATAGAGAGAGAGAGTGAGCACACATGAGTGCAGGGAGGGGCAGAGGGAGAGGGAGAAGCAGACTCCTCCCTGACCAGGGAGCCCTATGCGGGGCTCAATCCCAGGGTCCTGGGATCATCACCTGAGCCAAAGGGAGATGCTTAACTGACTGAGCCACCCAGGTGACCCTCACCTGCCTAACTCTTAATCATCCTCCAAATTTCAACTTAAAATGCCCTTCCCCAAGGAGGTCTTTTTTATTCCTTAGATAAGGCTAAATCTCCTTGGGGTGTGCTCTGATGGACATAACTCCCATGACAATTGAAATGACTTATTTAATGTCTATTTGATTAACCAGACTAAGCACCACAAAAGTGAATTTTTTTCAGCACCCTGTCCCCACTATCTAGTGCACTGTATAACATGATTAATACTAAAAAAAATTATTGGCTCGAATTAAATGACTTTTCCAAGCCAGTTTAGAAATGTCAAAGTGAAGACTTGAAACCCAATCTATCTGACCGCAAAGACCCATTTTCTCTTACCTTTTTTCTCTCACTGTGCATCCTTCTCCTCTCACCAATTCTTAGATGCCCTAGAATAGTGGTCATGTGATCATCCCTTTGTGGAGGTAAATCTCATTCTCTGGGTTCAGAATCTGCTACTTCAGTCTTGCAAGTATCCCAGGTATGTGAAGACCAGGGAACAGCTGCCCAGGGACCCTGCTAATGTGGTAGGTATGTGTTGGTTTCAAAATATGTCCACAAATTCTTAAAATTATATATGTCCACAAATTCTTTAATACTTCTCTTTTGAAGAAATGGAGCTTCATTCCACTCCCCTTGGGTGTAGACTGGACTTAGTAACTCATGTCTAACAAATAATTTTGGCAGAAGTGACTGTTTATAAGTTCTGAGACTAGGTCTTAAAAGACATTGGATCACTTGCTCTTGGATCATTCACTCTGGGGGAAGTAAACTGCCATGTCTTGGAGACAATCAAGTATCCCCATGGAGAATTCCATGTGGTGAGAAATCATAGCCTCTTTCCAACAGCCAGCAAGGAACTGAGGCCTCTGCCAACTGGGCTGTGTAAGGGTGCCATCTTGGAATATCAGATCTTCCAGCCCACTCAGCCTTCAGATGACTGCAATCATGGCCAACATCTTCACTGCAATCTCATGAAACCCTCTGAACTATAACTACTCAGCTAGGCTGCTCTCAAATTTCCAACTCACAGAAACAATGAGATAATGTTTGTTATTTTCAGCTGTTACATTAGGGGATCATTTGTTACACAGCAATAAATAACAAATACTGAGTAAAACGGAGCACAGGGGTAGGATCAGAGCAAATAAGCAAACCATAGAGGCAATTCTTTGGAATGAGGGAAAGACCAGTTATGTGTGGGAAGTCTTTTTCTTTTCATGGGTGTGATTATGTTACGTTACATATAACAATGCTGCAGTGGGAGGTAGGGTACTAGGGTAGAAGGGAGCCTGAGAACCCTGCTAGGCAGTGAAATAGAAGTGGGCATCCAAACGTGAGCCCCAGACAACCTGAGGCTGGTAACACAAGAGAAGAGACAGGAACCATGAGTCCAATGGCAAATGCAGCATCCATAACCAAGCACTGAACTACAGAAGGATATCTAAAAGTAGGAGCCAAGATACCAAACTGCTATAGAATCAGTGGCATGTCTGAAGTCACAACAAAAACAAAGGGAGTAGAAACGAAGATTCTGTTGTGGGTCTTCTGCTTCAGCTGGCTGAGTTCCCACACACTCTCTATATAGACGTTTCTGCTCCTAAAGCACCTTGCAGTGGATGAGGTTGGGCCCCACCTCATCCGCTTTACCAATTAAATGTTGACTGATAACTCTTGAAGCTGCCTGCTCTCTGGAGAACTGCCCTGAGCCAGATGCTTTGCACCCATCCATCACCCTACCAACAGACCTCAGCCAGTGACTAAATGGTATGAGGGTACAAAGAGCCAGGGCCCTTGCCTTGAGATGGAGCTAACTGGTGCAATTTATGCTCTAGAGCTTTTCCAGGGGATCAGATTTAAGCTAGCATCCAGTTGAGACCACATTCTCCCCTTACCCTAACCTGCTTCCCTCACTCCTCTTTCCTAAGAGTACTGCAACAAATCACTTGAACAAGAATCCCCATTTCAGGATCTGCTTCTAGGGAACCAATCTACAATACCCCTTAAAGACATCTAGTACTTTCTGGTGTGTGTGTGTGTGTGTGTGTGTGTGTGTGTGTGTGTGTGTGTGTGTGTGTGTTGGACTGAATGTTTGTGTCCCCCCAAAATTCGTATGTTGAAATCCTAATCTCCAGTATGATGGTATTTGGAGTTGGGGCATTTGAGAGGGAATTAGGTGTCAATGAGGTCATGAGGCTAGAGCTCTCATAATGGGATTGGTATCCTTATAAGAAGAGAAAGAGACCAGAGTCCTCTTTCTCTCCACAGTGTGATGACACAGCAAGAAGGCAGCCATCTGCAAACCAGGAAGAGAGATCTCAACAGACACCAAATCTGCCGCACCTTCATGTTGGACTTCCCAGCCTCCAGCCTGTGAGAAATAAATGTTTGCTTTTTAAGCCACCTGGTCTATGGTATTTTGTTATAGCAGCTCAAGTTGACCAAGACAGTGTGTATTAGTATGATTGCGGGGATGATGAAAGAATACCTAAAATCGGAGAAAACAATACAAATTTTCCTGCTTGAGGAGTCCATGAACCAACAGAACAAGAAAGCAAAACCTAGCAATTTGGTTAAATGGTTTAAAAGAGATATCAATGAGTAATTTATCTAAACGTTTATCGATTGTAATGAATTTGTACTATATCAACCTGGCTAAGCTAGAACAACTTTGTCCAGAATCTCCTTCTCTGGATGGTCCAAACAAAAAATGTACACAAGATTTAGAAGGCAGAAATGAAAAGGAGTACTCTCTGAAAGTTGTGGTTGGATGCAATGAGAGATGTTAGAAGTGCTGATGTGTTCTAGATAAGCCTGGCTCTTCCAACTAGGTGCCTAGCTCTTCCTTCCAGCTGCTGGCACTGCTGACCAACAGCAACCCCAGGCCTGCCCTCAAATGCAAATGGAAAGGCAATAGCTTACCATAGATTTCTCCACCAGCTCTTCACAGACCCACTCCAGCAGCTGATGTGCCTGGCTTCTCAAATCCCCCAGCAGGACGTAACTTGTCCCATCATTCCAATGTGTCAGGAGGGTTGGTTAGCAATTTTCTCTCATCCTCTAACTCTGTATTTTAGGCTTTACTTCTCCAAATTTCTCCCTAATTGTGAGAGGTCTTATTGCTATAATAGTCCTAATTTCCATAATATTCAAGGTGGTCTGCTTCTGATTGAGTCCTGATACCTGATACATTCATACACTGATTATATTTAACTGCCATACTGCATAGTAACTAGTATATATATCATTCAATGGATGTTAGATTAATTTTGTTGATGTTGTTTTTCACTAGGAATAGTAAACTCTCTAGAGATATACTCGATGTTTAGAGCTTACTATTCTTTTAGCATGGTCACTTGAAGAGAACTTTACAAAATTAGAGGGAGAATTGAAAAAACATTGAGACATTGGCAGGCATCAGCAGTGCAGGAACGATGGAGGGTTTTCATCTGAAGAATGACGTACTTGGACTTTTAATTTCATCATCCTGGTTGTAATGTGAAGAATGAGTTGTAAGGAGGTTGAGAGTGGAAGTTATAGGGAGCAATTAATAGGATAGTGCAATCATCTAGGCAGAGATGATGGTACGTAGACTAAGATGGATAACCATTTCAAAGGTAGCAAAAGTATCTTTGGCTCTGAACCACCATCATAGAATGACTGGGACATTTAACCTCTTAAATTCCCTCTTTTTCCTTATGGAAATCCCCCCAAAACTTATATGCTAGCACTATTTAATTTGTTATTGTTGATTAACACTTGTATGGTCCTTACTACCTAGCTACTGTTGTAAATGCTTTTCAAAGGTTCATTTAATCCTTATAATGGCTACTGGTGCAGTTTTCCTGGTGTCTTAAGTTGATAGCAAAAACCTCCATCATCACTGAATGCCATTGCTGTTTCTCTCCCCTGTGTTGGTCTGGATGATGGAGTTTACTTCTCATCCTGTGGTTGCTGTTACTCTCTCTGACATGGGGAGGTCTATCAGTTGGGTTTTGTGGTTACAAGCAACAGAAATGGACTCAGATTATTATAAGAAATTAATTTTCCTGTGTAACATTAGGTACTACTACTCACCCCTTTGAATATTCAATATCCACATACACCCTTGTTTCCATACTTAGACACACACACACACAAATTCCTACTAAATATGATGCATCTCTTCTTCATAATAACAGAAAATGTACTCACCTCCCCTCTGAAGGGAGACAATCCAAAATTTCATTAGACACTGCATGCAGAATTTCTGAGCATTGTCCACTTCTTCTTTAGTCCAATACAACCTCATATTGATATTCTACAACCTATGGACTAAATTTTGAATTTAAACACCACAAACACACCTATATAGAACAGTGAAAGAACATGGAATTTGTTTTATATTCAAGTCGGGAATTATGGATGGAGACTACATTGTTTTATAGCTGTTTTTTTCAAACCAGAATCCAGTCATAGTTTATTAATTTCATTTGATCACTAGTAGACTGCATTTTCAAAGGCTTCATCTCCCACTTTTTGGCATGCATATGTGTCTACAGTACCTGCTACTTCTGAATCTGTGGCAGATTGTATTTTCCAAATATATCCACACTTTATATTTATCCCATCCCACATGTTCTTCTTACAATGTGATTGTCACTGCTCCCACTAAGAGGTGGGTGATATTTCCTCCCCTCTTTAACCTGGGTGGGAGCTGGTGCCTACTCCAACCAAAGAAGTACAGTTAAGTGATGCTCTGTGCTTTCTAAGACTAAGTTATAAAAAAGATGCAGCTTATGTCTCTATCTCTCTCTCCCTGGCCCCTCTCTCTTTTTCTCCCATCACTGGCCCTTGGAACCTAGCTAGGGAACAGCCAGTATCAATCGCCAGACACATAAGTGAAGAAGCCTTCATATTATTCCAACTCCAGCCTTTGAGTCTTCTAGCTGGGGCTCCCTTCATCACAGTAGAGGTAAGCCCTCCCTACCCTTTCCTATTTGAATTTTTGATCCATAAAAACTGTAAGAAATCAATACTTTTGTTTTAAGTCACCAAATTTTGGGGGTAGTTTAATACGCAACAGTAATTAATTAATACACAGTCTTAAAACCATGCTGTCATCAACAGAGCAAACCATAATGATGTCCTGTTGGATAATGAGATTGTCAAGATTTGGTTTGACAAATATAGTAAAGAGGCAAAAAGTTGGTGTATAGCTGAGGTAGCAGTGAAGTTGTACTGTTGTCATTGCCAAGTAAAATCAGCCTGTCCCAAGTGTTAGTATTTTTGGACTAGGGGTAAAAATAAAAGCATTTACTAGATGATTAGCTGTGTTCCAGGTGTTAGTAGTATTTCTTTGTTCCAGTAAGAACACTGCATTTGGAACAAAAGTTGCAGTTTGAAATGCCAGATGATTAAGTTTATGATTGTTCACTTTTATGCTCCAAGACCCATCCATATTTACTTAAATAGAAATGTGGTAGCCTGTATCTTTCAAATCTTTGATGATGGAACTGACTTCTGAAATTTCCTTCAGAAATTGAGTCATCTATCTAGTCAATAAATATTAATTGAGCACCTATTATGTGCCAGTCAATGTCCTAGACACTGAAGATGAACAATGACAGGCAAAATATCTGCCCTCAAGGAGATTACATTCTAGGAAGGGAAAAAGACCATACATAAGCAAACAACTGTACAATATATTGCTAGGTGATAATAGGTGTCATGCAGTAATATTGCTTTTCTGTATTTTGCTAATGAGAGGGTATTCCAAGAACTTACACTTAGCCCTCTGTTATAATAGCCCATATTCCCTGAGTCAAGAAGTCAATGTGAGGATGCTTCCAGTTGCTGAGGTTGTCCAATACTATCTGTATCTTTAGGTCATGGGGAAATAGCCATGAAAAGAATTTGAGGTCCCATAGGACCAACTATGAGTTGCAGTGAGTCAAAATTCCATTTAGCATCTGTCCTTCATAAGGCTCATTACCAATATTCAGGGCCCCAGTAAATCAGTATAAATCCAGGATCAGTGTTGAAGAGCCTTTGAATGTTTTGAGTGTGTGCTTTTCTTTTGATCACATTTACCCATTAAGTGGTTTCAGATCTCTAGGCAGAAGATTCAGTTTATTCTTGTGACATCAGTGTAAACTCCATCCTCAGGCATATTTGATCACATCTGCATGCTAGGGGTTCTGCATTGTGAATTCATCCAGGTCTAGTTATTGAGTGAGGTGCTGTGACTCACTTTAGGGATAATGTAAGCCAAGTTCTTTTTCACCAGACCTCTCTTTTTTTAAAAATTGCAAATCAGGGGCACCTGGGTGGCTCAGTCCGTTAAGCACCCGACTTGATTTCAGCTCAGGTCATGATCTCATGGATCATGAGATCAGCTCCGCATCCAGCTCTGAACTCAGCAGGGAATCTTCTTGAAAATCCTCTCCCTCTGCCCCTACCTCCACTCTCAAATAAATCTTTAAAAAAATTAAAAATTGCAAATTGAGTAGGGCTTTAGTGGGCTGAGCATCTCTTTCCATCCCAGGAATCCTCTCTGAACAATGAACCAACACCAACATCTCTGTAGACCAGATCCTTCTGATTACTGTCTGGCCTGTGGCCTGTTCAGAAACCAACCACTCACTTTGCTTCTGGCAATTAGGTCTGGGACTTGGTCTCTGCCTCCCCTGCATCCTTTCACTCCCACCCTCTTTTGAGTTAAACCTCAAACATTGTCTTATATACTACTAATTATCTTAAGTAGAGGTGGTTAACTTCTGACCAAGGACAGAAGCCAGAATTTACTAAAGTCCTTGCAAAAAGCTGCATAATGTTATGAAAAAGCTTTCCCCAATTCCTCATCAAATGAACACCTCTCTGCAAAGAATACCACGTAACTCTTAATCACTATACCAATAGGACTTTAAGGCAGAGATTTGCTTTGGACTTATGCCAAGGTCTTCAAATGAAGCTCTATAGAACTACCTGGAAAATTTTATAACAATCTTTCTGACAAGAAAGGAGTTTAGAGACCTTTCTAAATTCTTTCACACACCACTATCATTTTATTATTTGAGTGAATGTGCTTGGGGTGAATCCCCCTAGTAAAAAAAGTTCCCTAGCAGATCCTTCAGGGCAGGTCTTCCTACAGCAGGTCTCCATTTTTCAGAAAGATACTTATCACTGCCTCATCTTTAGAATGTGTTCACTATTGGTCTTTCCAGAAGAAACATCTTATTCAGCATTTATTGCTTCTTTGCATTTCAGCGGTAGGGAGATGTACTAGCTGTATGAAAGGAGGGATCAATAATTTCTGGCACTTAATGTATGGTACACTTGAGAGGGAGCACAAGATTTAGAGGAATGAGCCAAAGTGGGGTTAATAACTGTGGAGTCCAAAGTGATTTTATCAGATACCATTTGAATTTCGAATTCCACCCCCTTCCCATCTTCCCTGCTTTTCCATTCTCAAATGGCAACGCTAAAAGAATCCCTAGTGCATCCCATTTTCTCAGACTTGGGAAACATCGTTCAGAGGAAAAAGTACCTTCTACTGTAATTCTGGTCATTTGGAAACAAGCACAGAGCTCAGGGGATGGCTTCAGTAGGGATCTGAGCCTTTTCCCATCTCCAAATACATCTGTTTCTTTTGTGCCTGACTTCCTATTTGCACGCTTTTTTCTCTGCTCTTTCTTCGGGTTGTTCTTGACCCTAAATTCATTGTTCCCCACTGGGATGATTGACTAAGAGGTGCTCTGGGAAGCTGCATGGTAGTTATAGCTGGGTTCAAACCCTTGCTCTGCAGTCACTAGCCATGTAACTTTGGCTATATCCCTTGGGCTCTGTGAACACCAGTTTCCTCATCTGAAAATGAAGTGACTCAACCCTACTTCAGAGAGTTATTATCAAAATTAGAGAAAACATGTGTAAAATACCTACCCAGATACTTGACCCATAATAGGTTATAGATTAATAAATATACCAGAACCACATTTGTATGTATTATTAGTAGCATATATTATTGATAATAATATTATTATTGATAATAATTATTGATAATAATCAGCTTTTCACCATAAAAATATTTAAATGTTTTGAGCCTTTACTCTATAGTCACACTTTGAAACTCTCTACATATATTAATTTATTTAATCTTCTCTGCAACTCTGTTACATGGGCACTGTTACTAACCCAGTGTTGCAGTTGAGGGTACTGTGGTATAGAGAGGCCAATTAAATTACCTAAGGTCACATGCTGGGAAGCCATGGAGCCAGGGTTTGAATATAGTCTGGCTCAAAGCTGGCACACTTTACAGGCCATACAGAAATGCTTACTGTAATGGTGGATTAAAAGGATCTGTAAGAAAAATATTTTCTATTTTTCCAGCTCCTTCATATTGTACTTTATATTTATTGAAGAGAGAGATGTTTAAATATACCAGAAAACCCAGCAGAGTCATTCCTTATAGAAGTAAGCTGAATTTATGCTCAGCCGTGAGGTTCATCCCCTTGTCCCTGCTGTAAGATGCTAAAGGTAATAGAAAATTTGGGGCGCCTGGGTGGCTCAGTCGGTTAGATGTCTGCCTTCGGCTCAGGTCATGATCCCAGAGTCCTGGAATGGAGCTCAGCATCCTGCTCCCTGCTCAGCGTGGAATCGGCTCCTCCCTCTCCCTCTGCTCCTCCCCCTCGCTCATGCTCTCTTTGTTTCTCTCAAATAAATAAAATCTTAAAAAAAAGAAAGAAAGGAAATTCTCCTAAACCAGTCTCTAGAGGAGATATATTGGCTCACTTAACTATATGTCCAAAAGTAAGGCAAGCTCTAGGGTTGGTTGCTCTAGCAACTCAGTGAGATCCTAAAAGACTCAGATTCTTTCTACTTCTCTCGCTTGCCGTCGTCTGTCAGCTTCATCCTGAGCCGGCTGGTCTCATGGTCCTGTAGCAATTGGAACAGCATGATTCTTCATTCCCCTCTAGTGGGAAAGAAGAGGTTCCAGCACTCTTTCAAAAGCGTCAAGAAAGGCTTTCCTGAACACTATACTGTACACGCAGCTTCTCATCCCATCAAAATGGCCCAGTTAGCCTCACATGCCCCTTCCCGAATCACTCACTACCATGGAGATGGAGTTACCCTTTAGCCAATCAAAGCCATCCCTAGAACTTGGGGGTGTGGTCATCTTCGCCGAGGCGCAAGGATGTGGGAGAAACAGAGAAACCTGAACAAAATTGTGGTTTTCTTAGAAAGGGGAAAGAGGGGGATAGTGACAGACAGACAACCAGCATATCCAGCACACTCCCAAGGATACATTATCTATTTTCCATACATTTTCCTATTTTCTTGGCCCCATTTTTATCTTCACTATACTAGAAATAATAGCTACTTCTCATGGAGTAAACTTACATGAGATAATGTATATGGAAGGACTTTAAACGCTGTACATATGAGTTGTAGTTGTTGCTGTAGCTGCTCTTCAAAGTATGTTGTGTTGTTAATAGCAGGGCCAGAACAGCAGAGGCCATGTGCCTCCCAGCCTCCGTTTTATCCATTCCTACCTCCTGGAATGAACTTTCTCCCACCCCCAGACACTCTGTGCTGCCTCTTACTAGCTGTGTGATTTGGGGCAAATCACTTCACCTCTCTGAATTCCACCTCCCCCTTTAGTGAAATGAGATGCTTGGACTAATTAATCTCTAAGGCACCTTCAAGCTTTAATCTTGTGATACATGAATTTCAGGCAACAACGTAAAGAGAAGTAAAGAAGTGAAGAATTTCAGGCAGGTGGAGGGATTTGGGGTCAAGGGATTTTAAGCAATCAAGTGTCCAGTTAGCAAGGCTACTCTGATTTAGGGCTCCAAAGACAGACACACACACACACACACACACACATTACACATGCATAAGCATACATACATACTGAGTGCATGCTAGCAATTGATAGTGAACATCACACAGAAACAAGGACATTTAATAAAATAAAAATGATCCATCTGTAGGGCAGACCTGAGAGATGAAGATGTGGGGAATGAGGCAGTGAGACCAGAATCTTAAATACATCCAAGTTCGGCAGAGTTGGGAATTCCACTGAGGGTGGAGAATTATCACTGCTGTGGGCATTGCTTTTATATGCCTGTATGTGCCAAAATATGAGGGGATCTCAGAAGAGATCAATCTGACCTTCCAACCACAGCAACATGTCTACTACTGGGTCTGACCTTGTTTTGCTTTTTTCTATTCCTGGTTTCAGCTGGACTTCAAAAGCAGAAAGGCCAAAATCCAACAAGAAAATCTGTTTCTGTTATTTTCTCTTGGCTGCTTAGGAGACCTCTCTTGGCAGGCTTTCTGGTGATTTGTCCAAGCCTGGGGCCTCTCTTCCCTGGAGTTTCCATCACCTTCTTCAGGGGAGAAAGAGCCCTAAGCATCACTATGCAGTGCCTGCAAGGCACTTACTCTTTTTCTTAACCTAGAGTCCTTCAGTCCTTTCTTTTCCTCTTTGTCCCCCAAAGAGACCAGGCAACCTGTACACAGAGGGACCCAGAATAATAATTATTATAATGATAAGAATAATAGCAGCAGCTACCATTTATTGCCTGTGTACTATTGTTCAGTCATGCTCTAAGCACTTTACATATTATTTCAATTACTAATTAAATAGCAGTGGCAGATAATAAGATGGTATAAAAACATTAAAAGGGGTGATTTATCATATCGATAAAATGTATGGTCCATCAAGAAGTTATACCAGTCATGAACTTTTATGCATTTAACAATATAGTTTCAAGCAGAGGGGGAGACGAACCATGAGAGACGATGGACTCTGAGAAACAAACTGAGGGTTCTAGAGGGGAGGGGGTTGGGGGGATGGATTAACCTGGTGATGGGTATTAAAGAGCACACGTACTAAATGGAGCACTGGGTTTTATACACAAACAATGAATCATGGAATACTACATCAAAAACTAATGATGTGGGGCGCCTGGGTGGCTCAGTCGTTAAGCATCTGCCTTCAGCTCAGGTCAACGTGCTGGGATCGAGCCCCACATCAGGATCCCTGCTCGTCAGGAAGCCTGCTTCTTCCTCTCCCACTCCCCCTGCTTGTATTCCCTCTCTCGCTGTGTGTCTGTCTCTGTCAAATACATAAATAAAATCTTAAAAAAAAACTAATGATGTATGGTGATTAACATAACATAATAAAAAATGTATAAAACAAAAATACTAGAAATACAAAGAGAAATTGACAGGGCCACTGTCACATTAGAAGATGTTAACATACTTCTCTTTAAAATAGATCAAATAGACAAAATTAATTATATGCAGAATTTATATAGCATAGTAGCAAGTTATATAGAATTTTGCACTCAACAGAGACTACACATTGTTCTGAAACATATGTGGAAACAGTTAAAAAAATGACAGTGTATTAGGTCATAAAGAAAAAAAAACATAAAGAAAAACTCTAAAGGCAGTACTCTAAACTCTTCACAAACTTTAAAAGGCAATACTCATACAAGCACTTTCATTGAACAAAATGTGATAAGACTTAGAAATTAACAACAGAAGGAGTGCCTGCCTGGCTCAGTCGGTAGAGCATGTGGCTCTTGATCTTGGGGTTGTAAGTTTGAGCCCCACGTTGGGTGTAGAGATAACTTAAAAATAAAATCTTAAAAAAAAAGAAATTAACAACAAAAGTATAGCAAAAATAATAAATCTACCTACTTGAATATTTTAAACACCTTTATAAATGATTATTGGGCATATTAATCAGGGTTTAGTCAGAGAGATTGTTCCTCTATGAAATATCTGTACATAATGGGTTAGTCATCCATATATTCAGAGATTTGACCTGATACAGTTGTACGATCTGGCTAAACAGTCTAAGGTTGTTGTCATTGCATCTGATACTGGAGCTTGAAGTCCTCAGGGCAGGCAGTCAGGATGTAAAGTGGGGAGAGCACAAGCTGGTGCATAAAACCTGCATCAGTTCTTGCTTATGACTCGGTCATGCAGAGACCTTTTGTCACAGAGGTAAACACACACATACAAATGCATGCACACACGCACACACACTGAGTACATATTAGCAATCAAGAGTGCATCTCACAACAGGAGTGAAGACATCTAGTACTCCTCTGAATGAAAGAGAAGCTGAAAGAGGATCCAGGAGAAGATGGAGCAGTTCCAGTCTTGGCTACTGTCCCACACCAAGGAGAGCCAGCAGACAATGTATGTAAACTACAAAAAAAGTGAGCTATCGCTTCACTTAACACTCTCCAAATTGCCCACGAGAATCTCTTTGTGGTCCAGCATAACTGGAAACATATGAGAAAGGGAATTCTGAGAAATGTAGTTCAACCTGGCCAAGGTGACACCTTACAAAGCCCCCAAAATCCAACCTTTGTCAACTTGGCACCCATGCTTATCTCCTCCATATTTAATCTCCAAATAAAGATAAAAACAAAGTCATGTTTCTGCCTAACATAATACAACTACCCCATAAAACCAGTAACATGCTAACCCAGAGGTCAGAAAACTCTTTCTTAAAGCACCAAATAGTAAATATTTTAGGTTTTGGAGGCAACATGGTTTCTGTTGCAACTATTCAATGGTAGCGTGAAAGTGGCCATGGACAATATGTAACTGAATGAATGTGGCTGTTTTCCAACTAAACATTATTTACAAAAGCAGATGGCCAGCCCTTGGGCCATAGTTTGCCAACCCCTGTGTTAATCCTTTCAACAAAGGAGAATGAAAATCCTTTTTGTGTTGAGTGATCTTTATTCTCCTGCTATCTAATTCACACATCACTCTTTGATATCCTATAGTTTAAATATTGAGATATGATGTTAATTACACATAGCATATCTTAGTTAAGGAGATGAAAGAGAAGACGGAAAAAAATATTTGCTCAGTATATATACACAAACATATGCATATCTAAATAAAGAAAAAATACTCAATGATTACATTCCTTTGTCTGCAATTAGTCACATTTCTTTGTCTGGTTCCAAATGTTGTTCCTGAAGGGTCTGGGCCATTAGCAGTCCTACCTGAATTGAAGGTTGTTGTAGTTTTCCACTGAGTTAATAATCACAAAATATTGGTATACTGAAAGTTGCCCTAGAGGATCTCCCGCATTCCAGAAATACTCATAGTGTGATGGCAACTCAATTTCCTCTTGATAGTCAAGATCAATCCCCATAGTTATCTAGTAAATCCCTTGTTTGCCTTGATTCAGTGGCCTTAGGAGCCCAAAGTGGCCAGGTGACAGTCTTAACCTCCAGTTCATTGGAATCCTTATTGCATCTCCAGGTAGGAACTTTCCTCTCTTTGGAACTAAGATTTCCAGAGCAGCAGGACCTAAAGTTGTGGGAATGGGAAACAAAAATTGTACTAGAAGATCATTAGGGTAATAATGAGAGCAACAACTTCACTTTCTACCCCCTTGATTCCTAGATTTGTGAATTCTGCTATGAGAGAAACAGCAATATAATGGATATCGATTTAGAGCATTTATTGCTATCTGGTGGACCTTGCTCTAGCCGTGCAAAGTGTTGCCACCTACTTGATGCCATAAATGAACCTTCAAAAGCTAATTACACCATTCTACCACAACAGTTGCTTCAGAATTATGAGTAACACGATAGGACCAGTGAATCCCATGAGCATGGACCCATTGCCTAACTTCATTTGTTATAAAGTGAGTTCCTTGGTTAGAAGTGATGCTGTGTAGAATGCCATGTTTTTGGATAAAAATATTTGGTCAGTTCATAAATAGTACCTTTGGCAGAAGCATTGCAAGAAGACAAGCAGAAAAATCAAATCCATATGCAATAAGGATAAAATGCTCTCCAGTCCATGATGGAAGCAGACCAATGTAATTGACCTGCAATCAGGTGACTGGCTGATCCCCCAGGAAATGCCATTTTGGGGTCTCCTTGTTAGTCTCTGCTATTGGCCGATTGGACATTCAGCAGTGGCTTTATCCAAAAACTCCATGTTGAAAGTATGAAAATTCATGTTGCTGAGCAAGCATAACCTCCATCCTGATTCCATGGCCATCTGCTCATGAACCCAAGAGGCAATAACAAGAGTGACTGGAGAAGGCTGATTGACATCCACAGAAGAGGTCATCCTATCCACCTGGTTATTTAAATCTTTCTTTGGTGAGCATTCATACAGGACACAAGTATTTTCATATCCTGTGTCCATATGGAGAGGTTTATCCACATATTTCTTCCCCAGATCCTTCTAACTCCCTGACCATCTAGCCAAATCTTTAGCTCCAGCCCACAAATTGATGTAGACCCATATGTCTGGACATTTATCAATCCAGGCAAAATGAACAACTATATGCCCTCTCCAAAGTCCTGCCCACAAGAAGGATTTCCCTTCAACACTGTTTTTCAGGGCCGTCCCGAAGTGGGGCTGTTGTGCTACAGCTGTCCACTTTCAGATGGTGTCTGCATATCATGAAGAATTACCTGTAAACCAATTTCAAGTGCTTTCTTCCTTAGTCAACTCATCCTAGCGAACTCACCATGAAGCCATCGGTGTGGTTGAAAGAAAGAAGGACATGTAGCAGGACTAAGGGGCAATGGCATCTGGGCTACTTCTTCACGCAATTTACTCGTGCCTCCAGGGTTTGCTTAAATCCAGTCTCATACGTACTACTTCCTTTGATGATGCAGTGCTGCACCAGATGATACCCAGTTCACGATGAGCATCTCAAGTCATATGGCAACTTGATAACTCATGGTCAAGCACTCAGTCTCTACTGAGTCCCAGTAACAAATCCCAGTAACAAGCCAAAAATTGTTTCTCAAAAGGAGAAAGCATGGCTTTGCTAAAAAATTCTTAGGGTCTGTGCTGTGATTCACCTGTAGGATAGGGCCTGCTAAAGGCTCCAACGGCATCCCTATGTGACACTAATACTTCAAGTACTATCATATCTTCTGAGTCATATGGCCCAATTATCAGAACAGCTTGCATAGCAGCTTGACCTGTTGCCGATTACTCTTATTCTGGGATTCACTCAAAACAGGCAGCTTTTCAGGTCACTCAGCAAATGGGTCAAACTAGCATGTCCAAATGAGATATATGTTGCCTCAAAAATTCAAAGACCAGTAGGCATTGTGCCTCTTTCTTTTTTTTTATTTAAAGATTTTATTTATTTATTTATTTATTTATTTGAGAGAGAGAGAATGAGAGATAGAGAGCATGAGAGGGAAGAGGGTCAGAGGGAGAAGCAGACTCCCCGCCGAGCAGGGAGCCCGATGTGGGACTCGATCCTGGGACTCCAGGATCATGACCTGAGCCGAAGGCAGTCACTTAACCAACTGAGCCACCCAGGTGCCCATTGTGCCTCTTTCTTAATGGTAACAGGAACCAGGTGCAGCAATTTGCCTTTCACCTTAGATGAGAAATCTCTTCATATCTCAGATAATTGGACCTCTAGAACTTTCTCCAAAGTGGCAAGTCCTTGAATTTCTGTGGAATTTATCTCCCACTCTCTGGCACACAAATGTCTTATCAATATGTCTAGATAGTTGCTACTTTCTGCTCACCATGTCCAATAAGCATAAAATCATCAAAGTGGGACACAAGTATTGTGCAGATTAGCTGAGTGCCTCCAACTCAGGAACTCTCATGACATTACAGCCAAGCTGTTTCCTGAGGCTCCAGTCATCTCAAGACTTGATCAGAAATGAAGCACCCACTCCTAAGCTCACTTACCTGGTCCACTGGCAGGCTTCAGTTTCTCTGTGTTGTTGCTCTGAGGGCCTCAGTTCCCCCAACACACCATGTGGCCACCTCCACAGAGTTGCACACCACATGGCAGCATGCTTCCTCAGTGCAAGTAATCCAAGAGAAGGAGAGAGGGAGAGAAAAAAAGACAAAGAGAATGAATGAAAGACAGAAGCCAGTCATTTTATAACCTAATATAGGAAGTATTATCCCATTATTTCTTCCATATTCTGTTCATTAGAAACAAGTCACTAGGTCCAACCCACACTCAAGAAGAAGGGATTACACAAGGCTGTGACTACCAGGAAATAGGGGTCATCGGGGACCACATCAGAGGCTGTCAATCACACTGGGTTGTTAAAATAAAAATGAAAATGATGAACAATTTATTTAGAAATGAATATCCAGAGCCAAAGTAGCAAAATTCATCAGATCTTCACATAACACATCCCATTTTACAAATTGGAAACCCAAGGCAGTGAGTGGTTAAAAATATTTGCTCAAGGTCATTTAGTTGAGTGTCAAAACAGACACTCAAATCTTAGTCCAACTCCAAAGGCTCATTCTGACTCTGACCTCTCCTCCAAAATGTCCCTTAATGAGTTCATTTATTTCAGATGGCTTCTGTTCCCTTCCTTCTCTTCTCTTTCTGCCTCCTTTTCTCTCCATGTCCCTTCCCCCAAACTGAAAGACTATTCAGGGGCTGGCATATTTTACCTTATTGGACGAATTATGAGATACTCTCAAATGTGAGGTCATAGTTTTTCAGAGAGATGATTTTAAATGATAACACATGGCGTATCACACAGAACTGTCTCTTCTCCTCTGATGCCTTCTGAGCAGGGGCTGGTGACACTGACATCATAAGTTCAGCACACTTGCTCCTTGGTAATAACTGAGCTTCCTCCAGGTACCTCCGGTTTCAGAGCTGCTCAGAACTTCCCCTCTAAAAGGTCCAGAGTCACTCTCAAAACAATATATCCAAAGTCTAAAATATAACTTGAGTGGTTTAATCACACAGCCGCCTCCCCACCCACTTCTTCCACTTCCCTTTCCTTCCCTCCTAGAGGCCCAATCAGTGAGATTTCAGCAATAATTTCTGTAGTCTGGGAAAATGCCAGGTCACACTTGGGAGTACCTGGCTGCTCAGAGGACAGTTTCAGTTCCCACTGCCAACCTACAAAGAAGAAGCAACTTGTACATTTAGAATGATCATTGTCTTTATGTAGCTGGAATAAATCTCAGACCACAAATTAGAGGTTGAAAGAAATAGACTTTATTTTTTAATAACCAAACATAATTTATTTTATGAGTCTCATTCTGCATAGGAGTAGAAACATAGTATGTCAATTCAGGGAGCCATCCTTAGGGGTTGACTTGAAATCTAGGTGGGTTGGGGTGGGGTGGAGAAGAGGACTTGGCCTTTAGTTATCTGCCTGTACCTGCATCTGTTGAGATGTCTGTCTTCAGTTGGGGCCTCGTCCTAAAGTCATTCTCAGCCCCTTGCATGTGACCACAGGCCCCTCCAGCCCAGCTCTGTCTCAGGTACTTGTGTGCCCCTCTCAAAGATACAGGAAACAT
This sequence comes from Zalophus californianus, assembly GCF_009762305.2. Classification (NCBI taxonomy): domain Eukaryota; kingdom Metazoa; phylum Chordata; class Mammalia; order Carnivora; family Otariidae; genus Zalophus; species Zalophus californianus. Next base: position 72,441,609 of record NC_045602.1, read on the forward strand.
TCAGCTGTACTTCTACCCCTTCTGGACAGGAAAATCCTACAAATCTTGTGACCTCCCTGGAAACAAGGTACAACCGTTCTCTTCTCCTAAATCCCTATCTTTCTGGGGAGGGTTCTGCTTCCTTCATTGGCCCCAGAAATTGGCCCTGAGGGTAAGCCACAGGACCCCTGCTTGCTCAGTAACCAATAATGTCTTGCTTTCTCTCAGATCCTCCTCTTCTTCCCTGCTCAGGTCTGTAGATTTTAATCCCAGGTTGACATAAGGGAGAGGGGATAAACTGGCTTTGTTGATTAACCAAATATTATTTAAATCCTTTTGTCTTCTTCCTAGACCTAAGCTTTTAAAACTCAAAAGGTAGTATTTCACTCTTGTCTGATTTTTCTGTAATAACCTCCCCTAAGACAATCCATATCTCAAGAATGGGGGAAAAGCTATATGATAGGAAAATACATATCAATTAATATCAAAATATTATTTCACTAAAATTAAATACATTTTCCTGCCTTACATAAAATTTGTGTCATTTTTTAAATCATAGTCCTTCCTTTTATTTCACATCTGCCCAAAGCAAGAAACTTGCTGAATTTCCTGAGGTAAGTGTCCATGGAGTGAAAAAAAAAGAGGAGACACTGTCCTTTTCCTTAAGGGAGATTGTTATGGGTCGAATTGTGTCCTCAAAGAAATATGTTGAAGTCCTAATTCCCCCTACTTCAGAATGTGACTTTATTTGGAAATAGGGTAGTCGCAAATGCAATTAAGTTAAGATGAGATCAGATGAGATCATACTGTGTCCTGATAAGAAGAGAAGAGACACAGACACAGAGACACAGGGAAAAGATGGCCATGTGGTGACAGAGGCAGAGTTTGGAGTGATGTGTCTATGAGCCAAGGAACTCCAAGGATTGCCAGCAAATACCAGAAGCTAGAAGAGACAAAGAAAGATTCTCCCCTACATATTTCATAAGAAAATGTGGCCTTACATTTGAGGGTGGCTCATAATTGGTCCAATAAAGTAATTATGGCAGTCTCTGAATAGTCTTGGATCTGGCCCTGTCAACACCTTGATTTTGAGCTTCTAGCCCCCAGAACTCCAAGACAACAAATTTATTATTTTAAGCCAACCAGTTTGTGGTACTTTGTAATGACAACCCTGGAAAACAAATATAGCAGTCTAGTTAAGGATGTAAAAACTCAGACATCACAAAGCAGTTATAGAATAATGCACTGTATATATATATATTATATATATATATATACGCACACTATATATATAGTGTGCGTATATATATATATAATAATAAACTGTGTGGCACTAAAGAGAACTGCAAAAGATCCAGAGACTCCCAGACCCAGCCTATTTGATTCCTACCCCAACCTCTTGCCCAGTCTCAGGGGTGACTGGATTACTTTATTCATAGCATTGACACAAAGAGGTTTATATCTCCTTGGCCTTTGGGGCCCTGTGCTCTAAGATCTCACACAACAAAGCCTCCAGCTAAAGGTCAGTCCTCCTAAAGGAAGTGACTCTTCTTTTGAACACAAATGCCATGGGCTCCTGAGATTCAACAGGACAACCCTTCACATCTAGGAAAGTTATACTTGCTATGACTGTCAGCCCTGAAATGGGGCAAACCATGTGGCTCTGAGCTTCACCCAACCAGAGCCTCAACCAACAGGAGAACTCTGTCTTATGAGACCTATTTTGAATCTTCTTTGTTTGCCTGAAATCTTGCTAATTGAATTGTAACAGTGGGTGCTACACAGCCTGCCTGACTTGGTTCTGTCAAGTCCTCCTCTTTTCTTGGGAACTCTTTGTTTTAGGCCACTAAATAAGTTGTTTTACTGGGGCTTACCACCTACCAGGTACATAACCAGTAAATTATCCTTTCCATTGTTGCTGGATTAACTATTACACATTTTATGTTTTCAGAGAAGGAAGCAAGAGACAGGAAAGGGGATTGGGCTCAAATGGCAGAATGGTAAGGGCAGGATGAGAAGCCAAATTATGGGTTTAAAAAGGATAAAGGAAATGAAAGTTGGCTGGGTGTGATAGTCAGGAATCAGCCTTGTACCCTCATTTTCCTTATCTCTTACATCTAAATAATCAGCAGATCTTATCCATTTTATGTTCAAAATACATCTCATCTATTCTTTTAAATTTCAATAGCTACAACTTATTGAAACTTACTGAACTGGGCACCTGGGTGGCTCAGTCGGTTAAGCGTCTGCCTTCGGCTCAGGTCTTAATCCCAGGGTCCTGGGATCGAGCCCCGCATCGAGCCCCGCATCGAGCCCCGCATCGAGCCCCGCATCGAGCCCCGCATCGAGCCCCGCATCGAGCCCCGCATCGAGCCCCGCATGGAGCCCCGCATCGGGCTCCCAGCTCGGCGGGAAGCCTGCTTCTCCCTCTCCCACTCCCCCTGCTTGTGTTCCCTCTCTCGCTGTGTTGCTCTCTGTGAAACGGATAAATAAAATCTTAAAAAAAAAAAAGAAACTTAATGAAATTATTGTGGTAATTTCAATAACCAGGCAACCATCATCTCTGCCCTAGATGACGCTAAACCTCCTAACTGATGTCTCTTTTTCCAGTCTTATCCCATATAATTCATTCTCTATAAAGCAACCATAGCAATATTAAATGATGAACAAAATAATTTCTGTCTCCTGATTAAAATTCTTCAGCTTTCACTTTCAGCCAGGATGGACTGACAGACAACAGCTATCTTCCTTCTCTAAGTAATTAGGAAAATGGACCAAAAAACCCATATATATATATATATATATATATATATATATATATATGTGTATATATATATATATATATATGTGTGTGTGTATATATATATATGACTATTTTTCAGGCAGGTAGTACAGGACTATGATCCTTGAGAGAAAGGAAACAAGGTGAGCCCTACACTTGCATGAACTTACTTCTTGGGGGCAATTTTCAGTCCACATCACTGAGAGGAGTAAACTAAAGAAATCCCTATGAATTGCAGAGATAGAGACCTAGCTAGGGGAGGCTAGGGTGGCTAGAATTTGTGGAGCAGAGTACTGGATAAGAATGAGCAGCAGCAGAGAGAGGGGGAATGAGAGACAGTGCTCCAAAGTTCTGCAGAGAGATCCCATCAAGTCTCTGACTAGGCACTGATCTGTGCATTTATAAGAGGAATCTACTCTAGGTCAGAGAAAGAACCACCTGAAAGGAGTAGGCAGAACAATTCACAGACCTGGGAATAGTTCATGTTCCTACCAGCCAGAGTAGAAAGACCTCATAATACATGGGGCATTGGGTAGAGTCCTCAAAAAAAAAAAGAATCCTTTGTAGTAGCCCTAAATTAACCCTAGATTAAAGGTTACTTCAGACCACCTCTAACAAAGCGTAAAAGCAAGCCTTGAAATAAAACAAATGATCCCAAGTAATTTAACTGTGCACCAGAATAAAATCCAACTGTAGTTAAAGATATAGAACAAAATCCAGCAAAACAATATAAAATTCACAATGTCTGGTATCCAAAAAAATTACCAAGCATGCAGACAGGACTTTTGGCTATGACAGAATGAAGAAGTATGTGAATCCTCTCTTCAAAAAATAAGTATAAACTGGAAAAGTTGTCAAAAATAACCATTTCAGAACCCTGGAAAAATGACCAAAGGCAAACACCAAATTGAGAAGCAATTATTAATTTTTTAGAAATTGAAACCTTAGATAAGAACAGCAGGAGTCTATGGCCTTCTTGCCTGGGTTCACACTCACCCTCCCATCTTCAGGTTAGTTACTGAAAATGGTAGTCGTAAAAAAGTGAGGCTGGTTGTGAAAACCAGCAGCTTGGCTGCAAGAAGAGGCAAACTAGATGTGGGGCAGGAAGCAAATAGCCATGGCGGCATTATCAGTTAAAAAAATTATTTTTGTAGGAAATAAACCAGTAAAACTCACAACCCTGTTAGCCTGAGTTTATGATCACAGCTAGGGAAAGCAGTCTAACTAGACAGAAATTTAACAAAGAGATCCTGAAAATGACAGAGCCATGGAAGGCTAGATTAGCTCTCTACCTATTCCTGGTTGACTAGGAAACTACATACATGCACAGGGTGTACCAAAGAAGGCCCAGTGGAAAGCAAAAGCCTAGGCATACTTGAGAACTTGCTAAATTTTGAACGCACTGCGGGAAGCATGCTTCTCCCTCTCTCACTCCCCCTGCTTGTGTTCCCTCTCTCACTCCTCCTGCTTGTGTTCCCTCTCTTGTTGTGTCTCTCCCTGTCAAGTAAATAAATAAAATCTTTTAAAAAAATTTTAAAAATTAAAAAAAGTTAAATTTTGAATGCACTGACTATTTGGTCTACATATAGGTAAGTTAGCAGAGGATTGAGTAAAAGCCTTATGGACTCAAGGTGTTTGAGCAAAATCTCTGCTGAAATCACTGGCTGACCACTAGGCTATTCTGACACAGAGATGAATTCTAATAAGCCAGGCCAAAAAAAAAAAAGAATTTAAAAAATCTGGGCAGAGACATCAGCCATGGTCTGTAACTCATGGGGGAGAAAGATTCCACCACTGAAACCCAGACAATTTATTTTTAATTGGGGGGGGATCCGAATACAGACTTGCTACAATGTATTATTGAAAATGCCTGGTGTCAACCAAAAATTATGAGAAATGCAAAGAAACAGTGAAGTGTGATTCACATTCAGGAAAAAAATCAGTCAATAGAAACTAACTCTATGAGCCCAGATGTTAGATTGAGCAGACAAACACTTCAAAGCAGCTATTATAAATATATTTAAATAATTAAAGAAAACTTTGTTCAAAGAATTAAAATAAAATATGAAAATGTCTAATAAGTAAGGAATGTCAATACAGAAATAGAAACTATAAAAAAGAGCCAAATGGAAATTTGAAAGTTGAAAAGTACAATAAATAAAATGAAAAATTCCCTAAATGGGCTCAAAAGCAGATTGGCAGAAGAGCAAATCAGTGAATTTGAAGATATATTAGTAGAAATTTTCCAATCTGAAAAACAGCAAAAGAATGAAGAAAAAATGAACAGAGCCTCAAAGAATTGTGGGACAGCATCAAGCATATCCATGTACCTATAATAGGAGCACCAGAAAATGAAGAGAGAGGGAGTTAGAAAAAAAATTTGAAAAAACAAAACCTAAAAATTCTCCAAGTTCCATGGCAAACATTAATCTTTAAATCCAAGAAGTTCAACAAATTCCAAGAATGATAAACTTACAAGCTCCACCCGCAAACACATCATAGTCAGAGTTGAAAACCAAAGAAAAGAAGATCTCAACATCAGTAAAAGAAAAATGACTCATCATGTACAAGGGAACAAAAATATGATTAATAGCTAATTTCTCATCAGAAATAACAGAGTCCAAAAGGCAGAAGAATGACATATTCAAAGTGCTGTAAGAAAAACCTTTTAATCAAGAATTCCATAACCATCAAAACTAAAAATAAGGACATTTTTGATGATCAAAAATTCAGAGAATGTGTTACTAGTCAACCTGTCATACAGGAAATACTAAAGGGAGTCCTTTGGGCTTAAAGAAAGTGATACCAGATGGTAAATAAAATCCACAGAGAGAAATGAACAACACAGAAATAATAAATATGTGGGTAAATAGAACAGATAAATATATGTAAGAAACATGTATTTATAAATATATAATATATAGTTTATAAGTAAATATTTCCCCTTTTTTCTCTTAATTTTCTTTAAAAACATGAGACTGTATAAAATAATAATTATAACACTATATTGTGGTTTATAACACATATATTAAATACATGACAGGGTGCCGGGGTGGCTCAGTCAGTTAAGTGTCTAATTCTTGATTTCAGCTCAAGTCATGATCTCAGAGTCATAAGATCAAGCCCCATGTTGGGCTCCGTGCTCAGCCAGGAGTCTGCTTGAGATTCTTTCTCTCCTCTCTGCCCCTCCCCCCACTTGCACTCTGTCTCTGTCTGTCTCTTTCTCTAAAGTAAATAAATAAATCTTAAAATATATATATATGACAATAATATCACAAAGGAAGGAGGTGGAAATAGAGTTACATTGGAGCAACATTGCTACATTTTCCTGGAATTAAGTTGGGATTAACCCGCAGCAGCTTGTGGTAATTAAGATGTACATTATACTCCCTAGAACAACAACAAAAAAGCTTTAAAAATAGTGATTAAAAAAATCAAAATAGCAATAACAATTGCATACTAAAATGTTGGTTTGACACACAAAAATACAACAAAGGAGGAATACAGAAACAAAAAAGCCACAAGACATACTGAAGACGGATAAGAACATGGCGTATGTAAATCAACCATGTTAAATATTATGTGAAATGTGAATAGACTAAATCAAACAGCAGAGAGTGTCCGACTGGATGAAAAAACAAGATCCAATGATATGCTGTCTACAAGAGAAAAAGTTTAGATTCAAAGACACAAATGGATTGAAAGTAAAAGGTTGGTGTGATTGCTAATTTCATGTGTCAACTGAACTGGGCCATAGTGCCCAAATATTTAGTCAAACATTATTATGGACGTTTCTGTGAAAATGATTTTTGGATGAAATTAACATTTAAGTGGATGGACTTTGAGTAAAGCAGATTATCCTTCATAATGTGAGTGGGCCTTATCCAAATTAGTTGAAGGTCTTCATAGAACAAAAGCTGACCTCCCCTAAGCGACAAGGAATTCTGCCAGTAGATGGCCTTTATTTTTTTGTTTGTTTGGTTTTTCTGTGTTTTTTTTTTTTGAGAGAGAGAGAGCACAAGTTGGGGGAGAAGGGGCAGAGGGAGAAGGAGAAGCAGACTCCTCGCTGAACATGGAGCCCAACATGGAGTTCAATCCCAGGACCCTGAGATCATGACCTGAGCCGAAGGCAAGCGCTTAACTGACGGAGCCACCCAGGCGCCCCAGTAGGTGGCCTTTGGATCAAACTGCAACTCCCCTGGGTCCTCGCCCTGCCAGCCTACTCTGCAGATTTTAGACTTACCACGTGAGCCAATTCCTTAAAAACAAACGTCTCTTTGTCTCTGTCTCTGTGTGTACGTGTGTGTGTGTGTGTGTGTGTGTGTGTGTGCTGTTGGTTCTGTTTCTGTAGAGAACCCTGACTAATACAGATGACAAAAAGGTATATTGAAAGCTGGGTTGGCCATATTAACATCAGACCAATAAACATTCAAACAAGAAATCCTACTAGAAGAGAAGGGGAAATTTCATGAGGATAAAAAGAGTTAAATTTCAAGAGGATAGTTTTCTTCATTGAAGAAAAATAAAAATTATAAAAGTATATATGCACCTAACAGCAGAGCCCTAAAACACATAAAGCAGAAACTGACAGAACTAAAAGGAGAAATACACAATTCAACAATTATAGTTAGAAACTTCAACTTTCCTTTCTCAGTAATTGATAAAACTAGGTAGTAAACAAGATTATAGAGGACTTGAACAACACAACCAACTTGACATAACTGATATTTACAGAACATTATACCTCCAAACAACAAGATATACATTCTTTTCAAGTATCCATAGAACACTCTCCAGGATAGACCATATGCTAGACCATAAAACAATTTTCAACAAATTTAAAAGGATTGAGATTATTTAAAGTACATTTTCTGACCACAGCAAATTAGTTAGAAGTCAAAAACAAAAAGAAATTTGAGGAAATCAGAAATAGAAAATAAACAACACATTTCTAAATAACCCATGGATCAAAGAAGAAATCACAAGGAAACTTGGAAAATATCTTGGACTGAATGAGAATGAAACATGACATAGATAAAGTAGTACCTAGAGGGAAATTTATGTCTTATATTAGAAGGCAGAAAAATCTAAAATGAATAATCTAAGCTACCACTTCAAAAAAACAGAAAAAGTCTACAGAAAACCATGCCAATTTGGTCAAATTACTGAAAACTAGCCTAAAAAATTGTAAACAAATATAGAGGAAAACATAGGATACGAAGTGGAACTAAGATAAGAATGATGGCATACTTCTTGTCAAAAACTATGCAACCAGAAGATAATGGGTCTTCTTTACCTCTTTACTTCTTTACTGAAAGAAGAAAGCTGGAAATCTAGAATTCTTTAACCAGCAAAAATACATTTCAAGAATGAAAGTGAAATAAAGACATTTCAGACAAAGCTGAGACAATTTATTTACAGCAGATCTTTCCTACAAAAAGATGATAAAGGAAGTTGTACAAGGAGATAAAAAATGATAACAGATGGAAATTTGGATCTACTCAAGGAAATGAAGAGTACCAGAAATGGTTACACCTTAATTACAAAGTTAGAAATGGTAACTTTTCAGATGAAAAACCTGGTGGACATCACCATGACCAAGTGATCAAAGTTATCAACACCAAGAAGACAACTTGACACTATGCACTTCCTGATGTGATATACTGAAAAGAACACAATATCACTTATATAGTACTCATGCCAAAAATATATAACTTGAATGTAATTATGATAAAATAAACAAAAGCAATTGAGGGACATTCTGTGCTCTATTTTAAAGACTAGGAAGATATGAGAACTAAATGCAACACCTGATCCTCGACAGGATACTGGATCAGAGGGAAAGGAAAATGACTATAAAGAACATTATTGGGGAAACTGGTAAAATTTAAATATGTACTGGATATTAGGTAATAACACTGTATCAATATTAAATTCCTGAATCTGATGACTGTATGGTAACTATGCAAGAGAATATCAATGTCATCTTTCCTAGAAAAGACAAACTAAAATATTTAAGGTAAGGGGTATCATGTCTATATGATATTCTTAAATGATTCTACAAAAGATATATGTATGTACACATGAATGCAATAAGCACAGAGACCCTCTGTATGTACATGTCTCACCACCCTGACATTCACTATTTGCAATGAGGAGATGGCACTAGATAATCTCTTAATTTCTTCTTCTTTTTTTTAAAGATTTTATTTATTTATTTGAGAGAGAGGGAGCGCATGAGCAAGGGGGAGGGGCATAGGGAAAGGGAGAAGCAGGCTCCCAACTGAACAGGGAGCCTGACTCAGGGCTCGATCCAAGAACCCTGGGATCATGACCTGAGCCAAAGGTAGACACTTGACTGACTGAGCCACCCAGGCACCCCTCTCGTAGTTCCTTCTATCTCAAAAATTAGAAGACTCTGATTTTACCTCATTTCTCTCATCTTTTGCATCTCAGTCACTTCTCTCAACTCACCTCAAAGCTGCTTCACAATCCATTTCCCATACAGGACAGCTATTATAAATAAGCTCTGTTCACTTAAGGAGGTAGGGAAAAAACATGAACAAAATGGAGAAAGTAGTGGAAAAATATAAAAACACACTAATTAAACTTCTGGAGGTGAAAAAATGCATTGGAAAATATTACACCTTGCAGTTTATTCACCATCCAATTGACAAACCCCTTTCCCATATTGTACAGCAACTCCTGAAACATCATTTCCTTTAGGCATTCTTCCCAGATTGAATCAAAGAAAGAACCTACCTATGACACTCCTATAGCTACTTCCTTTAGTGTATATTAACTTGGTTCAACTTGTTCTAAAAAGCAGTCATTTTTTACCTGTATTAACATATGCATTTGCCCATTTATTTGTGGCTTGACTTAATGTGCTAAATCCGACTGTGAATCCTCTATATGTGTGTCAGTGAAACTGTCTTTGATTTTAAAGCGACTATGTTCTCATAGTTTAGTAGGACAGGCCTTACTATCAAAAAAAATTAATCAAAATAAAAATCTGATGCCCCACTTTCTTTCATCAGACTTTGTCCCTGACTCCCTAATAGAAAGTAAGTACAGGACATCTGCTTTGAGGAAAATAGAGGAGCTATACTTTTCCCTATTCTTCCTACTAAGTACAACTAAAAACTCTGGACATTATATTTTAAATCATAAGTACTCTAAGTGGTAGAGAGAAGACATCAGACTGGCTAGGGTCCATTAGTCAGGACCCCAGGAATGACATGGTGGTGAGTTACCTGAATTTATTTATTTATTTATTTATTTACCTCATATATCCAGACTGGTTGTTGGGAGAAAATGGCAACATGGAAATGCCAACAAGCACAGACATAAAAGTCCCAATAAAAGCTTGCTTTCTCTAGCCAAGAACCTGAAAGATGAAAAACTTTTAGACAAAAACTGCTTTACTGTAACCAAATACAACAGGAAAAAAAACCATGGCCCCAGTCTACCGCCCTCCAAAGCACAATCCATGAAAGGAAAAATTGATAAGTGAGACTTAGCAAAAGTTGAAAATTCTTGCTCTGTGAAAGACCCTATTAAGGGGGCACCTGGGTGGCTCAGTCGGTTGAGTCTGCCTTCGGCTCAGGTCATGATCCCAGGGTCCTGGGATCGAGCCCCGTGTCGGACTCCCTGCTCTGTGGAGAGCCTGCCTCTCCCTCTCCCACTCCCCCTGCTTGTGCTTCCTCTCTCGCTGTGTCTCTCTCTGTCAGATAAATAAATAAAATCTTTAAAAAAAAAAAAAAGAAAGACCCTATTAAGTAAATAAAAAGATAAGCAAGCTATGGTCTGGGAGAAATTATTTGCAAAACACATATCTGACAAAGGACTAGTATCTAGAAAATATAACGAGCTCTCAAAATGCAATAGTAAAAAACAATCCAATGAGAAAATGGGAAAAAGACATCAACAGACATTTTACTAAAAAGGATATACAGATGGCATATAATACATGAAAAGATATTCTTTATTAGCCATTAGGGAAGTGCCAATTAAAACCACAAGGAGATATGATTATATACCTATCAGAATGGCTAAAACAAAAAAATAATGACAGCACCAAATGCTGATGAGGATGTGGAGAAACTAGATCCCTCACACATCGCTGGTAAAAAATGCACAATAGGAAAGCCACTTAGGAAAATAATTTGGCAGTTTCTTCTGAACAACAACAACGATGTCCCGCAACTACCACATAACCAAGCAATTAAACTCTTGGGCATTTATCCCACAGAAATGAAAGTTTACATTCACACAAAAACCTGCACATGAATGTTTATAGAAGCTTTATTCATGATAATCAAAAACTAGAACACAAGTGTCCTTCCATGTGTAAATGGTTTAAAAAAAAACTGTGGTACATTCATGCCACGGAATACTACTTAGCAATAAAAAGGAATGAACTATAACATAAACAACAACTTGGATGAATCTCCAGAGAAGAAGGCTGAGTAAGAAAAGCCAGTTCCTAAAGTTTACATACTGTATGATGTCATTTATATAACGTTCCTGAAACGACAAAATTATAGAAAGGGCAAGCATATTTGTGGTTGCCCGGAGTTAAGGAAGTAGCAGGGGGTGGGAGGGAAGTGGATAGAGCAGGGCCATTAAAGGGCAACATGAGGGATATTTATGGGAATGGAAATGTTCTAAATCTTGAGTATCAATTTCAGTGACCTCATTATGATATTGTGCTCCAGTTTTTCAAGATGTTATCATCGGGGGAAACTGGGCAGAGGGTGCATGGGATTTCTGTTTTATTTCTTACAACTACATGTGAATCTACAATCATCACAAAATAAAAAGCTTCTGTTTAAAAAAGTAAATACACTGGATGAGGTGACATTTGGCAGTTTTTAGCCCTTTAGACCTTAGTGTAAAAAATATTTTTATTAGAGGAACCTTCAGGGAGAACAGGATGACCCCAGGTGCCTTGTGAAAAGAAGGTGGGCACACAACAGAGGCTTAAAGGACCAGAATGAAGCCAGATACAGAAGTTGAACTTCATCAGCTTCTTAATTAAGTCCAGGGCTGGCCCTGGTAGGTGCATTGCAAAATTTTTTTTGTAAAGCGCTCTCTCTCTCTCTCTCTCTCTCTCTCTGTCTCACATGCACACAAACACACACACACACAGAGAGCTAAATACAATATATTCTTCATGCTACTATTATTGATTTATGTCCTGGGATTACAGTCAGGGAGGACTACTTTCAAGCCAAGGCAAGCTTTGTTTACTGAAGCCACATCTGTTTAGTGGCAATAATAGCCTTAAATGTCAAGTGAAATAGTTGTCTTTGATTCCTCTCCAAACCTCCACATGTCCTCTCTTCTAGAGATCATAGGTGGTTTATACTCTTATCTGATCCATTCCCCCTTAAAAAATGGGTTTGTTCAGTGTTTATGGGTTTCTCATTGCTGTTCTCCATGCAGTGGCCTCCCTGTTCAGTGGCCAATGCCACCATGCCATTGTCATTGCTCCAGCATCAGTTCTCAGTCTTCCGCTACTGCCATCCCTGTGTTCTCTGGAGTTAAGGGAGTGCTTTCTGAACTACTGTTGCTTGTTAACCAAAAAGTTAAGCTTCTTTCCACTTTTCTGTCCTCTTTGTTTGAAGAGTAAGTTAGTAATGGGACAGAATTATGTGAGTTTGCTTTCTGTCTCTAACCCCAGAGGTATTATGTATTTCCAAATTTAAATGGTAGATTAGAAATAAACCGTCATACCACAGTGCTTGTAAAAACAAAGAAACAGAACTTGAGTTGCTAAAAATCCTTCTTCCTCTGCGACCACTTAGACTTTTTAATTGTGTTTGAAATTTAAAATGGTAAGACAGAATGTAAAATTTGAGGCGTAATATTTTTGTTTAGTGAGTGCAAATTTTAATTCATTCAAAATGGTTTTTACAAAATATCTTTAAAATTGAAATTTCTTTTTAGTTGTTTTTTTCTGATTTGTTTTTAAACTTGGTTATTCATTACTATAACATATGATATGTAAATATAAGGGGTTTTAATCCTTTGTTTTAGGATTTATTTATTTATTTTAGAGAGACGAAAAGAGGGAGAGAGGGACAGAGCGCCCATGTGTGTGAGTCAGGGGAGGGACAGGGCTTTGGGACAGGACTCATGCAGACTCCCAGCTGAAGGCAGAGCTGTATCCCAGGACCCTGAGATCATGACCTGAGCCGAAATCAAGAGTCAGACGCTTCACCAACTGAGCCACCCAGGCAACCCAGTGTTTTTAATCTTGGACTCTAAAAATGCATTATCATTAAAAATTATTAATCTATTACCGATTTCCTTTTATGCATTGTAATTTTATTTATATATTTTTCACTGCCATGTATGCCGGTAAACATACACACATTTAAATAAAATACAGATTTTATTGTCCGTTTTCTTTTCTGGCCATCATGATTATTTGTTTAATTTTATGAGTATTACTGAAATAATTTTGTCATCTAGAGGAGGGACTGTTAAGAATGATATGCCCTGTTGCTGGCTGGTAGTGGGTGTTTGTGAATTCTGAAATGATCCTGTGGAGTAAAAAAATATATATAAATATAAATATTATGAGGCATAAAAGGAAACTGGTAAAAATTAATAGTTTTTAATGATAATGCATTTTTGGAGGCAAATATTAAAAACCCTTATTTTTACATATTAGTATGTTATGAATAATAACAGTTTAAAAACAAAGCAGGGGGTGCCTGGGTGGCTCAGATGGTTAAGCGTCTGCCTTCGGCTCAGGTCGTGATCCCAGGGTCCTGGGATCGAGCCCCACATCGGGCTCCTGGCTCGGTGAGGAGCCTGCTTCTCCCTCTGCCTCTCTCCCTGCTCGTGCTTTCTCTCTGTATCTCTGTGTCTCAAATGAATAAATAAAATCTTAAAAAAAAAAGCAGAAAAAATAACTAAAAAGAAATGTCAATTTTAAAGATATTAATGTCTTTATCTAAAATTCTGTAATTCAGGAGCACCTGGGTGGCTCAGTCGTTAAGCGGCTGCCTTCGGCTCAGCTCATGATCCCAGGGTCCTGGCATCAAGCCCTGCAGCAGGCTCCCTGCTCGGCGGGAAGCCTGCTTCTCCCTCTCCCACTCCCCCTGCTTGTGTTCCCTCTCTCACTGTGTCTCTCTCTGTCAAATAAATAAATAAAATCTTTTAAAAAAAGATAAATAAAATTCTGTAATTCAATTCTGTAATTCTAATTCTGTAATTTTCTCTTCAGCTAATTTAAACTACTATTTAATCCAATTGTCTTAAAAAGTTTTCTCAATATTTTAACTCCTAGGGTTTCTGTGTGTTCCAGTTATTGATTGCTACATAGCAAACTATCTCAAAAGTTAGCGGCTTAAAACAACCTTTTTATTTTGCTTGTGATTTTGTAGATGAGGATTCAGTAAAGTTTCCATGAGAGGTTCTAGCTTAGGGTCTCTTACACAGTTGCAGTCAGATAGTGTTTAGAGCTAGAATAGCAGGAACTGGAGAAGTTGTAAATGGCCAGAGATCTCTCTTCCTTTAGTTATAGGACCTCTACATGGGGTCACTTTGCATGGGCTAACTTGGGCTTCCTCACCCCTGACCACTCCTAGGCAGCCGGATCCTTCTGTGGCAGCTCAGGACTCTAACATAAGTGATCCAGTTAGCAAGGCAAAAACTACCCCACATTTCTGACGTAGCCTCAGAAGTCACACAGTGTCACTTATACCTCATTCTATTAATTGTGAGTGAGTCACAATCATGTCCCTCAAGGGAGATGACATAGACCTCACCTCTTGATAGAAGGAGTATAAAGGACACATTATAAGAGAAAACTATGTAGGATGGGAAACACTCCCATGGCCATCCATGCGTGACAGTTTTGGAAGATACAGTTTGCCATGTTACATGATTCTCTTTCAAATTCCTCCTTTTAAAAAAAGTATGTCGTATTCTTACGAGTTCTATTTCCCCCACCCCCGCTTTTTTTGAATACTTTTAAGCACATTTAAAGTCCGTTTTGCATGGTGTCCTGGGTTGTGGATAAGAACCCATCAAGCTTGAGGGGAGAGGGGTGGGGGATGGGTTAGCCTGGTGACGGGTATTAAAGAGGGCACGTTCTGCGTGGAGCACTGGGTGTTATACGCAAACAATGAATCATGGAACACTACATCCAAAACTAATGATGTAATGTATGGTGATTAACATAACATTAAATAAAAACCCATCAAGCTTTTCCAAGGTTGCCTTTGCTGGGGGTTCAGTGGGATTCACTGATTACACACAAATATTTAGTTTAGATTTTTGGCACAGGGCTTCTATGTGATGAGGTTATTGTGAGAATTTGAGCCTGCATAGGCAGCACAAAATAAGGATCTTTATTTCTTAGCTGATTCTTTTGATATCCATGGCTCAAGGATGGGAGCCTGGCCCATGATCTGTAGGGAGCCTAACAATAGCCTACTCCATGTGCAGAACTGAAGATGACTGCCCTTCTTTCCTGTTGTTAAAATCCATACCCAAAGATGCTGGGATTACTCATCAGACATAAGTAGCACTCGCCTCTGTAGATTCTCAATTTCTGACACATGGACATTTCTATTTCTTATTTATAAGTTCAGCTATACACTTTTTAAAAAAACATTTTTAGGGGTGCCTGGGTGGCTCAGTCATCAGGCATCTGCCTTCGGCTCAGGTCATATCGCTGAGTCCTAAGATCAAGACCGGCATCGGGCTCTCTGCTCGGTGGGAAGCCTGCTTCTCCCTCTCCCACTCCCCCTGCTTGTGTTCCCTCTCTCACTGTGTCTCTCTCTGTCAAATAAATAAATAAAATTTAAAAAATAAAAAAATTAAAAACGTTTTTAGTGTCTAGCTACTTTATGTGTTAGGAGTGGAAAGAGGATTTCCCGTGTTTTCTTGGTCCTCATCTTGACCAAAGCCAACTGTGTTTATAAATATAGAGCTTTGGATTGCTGAATGCTTGCATTTAATGAACAGATAAGCTCTTTTTTATGGATCACCTAACCTCATATTAGGAGAAAATGAGAGAATACGGCTTTTGTGTGGAGGGACAAAGGCAGGGGTGTGTATTTGGAGAATAGACAAGTTCAGAATCTTCTGGATTCAGGTCACAGATGTCAAGGACCCATTCTTGAAGAGTTGTTCCAGTGTGAGTCTGCTCCCCCCCGAGTCTGAGAGGACTCTAGTGACAGTCACTATTCAATGATCTTTCTATCCTTATCAACTGACGATCCAGTCATCAGTTGGGTAGGAACTCTAAACTGTATTTCTGAAAACCCTTGACCATAAGCTTTCCACTTGAGAGGTAAAGAGTAGCAACACCCTGCCCTGCCATGATTCTATCCAGGCCACAATATCTACCAACCCCAGGAAAATTCCTCAGAAAACTGAAGTGAACATTCTGAAAGCCAGCAAGGTTTGGCTGACTTTCCCTTCATGGAGAAATAAGGCATAGTAGAGCATTAAGAACCAGGGCCGCTGGAGGGTTCACCCACGTCACAAGTGCAAATTTTAGGCACAGGTGATATAGGAGGTAGTGAGAATCCTAAGGAAACTCAATCTAATCCAGCAGAGCCTGTTCTCAGGGAGAAAATGTGATTTTACTAAAATTAGTCTTCAGCGTATTTTCTCCCATCTCCCCCTCTTCTTGATACTTATTCAAAGGGAATGATTTTCAGACTTCTGTCTGAAACTGTCCTTTTAAAATGGAGACTTGTGAGGGTTCATAATTATACAACTGCTCTTGTATAAGCAAGATGATAATGATAAAGATGACTCACCAAACACTACCCATTCCCCAAGGTCCAGTCAAATTCTCACCCCCTATGTGAAGTCTTCTCTGTCAACACCAGCCCATTCTGACCTCTCCTTCCCTCTGACCTCCAAATTATTGTCTATTCCACTCACACACACCTCAGGATTTTTCTTGTCATTGTTTCAAGTTATTTATCTCTAATATTTTTTTGTAAACTTCTAGTATATTGAGGTTTGGACTCTCTAACCAGATTATAGAATTTTTAAGTCCAGGAATATACATTGCACATCTTCACAATTTATAGCACTCACCATAGGCTAAGCATGACACAATGGCTCCATAAATATTAATAAATGATAGCTTATTTGTTCACTGTTCTTATTTGGAAGTTTACATGATATACCATAAGTTCAGAAACTGGGATGCTCTGGAATACAAAGAACCCTTGAAGAAGTGATTCTATCTCAGCACGCTTCCATTTCCCACTGCAGCATCGAGATGACAATGCTTGCTAGTCTCTGCTACACTGGTAGATGAGAAGCTTGTTGTTGTGATTATTAGTTTTTTAATCATATGACATAAATATCTTTAAATATAAGCTTACTGTAAAGCCTTGGCGCAAGTATGCTTCACTTTATACAAGTGACATAGCTCTGAAAAATTGGATGAAAAATGTTTCCACTGATTTATTGTTTGTCTTTATCATTTCAAGTTTAATATGGGTCTGTCAGTTGTGAGATTAAATATGCGGTAGGAACTTGAAAAAAAGAGAAAAAACTTAGGTCAGATTAAATTGACTTGAAATAAGGACTCTGCCCTAATTGTATATTTATAAATACAGACTTTTCTCTTGCACCATCCTCCAACAACATGGAGAAGATCCATCAGTGATCCATCATTCAAATCCCTCTTTGTCTGATTTTTACCCTCCCTACTCTTGCTTATTCTTTTCGGAGCCCACCTGGTGAAACTCCAAATGGAGTAAGCCAACTTTCTGCTTTCAGGGCTCCTGAACCTTGAACATCGAGCTCCTCTGAGGACCATATAGCCCTGTAGATTTCACCATTACCAATCTCCTCAACCACCTCCCCAGTGGTATCACCACCACCAGAACTCATAGTAACTACTTCACCTCCTATTTAGCTGGAAAAAAATATGCAAATATGTGTGTGCGTGCGTGATAAAATAGGAACAACCTCAACAAAATTGCTGCTTTGTTCAACCTGGCCCATACCCCCTCCCTAACAAACATATATAACTGAGATGTGACTTCGGGTGTCCCTCTGACTATCAGAGACCTAAGTAATTTGACCTTAGCCTTTAGCCCTCAATTTCTCCACCTGTATAAGTCAAGAGATCCTCCTTAAGGTTTATGCAAATGCAACACTTAATTGCCTTTGACTTATCTATTCCTTTTGCACCTTGTGTCTTGGCTTTAAGGAGCCCCTCATAGCCAGGATGCTCACTTTGGCCCCTTCATTATTTTCCACAGGAAATCCTATTATAATAATGGTTTTGTGAATTTCATAATTTCACTGAAGGCTTGAGGAGTGATGGGGAGGTATCATATGGGACACACACTGCCTTTCACCAGTACAGTGACTTTACACCCCGTCTCCTATGTCAGAAACCATCCAAAGCTTCTGCTCCTGATCCATTACCTTCAACACCATGAGCCATTGAAGTGTAGCTTACTTCCTAATGCTTCTCTTTTGAGGTCCAGTCTTCAGATCTTTGGGATTCTGGAAAATGAAATTTTCAATATCTCATTTTACTTCTCTTTTTTGAAACTTTTCTTTGCTTCCATTTTCAGTGGAA
This sequence comes from Zalophus californianus, assembly GCF_009762305.2. NCBI lineage: Eukaryota > Metazoa > Chordata > Mammalia > Carnivora > Otariidae > Zalophus > Zalophus californianus. The sequence goes on from NC_045602.1 coordinate 72,459,956, forward strand.
AGGCCATCTTTTATTTTTTTTCAACAGTTGAAGGCTTATTCCACCACTCATTCTTGGGGTTCTATCATCCTCTGAGGCCTTGCTCTATGAATTATCTCTTTTCTTTCTTGCTACTCTCCCACAGCCTACAAACATGTGAAGTTAATTTCCTCTTAAAAGGGACAGACAGTATTAAACTTAAAAACTTCTACACAGCAAACAATGAACAGATGAAGAGACAACCTATAGAATGGGAGAAAATATTTGCAAACTATACATCTGATAAGGGGTTAATATCTAAAATATATAAGAAACTCAAACAACACAATAACAAATAATAATAATAATAATAATAATAACTCAATTAAAATGGGCAAAGGACCTGTATAGACATTTCTCAAAAGAAGACATAGAGATGGCCAACAGACATATGAAAAGGTGCTCAATATCACAAATTATCCAGGAAATGTAAATCAAAACTGCAATGAGATATCTCCTCCCTCCTGTTAGAATGGCTACAATCAAAAAGACAAGAGCTAACAAGTGTTGGTGACGATGTAGGGAAAAGGAAACCCTTGGACACTGTTGGTTGATTGTAAATTGGTATATCTATTATGGAAAATGGTATGGAGATTCCTCAAAAAACTAAAAATAGAACCACCATAGGATTCAGAAATCCCACTTCTGGGTATATACCTGAATGAAATTAAATCAGGATCTCAAAGATATCTGCACCCCCTTATTCACTGAAGCATTTATTCACAATAGCCAAGATATGAAACCAACCCAAGTGTCCATCAACAGATGAATGGATAAGGAAGATGTGATATATATACACAATGGAATACTATTCAGCCATTAGAAAGAAGGAAATCCTGTCTTTGGGGATAACATGGATAAACCTGGAGGACATTATGCTAAGTGAAATAAACCAGACAGAGGAAAAACAGTGCTGTGTGATCTGACTTACATGTGGAATCTGAAAAAAAAAGTATAACTCATAGAAGCAGAGAATAAAAAGAATGGTGGCTTCTAGGGGCTTGATTGGGGGAATAAGGAAATGTTGATCAAAATGGACAAAGTCATAGATACATAGAATGAACAAGTCTAGAGATCTAATATATATGCCTGATTGCTATATTTAATAATACTGCACTAGACACTGGAAATATGCTAAAAGAGTAGATTTCAGGTGCATTCATCACACCAAAATTGGTAACTATGTGATGAGATGACATTAATTGGCTGGACTATAGTAATCATTTCACTATGGATATGTATATCAAATCATCATGTTGTACACCTTAAATATATACAATTTTTATTAAAAATATATAAATAAATGGAAAAAAGAAACAAAACAATTAAAATTGCCTTCTATTGTACTTACCTTCAAGTGATTACTCTATATGTTTTTCTCTCCCTCATGGTCAGGCAACAGAGTTTTCTACCTTGGTGTCTCCAGTTCCTCTGCTCAGTCCCTTCCCACTACAACCTGGCTTCTGTCCCACCACACCATTAAAATTGCTGTCCCCTTGATCACCAATGACTTCCTTTTGCTAAGTAATGGCTAACAATAATAATGGTCATGATTTAATGAAGAAACATCAGTGCTTCTCTAAGTAAGTACTCATACATCTACAAACTCATTTGTTGTCCCATCAGTCATATAAAATAGATACTAAAATTATTCCCACCTTACAGGTCGGAAAACAGCCTTGGAGACGTAAAGAAATGCATCACACAGCCATAAATTGCTGAGCCAGGACTTGAACCCAATTCTTTTTGATTCCAGTACCAGTGATTGGATGTCTAGGTCATATACATTCTCTCTCTGCAAAATTTAACCCTGTTACCACTCCCTCCTTTGTGCAATTCTTTACTGTTTTGGTTTGCATGAATCTACTGTCTCCTACTCTCTACAACTACTCGGTCTCTTTTCCAGGCTCTTTTTTGACCCATACGTTAAATGTCAGAACTCTCTAGAGGTCTGTTCTTGGCCCCCTCTTTTACTTTCGTACCACATCATCTCCTTGGGAGGATTCATATATTCACTGGGAAACTCTTGATGTTGTTTGTTGACAACAACCAACTACAAGTCTCCAGCCAGATCACTCTCTTGCTCTCCAGATCTGAATATCTACATGTCTTCTGGACATAACTTGGAAACACAAAGTCAGTATGGTTTAAATGAACCTACCTGTCTGCCTCTGCTGCCATCTCACCTTGAAAAAAAAATGTCTTTTCTTGAGTGAAGGGCACTCTCATCTACCCTGTTGAGCAACCAAGTCACCCTTAATCTTCCTCTCCTGCAACTCTCACATGCAGTTAAACAATCACCAAGACCAATCAATTCTATCACCTAAATAACCCTCTTTCCTTTACAGTCACTTTCCAAGTTCAAGCCTACATGATTGCTGTAGTCTCCTTGCTGGTCTCCCTGAGTCCAGTCTTGCTGTCTTTGATCCACTCTTTAGGCTTCAAGCTTCAGGTTGATTCAGATATTCACTACTTGCCTCTCGTTATCTTTGGACTAGCAGGTACTTGGGGCTTGACTGTTGCTCCATGTGTCTCATTTGGCATCCAACCTAAAAGAGTAATGGCCACCCATGAGCCTACTGTGGCCAGAGAGATCATTCTAAAATTCAAAGTTTATCAAGCTCTCCTTTGATCAAAATTCTTCAGTGGCTCCCTAATGCTCTTAGAAGACAATCCAAACTTACCATGATGTATCAGTCAGCTATTGCAACAATACTATGTAACAAACAACCCCCAAATCAGAGGCTTACAATAACAGTCCCTTATTTTCATGTTCACAAGTCCATAGGTTGACTACAACTAGACTGAGCTAGGCTAGAATTCATTCTCTTGAGCTCCAGGATCCAAGCTATAAGCAGGTAGACTACGTTCAGATCTGTACACAACATAAGGGATTTCACAATAAAGGCCCTGCCTTGTCATCCAAGTTCTTAACACAGAACCTAGTCTGTAGGAGGTGCTTACTAAATGTTTGCTGAATGACAATGAAGCCAGATAGGGCTGGCTTTGGGGAAACCAAGAAGTTAATTTCTGTGTCTGCAGCCTCCCCATTCTGTATGCCATTTTGTCCTTTATAGTGTGCCTTTTTTAGGAAGCTGGTTCCCTTGTGATCACTTCCCTTGGTTCACCACTAACACCTACTCTCACAAAGATAGTGCATCCAATAATTTACACAGAAATAAAAAATATCAGTATGTTAACCCTTACAGATTTATTTGACATCTGAGCTTGCACTGAAGAATCTATAGCGGACTTTGACTCCTACTAAAGGAATTTAAATTACCTAGTAAAAGTAAAAATATAAAGAGAAATTTCATACTAAACAAATGGCAAGTTATATTGTCTTCCAGGTAAAAACCAGACTCAACTCCCATTAGTTTATCATACAGATGTCAGCTCAACCCCTTCACAACTATGTCACAAAAAGTTTCACTCAACGAGGTGCTTTATTTTAAGCCCTCCAGGATGAAAGCTTTCTTTGAATATGCTACGGATAAAGACAGCTGCCACAGACAACAATCTTCCCATAACACACCAACATTCATGATAGCCTCTTCCACGATTAATCCTTCAGCTTGTGGTGTACACATGGCTTCTTCCAGTCAGATCCCAGAATGCCCCTAGAAATAGGTCATCTGAAATAAACATCAACCTCGCTTTTAAAAGATTCTATGCCTATGTGGTCATAACCCAAAAAAAGAGTCCTTTGGGGAAACAGGACATGTAAACACAGAGCCCAGGCATCCTTGCATCCTGTTCCTTCCTTCTTGATGGCAATTTCTAAAATCAACAGCTCTCTGTTTTCTCCACTGAGTTTGGGCAATTTCTTTCCCTCCTCCCCTGATTTCCATTGCTTTGGCCCCTCAACATAATACTCATAACAGTAAAAATAACGAAGATGCATCTCTAAGCCAGATTCCTGGGAGTGGGAATTGCAGGGTGGAGTGTGGGGGTTCAGAGGAAACTAATATTTGCTGTGAGGTTTCCACACACCCTGTTCTATTGTTTTACATAGTGGATGGAGTTTAACTCTCATAACACTTATCTGAGATATCTGTTATTATCTCTCTTTGTAAATAGGAAAGCCACAGCTCAGAGAGGCTAATGAACTGGTCCTTGGGTTCCACAGCTAGCAATCAACAGAGATAGAATTAGAGCCCAAATCTGACCAATCTCCAAAATCCATGTCCCCAGCACCTGCTACATGTCTCCATGATTGAGTCTTCTTAATGAAAGAATAAAAGATGGGGTGCCTGGGTGGCTCAGTTGTTGGGCATCTGCCTTCGGTTCAGGTCATGATCCCAGGGTCCTGGGATGGAGCCCTGCATCGGGCTCCCTGCTCCGCAGGGAGTCTGCTTCTCCCTCTCCCACTCCCCCTGCTTATGTTCCCTCTCTCGCTCTCTCTCTGTCAAATAAATAAATAAAATCTTTAAAAAAAAAAAGAAAGAAAGAATAAAAGACACATTTCTAGAATTGTGTAGTAAGCAAGGAACTGTTTTGATGAACCAATCAACAATTTTCCAATTAATAGCCTCATAAGTGCTGAGCTTCAGGTTAGACACTACAGGTGAGGCAGAGAAGTAAGTAATGGGCTCTTTGACCTCCAGTAGCTTATGACCTTGAAGAGGAGAAAGGGCAATGGATGAATGTTCAACTGTGTAGTACAGTCCAGAGATAGGACAGGCCAGTGTGCACTGAACCAGGAATGGATCAGTCAGGGATCTAGTTGCAAGAAACTAGATTTAAGCAGAAATAATTTATTTAACAGCTGGTGGACAAAACCACAATGATTTATCACTTCACAGTCATAGAATGGCTATAAAAAAAGACATAGTAACGAAGATTATTTGGCAACTAAGAGGTAGAGAAATTGGAACCCTCACACATTACAAAATAGTGCAGCCACTCTAGAGAACAGTTTATCAATTTCTCAAAGGTTAATCATAGTTACCATGCCAGCAATTCTACTCCTAGGTATATACTCAATAGAAAAGAAGATAAAACATCTATACTTGTACATGAATGCTCATAGAGACATCCAAATACCTAGCAACAACCCAAATACCCTATCAACAGATGAATGGATAAATAAAATGTGGGCTAGCCATACAATGGAATATTATTCAACAATAAAAAGGAATGAATTACCAATACATGCTAAACATGGATGAAATTTAAAACCATTATCCTACATTAAAGAAGCCAATCACAAAAAAACTCATGCTGTACAATTCCATACATATGAAATGCCAGAATAGGCAAATTTATGGAGGTATTAAATAGATTAATGGTTGCCTAGATCCAGGAGTAGGGGAAAGAATGGAAAGTAACTGCTAATGGGTATGGGGTTTCTTTCGTAAGGACAAAATGTTCTAAACTTAGATTGTGGTGATCATTGTGCAATCCTATAAATTTACTTTAAAACATTGAATTGTACACTTTAAATGGGTGAAATTCTATGGTATGTGAATTATATCTCAATAAAACTGTTTTAAAAACTAGTGGGTAGCTCACAGTATCTCAGGGAGGCTGGAGAACTGGGCTTAGAGGTTATGCAGGCAGAAACAATGCTCTAAATTATTTGGGCAGCTGGAATGGCAAAGGCATCACAGCCATCGCTTCTGGGCACGGACTGTGTTGCTTGCCCAGAGGACACAAGTAATTCAGCTACAGGGAGCACAGCTATTACTGCCTCTGGAAGACAGATTATTTGCTGCTGCTACAGCCCCCACGGGCCACCAGGATGGATTCCGCACCGTCCCTGCTTCCTCTCACAGCTAGTGGGATGGGGGCATTTCATTGGAAGAGCCTAGGTCACCTGCCCACCCCCTACCTATCTGCAAGGAAGCCTGGGACAGTGAGTATCTGGCATTGTCAGAGTTGTAGGGGAAAATGGACCATGCCCTATAAGGGTAATTAATTTTCCAAACATAGGAAGGAGGCCACCACAAGGAATGACTAATGGTGCTACAGAAGGTTTCTCAAATTGGAAATAGCTTTAGCCGCTCTTTGAATTTTTTTTTTTTTAAGATTTATTTATTTCTCTGAGGGGAGGCCAGGGCAGAGGGAGAGGGAGCGAGAGAGAAGCCCAAGCAGGCTCCATGCCCAGTGCAGAGCCCCACGTGGGGGTCAATCTCACTACCCTGAGATCATGAACGGAGCCAAAATCAAGTCAGTTGCTCAACTGACTGAGCCATCCAGGCGTCCCTCTTTAGCTGCTCTTTGGGGAGTGGACAATATTTGGACCCAGAAAAATGAGGGGGAAAAAAAATTCCATTTGAAGAAATTCCACTGGGTGAGTGGGAATAGGAGCCTAGGTTTTTCAGGAATTCACAAGCTCCTCCAACATGATGGAAAGATAAGACATGCCAGTGTCTTAATGGATGATAGAGAAGGCAGAGTGACATCAAGCTCCGGGCTATGCAGTTGTAGAGACTTTAAAAGAAAAGTCACAAAAGGTGGGTTATTAGAGGAAACCCTCAAGGTCCAAATCACTTGTCAGAATTTCTTTGTGCTCTTCGTAGTCACCAGGGGCTCCAGTGACAACTGTAAAGTTAGAACCAACCAGTACCCCAAGTCTCAGGAAGGAGACACCCAGGTGGTTTCTTCACTTCCTTTGTTTTGTCCCCTTGCACGCCTGGGCAGGAAACAAAGCAGTGGAAACAAGAGCTGCTTTTGAGGTGTATTCAGATGGGGGCCCTGGTGGCTGTTTGGGGTGGGGGGGACATGTCATTTCTAGCTTAGGCTGTTGAGACTTTGCCAAATGATTTCTTTTTCTCCCTGTATCTCCCATGAACACAGGATAGATTGATCCCTTTCTCAGACCATCCCACATCATTTCTTTCAAGTCTTGAGTTCTATTTGGAGCTCTAAATCTTTGTTCCACCTGGGTAGCTGGGATGATGTAGGGCGGTCTGGAAGAGGGTCTGGCCCTTTCACCATAGTTCATTTCATTTTTATGCTCCCTTTCTATCTGGCTTTTCTTAATAGCTTTGAGATGAATTTCCTTTCAGCCTTGCTCTGGCCTTGTGAAAGCAAAGAGTTGAGTTATTACGCATGATAGGAGCATTTATTTATCTGGCTTTCATCAAGATAAATAACAAATTTATATAAAATCTTAGCACATCAAAGAAATCCCAATATAGAAAGAATAAGCGTGGTTTACTTAATGGTTTTGCAAAACTTTGCCATAAAATCTCAACATGGCAAATTAATTTGCTAAATAGTATCTTAACCTGAAGTCACTCACAGCACTATGGGGCAGACGGAAGAGGTGAATTTTCAGAAAGTCTCACCGTGGAGCTTTAAAAAAAAAAATCACCACATCAGCGACATCATACATAAAAAGCAGGGATGATGGATTCGCCATCAATAAATTTAATAGCAGCCAGAGCACCATTTGCTAGAAATTCACTTTGAGCCTGAATTATTTTAAATAAGGCATCACACATAAGGGTAAGAAAGAAAAAATTTCCAGCTCAGTTTCCATTAATTTCTCAGCCAGTAACTTTGAAATAGTGTAGAATTTACAGGTCAGCAGCAAAAACTCACTCAACCAGGGAGAAAATGGGCCATTTCTCTTTGGTGTCCAACTGAAGACCTCACTTAGGAGCTAATTCCTGATTCTTGAAAACTCTTTTAACTATATCATTTCCTGATTTTTACTGGCCTGAAGCAGCTCCCCATGATACAGGGAAATGTGAGTGGATTGAGTTTTCCCTGCATTACAAAGAGCATTATCCAGGCCCCCAAGTGGCAACCCGCCCAGAATAGTGTTAAAGACTATGTCACACCAACTGAGAGGAAGACACAAGACACAATGGCTTTTGTCATTGGCACCTTAGAAATGCTGAGCAAGTGGAAGAGAGAAATGTGTATCTCTCAGTTTTGCAGCCCATTAGAGGAATTTGCCCTTTCTGTTCTGCCTTCCTCCATAGAACCTGCCTATTGCTGGGGCTGGGATTCAGGACTCACAAAAGGCTTCAAATTCAGATGTTTGATGTTATCATCAAAGGAGGCCATCCATCCGGTCCCAGAGATGCACAGTGACTAAAAGAGGAGGACATTTATGTAAAACTTTCATACATCCTGTGTGCACTATACATTAACATTTCATATATTATTATGCAAATAACACAAATACATCTCTCTACATTTAATGTAAACAACATTTAAAGCACGATATATTTTGCAACCCAGTTTTGGAATTTTTAATATATATGTATGTATATCTGTTATTGTTATTATATATTATATAATACCAAGAGCCTCAAAAACAAATAAACAGAGGAACAAAAGAGAAAGAAAATGGTCTGACCTTCTCTCAGTTTCTGAGAGACTCTGTCTAGAAGGCTATGTTTTACCTTGTTAATGACAAAATGCTATCCATTTGACTCAGTTTAATTTGTTTCTAACTATTAACCAGTCCCTTAAGATTTTAAGTTGCAGAGATGATAAAAGCAATCTGTAAATAAAAATAACAGTTAGTATTCAGTAAGCACTAACTACATGCGGGTCAATGTACCAAACCTTTCTCGTTACTTTCTTTAAACCATGACAATATTCACATAAAGACAAGTAAAGATTATTATCCGCATTTTACCTGTATATAAACTGAATTGACATGTGCCTAAAATCACCCAGACAATAAAAAGAAAAACTGGGGGGCATCTGGGTGGCTCAGTCAGTTAAGCGTCTGCCTTCGGTTCAGGTCACGATCCTGGAGTCCGGGGATCGAGCCCCATGTTGGGCTCCCTGCTTCTCCCTCTCCCTCTGCTCCTCCTCCCCCTGCTCATGCTCTCGCTCTCTCTCAAATAAATCAATGAAATTAAAAAAAAAAAAGAACTGGGATTTGAACCCACATCTGTTTGTCTCCAAAGGCCATGTTTTTAACCACTACTCAAAGATTATTTAAATGGCAGTTATTAATTCTATAGGAAAAGTAAAAGACATAACTGACACAACATTCCAGAGAACATCTCCCTGAGACATACTAGACAAATACTGTCAAATTCTACTCTTGGCCTCCTTTTTCTAGACCTCATGTTGACCAGCTCCCATCTATCAGCTCAGTCTTCCTTTGGACGGATACCTATCATACAGCCAAATAGGCTTCAGCTTTAAATTTTTGTGTTCTCCTGAGGTTAGACCTTGACTGGGATTTAGAGAGTTCAGGAACTCCTCAGCAACCATTCACAGATCACTAGTAGGTGATAACCTTATTTGCAGGGGATAATGTTATACTTCAGCCTTGGACTACCTTGCTTTTTCTCCATGTACCCAATAATGTGCCTTCAGGGAAAGAGCTCAATATTTCACTAGCCGAGTTATAGGTCATGTCTTATTTTTTTTTAACAAATAATTGTAGCACTTTAATAGGTAAGATAGGTGCATGGAATAACATTTGGAAAAGTGCAAAAGGATGTGCACTGAAAAGTAAGTCTTCCCACCCACCTACTCACTCCTGCCCTGGTTCTCCACCTAACAGTAACTACTATCCTTAAGATATGTTCCATGAAAGCATAAGTATTAAATGTATCCATTGAAATGTCAGTGTCCCACTCTGAACATTGCATTTTTAATGATAGGTCTTTAGGAACGTTTCATATCTGCACAGGGCTGCTCTCTATTTTTTGTGGCTGCATCGTATTACATTGATGAATGTACCATTATGGATTTAACCAGTCCCCTTTTGATAGACATTTAGGTTGTTTCCAGCATTATGCTATTAGAAACAATGCTACAGTGAATGCCTTTCTGCATGTCACAGTTTACATATGTAGACATATCTATAAGATTAATTTCTAGAAATGAAGCTATTGTGTCAAATTTAATCTACCTTTTCCAGAAGTTGTGCCAATTTACACTTGCCCCAACAATTGCCTGCTTCTTACTATCTTCACCTACACAGTGTGTTACAAACTTTTGGATCTTTGTCAATCTGTCAGTTTTAATTTGCATTTCTCTTATTATAGGGGTGATTGAACAACTTTTCATATGTTCACGAATCATCTGTATTTCTTTTTTTGATAAAGCACCTATTAATATCCTTTGCCAATTTTTCTATTAGGTTGTTGATGTTTTTTCTTATTAATGTGTAAGAATTCTTTTTATACTAAGGAAATTAAACCCTATGGGATATGTGTTATTAATAGTTTTTTTCTCGATTTGTTGCTTGTCTTTTAACTTTATTATTTCTTGGCAAGCAGAATTTTCTTATTTTTTTTAAATATTTTATTTATTTATTTGAGAGAGAGAATGAGATAGAGAGAGCATGAGAGGGGGGAGGGTCAGAGGGAGAAGCAGACTCTCCGCCGAGCAGGGAGCCCGATGCGGGACTCGATCCCGGGACTCCAGGATCATGACCTGAGCCGAAGGCAGTTGCTTAACCAACTGAGCCACCCATGCACCCAGAATTTTCTTATTTTTATTTATTAAAATTTATCAATCTTTTCTCTTAAGGCCTCTGGGATTTGTATCAAACTTATAAACCTTTTCCCACTTTGATGTTGTATAGGAATTCTTGCATGTATTTATGACTTCCTTATTTTATACTTAAATCTTTTATCCATCTGGAATATATTGGATAATTAGATACAAGGAGAAACATAGTGATCCAATTTGCTTTTAATGTTCTAATGACCATGAAGTGGCTCAAAAACCATGTTGGTGAATTTCATTTTTGTTCATATAATGCTTTAGGAAGACACTAAAACCTGAAATTGGTGTTACCTTCATCCTTAGATTGTAAAACCCGTTCCAAACAGTATATGGAAAGCAGCGTCATTACCCCTTAAGAAATAAGCTAGTATAAGTAGAATGTGTTTGAATGAGAAGGAAGGTTACTGGGATTAGTTCAAATCTGGGCAGAACAGTTTTGGGAGGCCTAAAGCTTATAAGTTTGTGGAGGGGAAGGTAGAGGAAGGAGTGTTCTTTAAGAAAAATAATATAAAATTACAAATACAAAAGTAGATATAAACCTGAATACTTACTTAGAATGTAAAGAGAAGTTACATAACAAATTTAAAAAATGAAAAAGTGAATACATTCTGCAAATGTTAGAAAAATACAGAAAAATAACATAATTAAATAATCTACTAATATTTTTATTAACTTTCTGACACTGCTCCATAGTATTTTGGCTGCATATTCTTTGATTGCCTCTTCATATGGCAATGATATTATAATATTATTTTCCATAGAGAAACTAGAAAGATAATTCAGTTTTTCCTCTAGCATGGTTGATCAAAATTTGTTTTTTATTAATGATGGTTTAGAAATTTTCCTTCAGATTAAATATGATATTGGTATTATATAACTTTGTAGGACTGTTGTCAAATTTGAGGAAATCTCTATCAAATTTCTTTCATATATAAACCATAGGATTTCAGATCATTTCAAAGTTTCTTGTTCAATGACTAACCTTAAATTATCTTTGAATTGATGATATCCATTGACCAGTTGTCATCAATGCCCTCATTATAAAGTTTACATGTGTTTTATGTAATTATTTGTTATCCAATATTTTCTGCCAAATCACAAAGTAATATAAATTTTTTTCCAGTAATTCATATGATTTTATCATCTTCATTAGTTGGATTGTCAAACAATACAGGAATTTATTCATTACTCTACTATTCAAAATGCATCTCTTCCATTTACTGAATTAACTAAATTTTGGGAAGTCAAATGTACTTTGTTGTCTTTGCTTGTCTGCATTGCTTTCACTTCAATTTTATTTACTTCTGCATTGCTTTTATTCCATTAATTTTTATATGAACTTTTCTTGATCAAAGAGGAAACCCGGGGCACCTGGTGGCTCAGTCAGTTAAGCATCTGCCTTCAGCTCAGGTTATGACCCCAGGGGGCTGGGATCAAGCCACACATCAGGCTCCTTGCTCAGCAGGGAGCCTACTTCTCCATCTCCCTCTGCTCCTCCCCCTGCTTGTGCTCTCTCTCTCTCTCTCTCTTCTCTGTCAAATAAATAAATAAAATCTTAAAAATAAAAAAGAGGAAAACCAATAAGTCACAGCTAAAACTGTACTCTGAGGAAAATATATAGCCTAAGTACCAAAAATACATTTTTTGTAATGAATTTTTTTATGAAAGTAGTAAAAGAATGAAGAAACCAAAAGAAAGTAATAGGAGATAATAAAGACAAGGTTGGGATTATTGAAATGTATAAAAGTTTATATGGAATTCTCATTAAATCCTCAAGGTTTAAATATTTGAATAGGACCAATAAAATAGGTAAATCTTTCTCAAACCTAACAAAGGGGCAAATATAGAAAAGAGAACCACAAGATTGGGAATAAGAAAGAAGATATTATGAGAAAATATGATGTGTGAACGTTAAATTGAACTCTATAGCTATGATTTGAGAATACAGAGGAAAAGAATGTTTTCTTTTCTAAAAAAAAAGTTTTTTCTAAAACATAACACTACATTAAAATGGAAGTTTCAGCTCATGCTGCAAGGTGCATCAGACTCTGCAACACTATATCCCAAAGAAAGGGCTAAAGTACATGCAGAATTTATAAAGGCAAAAAGAAGTAATTTATGACATAATTTTTTAAAGCTCTCACCCACCTTGAAGTCACAAAAGGGTCAAGAGTTGGAAATTAAGAGAGAAATTTGGGGGCGCCTGGTGGCTCAGTCATTAAGTGTCTGCCTTTGGCTCAGGTCATGATCCCAGGGTCCTGGGATCGAGCCCTGCATCGGGCTCCCTGCTCAGCAGGAAGCCTGTTTTGCCCTCTCCCACTCCCCCTGCTTGTGTTCCCTATCTTGCTGTGTCTCTCTCTGTCAAATAAATAAATAGAATCTTTTAAAAAAAATGAACTTTCTACCCATCTTTTCTCTCCTTCCTCTGGGCACATTCCAGCTCTAAAGGGATTGGAAATAGCAACTAAGTATTGAGTGGAGGTGAGTAAGAGAGAGAAAAGACTTCTCCCCGGTGATGATGGTGGTGGTAGTGTCATTCTTTAATCTCTCTGATTTCCTATTTAAAAACAGACAGAGCAATGGATGGCGGAATGAAAGACCCATGCACAGATTAACACTTATAGTGAAACTAATTGACAGGGTATCCACACAAGTCCCAAAATACAAGCAGCTGAGGACAAACCATCAGGAGCCACAGACCCACATGGTATCCCAGATGTTGCATAGGAGAAAGCAGAGGGAAGCAACACAGCATCAGATAGATATGCAAACAGAAGACCCCAAAGTGGCGAACAGGACAATGAGGGAGGAGCAGGTAAAACTGTGAGGAGTTTGGCCCAACCGAATAGCAGGTGAGTGCCAGGGGCCCCTTGAAATCCTGAGCCCTCTGGCCCTGTGCACTGCCCAGCCCAACCTCCCAGGGCTCCCTTGCAGGATAGGGCCTCGCACTGATGAAGAACTGCTGAAACTACTCAGGGTTGGTCATCTAAGCAAAAACAGAAAGTGATGTGTAAGGTTAAGAAAATTAGATGAGCATCAAAACTTTCGGGGCACCTGGGTGGCTCAGTTGGTTGAGCATCAAACTTTCAATGGCCACACCATGTAACGGAGGATATGGGAAGTAAAATAATTAAGATACTCAGAAGAAAATGTGAGCCAAGGATTTTATATCCAGAAACATTGACTTTCAAGTACAAAGGGCACAGATCAAAGATTATCAAAATGCAGTAATTCAGAGAATATTGTACCCATGAGCTCTTCCTGAGGAATCTACTAGAGAATGAACTTCAGACAATCAAAAGGACTGAGAGACATCGACATAAGGACTATTGGTGAACATTAAATACAGAATATATAATTACCTGTAGAACCAAAACTAAATGAGTGTTAAAAGGAAGACAGTCTGTCTAGTTGGTAATGTTTATGTACTCAGGTGATATAGATATAACACAATTATTTAAAAGATGAGGGGGGATAGGGAGAACATAATGCAAAAAACAATTTTAATCATTCTCAGTAAGTAGTATTGTTTTACTGAGACTATTGTATACGTGATATGTAGAATTAAATAAATGAGTAATCATGGGATATCTATCATCCCCTTTTTCCTTGAGAACCAAGATTCATAGTGCAGAAGAAAGGACATACAATTGTAATACAGAAGAAGCTAAGTAATTAAAACCTGTAGACCTGAATTTAAATTAGAAATACCACTGTAAACTCATGAGATAGTTTACCTTTGAAAATATATAGATTTAGACATATATACTACCTAGCTTTGTCCACTAAAAAAGCCTAGAAACAGTAACCAAACCAATAGCAATGAGCTAAATGAGTACCCAAAATGTGGTCTTAAAATACCACTTCTCACTAGAAGAAATCTGTGTTTCTGAGAGAAATGGCCAACTCCAAGTCTGTCACAAGAAATGTACAAAAAAAAAAGCCTAGAATGTCCTGTAATACTAAGCAAGGAAGAGTCTGAATGTGTCAAAAGAACCCAGAAGCCAACTAGAAGAGGCTCATACTGACCAAAGATAGGAAAATTTTGAGCTTCAAAAAGATAATAATTGTAATTTATTGAAACCTACCAAATACCTTTAAATCCATGAATTTCATAATATTTTAAAAAACTAATTGATCAAGCCAGACATGAAGGCCGCACCTCATATGATTCATTTATATGAAATATCTAGGATAGGTAAATCCATAGAGACAGCAAATTAGTAGTTCCTGGGGGCTGGGGGAAGGGAGGAAAAGGGAGTGAGTAATTTAATGAGTAGGGGTTTCTTTTTGGGGGTGATGAAAATGTTCTGGAACTAGATGGGGTGATGGTTGCACAACATTGTGCATATACTAAATGTCACTCATGGTAAACTTTACGTTATGTATATCTTACCACAGCTTTTAAAAAACTGGTGGGCTGCCTGGGCAGCTCAGTCAGTTAAGCGTCCAACTCTTGATTTCGGCTCAGGTGATAATCTTAGTGTTGTGAGATCGAGCCCTGTGTTGGGCTCTGTGCTGGGCATGGAGCTTGCCTAAGTTTCTCTCTCTCCCTCTCCTTCTGTCCCTCTCCCTGCCCCTCTCTCTCTCTCCCTCCCCTCCCCCAAAAAACCTGGAAAAATCCTAACTGATCACCTTCAGAGAACTATAGGAAAGTAATTCATTATACAAAAAGCTAGTAAATAATAAAAGAGAAAGAATCAAGCATTTATCCTGACTTTCTTATATTAATTTTGCCACTAAGTAACCCAAAACTAGATTAGAGAAAAGGAGGGAGGGAGGGAGGGAAGGAAGGAAGGAAAGAAGGAAGGAAGGAAGGAAAAAATAAAGGGAGGGAGAAAGAGGGGGAAGAGAGAAATATTATCTCAGTTTGCAAACGATATAACTGTGTTCCTAGAAAAACTCAAGTGACAAAAAAAAAACCTGTAGAATTAATAAGGCAATTTGGTAACGTGACTGAACATATACACATACAACCACATACAACACACAAACAAAAAAAACAATAGGTTTTTCCTTATACTTTCAATGGTGGATGGGAAGTTTTCATTCACAACCAATGACAAAACTTACAAAATATTTGGGATAAAATTTTACAAGGTGCAGGACCTATAGAAGGGAAACTAGAAACTCTTAATAAAGAATATATGAAATGAGACCTGAATGTTCAGAAAAGTTGATCATGTTTCTAAAGGGGAAGACTTAACTCACAAAACTATATGCCTCCCAGAACTAATGCATAATGTTAGTACAATTCTAATTAGAATCCCAATAGAGAGTTTTTATTTTTGTTTGGAAACTCAATAAAATTATTTTGAAGAAGTCAAATAGCTAATAAAATTATTTTTTAAAGGAGTAGTAAAAGGTTACATGCTCTACACAAAGGTGGTTTGACCTAATGGTTAAGAATCTGGGCTCTGGAGCTATAGTGCTTTGGTTCAATCCCAGGCTCTGCTACTTACTTCTGGTGTGGTGCAGAGCGTGTTTCTTTACTCCTCTGCCACTTATTTCCATCATCGGTAAAATGAGAATATTAATAGTACCTATCTCATAAGGTTTTGGTGAAGATTAAATTGCTTAGCATAGGATATAGTAAACACTATAATTGTGCTCTGTTATTATATTACTATTACCATAAAGTCAGTTATCAGAAGTGTATCAAAAGAGTATCATAAAGGCCCAGAAGTAGGCAAATAGATACTGGAACAGATTAGAGAATTGGAAATAGAGTCCAGCACACATGGGAACTTAATGTACCACAAAGGTGGAATTTCAGCTTAGCAGAGAAAAATAATTTATTTACAGAAGTGGCACAATGGGCTAGCCATCTGGAAGAAATGCATGTCATATACAAAAATATATTCCAGATGGATTCCAGATTTAAATGTAACAACAAAAAAATAAAACTTCTAGAAAAACTTAGGAGAATGATCCACCTTGGGTTGAGAGAGGCAGAAAACTCAAATGCAATAAATGAAAAGGCAGACATATTAGACAACATCAGATTTAACACTTTTGTATGGCAAAAAGCATAAATATAAATAAAATAAGACAAATTATAGTCTGGGGGAAATATTTGCAACATTTGTTTAACAAATTCATTTATTTAACAAATATTTGTTTGAACAATTTTTATAGGATGGGTGTAACCAGAGGCAGTGCTGAATAAAACATTCAGTAAATGCCACAAGTCAGGAGGGTTTAATTTATTATTTTGTTATTTTTCTGAGTACCTGTATTCATCCGCTTACCTTCTAGCGAGAGATGATACATATGACAGATAATATACAGAAAGCTCTTGAAAATGAGAGAGAATACAGAGTTAAGAACGGTAAGAAAATATAGACAACTCAGAGAATTCCAAATATTGCTTTCATATGAAGGAAACACTGCATATTTCTTCCCAATTCTATGCTCAGTGATCTCATGCTGGTAGTTTGAACTCAGCCATGATGAGAATATTTACACCATGGAAATCAGCAAAAACTATAAGTCGGGGTTTGATTTAGTATTTATTTGTCTAAACTTAGGAAAGTGATAGAGAAAAATGTCAAGACTGCAGTTGAAACTTAAAAGTGTGGTGTGTCTGTGGTCACTACATTATGAATACCACAAAACATTAAGGCAATATTCTTCCAGCATTAGAAAACCATTATCCAATTCAGCAGAGAAGTCACTTACCTCCTCGGCAAATGAGTGAGCTTCTGACACAATGTAGTGCTAAAGCTGAAAGAGATATCAGTTTAGTGAATATAATTTATACGAGGATGAAAAACAGTTTAGTAGTAGATCACATCTCAGATTGAATGGCCATACATTTATTGGGAAAAGAGGGGATTGGAATGGAACTCCATTTGTCAAATCATGGTTGAACTGCTTGTTCCCCAACAATTAACCAAAGCATTCTGTAAGATTCAGTTGGGTGTATGGAACTTGTAATAGAGTACTATGTATTCCATTATTTGTAAATTGTATGTCTTTAATATCAGTAACATTTATAATAAACTTACATGCATATGTGTACACACTGTGTGTGTGTGTGTGTGTGTGTGTGTGTGTGTGTGTGTGTGTAGAGCCAGCAAAGCCTTTATCAGCACATCGTTGCTTCCACCTACATCCCTTTAACCAGAATTTATTCACATGGCCAAGGAAGGCTTGTTCTATTCTAGGCAACCTTGTGACCAGCTAAAAATTCTATTCCTATGGCAAAGGATAGGCTGGATTTAGGGAAAGAACCAGCAGTCTCTGACACATCATTATCATTTTCATTTTATGTGGGAGGAAACTGAGACTCAGAGAGCTTAAGTTAACTTGCCGGAGGTCACTCATCTAGTAAAAAGATGAGCTGAGATTTGCACTCCTGTTTGTTTAGCTTCAAAGGTTTTTTTCCTCCACATCATTCTCTACCTCCAGAAATATACTGAGTTGGTGGCCATGGTGGAATTTGCAAGTGAAAGATCTTTCCCCATAGGTACATATTTATAAAATGACTAATGGAGGAAATGGTTTCTATCACAGAGAAAGAAGTCACTGAGTGGCTAGGGTTAGGAAGTCAGTGGGAAAAATGCGTACTTTCTGCAAAGTTCATTAATCTGTGGGGAGATTAAATCCATGGGTTTATTCAGGAAGGTAGGGAACTATGTACCTATCTCCATTTTTTTCAGACACTGTCCACATGATTTTTTTTATTACTTCAGAAATAAACATTGCTATAGACACGTCAGGAGAGATGGAAGGTGGCTGGGAAGGGGAGAGAGGTGAGAATAACGCATCTTAGCAAATTCCCTTGCCCCGATTGGCAGTAATGCCCTCACCCTAATGTATTTAGTTCTGTGTATAAATCTTATATACTAGACTTTAAACCCCTTGAAGGCAGGGACTGTATCTTGTTAAATGACCTAACATAATTTCTTCAGATAGTCAATGAGTAACAAATATTCAGTGAATGAGTTATCACATGAGTGGACTAGGATTAAATGTATTTAGTATTTGTTAATATAATATGTGTCTTATTTCTCTTTGAGTATTCCCTGAAAGAAAGAGCCATGTCTGCCTTTGGGACCAAGGTTATCCAATTATTTATCCAGCAGATATCCATTAAACTCTCGCCATATGTGAAGAACCATACAGTGAAAATATTCGCCAATCCTTAGACCAGGAACTCTGTGAGGGTGGGAACCACCTGCTTTCCTTCCTCTGCAATTTCCCATAGAGGACTGTATATTCAAAATGCAAAGTTCATTATAAAAATGACTAACATTTATTGGATGCTTGCTGTGTGTTGGCACCAAGTGCTTTACATGTATTATGGCATTTAATCAGCATAACAACCCTACGAGGTGAAAACTATTCCTCCACTTTATAGACGAGGAAACTGAAGCTTAAGGAATGAAGTAGTAAAAAAATCACACAGCTATGAAGTGTCAGAATCCCTGGGTCCCCAGTTCTTATTTTTTTAAAGATTTTATTTATTCATTTGACAGAGAGAGAGAGAGCACGCACAAGCAGGGGGAGGGGGAGAAGGAGAAGCAGACTCCGCGCTGAGCAGGGAGCCTGATGCGGGACTTGATCCCAGGACCCCGGGATCATGACCTGAGCTGAAGGCAGACGCTTAACTGACTGAGCCACCCAGGCACCCCTTGGGTCTCCAGTTCTTATCCATTGTGTTATCCTGACTTCCCCTGGGCCACTGGCAGTACCGGTTCTCCGGGGAAGCAGCACTGAAAAATGATGAGCCATTGAACAGCCTATCCCTCCAGCTCCACCATGGACTTTGGAGTCTTTCTTTAGTCCCTCGCCTTCTTAGCCAGGACTGACAGATAAGGATGTAGAGATCAAGTTTTTAGACTAGGTGCCTTGTAACAGAATTAGTGGTGAATGCCATTTCTGATAGGTTCTAGGGTTTCGTTTTGTGGTATGGGTTATAGGCTCTCTCACCTGTCTCTGGTTATTTAGAAAACTAAATAGTTGCTTTGTTTGCTGAAATTGGCACCCATATGTTGAAAATGTCTTCAAAGAAACAGTGGAGTTTAATGGGACCTTTTAAAAATTCCTGCTTTGTTGGGTCCAGGATGGAAGACGGAGCGGGTGTAACCCCAACTATACAAGAAGAAAGATACACAAAAGAGACTAGGTAGGAGGAGCTTGTTCACAGACCAGAGAATTTGATGACTTTCTGGAAAAGAGAAAGTGGATAAGAACTTATTTACAGGTAAAATAGAGCAAATGTACATGGAGGATAAAGGCAGAGTTGGATGAAATAAGGTGGGGTTGGGGAAGGGAGGAAGGAAGGAAAGAGGGAAGGAAGAAAGATTAGAAATGTCAGAGGTGGAAGGATGTTGTTAGAAAGTTAAGGTCCATCTGAAAAACAAACTAATATGCAGCATGATTTCCAGCACGTGACAAAGTATAAGATGACGCTGATGATTGAACAGTTTTCTTTGAACAGTACTGCTCCTTCTCTAAGGGTTCGACAACAATGCTTGGGTATGACAAAGAACCTTATTTAAAGAGTCATGATATTAAAATATTGTCAAAAGGTTTCCGACTTTTAGAATCAGTCCCCAGAGAAACCGTAGAGGATTGTACAGTTACAGAGTAGAATGTAAAGGTTATGAACACGGAGAAAGTAATACTGTAACTGACAGAGGTCGAGAGGAGAGGAGAGGGGGACGGAACAGAAGTGCTAATACACTCGTTCATGGTAGAGAGTCCAAAGATATTGTCTAAAGTTGATGTTATAAAAACTAGATGTGTAAGTGTATTATATAAAGCTATAGAAATAATGAATAGAAAAGACAATAATAAAAATGTAACTAACAAAAGTTGGCAGTGGAAGGGAGGTGAAAGGTCATATAAATGAGCTGAATTCCCCATCTCTTATAGTAAGAAGTCAATTGATAAGATTTAAATTTGGTGAATCAAGAAATAAACGATAAGCATCTTATTTTGAATGATCATGACATACAACAAAAGACCTAAAAATAGCAATGGCTAAAAATGGGCATTTCCTATCTATTCTAGAGAAATACTTCCACATGTGTCCAGGAAGTAGGGACAATGATGTTCAGTGCAGCTCTGTGTTGTAATAGTGAAAAATTGGAAATATCTGAATGTTCACTACACATAAATAAATTATGGCCCAGCCATATTACACAAGTTTGTTTGTTTGTTTGTTTGTTTGTTTGTTTGTTTGAGAGAGAGCACACAAAGGGAGAGGGAGAAGTAGACTACCCCCTGAGCAAGGAGCCCAATGCAGGGCTTGATTCCAGGACCCTGGGTTCATGACTGAGCTGAAGGCAGATGCCTAACTGAGCCACCTAGGTGCCCTATACAGCACAACAGTTACAAGGAGTGAAATACTTATAAAATGCCCTGACATGGAAAGATATCCAAGACATGTTTTTTTTAATTTATTTTATTTATTTTTTTTGAGAGGGAGGTGGGGGAAGGCAGAGGGAGAGAGATAATCTTAAGCAGGCTCCACACCCAGTGCAGAGCCCAAAGTGGGGCTCCATCTCACAACCCTGAGACCATGACTGGAGCCAAAATCAAGAGTCAGACGCTTAATTGACTGAGCCACCCAGGTATGCCCCTTTCTAAGACGTGTTATTAAGTCAAAAAAGCAAGTTGTTGGATTATAAATGTAGTATACCATTTGTGTAAAATAAAAATTAAAACAAGAATCCCTATAAAAATTATCAAGATTTGGAAGGAAACGCACCCCTGTTAACAATGGTGGTTACCTCTGAGGAGGGGAATGTGATTGGGGTGAGGACTCTAGCTTTATATGATTTGACATTTTGGCAAGAAAGTGTTCATGTATGATTTGTGTAGCCTGAAACTGATCATTTTTAAGTGGTTACCACTGTGGCAGACACAGAGCTTTTTCATTAATACCACCACTCTGTGACATAACAATTTCTTTTTTTACTGTGTGCATGTATTACTTTAAAATAATAATTTTAACAGTAACAACAAGAATCCATGCTTTTTGCCCCTTTAGTTAATAGGAAACTTCATAGGACAATGTTGCTGCAAGGCAGTTCTCAAAGCCCAAAGGTTTGCCCTCCCACCAGCCCCATAATGATTGTTATTTATGTACCACTTCATGACATAGATGTGTACAGCTATTTACCATTTCTGCTGGGAGGATGGATGTTCACATTCATATGAGACAAAAACAATTCAAGATTCAACGAGACTGGCTGCTGTGGGCTGGGGATTAGAAGAGCAAAAATAAAAATAAAAAACAAACCAGCAACATACTCTTAGTAAATCACTTTTCCTTTCTGTCTTGTTCTTAAGAAAGAATTTAACAACCTCATCTGGGTTGCAGACATTTTTATGTACTTGCCACTGAGTTTTTTAAAAAGCATGAACAAAATGTTGGCTGAACTGGCCTCTGGACTGAAAGCTCAATTGCAATCATGGCGGATCTTTTTGTCCGGGATTCAGTATGGCAGTGTGCTATGTCACTTTGTCTGTCCAACAATGGCTCTTCTCTGTTTTCTTATCTTTTTGAAGCAACCTTTTCAGAAAGCTTCAAAATTTTACCAGACCCTGTAGGTTTCACTTCTTAAGACCAGTGAGATCATTTGAACATTAGGGGGATGAGAGAATACCTCTTTCAATTCTTATTCAAATTCTGACCTTCCAACAGCCTCCTTCCTTCAACATCCCACCAATTTTGTTCTTTCTGAACCTTGAGGAGTGGGTTGAGTTTAACTTCCTCTTCTGCTGTTTGTCTTTTAGGCATGATACACTTGGGAAGAACCTAGAATTTTTCCAAAGCAAGTATCACAGTTACTGGTTCAGATGGTAATTTGAGCACTTTGTTTTACCTATAAAGGAATTAACATTAATGGGTTCGTTCAAAACAAATATTATTTAATCCTCTCAATGTCCCTGTTAAGGCTGGGTTTTAAAGAAGAAAAAAACTGAAGTGAGAAAGTTAGGAACTTTGCCCTAAGAGATACATCACAAACAAACTGCACTCTATTCCAGGACCTTGACACAGCTCTCCTGGTCCAGTTAGCTAACTGGAGGTCTTTATTAAAATGCCTCCTAGGCCTGCTTTTAGCTTTTAATAAAAGCACCTTTGTGCACTTTAGTAAACTTGCAGGGACTTTAATGGGGAGATCTCTTAATGAATCCCTTGAAGTTGCCAACTCCTTCCAGATATATTCACAGTGATACATGAGTTGCTTTTTAACTGCTGAAACAAAGCACCCTATCTTGATGTTGGGCCAGAATCTTAACCTGCATTTCTACCTGGGGCAGTGCATTTAGGGTGGTGAACTGCACTTGAAAAGAAATCCACATGTGTAGTTTCCCCATTATCACCCTCTCTCTATTTAACTCACTTTTTTTTTTTCTTGTTTTGGTCTAGCTGATGTTGGAAACATCACTCCTGAACTCTTGGGCTTTGAGATATACAGGAAAGAACCATCAGGTCTCCACCCAGAACCAGTAGGTAAGTAAGAAGATAAAAGATAGGGGCACCTGGGTGGCTCAGTCGGTTGAGCATCTGCCTTCAGCCCAGATCAGGATCCCAGGGTCTGGGATCGAGCCCGCATCGGGTTCCTTGCTCAGCAAGGAGCCTGCTTCTCCATCTGCCGCTCCCCCTGCTGGTGCTCTCTCTCTCTCTCTCTCTCAATAAATAAAATCTAAACAAACAAACAAAAAGGTGGTAGAGGACAGAAACAATCACCAGATCACTCCTGTCCCACCTTATGTCAGCTGTGGCCCAAGCCCTGACATTACTTCACTCTCCTTTGTGTTGGTGGTACTTATAACCAAACTGTGAAGGCTCAAGCCCTCATTTACTCCATTCATTTTCCCATCTGCCACCTTCTCCATTGTCCCAGGGAGTCCTAATGATGCTTTTATCATGATCTAGGCTTGTCCTTCCCCTCTTCTTCCCAAGTCGAAATCTTCTCACTTCTACCTCATTTCCATTGGTTCAAGATGTCTGTGCCTTCCCCAGTGAGCTAGCCTGATAAGCCAACCCATGCAAATATACTAAAAGGCTTGAATTAGAACCTCCCTTCTCTCCCAAATAAAGCACACATAATTCGTTCAAGACTAAAAAATATCCAAAACTAAAAAGAAAATTATATAATATGTAGTAGATTTTCCCCACCTTATTTTTCAAACTATTTATCCTGAACATCTTCCCACATCAATCAATTTTATGCAGCATCCTTTTAAAGTTTCAAAATCCAGTTATACTTCCCTCTCTTCCCACTGAGGAGCATTAGTTTTTCTCCAGTTGTTCATCTTATGAACTTCTTATATCTAAACTCATGCAAAGTGATTTCTATTATCATAACAGGAGGAAGCCTGTTATGCAGCTTCATTTTTTGTGTGTGCCTGGAGCCACCCTCCTTCCAACAGTATCTCTGTCCTTCACTTGTAATTATCACTCTGAAACCTATTAGTTGGGGACGGATAAGGAAGGATTGGGAATCGATAAACCTTGACATTTGTGTCTAAAAATTCACTTTTATTGTATGTATCTCTACTTATCAGTTTGGATAATAGCTGGTAAGATTTAACCAAAATCGTCATGGAAAATTCGTGAGAATTCTCTTGGACGGTCAGAAAGGTAACTGAGTAAATTTGGAATCTGTGGGGCCAACAGCTGATCTGAGTCTTGAACTGGCTGCTTTTTCTTCCTTTGCTTCTGTAAGCCCTTTTTTTCTGAGCTTCAGAAGGTCAAGAGAGGCAGTAACTGTCCCTCTCTTCCAACATTATATTGGATATAGGCATGATGATGACAATGCGGATAATTATGATGGTAATGATAATGCAATAGACTCTAGCTAAGGCCTTCATCTACTGGCTAAATATTCTATTCCAGAAACAATACTGCAGATGAGAGAAACAGGATAATCAGAACTTGAGTCTTCTCATCCAGAGGAAATATGAGGGCTTAGTGCTCCTTCATCCACCTGCAATGGGATCCAACCGTGTATCCATCTGCTGTTCTAGTTCTGTGAAGGGCAGACTCTACAATTCTTTGACAATTAAAAAGCAGACACTTGGGGATTAAACTAGAATTGAGGCAAAGGTTCATAAATCTCCTTTTAGCCAGAAGATGACTGAAGACTTTGCCTCCAAATATGCTGGGGATAAGGGGCTGATGCAACATCCATCACTTCGATGTGTTCAACATTTAGTTATAGAGAGAAGCTCAATTTTAATGGAACACCAGGAAAAGGCTAGTGGACAATCTGGTATTGATTTAAGGTATCACAGGGAGTGTGTATATTCTGTGTCAGAAAGATGGAGGATCTTGTGACCAGAATTAGAGATATTTCCAGCAAAAGACACCTGAGGGCATCTGTATACTACACCAGAGGCAATTGCTAGGTTCTCAGCTATTCCTACCTCACACACCTTCCATTTTGGACTGTGGTCCTCTCATAAAGCTTTAGCTCTACTTTAAAGTGTGAGTTGCTGTTATTCAAAGTCCACTTTCATTTAATGAGGCAAGGATATCTTATATGAATGGGAGGCAGCCATAGATTTGGGGGGATCATAACAGTTCCTATGTTGTATTATTCAAGGGCTACCAGAAAGACTCCACTCTGTCTCCCACCAGCGTGAGAGACATATATATAATTATTATATATTGTAAATACATAATATTTATATATTACATAAATATAAATTTATATTTATGATATAAATACTCTGGAAAGGGTCACACAATCACTAACATTTTGGAAGGAGTTTATTTTATTTATTTTTTTAATTAGTGTAATATTTTTCTAATGAAATCTTACCTAGGACCCCAAAATATAAAAGGCAGAGTAATACTCTGGCTGAAGCAGGTGGAGGGCTGGGCCTCACTTACATGGCTTCCTTTGTTTTTTTTTATAAAGATTTTATTTATTTATTTGACAGACAGCAAGAGAGGGAACACAAGCAGGAGAGTGGGGGAGGGAGAAGCAGGCTTCTCGCTGAGCAGGGAGCCCAATGCAGGGTAATGACTGAGCCACCCAGGCGCCCACATGGCTTCCTTTTAATCTGAGGAAATCCAGAAAAGCAGTAGTCAGTTGCATATTTTTAAAATGAAATTTGAATTAGACAATTTGCAGGGACCCTTAAATAACCCTGAAGAAACTTCGAGTTCTTTAATATATAGTTTGGATCATTAAAACTGGACAAAATAGGCATTATGAGCTTCTCAACATAATGCAGTAGGAAGGATATACCACCTATGAAGTATCTCCCACCAAAGGAAGGAAGGAAGGAAGGAAGGAAGGAGAAAAGAAAAAAGAAAGAAAGAAAGAAAGAAAAAAGAGAAAGAAAGAAAGAAAAGAAAGAAAAGAAAGAAGAAAAAGAGAAGAGAAAGAAGAAAGAAAGAAAGAAAAAAGAAAGAAAGAAAGAAAGAGAAAGAAAAGAAAGAGAAAGAAAGAAAAAGAATTTAAGCAAACCTCTAGTTCTAAAGTATCTGTTTACAAGAAATAAGAGGATAGAGAAACAAGTTAAATTACACCATGAAGAAATAGCCAAATACAGAATGAGGAAACTTCTACAGGACAAGTGATCTGGTTTGTTGTGCAAATGAAGAGCCTGAGAGGGGGTGGGGGAGGGGAACTATTAGATTTTAAAAGACAACAATCCCAAAAAAGACAAGCCAATTTAAAAAGGGGCAAAGGACTTGAATGACATTTATCCAAAAAAAGATGTGAAATGGCCAAGATGTTCAATATCATTAGTCATTAGGGGAATGCAAATCAAAACCACGGTAAGATACCACTTCACACCCGCGAGGCCTGTGTAATAAGCACTGTAGAAAGTAACAAGTACTAGCAAGATGGGAAAATGGGAGCCCCCATACATGCATGGCCGGTGGGAATGTGAAATGGTGCAGCCCCTGTGGAAACCAGTTTGGCGGTTTCTCAAAAAGTTAAGCATAAATGTGTCATATGACCCAGCAATTCCACTTCTGGGTATATACCCAGAAGAATTGAAAATCGGCCCTCAGACAAATATATGCACAGGCATGTCCATAGCAGCAGTGTTAGCAAGAGCCAAAAACATCCCAAATGTCCATCAACAGATAAATGGGTAAATAAGTTGTGGTATATATATACAATGGAATTATTTTTTCCATAAAAAAGAATGAAGTACTGATACATGCTACAATGCAGATGGACCTCGAAAATATTATGGTGAGGGGAAAAAGCCAGACACAAAATGTCACATATTCTGTGATTCCATTTATGAAATATCCGGAACAGGTAAATCTCTAGAGACAGGATACAGATTGATGGTGGCCAGGTGCTGGTGGGAGGTGGGACCAGAGAGCCACTGCTCAGTGGGGCTCTGGGTGTCCTTTTGGAGTGATGACAATATCTTAGAACCAGAGAGAGGTGATGGCTGCACAACATTGTGACTGCACTGAATGCCACTGAATTGTTTCTCTTTAAAATAATTAATTTTGCACCATGTGAATTTTACCTCAACAAGGAGAGATAGACATATCTCTATAAACAGGCAGATAAATAGATACAGAGATATAAGTTAAAAAAAAAAAAAAGGACCAGAAATATACCAGCCAAATCAAATGGGTAGTCCTTGGTTTGATTCTGAGTCCATCAAAACAGTTATAAAAATACATTTTTGAGGCAACTCGGGAAACTTGAACAGGAATTGAATGACAGATGATATTAAGGGATTATTGGTAACTTTTTTGTGAACTAGTGGCATAGTGATTGTGTTTTTAAAAACTCATTCTCAGAGATTCATTCTAAAGTATTTATGAATGAAATAATATGATGCCTAGGAGGTGCTTTAAAATATTCCCAAAATGGGGGGGGGGCGCCTGGGTGGCTCAGTCATTAAGCATCTGTCTTTGACTCAGGTCAGGATCCCAGAGTCCTGGGATCGAGCCCCGCATCGGGCTCCCTGCTCCGTGGGAAGCCTGCTTCTCCCTCTCCCACTCCCCCTGCTTGTGTTTCCTCTCTCGCTGTGTCTCTCTCTGTCAAATAAATAAATAAAATCTTTAAAAACAAAATTCCAAAAGGGGCACCTGGGTGGCTCAGTTGGTTGGACGCTGTACTCTTGATTTTGGCTTGGGTGGTGATATCAGGGTCCTGGGATCAGGACCTTTGCGCTCATCAGGGAGTCTGCGTGAGGATCCTCCCTCTGCCCATCCCCCTGCTTGCACGTGAGCTCACGCACTCCCTCTCTCAAATAAATAAATATTTAATAAAATAAAATACTCCAAAAAAAAAAAAAAGTTGAGAGGGAGAATAGCTGAAATAAGATGAGTAAAATTTTGACAATT
This sequence comes from Zalophus californianus, assembly GCF_009762305.2. NCBI lineage: Eukaryota > Metazoa > Chordata > Mammalia > Carnivora > Otariidae > Zalophus > Zalophus californianus. Next base: position 72,487,719 of record NC_045602.1, read on the forward strand.
GATAAAGCTGAGTAACAGGGACATGAGCATTATTGCTGCTTTTGTGTATATTTGAAATTATCCACAATGAAATACATCTAATTTGGTTTAGAAACCATAGACTTATTTAATGCCATTTATGGTCCTTCAAGATGGATGTGGGATAGGTGCCTGGGAGGTTTTTAGCAAACATGAGAAGAGAAGGAAAAGCAGAGATGGAGAAGAGGAATCCTAGAAGAGAACACCAAAGGAGTCTAAAACCACATAGTTCACAACTTTTCTGGGGCAGGGCCCTCAGGAGGAGAGAGAAAACTGTGCTTCCTCAGCTACAAACATGGGGTAGGGGACACTCAGTGTATCCCCACCCAGGGCAAAGGAAACAGCATCCTCATGCCGATTACCAGTGGCCAAACATTTACTGGGTGCCAACCATGCAGAAAATACTGTGGTTATCGGCAGCTCCCAGTGAAATCACAGCCTTGAACAGTGTCCTGCCAACAGTTAGTGATTGTATCTAAGTAGCCCTTACACAACTTGGGGACCACCTCTTCCTGGATGTGGAAGGAACCTGAGAAATCACAGATCGCTCTTGATTTTGTGAAGACACAATGGCCTTTGCGGTGGTCAGGAGCCCTGGGCTCTCGTCCTCTCTAGTTGCTGACTCTGAGCACTGCATTTGTGGAATGAGAGTTTGGATGATTTCTCTCATTCCTTCTAAGCATTCAATTCATTCATTCATTTACTGGATGAACATTTATTCCATGAATAACCTTAATACATCTACAGCTGGCAAAGAACTCTACCTCTCTGTTAAACACAAAATCTCTATAGAAAGTTTTTCCTTGGCAGAACTCTCTGCCTCTTGACTTCAGGGTTGAGCGTTACTCAGCGTTTCTGCTCCGAATGGGAAACATTGCAACAAATCTCTCTCTTTTATCCCTGGTCATAGGTGCCTCATTAGGTGGGGCCCTAATATTGAAGAAGGAAAGCAGCTTTATTTTGCAATTATCGAAGGGCAAGGAGTTCCTCCTGAATTTCCTTTCCTTTTGTTAAAAAAATCCCCAAATTTTGCCATCCTAGAAAACCTCTTAACGTTTTCCTGTATGTCTTTTCGGGCATTATTTGTAATGGTTATATAGTATGCCTTTGTATGAATGCACTATAATTTGCTTAAATGTTCTCTACTGGGGTAGTTTCCTACCGTGAAATAGGAACACCCTTGTACACACATCGTTGTTTAGTTGTCCAAGAAAATCCTAAACGTGGAATTTCTGGGTCAAAGAGAATGTACATTTTAAGTTTTGATAAAGCTGCTTAAGTGCCCTCCAGAAAGACTAGCAATTCACACTCTCCCTCAGCACTGTATGAAAATGCCTTTGTCGCCACATCCTTCCCAACGTGAGCGTTCACGTTCATTTCAGTCTTTGCCGATCAATCCTTCCTGACATTTCATAGGGTCTCCTATAATGCTATGTTTGCATTTCTATACCTGAGAGGTGCTATAACACCGTTGTAAGTTTATCCAGAGGTGGCAGCTTCCTTCCTCCATTTCTGAGGGAACAGGATCTATCACAAGTCACCTGAACCTCTTAGCTCTTAGAGCAATAGTCCAGACTCTGCAGGCCGGGCAAGTTTCTCCCTTTCTTTGTCCTGCTGCTGTAGTAAACCGTGTACCACCTCCACGCCAGGCTCCCAGCTTCAGGACGTACTCATTCAAATCACCTTCTTAATAACAAGCAGCTAAAAGTTAATTCATCACCGCTCCTGTTTGGGCTGTGTAAAATAAAGCCTTCCTGCACCCAATTCTGCAATTAACACTTGATTTTTTTGTATAAAGTGAGCTCTACTAAGTAAGCTGCCATGAGTGATAGAAGAGATTCTGTTTTATTTGGATTCCTTTCAATTATGATTTCCTGCTAGCTGCCTGACTTACAATTAGCCAAACACAGAGGAAACCCCACACCATAGGTAACCGTTTTTCTTTCTTAAAACATTCGTTTTAATAGGTGTTGGCAAAGACCTATCAGATTGCTAGGGTTCCCCCCCCCCAGCAAATTAAATACCTGATTTATTCTTCTGGCCAATTTCCCCTCCCCTCCCCGCTCCTCCCCCACAACCCCATGACATAACAGTCATGAGGTTATGAAAACATGGAGAGAGGGTATGAAACCAGTAATGCTCAGAACATGCTATCTGCCAGCCTAAGCTGCCTTCATGGTGGTGTGCAAATTCCTATTCCGTTTTCTCTGCAGAAAACAGGCTGTTACATATTTCTCTTGGTTGTACCGTGAGATCAGCTCTCTATCTGTGAGATCAGCCTGTCCCCTTGAACACAAGTCTCTCAAATAAACTACTAGTCCAGGTAGTGTTTCTAGCCAATGCACTGATAGAAGAAATGAGGATGTTTTATTCCCTCTGAAGAGGACACAGTGTGAAAGGCAGGCTTTTTAGAGGGGTCACGCAGGGCCATGGATTTTTGCGGGTCATGAATCAAGCTGTTGATAAAAAGCAATGTGCTTTCCGGGAAGGTGTGATTTGAAGTAGCCTTGACCCAGACACGGTGAATATACAGCACATAAAATAAGAGACGATGGTCACCTGGGTTACAGGGAGGTGGCTCCAGTAATTTTTAAAAGTTGTATGTTGAAGACTCCAGGGAATACTTTAAAAGTGTATATAGTCTTTTGGAAGAATTTCATTTGCTAGGCACAAGGGGCAGCTGTTGGAGTATGTGGCCATCAGAGGGCTCCCCTCTTGGCTTGGCTTTGAATTCACACCCTCCTTCCCCAAAAAGGAAGAGCAAGTTGATTTAGGGCAGCATTACCCACCCTTTTTGAACACATACCTTATTTAGATAAATGTAAAAATCTCATACACAACTCCCACAGAGATTCTGACAGCCTCTACATATTTCTAACTTAGGAATCATTACCTTATGCACACCCTCACCAGCCTGGGAAATTTTATTAGCTTTACTTGTAGTTGTTTTCATTATGAAAATAATAAAATATTTTTTATTTGCCTTCAAATATTAAAAATGTCTTCCAATATTGAAAATGACTTTTCAAACTATACAGTTCTCCCAAGGATGGATAAGGGATATCATAGAGGATCAGGAAAGTCCAGATTCCTAACACTCACTAATCTAGACTCCTTTCCTACCCTCCTCTGTGCACCATTCCTGTGATTAAGATTGTAGCCAAAAACTCTACTGGTCATTTACACTTTTGTATGAGTCTATGTCACTCCGTTGCTTCTCCGGAGTTATATGCAGATGATGCCTTATCTCTGATCGGAAGTTGAAAGGCCTCTGATTGGGGGGCAAACATTCAAAGTTGTATTATCGAAAGTCCCAAATCTGACAGAACCTACTGAACCAGCTTCTCCAGTGGTGTGGCCTGCAAACCTTTATTATTGCAAAGTCACCCCAGCTGGCTCTGATGCATGTCCAAATTTGTAACCAGCCAATTGACCCTGTGGTGGACATTTACCTTCTTGGCTGCTCCAATTTTTTTTTTTTTTTTTGACACTCATCACATTTTAGTAGTTCTCCACATTGGGAATTCCACCTTTCCAGTAAAAGATCTAAATAAACTATTTTCCCAGATTCCTTTGCTGCTAGATGTAAGCACATGACAGGTTCTACCATTCAGAGGCACCTATGTGAGATTTTGATTCAGAAAGAGCCTAGGCACTGGGTCCAGTTTTTCTAGCACAGGTGACCACAAAGGCAGTGTATTTTTTAGATTGTCAATGGTGCTGCAGAAAGCAGATTATGGCAGAGGCTGTGTTGTTCTGAGGCATGTGATGGCAACAGCTCCCTCACCAGACAAATTCAGCAGTGTGGACCTAGATATTATTCCTAGGAGCTCAGTCTAGAGTACTGATTTTCAATCTTGGCTATATATTGGAGTCACCTAAGGAGATATTTTTTTAAAAAAATACCAATGCCTGCATTCTACCCCCAGACAGTCTGATTTATGGAATGGGGTATAATATGACCATTAGTTCCCAGACAATCCCACTGTGCAGCCAAGTTTGAGAACCTCTGACCCAGAGGTTCTGCCTCTTTTCCTTCCAACAATAATCTAATAAATTTCTCCCCAATTAAAATAGCTACAATGCATTCTCACCTCTGCAACTAAAAAACCTGACCAGTGCAGATTCATAAGGTGCCTTCCAACTCTGAAAGCATAGAATTTTATGGTGTGCTGTTCTTTTAATCATTAGAAGGGTACCAAGATGATTCAATGGGGGAAAAAAGTCTCTTCAACAAATGGTACTGAGACAGCTGGATAGACACATGCAAAAGAATGATGTTGGACCCCCTACCTCATCCCATATGCAAAAATTAACCCAAAATGAATCAAAGACCTAAATGTAAGAGCTAAATTATAAAACTCTTAGAAGAAAAAATAGGTGTAAATCTTCTTGTCTTTGGATTTGTCAATGGTTTCTTGCATAGGACACCAAAGCACAAGCAACAACAACAAAAATAGATAAATCGGGCATTATCAAAATCGAAAAATTGTGTGCTTCACTACTGGGTATTTACCACAAAGATACAAATGTAGGGATCCGAAGGGGTATGTGCACCCCAATGTTTATAGCAGCAATGTCCACCATAGCCAAACTGTGGAAAGAGCCAAGATGTCCATCGACAGATGAATGGATGAAGAAGATGTGGTATATATACACAATGGAATATTATGCAGCCATCAAAAGGAATGAGATCTTGCCATTTGCAACGACATGGATGGAACTGCAGGGTGTTATGCTGAGTGAAATAAGTCAATCAGAGAAAGACATGTATCATATGACCTCACTGACATGAGGAATTCTTAATCTCAGGAAACAAACTGAGTGTTGCTGGAGTGGTGGGGGGTGGGAGGGATGGGGTGGCTGGGTGATAGACATTGGGGAGGGTATGTGCTATGGTGAGCGCTGTGAATTGTGCAAGACTGTTGAATCACAGATCTGTACTTCTGAAACAAATAATGCAGCATATGTTAAGAAAAAAGAAAAAGAAGAAGATAGCAGGAGGGGAAGAATGAAGGGGAGTAAGTCCAGAGAGGGAGACGAACCATGAGAGACAATGGACCCTGAAAAACAAACTGAGGGTTCTAGAGGGGAGGAGGGTAGGGGGATGGGTTAGCCTGGTGATGGGTATTAAAGAGGGCACATTCTGCATGGAGCACTGGGTGTTATGCACAAACAATGAATCATGGAACACTACATCAAAAACTAATGATGTAATATATGGTGATTAACATAACAATAAAAAAATTTTAAAAAAAAAAAATTGTGTGCTTCAAAGGTCACCCTTGAGGAAGTAAAAAAGACAACTGACAGAATGGAAGAAAATTTTGCAAATAATATACTAGTAAGTGACCTGTAATATATAAAGAATTCCTATAACTCGATAATAAAAAAAAATAACCCAATTAAAAATGGGCAAAGGGGGACCTGGGTGGCTCAGTCGGTTAAGCATCTGCCTTCAGCTCAGGTCATGATCTCAGGGTCCTGAGATTGAGCCCCATCTCAGGCTCCCTGCACAGTGGAGAGTCTACTTCTCCCTCTCCTTCTACTCCTCCCCCGATTTGTGCTCTCTCTCTCTCAAATAAATAAATAAATAAATAAAATCTTTAAAAGAAAAAATGGGCAAAGGATCTGAATAGACTTTTCTCTGAAGAATATATTAAAATGGTCAATAAGCATATGAAGAGATGGTCAGCATCATTAGTCATTAGGGAAATGCAAATCAGAACCACAATGAGATACTATTTCACACCCACTGGGATGACTATTTAAAATGGGAAATAACAAGTGTTGGTAAAGATGTGGAGAAATTAGAACCCTCATACACCATACACTGGTGGGACTGTGAAATGGTGTAACCATGTTAGAAAACAGTCTGGCAGTTCCTCAAGATGATAAACATAGAGTTACTGTATGACACAACAATCCCACTCCTTGGCACATTCCCAAGAGAAATGAAAGCATGTCCATATACAAACTTGTGCATGAATATTCACAGCAGCATTATTCATAATAGGCAAAAAGTGGAAAGAACACAGATGTCCATCAACTAATGAATGAATAAATAAAATGTGATCTATCTCTACAATGGAATATTATTAAGCCATAAAAAAGAGAATGAAGTACTAATACCTGTACACGCTACAGTGTGGCTGAAACTTGAAACCATTATGCTAACTGAAAGAAGCCAGTAACAAAATAAAACCCATACATATTGTATGATTTCACATTTATGTGAACTATCCAGAATAGGCAAATCCATAAAGAAACACAGTTAGTCAGTGGTTACCTAGGACTGGGAGGGTTGGGGGAAATAAGGAGTGACGGCTAATGGGTATGGGTTTCTTTTTGGGGTGATGAAAATGTTCTAAAATTTATTATAGTCATGGTTGTGCAAGTTTGTAAATATACTAAAAAACCATCAAACTGCATACTTTAGATATATGGTGTGTGAATTATATCTCAATAAAAGCTGTTACTAAAAAAATTGTTGGAGGGATTCCAAACTTCAGCTTCTAGCAGAAGAAATATGTGGGAGGAAGGGTGATGGGAAATCTTTCTAGGACTCAGGAAATCATGTCATGTAGTCAATCACCTTCTCTGCCAGTTGGTAAAATGCGCTGCAGAAAGGCACGGTCCTGCATGCAACAGGAGGTCCCCCAAATAGGTGATGGTAGAAAAAAGAGTTTTAGTGGTAATTAAGAAACTTTTTGAGAGGAAGTCAGGAAAATAATAGTGCATCACTAGTCAGTCTCTTTCCTGTAGTCAGAAAAGAATGTATGGGAAAAGAGCAGTTGTCCTCGGTGTCCTCAGGGGTATGCAAGATTTGGATGGGTGCTGAAGTCAGGGAGAAACCTGATCTGAGCCAATACAGGGACAGAGGTGTTGGGGACGGTAAGAGCAGTTCAGAGAGCAGGTGCAAAATCCCTATGGAAAGTGGAAATATAAGTAAAGTTAAAGAGCTTTGCATCACCAAACTGTCAATATAGGTTACCTCCCAAGAGTGGGCTTGGAGTGGAAGGGAGAGGGCACTTTCACTTTTTATGGTGTTTTTCCTCCATGTAATTAGAATTTTTTTTTTACAACAAACACATATTACTTTGTGATTAACAACGTAAGAACAAGCTAGTTTGCTTTAGCAAGATGAGTATGACTATTTAAATGAGAAAAAAATCAGGAAGAGAACCATGAAGCAGAAAGGAATGGCAACAGGAGAGGAAAAGAACAGAGAATGGGGGATGAAACTCGTCACCACAATGGTATTTGGCGAAGAACATAAATACATTATTACTTCAAATTTTTTACTAAACTAGCTGCAGAAGAGTTTTCGTAGCACAGGAATAAAGACTGTGTCCTTGATTTTGTACCTGCCAATTTGAGTGATTTCTCTCAAGGTTATGTAATTAAAGGTGGACTAGAATTTTAGTAAAAGCAAGTTGGAATAGACAGGTTGGAATATTGAATGCCAAGCTAATATGTTAGTTTCTTCTGTAGACAATGAAAATTTCTTCAAGAATTTCAAGCAAGTGGAATTGCACTGGATAGTGACGTGGAGCGATGACTCCTGAACCTGGATGTGCATCAGAATCCTAGAGTTAGCTTTAAAAATGATATAGATTCTTGGGACCCTACCACCCTTCTTATTCATTAGGTCTGGGCTGGGATCCAGGAATTTATATTTGTAAATCTCATGTGTTACAGATGCTCTATCATACCTGGGAATGGGTAGAGTATATGATAAATCAGAGTCAGGAGATAATGCAAATAGGAAGACAGGAGGCTGCTGGAAAAGTTCAGGGTGCTGGAATATTAAACTGGAATGGTGGTAGACGAAAAGAATTAATATGACCATCGTTATGAAGACAGATTCAATACAGTGTGGTGAGTGCTTGAGTGTATGTCCCATGAAGCAATTATCAGTTTGTCTTATTGACCATTGGATATCCCAGAACCTCACACAGTGTACCTGATGGAGTAAACACTCAATAATATTTGCTGAATGAATGAATGAGAGAAAATCATAGTTGACTCCAAAGGTTTGAGTAGAGCAACTTTAACACTAGTGGTATAGACATTTAGGGAATCTGTTTTCAGGAAAAAACAATTGTAGACTTTCCATGGTTGAGTCAGAAAGTATGGTGAGATGCACAATGCCTTAGGGATTATAGGAGAACGGTACTTACACCGCTCTAAGGCAGTGTAACTGGGACAGTAGTGGGAAGAAGTCTGAAGAACTTTTTCACTGACTATACCGACTTTCAGTAACTGTTTGCAAAACTGAACTCTGGGAGACATTCAGTTGGTTTACCAGGACTTGCTGTGTTCTCTGACTGCAGGGGGAAGGTTCATAACTGGGTGGTTTTCCACACCTCCCCCTTTGTAATTTTCAGTTAAGTCAGCTGTACTCCCCCCTACCTTCATTCAGCATCCATGAAGGATCTGTCCTCTGGCCTCATTCACCCATTCACCAACTACATCTTAATTCCTTTCAATTCCCCTCTTACATCTTTCGAATCCCTCCTCTCCACAACCCCAGCCCCAACAACCAGACTGTTCCTGTATTTACTCGGCCTTTGACTTTTGTGGCCTGCCTCCCCTTCAAAAAGAGATGGGGCTTCTGCTGCCTGGACCCTGAGCCTTCTTTCAGGTATGTTTGTGTTCCTTTGTTCTGCCTCTCTGCTCCTGGCCACCCTGCGAACCAACTTCCAGGCTGGGACCCCACCAGGCCTGCTTCATTCTTCCTAGAAGGAGGGACCAACAATCAGGGAACAGAGAGCTTTGAAAAAGACATGGCACATTTCCCTCCTCCTTATAAGACGATCAAAGACATGGACTAGACCTATGGTTCATTTCCACGTAGCTGAATCACAGGTAGGTGGACTTATAGATCTCAGGAATCGTAGGAATTGGTAAAAAAAATAATAATAATAATAATTAATAAATAAGATTTTCTTTTAAATAAAATAAAGCAAAAAAGCTCAGCCTAGTAGCCAGGTGTCATGTTACATTGGAATTAGCTGTGTGACCATAAGTCATTTCACCTTAAATGAGGTCAGTTTAGCTAAATGATGAATACTGTTCCTTCTAACTCTAATGTTCTTTGATCTAATAAATATATCCCTTTGTTTCTGATCCCTCTTCCCTGAGGTGGAGGAGAGATTGGTATGGGGTGTACGGGCCCCCCAAGATTGGGGAGAAGCACAGAAGTGGCACATCCTAGTTTCACTGGTTACTGATGGGGGATGGGATGCCAGGAGGCCAGGTAGTCCAGCCAGGCTGGAATGATTACCTGAAAATGGTCTCCATAGCCAAGGCACCCAGGAGCCTAGGTCCGGAGCCAAAGGAAGGTCAGAGGATTTGATAACATGACAGCCATGAGTAATAGAGTCAGCACAAAATGGGAAGTGATATGGGAAAATTCCAGGTATATCGGCCTTGCTCTGAGTTGCAAACCCTTCATTTGTAGGTGGTTCATTCCACTCAATGGGCCCAGGATGGAACTGGGCATGCTGACATTGTATCCTGGCTGCCTTGGCTACATCCAAGGATTTATTGAGTAACTACTATATTCTGATTTCCCTTCCTCACCTCCTGGCCCAGAGAAGTCACATCTTCCCAGGGTAGGACTGATAAAGGAGCTACATTTCTAGCTTTCAAAGGGAGTGATGGGCAATGCTATTTAAAGAACCTGAGGACAGGGTGATGTGTGTTTGTGGAACCAAGGAAGTAAGGCCCCTCTTGTCAGGGGGTGCAAACTTCAGGAAATGGAAGGGCATCATATATACAGGATGTCTCATTTCATTCTGCTCCTTCCATTCTCTATCTACAAAGGATTGCCACTTAGGAAGACAAGGCTTTATGATATAAGGACCTGTTTGCCTATTTCAAACTGCTTTTTTCTCTCTTATCTCTCATCTCTCACTTTTTAAAATCAACTTAAAAAAACAAAAAAACACTTTTTGGACTTTCAAGATTGCAAATTTTTCCCTATTATGAACATTACCATGATACACTGTGCTATACATACATCGTTGTCTATTTGCCCAACTAGTTCCTCAGAATAAATTCCTGGAAGTGTAATTGCTGAATCAAAACAAATGGATGTTTTGAAGGAATTTAATAAAATTTACCAAATTGCCCTCCAGAATTGTAACAATATACATGCCATCAGCTGTATTAGGATAGTACCCTTACCAGATGCAGCAAACATTTTCACATCTTTGTCAATCTGAAAGGTTAAAAAATATATCTTCTTCTTAAATTAATTTCATTTGCAGTTACCGAAGATTTTTTTTGTTACATATGTTTATTGTCCATTTTAATTCCGTCTTTTGTGAGTTTCCTTTTCATGTTCTTTCCCTATTTTTCTTTTACAACATTAAGCTTTATCTTATAAGTAAGCTTTTGATTTCTTAAGACTATTAACCCTTTTTCCACCATTGCAAGTATTTTTTTAGTTTGTGGCATTCATTTTGCTTTGTCCTTCTTGATCATATAACATTTTATTATTTTTGTTTAGACAAATCTATCTGATATTTGCCTTTAGAAAAGAAAAATCCTGAAGGAAGCCAAAGGAGGGAAAAACACCTTAATTACAGAGGAACAACGATAAGAATCACATCAGACTTCTCCTTAGAAACCATACAAACAAGAAGAGAATGGAATGAAATAATTAGTGTGTTGAAATTTAAAAACCACCGAATTGTATCCTGTAACATTATCCTCAAAAGTGAAGGAGAAATAAAGGCTCTTTCAGACAAACAGAAGTAAGGGAATTTGTCACCAGCAGATGGGTGCTTGAAAAAAATGTTGGAAGTTCTTCACAGAGGAGGAAAACTATATAATAGGCCAGAAACTTGAATCTACATCTTAAAAAGAGAGAGAGAAGGATGTTAGGCAAAAAACCAACGAAAGTAAAATGAAATCTTATATTTTTGTTATTCTTAATTAATCTAATAGTTAGCTGCTTGTTTAAAAGAATAACCATAGCAATAATGTATTGGGCAACCATAGCTTATGAATAAGTGAAATGAATGACAGCAAATTATGAGACAAGAGGGCAGAACTGGGAATACTCTGTTATAAGGTACTCATCCTGCCAATGAGCAATACAATGTTATTTTAAAATAGACTTAGATTAGTTGTAAATGTATATTGCAAACTTCAGGGCAAACTTTTTTTTAAAGATTTTATTTAGTTATTTATTTGACAGAGAGAGAGAGAGTGAGCAAGCACAAACAAGGGGAGCGGCAGGCAGAGGGAGAGGGAGAGGGAGAAGCAGGCTCCCCGCTGAGCAGGGAGCCTGATGTGGGGCTCAATCCCAGGACTCCAGGATCATGACCTGAGCTGAAGGCAGACATTTAACTGACTGAGTCACCCAGGTGCCCCCAAGGCAAACATTTTTTTAAAAGTTTTAAAAAGGTATAATTAATGTGTTAAGAGAAAATGGAATAATATAAAATACCCAATTAAGAACAGAGAAGGCAGAAAAAGGGGAAAACAAGAAACAAAGAAGTGCAATGAATAGAAAACAGTTGCAACTATGGTAGATATTAATCCAATTATATCAATAATCATTTTATTTTGTTATTTTCATTTTTCTAAGGTTTTATTTTTAAGTAATCTCTACACCCAACATGGGGCTTGAACTCACAACACTGAGATCGAGAGTCACATGCTCTTCAGACTGAGCCAAACTGGTGCCCCAATAATCATTTTCTTCTTTTTTTTTTAAGATTTTATTTATTTATTTGAGAGAGAGAGAAAAATATCACAAGCAGTGGGTAAGGATAGAGGGAGAAGCTGACTCCCTGCTGAGCAGGGAGTCAGATGCAGCACTCGATCCCAGGACTCTGGGATCATGATCTGGAGCTGAAGGCAGACGCTTAGCCAACTGAGCCCCGCAGATGCCCCCGATAATCATTTTTTTTCTTTTTAAGATTTTATTTATTTATTTGAGAGAGAGAGAGCACATGAGAGGGGGGAGGGCCAGAGAGAGAAGTAGACTCTCTGCTGAGCAGGGAGCCCGATGTGGGATTCGATCCCGGGACTCCAGGATCATGACCTGAGCCGAAGGCAGTCGCCTAACAAACTGAGCCACCCAGACATCCCCCCAGTAATCATTTTCAATGAGAACAGAAATATACCAATTAAAAGAGACTGAAAGGGTGGCTAAAAACCATATATTGTCCATAGGAAGCCCACTTGAAGTATAAAGACACATACAGATTAAAAGTAAAGGGATAGATGGGCGCCTGGATGGCTCAGTTGGTTAAGTGACTGCCTTCAGCTCAGGTCATGATCCTGGAGTCCTGGGATCGAGTCCCACATCGTGCTCCCTGCTCAGCAGGGAGTCTGCTTCTCCCTCTGACCCTCTTCCCTCTCATGCTCTCTATCTCTCATTCTCTCTCTCTCAAATAAATAAATAAAATCTTTAAAAAAGTAAATAAAAATAAAGGGATAGAGAAAGATATACCATGCAAACACTAATCAAAAGAAAGCTGGAGTAGCTGTATTAAATTTAAAGCTGCCTTCAGAACATGAAAAACTATCATAGCAATATCAATAATATCAAGGAAAATTATTAATAATAAAGGGGTCAATTCTCCAAGAAAACATACTAATCCTGAATCTGTATGCGTCTAACAACAAAGCATCAAAATATGTGAAGCAAAACTGATAGAACTGGAAGGAGAAATAGATGAATCCACTCTTATAGTTGGAAATTTGAATACCCTTCCATTAGTAACTGACACATCCAATAGGAAGAAAATTGGTAAGGATATAGTTGAACTGGAGCCATCAATCAACTGGAACTAATTGACATTTATAGAATATTTTATCCCACAAAAGCAGAATAAGTCTTCTCAAGCCTACATGGGACATTCACCAAGATAAAATACATTCTGGGCCATAAAACACACATCAACAAATTTAGAGTAAAAATCATACAAAGTATGCTCTCAAACCACAATGGAATTAAACTAGAAAATCAATAACAGAAAGATAGGTGGAAATTACAAAATATTTGTTGATTAAACAACACGCTTCTATTTTTTTTTTAAGGATTTATTTATTTGAGAGAGAACGAGCAGGGGGAGGGCCAGAGAGAGAGGGAGACAAGCAGACTCCCCACTGAGGTGGGCTGGTCGGGGGAGAAGGGCTCTATCCCAGGACCCTGAGATCATGACCTGAGCTGAAATCAAGAATCAGACGCTCAACCAACTGAGCCACCCAGGTGCCCCACAACACCGTTCTATATAACACATTGGTCAAAGAATAAGTCTCAAACAATGTTTTAAAATATTTTGAACTAAATGAAAATACAACTTAAAATCTGTGGGGTGCAGTGAAAGCAATGCTAAGAGGGAAATTTATAGCATTGAATTCATATATTAGAAAAGGATAAAGGTCTAGATTAATAATTTAAGCCTTTTAGGACACTAGAGATTTCAGGAAGGTAATTATTCTACTACTAAAAAAACTAAGCAGGAATGAGCTTCAAACCACCTAATTCTTATGTTTGCTCATGCCATTATTTTCTCTGGGTCCAGAATTAACTGTTTCATCTGGTTATTGATCCATGTTATATAAGGCTAATACTAATGCAAATAGTTCTTCAATCTCTGCTGTCACCACAGGGAGCTGCTGCACCGATAATTCAAATTATCGGACAAATTTGTACCTGATATGCATATTTTGGGGGATTGAGGAATTTCTGGTCTGAAGATTAATTTTAACCAGTTGGACTTGATCTTGCAGATTACATGTTTTCATTAATACTGGGGCTGCCTACAGAAAAATTTCCCCCTACTGAACTGCTATGAGTATTTTGGAATTTTCTGATTCTGAAAGTAATATGAACTTATTGTAGAAAACTTGCAAATTGAGTGAGTGACGGTTGTATGCATATTTGGAAAAGTGAATTGTTCTGGATAAGAAAGGGAGAGAGATCTGGAAGCCTGGGATGGGCAAGCTCTGGAATTGAAAAACCAGACACCAGCCTGTCTGGTGCTATCCAGGGAAAGACAACAAAGAGGAAAACTTGTGTGGAGAGAATTGAGGGATGAGGCCTGTATTAGGGTTACCCAGAAAATCAGAACCAATAGGATATATGTATAAAGAGATATATAACCAATAGGATATATATTAAGTGATAGGTATGTTACCCAGTAGGATATATATAAAGAGACTTACTGTTAAGGATTTGACTCATAGGGTTCTGGAGACTGAGAAGTCCTATTACTTGCCATCTGCAAGCTGGAGACTCAGGAAAGCTGGTGATATAGTTCCAGTCCAAGTCAAAAGCCCTGACAACAAAAAGAACTGATGGTCTAAGTTCTAGTCCAAGTTCGAAGGCCCAAGAACCAGAGATCTAATGGAGTGAGTTCCAGAGGGCAGGAGAATCCAATGTCCAGCTCAAGTAGTCAGGCAGACAAAAGAAAATCTCCCTTCCTCCACCTTTTGCTGTATTCAGACCTTCAGTGGATTATATAATACCCACCCACATTGGGGAGGGCCATCTGCCTTACTCAAAGTCTACAGATTCAGATGCTAATCTCTTCTGGAACATCCTCACAGACACACCTAGAAATAATGTTAACTAGTTATCTGGGTATCCTGTGGCCCAGTCAAGCTGATACATAAAATTAACCATCACAAGACACACCTGAAGGATATATTTGAGTTGCTCTGAACTGTGCAGTGTAAAACTCTCATCTGTCTTTCCTATGGAATCTTCAGTAAAAATCAACATTTGGTCCTGTTGTACTCCTCCTGGGGAATGAAAGAGGTACTGAGTCATGTTCAGTGATAAGTTCAAGGCTATGACAGAACCATGGAGTTAGCCCTAGGGACTTAACAGGGAAAATTTTTTAAAGAAGAAAAGGTAAAAGCTCTTCACAGAAATGACCAATATTGACCTGGTGGTATTTTTCCCTCCTTCTCTTATGTATGTGTATACGTATATGAGTGTATATATAATAAAGCTGGGACTGAATTATATAAATAGGTTTCTATTCTACACTTTTTTACTGAACATTGAATCATAACTATTGGCGAGCCTGGATGGCTCTTCGGTTAAGGGTCTGCCTTTGGCCCAGGTCATGATCCCAGGGTCCTGGAATCCAGCCCGCATCAGGCTCCCTGCTCAGTAGAGAGCCTGCTTCTCTCTCTCCCTCTGCCCCTCCCCCTTGTTTGTGCGTGGACACGTGTGCGTGTGCACTCTCGCTCTCTATCTCAAATAAATAAAATCTTAAATAAATCATGACTATTGGATAATATTAAATATTCTTCAAACTTATATTTATTGGTTGCATAATACTTCATCAATGTTGATATACCAAAGTTTATTTACTTCTCTATTATATATATTTATCAGTTTTCAACTTTTTATTATTATAAGAAGTCTAGCATGGATATCTTTTAATGTAAATCTGCATGGGCATCTACAATTCCTTCCTTAGGATGGAGTTTAGGAAGTCGACAGGCAGGAAGTTTTTTGAGATCCTTGATCCATTCTGCTATTTTGTCAAAACACCTTTCAGAATGGGTGATTGCCACTCTCACTAGCACAACAAAAAGATTATTTTACCTGTTTTTGTACTTTATATAAATGGAATTACAAGGTGTGTACTGTTTTGCGTCTGGCTCCTTTCCCACAATGTCTGTTTATGAGATTCATTCATGTTGTTGCATATAGTTGTAGATTGTTTCTTCTTTTTGCTGAGGGAATTCCATTGTGTGAATATATGACAATTTATTTATCCATCGGTGAGTATTTGGGCATTTTCCCATTTGGTACTACTATAAATAGTGCTGCTATGATATGTCTTTTGGAGAATGATATATGTCCATATTTCTGCTGGATAGTTATGTAGGAGTAGAATTGCTTTAATAGATATTGTCAGTTTTCCAAAGTGGTTGTACCAATTTACATCGCATCAGTCATGTATGAGAGTGACAGTTGCTTCATATCCTTGCCAACATTTAGTATCATGTCTTTTCAATTTTATTTTTTTTAATATTTTATTTATTTATTTATTTATTTATTTATTTATTTATTTATTTGTGAGCGCGAGCATTAGAGGAGAGAGGGTCAGAGGGAGAAGCAGACTCCCTGCTGAGCAGGGAGCCGGATGCGGGACTTGATCCCGGGACTCCAGGATCATGACCTGAGCTGAAGGCAGTCGCCTAACCAACTGAGGCACCCAGGTGCCCCATGTCTTTTCAATTTTAGCCATTCTGATGGGTGTGTAACAGAATCTCATTGTAGTTTTAATTTGAATTTTCCTGATGACTGATATTAAGGTCCTTTTCATATATTTATTGGCCATTTAGATATATTCTTTTGCAAAGTATCTTTTCAAATCTTTGCTCTTTTTTTCTGTTCAGTAAGTTGGATATATACATGCATTTAAATATCTTTTGTCAGTCAGTGGATTCCCTTTTTGCTCTGTCAGTCATATCTTTGGATGGACAGAAGTTTTTTATTTAAAATGGTCAATTGATCAATATTTTCTTTAATGGTTAATGCTTTTTGTGATTGCTTAAATCTTTGCCCATTCCAAGAACATGAAAGTGTTCTTCTACGTTTTCCTCTGAGAGTTTTATTTTTTTCTCTTTCATATTTAAGATCTGTAATCCATTTGGAATTGATTTTTGTGTATGGTATGAAGTATGAGTCCAGATACATTTTATTCCGTACAGATAGTCAATTCACCCAGCATCATTTAATGGAAAGAACACCTTTTACCCCCTGCCTACAATATTTATTGCCTTTGTCATAAATCAGATGACCATATATATGTGGTTCTGTTTCACCATTCTGTTCCATTGGGTGACTGTTTTTTGTATTATTGAGACAATATCACAATGTCTTAATTACTTTAATATCTAATGGTGTTAAGTCCTTCAGCTTATTTTTCAAGATTGCCCTGTTTGCCCACTTTTACAACAGGCTATTAGGGATTTTTTTCTTATTGCTATGTAAGAATCCCTTACCAGTGAAGCATATTAATCCTTGCCTGTTAAATGTGTTATAAATATCTTCCCATTTGTCATTTGACTTTTGATTTTATTTATAGTTTCTCTTGTCACAGGGAAGTATTAAATTCTTACAAAGTGAAGTCTATTGACATTTTGTGATTTTTTTTCTCCTCCAGTATGTTTCTGATTACAAAGTTTGTCCCCAGTCCCAATGAAAGTTTAAATGCAATGTTTATAGTCACAATATGGAGCATGTGTGACTACATGAAAATATCTTTTCTACAAAATAATCAATAATCCTCCTTTCTTTCTAGAGAAGGAAGTTAAGTTTCAGGGAGGGCGACAGGGGGATATCACTCCTGCTCAAAATCAGGAGAATGAGAATTCTGAGAAAGCTTTTGTTTATTTCCTGAATTCCAGTCTCATGAGTCAATTACCCCTAATAGAAAAAAAAAAATGTCCCCCTGATTTCATCTGATTGCAATTGACCCAATCAACAGAGTGGATTGCCGTGCTGGTGTTAGAAAGAGTTAGTGGCCCTGTTGGTTTTAAAGACTCGAGCCGAGAGCCTGCGAAGACAGAGCAGTGTTCTTGTCTTGAGAAGGACTGTCGCGTGGCTCACAGGAGGCTTCCAGGGAGGTACTGGCCAAATCAGAGAGGTTTATAAATATGCCTGACCAACGTCGTTGTGGCAGCTCAGCTCACAGAATTCCCTGTGTTCGCGTCTGTTCTGGAAGCCCAGAGCAGGAAAAAAACGTAAGGTAATGTGGTTATTTGATTTCTTTTTGACAAAACCAAATCCTTGTAGTGATTATTAAGCAGCAGAGTAGAAGCCCAAATGATGAGGCTGAAATATGGTTTGCGTTCTAGCTTTATTTTGATCCTGTGCTCGTTTTTTTTCTTTGCAGGGGAAAAAAAGGAAGCCATAACCACCACCCCCCTCCCCCCCCCCCCCCCCCCCCACCCCACCCCCCCCCACCCCACCCCACCCCACCCCACCCCCTGCACTGTGTGTGTGTACTTAATCCATGGCCAAAGAGAGTTTTATGGGAAAGTTTGCTGTGTGCCAGTGAAGCGTTTTATTTTTCATTTTAAAAACAAAAACATTAACGAAAAAATCTTTCCTCCCACCAAAAAAAAAGAAAAAGAAAAACCCACAGAGCCATAGAGCTGCTCCCCTCAATATAAAAGTTTTCATAACTTAGTCCTTCCCCAAAATTAATGCATAGGACTCATTGCAGTTATGAAACATTGAAAACTTTGGCTTTTCAGCCACTTAATGTCCTGTTCAGATATCCTTGGAGGAAAGCCAAAAGGGATTAAAATCTTCTGAAAGACTAAAAGATGATTGATTATCTCCTTGGCTCTACTGTTTGACTCTACATCTCCAGCTTTTGGAAAAGCTAGAATAAACCACTTTAGATGGCGACAGCTTTTCTCCTTCAAATTATGTTAAATTATGTTCAGATACTCACAGACGCTCTCCTATTGGAGATTAACTGCAATGAGGTGCAGCCTTTGTAGACTGTTATTTTTTTTTAAAGATTTTATTTATTTATTTGAGAGAGAGAGAATGAGAGAGAGAGAAAGCACATGAGAGGGGGGGAGGGTCAGAGGGAGAAGCAGACTCCCTGTCGAGCAGGGAGCCCGATGCGGGACTCGATTCAGTGACTCCAGGATCATGACCTGAGCCGAAGGCAGTCGCTTAACCAACTGAGCCACCCAGGCGCCCTGTAGACTGTTATTTTAATGGTGAAGAGGAAGCTCCATTGCCCTTAGATGAGTCCCCCATCTACTGTCTAAAACCTGTAAATTCATACTGGAGTTGCACCTTTTAATGAGGTTTTCCCAGGATAAAATGCAAATACTCTTTAAAGTTAATACTACTCATTGCTACCTCAGCACGAATGACTATACCCTACTCTCTGGGGCTAGTTTTGACAGGAAAGAGGTACAGACTCTGCTGGGAGCAAATCTCACCTGAGAGGGCTGATAAGAAAGCCAGAAGAAGCAGGGAGAAGGCACAGAGCCCGTGCCGCAAGCAGAAAGAAGGCACAATGCAGGCTCATCTACTTCAAAAATACACCTTTGCTTTATGCCTCCTTTCTCCTTGCAACAAGATAAATGATTTTTTTCTGTTAGGAGAAAGTTGGGGTAAGGATTGAAATCCCTATTTTGGGAAGGGAAAGACTCTGGAAACGGGAGACTCTGGAACTGAGACTCCTGGCAGGAGACCCCACACTAGGGTCCCTCGAGACTGAGAAGTCCTCTTGCACGATCTCTGCAGAGAAAGCCCAAGGCTCCCAAAGCCTGTGTCAGGGCCTGTCCCTGGCCCAGCCACTCAACTGTTCAGCAATTCCTGGGCCTCAGGCCACAGGTCAAGTGTTTGGGACCTAGTTTGTGTTCTGATCCAGGCAAAGGCACACCCCATCCACTTGCTCTACTGTTAGAGGAGTTTTCACAAACCTCCATCTCTCACCTTTTCTGGTAGATCTTCTACAAACAATTGATTAGAAATCAGATCTTTCCTGGAAAACAAAGATTACAAGATATTAGATATTTATAAACTAGGATAAAGGTGTTTAGTTAATCATATCCTAAATAAGAGGAAAATATATTTGATCTTCTCCCAAAACCAAATAAATATTAATTAACTTAGAAACGTTTCAGACTTCTCTTTTCAAAACACTGAAGTCATTTTTTTTTAAAGTTGAATTATGGACGCAGAGTAATACAACTTTGCATGTAGGTTCAAAAAGTCTTTGAGTCCCTCTAAAACACCTAAGTGAAGACAATGTTTTGTGCATAGTAGGTACTTACTCAATAGTAATCAATTAACCATGTTTATTGACTCTCTTCCCTCTTAGTCTGCTGCATGTTTCTGAAGTAAAGTGAGACCATCACTAGATGGTGGGTTACTCTCAGCATTCCCAGAGTCACAAATTCCCACCAGAGTCAAATCAAACTAAAGAAAAATAGAAAGGAGTATATGAACCTCTGGTGTTTCTGAGTTTTGACCTCTATAATTTTGTGACCACTGTTTGATTTGAAGGCTTAGAACTGTGTCCTCTTTTTAAAGGAATATGGATAAAATAACTTTATTTTTTTTAAAGATTTTTATTTATTTATTTGACAGAAAGGGAGAGAGAGCACAAGCAGGCAGAGTGGCAAACGGAGGGAAAGGGAAAAGCAGACTCCCTGCTGAGGAGGGAGCCCAATGCTGGGCTCGATTCCAGGACCCTGGGATCATGACCTGAGCTGAAAGCAGTCACTTAACTGACTGAGCCACCCAGGTGCCCCAAAATAAATTAACTTTAAAAAAATACTAAAATTCCTAAAGTACTTACTGGTCTAAAGAAGCAAAATCAAAACTGAAGCCCAAATAATGTTTTGAAGGACCCAGGTGCCGTGAAGAGTAAACCTGACCCTAAGCCCTACCCAAGTTGACAAAGAAAATGTCTTTTCCTTCTACCTTCTCTGGAAACACCCCTCTGTCCCCTGCCTTAATCTAAGGTAAAGGCTAATACCAGGATATGAAACTAGGGATCAAGGAGAAACCAGAAAGTGGACACACTTAGACATCTCGTTGCCTACCTGAACATCATGGGTCCGTATGTAGTTTTTTATTTCTGGAAATTTGACATCAGAATTCATTGGGGACATCTCCATGTTATAAAGATGGAAGGGGAGGCCTAGGTTTGGCCCACGGGCCATAGTTTGCTGACCCTTGATTTAGACTATAATAATAATGATAAATATAATAATGATTATTCATCTCATTCAATTATCACAATGTCTGCCATGGGGTAAGATAATACCCTTATCTAAGAATGATATTGAAAATAATTAACAACTGGTGTGCCTGGGTGTCTCAGCCGGTTTAGCATCCGACTCTTGATTTCAGCTCAAGTCATGATCTCAGGGTCATGAGATCTAGCCCTGCCTTGGGCTCTGCACTCAGTGGGGAGTCTGCTTGAGATTCTCTCTCCCCCTCTCCCTCTGTCCTTCCCTGCCCCCCTGCTCACACTCCCTCTCTCTCTTGCTTTCTAAAATAAATAAGTAAATAGAAAATAATTGACAACTGATATGACCAATCAATTAGAACAAAGAATAGGTGCATGGTGGTTGAAAATTGACCTGCTGTGATCATCCCCACGTTAACAGATTTGGGAACTGGGACTTAGGATAGGGTAGTAAATTACCTTAGGTTATACAAACAGTACACAAAGTAGAGCTGGGATTTTCTGACTCTAGAGCCCATCCTTTTAGCAACTCGATATATGCTTCTTTAAGCCAGAGGGACCTTGTTTCAGTAGCAGACTTAAACCCCTACCAGTTGCCCAGCCACAAGCATGTCTGGGCAAGAGCAATCCATTCATACCACTTCCAAAAGCATTCAAAACACCGGTGAGCCACAGTTTAGAAATATTTCAGTATGTTAATTTACATTGCAAATAACTTAAATCGGAAGGAAATGTGAACTCCTTTGACTACTCTCTAACTTGAATCCTTTTTGAATCCTTTCCCCTGCTCTATGCCTATGGCTTATCCCCACCCTTCCTTGCCTGCTCAGGTCTCCGCTCTAATGTCACTTGATTGTGAGGTCTTCCTGACCTCCCATAGATTCAGAAGATAACAACTTTTGCCGAGTTTCCTATCTCTCTTGCCTTGCTTTATGTTTCTCCATAGCACTTAACACCATCTGACACACTATGTTTAAATTTATTTTTTACCTCCTCCAGTTGGAATGTGAGCTCCACAAAGTTAAGGACTTTGTCTTGCTGGCTGCTATATGCCTCAGCACCAAAGCACTTGCTGAATGACTGAACAGATAATACTGTTCACAGTAGAGAGGTCACACGGTACAACATTAAACACACTGGATTTAGAATCAGAGGTGGGTTCGAATCCCACGTCTGCCACCTATTAGTTGTGTGACATCACACAAGCTAACCACTTGAAGCCTCGGAGCCTTCAGGAAGAGCAAAGGCCCTGAGATGGGAGCACGCCAAGCAGGGCATTGTGGCCACGGTCCCTGCAGCACAGAGTAGGCCGCATGTGGTGAAAGATGAGAGAGGTAAAGATTAGGGGGCTGGGTTTTGTGGACCATTTGAAGTACTTTGGGTTTTGCTGTGAGTGAGAAGGGAGGCCAGTCAGAGGATATGACACAGAGGAAAAATGCTATCTGTTGTAACTTTTACAGAGCCTGCTTATGGGCAAGGGCAGAGGCAACTACTATAATAAGCAAGTGAGAGATGATAGTGGCGTGGCCAGGTTAAATGCTAAATAAAGGTGGTGAAAGATTGTCAGATTCTGAATGTATGTTGAAGACATGGCCAACAAGATCTGTTGATGGTTTGGATGTGGAATGTGAGAGGAAGGGAGGAGTCAACCAGGACTCCAAAGCTTTGGGGGAGGACTGTGGGAGGAGCAGGTATGGGATGGGTAGTCAGAAATTTGGTTTTGGTTCAGTTAGGTTTGAGAAGCTTATTAGACACCTAAGTAGAGGTGTCAGGCTGTGAGTGGGACAGACAATTCAGACATGCGTGGAGGAGGTACAGGCTAGAGATATAAACTGGAGTATTGTCAACAGATAAGCCAGAAGTTTCTGTCCTGGCTACTAATAAGAATCACCTACGGATCTTTAAAAAAAGTTTTTATAATTGTGGTAAAATGCACATAACATAAAATTTATCATCCTAATGATCTTGAAAAACTACATGGGTTTCCATCTGGACAAATGGAATGAGAATTTCTTAGGGTAGGGCCTGGGCACCAGTATTTTTAACAAATATACCAAGTGTTTAGAACTTGGGAAGATGAAGAGAAACCATAAAGGAAAGAGGAAAGGCACAGCCTATGAAATAGGAGGAAACCAGACAAGTGGAATATCCCCAAAGCCAAGTGCAAAAAGTATTTCCAGAAGACAGTCATAACAACTGTCATGTACTACTGATACGTCAGGTAAGATGAGGACTAAAGAAAAATCACCAAACTTAGCAAAATGTAGTTCTTCATTTTTCTGGACAACTCTTCTTGAGGTGTGTTGGAGAGAGGTTTTTTTATTGATAGGCACTATCATATTTATTTATATTAAAAATAATGTCTTGTAGTTAAAAATAACACCTTTTGACAGCAAAGTCCATTAGAAGTTTTCAATCCTGCTGTGTCTTGCTCATGCATCACCCATGACTCAATAGTCAGAACAAGCTCAGTTGGTGATTTGGTCCCAGATTGACTCTCCTGCAGATGATGCAGAACTATGTGGGACCTCTTCTCTGACATGGATTGAAAAAGGATCTTTCAACTTGATTACCAAGGAGATGGGATACTAAATTCACCCAGCCGCTCCTAGGAACCATCCAAAGTAAGGCAGAGAGGACTACTTATAAAACGACAGACAAGAGTAGTCATTAAGAAAACAGAATTCTTGGGTGCCTGGGTGGCTCAGTTGGTTAAGCGACTGCCTTTGGCTCAGGTCATGATCCTGGAGTCCCGGGATCAAGTCCCGCATCGGGCTCCCTGCTCGGCGGGGAGTCTGCTTCTCCTTCTGACCCTCCCCCCTCTCATGTTCTCTCTCTCTCTATCTCATTCTCTCTCTCAAATAAATAAATAAATCTCTAAATAAAAAGAAAACAGAACTCTTTCTCTTTTTTTTATTTGAGAAAATGCCCTCACCTCTTCCCTGAAACACCAAACAAATGTTTAACTTAAATAATGCTTTACGGCTTAACAAATTTGAGCTTTGACAGACCCTGAAACAGGGAATTCAAAGACTTGGGCCATCCATTGAGAAAGATCTGCTGCTCAAGTTCAAGTCCATGTCTTCTAGATGTTTCTTCCTATCCTCCAGAGTCACTTCCGTCTTGCTGACCCTGAATCTGTCTTCAATTTATTCATGAATCTGGTTGGAGGCATCCACTGCTTACCAAAAGACTTTCTCCAGCCCAGACTAAGGAGCTAAAGGCTTTTCCCTACTTCACCACATTCTCAAGGGAAAGAAGCTCTGATGAGGAGCAAGGATGAAACCAAGGATATACGTAGAACATAATGTGGGGACCATATTAGGAATGATGTCAAAATTCTCATCCTCTTTGTTATTCAATCACTTCTTCCTCTGGATTGTGTATCTAGAACTGGCACCTAACAGTGCCTCCTGTCCCTAGAGCAGGATTCAGTGGATGACATGCTTCTCTATAGGGCCAGGAGGTCTTCAAGTCCATACTGTCCCACCCAGTTCATCAGAACAGGAGACAAGATTGGTACCTAAGGCTGAAACTTCAGTGAGTAATAAAGCGGGAATTTTCCTAGGGCAGGTGTTCTCAGTGTGGGGGCTATCTCTGTGGTGCGTCTCTCCAAAATTCTTATGTTGAAACCTTAATTGCTAGTGTGATGGTATTTGGAAGTAGGGCCTTTGGCAGGTAATTAGAATCAGAATGAGTCATGAGAGCAGAGCCCTCCTGATTGGACTAATGCCCTTATAGGAAGTAACACAAGAGAACCACATCCCCCCCAATAGGAGGTCACAGAAAGATGGTGGCCATCTGCAAAATAGGAAGAAGGCCCTCACCAGACACCAAGTCTGCCTGCACATTCATCTTAGACTTTCCAGTCTCCAGAACTGTGAGGAAATCAATTTTTGTTGTTGAAACCACCCAGTCTATGGGATTTCATAAGAGCAGCGCAAGCTAAGATACTATGGATACCTTGGATGGTTCAAGGGCTTGACACACCCTTGGAAATTATAATTAACATTTTTCAGAAAAGGGTCCATAATTCTCCTCAGAGATCAAAAGATTAAATCTGTGACCCCCAAAAGATTAAAGACCACTGACTGGGAGTGACTTTTGTGTTTTCACCCTGTAGGATTGCAGGAAACTTTGGGATTAGGAACCCCAGGCTTGGCCTTCATTCCTACTTGAAGAAAGGACCAATATCTAGGAGTATTAACAAATATGAAATAAGAATGATTCAAGAGGATATACACATATTCTTTGTCCAATATTGTTAATGCCCACCCACCTGAGAAAGTTTATTGTTTACAATAAAATGTAGAGTCCAATCTGTAGGGCTCTTTTACTGATAAGCTTTTTTTTTTTTTTTGTCAGAGTGAGAGAGAGAATACAAAGCAGGGGGAGCAGCAGGCAGAGGAAGAAGCAGGCTCCCGGCTGAGTAAGGAGCCTGACCCAGAACTTGATCCCAGGACCCTGGGATCACGACCCGAGCTGAAGGCAGACACCTAACCAACTGAGCCACCCAGGCGTCCCTCCCTATAAGGTTTTAATAATGTCAACCTCAGATTCCAAGGAAGCTAAGTGATTGGGCCTCACCTTATCCCTGCTTCCCCTTCTCCTCCCATACCACTCCCATATTACTTGGCTCTGTATTCCAAAGCCAAATATAGGGGGTTTTTGGCAGTTAATTGTGATTAATTTTCTATTCCACAGAGCGTATCCATAGAGCAGGAAATGCAATTTTGGAGCAAGAAGTAGTCTGCCTTTTTTGCATTGTACGGACTGTACAGCAAGGGTCAGGGGACCAGAATGAGTATTATTGCAGCCCTGAGAGAAAAGCTTTTCTGAAAAGGAGATCAAGAAAAATATGACTCATCATGGGATGAACCTTGAAAACATTATGCTAAATGAAAGAAACCGAACACAAAAGGCCATGTTTTGTATGATTCTATTTACATGAAATGTGGAAAATAGGCAAATCCATAGAAACAAAATAGATTAGTGGTTGCCAGAGGCTGAGGGAAGGGGGAATAGGGAGTGACGGCTAACGGGTATGGGGTTTCTTTTTGGGGTGATGGAAATGTTTTGGAATTCGTGGTGATGGTTGTAAAACTTTGCAAATAGACTAAAAACCAATGAGTTGTGCACTTTAAAAGGGTGGATTTTATGATATGCTAATTATAGATTAATTTTTAAAAGAAGAGAAAAGATGTGACTCAGAAAGGATTCATCACAACTATGGCTCAGTCGTTTATTTGGCAGTTAATCTGAGGGCATAGTCTTAAGATATTTCTCATGTGTGGAGTTCTATGCTTTTATCCTCTCCTCCACACCAGTGGAGATCTTTTTATTGCTTCTTCTGTTTACAAAAGAAATACATGTGCATTTTTTAAAATTCTGAAAATACAAGGGGACATAAAGACTAAAATAACTTGGAAAAAAAAAAAAAACACCACCCAGAGAAGGTCAATATTAACATTTTGGTGTACATTTATCCAGATTATTTTTCTGTGCATATGTAACAGGGAAAATATTTTAGAACTGTATTAATATGTTTTTCTCTTGTGCACTTCCTTGTATGTCGGCACCCATCATTCTGTACCAAGCATCCTCTTTCCTTAAACCATTGGATTCTTACAGCAGGAATGCAAAGAGTGGAAAAAAGAGTCCATGTTCTGTTGTTGACTTCTAAAATAAGATTTTTGATTAGACATGAAGAGTTTTGAAAGCCCCACGTTGATAACAGACCAGATTTTTTTAAATGCTTTTATTTCTCATCAACCTAAGAGACACAGGAAGAGTTTTACTTAAAGTCAGGAGTAGGGAAACTCCAAGGATGGGGGACATGCACTGGGGGGAGGGGGATGACTTTGGTTTGAGGATAATGGGGGTGGGCGGATGGGCAGAAGGACCTGGGGGAAGGGGAGGTAGACAGGTGTATTCTGACCGATACTCTCTGGACTGAATTCCTGGAGGGGAAAGCGTGTTGGGCAAATCGACCAGGTAAGTTATACGCCAAGGAGACTTTGCCCTGTCCGCCCAAAGAAACTTGGGAGGAGACCGCCGCTCAGGGAGGTCCCACGCCAGGCTGGGCCTGCGTGGAGCAAGAAAAGGACCGTGTGTTGCAGCTGCATAGATGAGGCAGAGCAGCAGTCCCAAACTGGTCTGGGCTCCCCTGTGACCTAGCAGGGACCCCTCAAGGGGGATATCTAAAACTTGGAGCAGCCAGTGTGCCTCGACCAGACCAGTGGCCCGCCCCCACGTCTGCGCACAGCCCATGTCTGTGGGAGGAGGGAAAGAGCCTTGCGCAGGGAATTGGACTTTGAATTGATGAATATTTACCTGATAGAGACCACTTAAAATCAAAATAGACTGTTAAACCCCGAGAGACTGTTTAATCTGGAAGAGACAGAGGTAACTTTAATTGGAAGGGTGGGAGTGTGTGAGAAGATTAGATGAGTTAAGGCAAGTAAAGAAGCCACCCGCCCCTGCTTTTGAGCAGTGTCCTCACTCTAGATGTTATATTTTAAGCAAATGAAATACATGAAAATGAATACAAATTTATAAGTATTGTTAGCGTACATGTTTTTGTAACCTGGTGTTTTTCACCCTACAATATCATTTATTATTATTATTGTTTTGTTTATGTGTTCTTTCCCTCCAGCTAGGCTATAACTATTTTGAGGACAAGGACAGTGTTTTCTATTTCTTGGTGTCTACCTCAGTGCTGAGCACAAAGCAGACACTCCATGTCACTGCTGCCTAAAACATTTCTAGTTCTTTCCCTATATATATGCAATTAAAAAAAAGTCTTGAGGCAAGCAGATAGTTTGGAACAAAGGCCAGTGGAAGGAGCACTGCGTTCTGAATACCTGAGTCCTCATCCTGATCAGTCACTGACAAGGCAAGTCATTTTGCCTTTTGCCCTCACTCTCTCCACTTTTCTCACTTTCTCAGAGTTAATGCCTTCACTACCTCACATGTATGAGACTCAAATAAGGAAATGTACATGAAATCACCAGGAGGAGAATGCAAAATGGTAAATCCAAATCTCATTTTACTAGTGACCCCAGAGTAGAATATCAAAGTGCCTGAGATCAGCTTGCCCCACCTTCCTGAAAATCCACTGCTCACCACCCCTAATGTCCACTCTCTCCGACTGTGGTGGCCAGACTGGAGTCAGTGATCTCCCAGTAAACACTTGTTTTTAAAGAACTGAAAAGATTTTTACTTAGCTGACTTGTGACTGTTTCCTGAACACAGATGGAAAAAGGTTATTTAGAGCCAGGAAAACAATAAGGGCATTTTTCACTCTAACTGTGATTAGAGATCGTTAATCCTTTCCACTTCACCAATTAGCAGGTCTTACAGGTCTCGATTGAAAACAAACAAATAAAAGTATTTTCTCCACATACCAATAGTTTTGACTTAAGGCATAAGCAATGATGTAAGCCAGGACATCACCAGACAAGGAACAGCACCTTGATTTTTTAACCTGGAAGTCTCTGGTATCATGCTCTGTGATATGTAGAATATGGTTCTGCATCTCATTAAAACCCACAGCTTGCCTCCAGTGGTTTCAGAACTGAAAGCAAGCATGATCCTAAATAACTCTGGGGGTTTTTAAAAAATCCTATTCCAATTTAAGTATCATTCACTATTTAAATAAATCTCTGGGGTGCCTGAGTGGCTCAGTGGGTTAAGTGTCCAACTCTTGATTTTGGCTCAGGTCATGGTCTCAGGTTTGTGAGATCGAGCCCTGCGTCAGGCTCTGTGCTGGGCATGGAACCTGCTTAAGATTCTCTCTCCCTCTCTTTCTGCCCCTCCCCCACCCCCTCGAAATAAATAAATAAATCTCTGAGTAGTACCTTCTTGAAAAGTAAAGAATTATTCATTTAGGAAATAGTAAATGAGAATTTGTTATATGCCAGGAGGTGTGTTAGGCACTGGGATACAAAAATGAATCAAGCTCAGTTTAGTAGGGGAAACGGATTTGTCAAACAAGTAATTGTTCTACAGTGTAGTAAATACAATCAAAGATGTTCACTGGCCTAGATGAAAAAGGACCCAGCATCCAGGTTGGGTTCTTGAAACCGGCCCTTGAGCTGGATGTTTTCGTTCACGCATTCATGCCACAAATACTATACTCTCTTTGTGTCAGGCATTGGGTAATAGGAATACAGTAGTGAATGAAACAGATGAAAATCCCTGTCCCCATGAACTTACATTATTGTGTAGACAATAATGAAGACAAGTAAATACATAATGTTTTTATCTAACTAATGAAAAGTGCTAAGGAGGAAAAATTAAACCACAAACACAGATTTGAAACTGTAGATGAGAAGGCCATGGAAGGTCTCACTGAGAAAGTGATGCTTAATATCTAAAGAGTGAGATATCTAAGTCTTAATGTCTATGGGAATGCCACAGGACAATATGGCAGAGGGAACAGCAAGCACACAGATCCTGAAGTACAAAAGAGCCTGGAGGAACTTGAGGAAGAGCAAGGTCAGTGTCCTTAAGGTAGAGTGAGTGAGGGGAAGAGTAGTGGGGAATGAGATTGAGAGGCAACAGATGAGAAGAGGGGCAGACTTTGGACAGGAAGTCATGGGAAGGATCTGAACAAGGAGTGACCTGATCTGAGAAGCTGATACTGCATGAAATGTTCTTGGGGGCAAAAGCAGCAAGAACAGCTGGGAGGTCATTGCAGTGGTCCAGGTAAAAGATTCTGGCTTGGACCAGGGTGATGGCAATGGGAATGGTGAGATATGGTCAAATTCTGGGTATATTTTGAAGGTAGAGCCAACATGATTTGCTGATAGATTGAATGTGAAGTGTGAGACAGAGAAAGGAATCAAAAAAGTACCAAAGTTTTTGGCATGACCCACTGCAAACATGGAGTTGCCATCAACTGAAATGGGGCAGACTGACAGGAGTTGGTTTAGGGGGACAGATTTAGAATTCAACTTCGAACATGTTAGGTTGAGATGTTTACGATATCAACCAGAGATATCAAATAGCCAGGTGTATGTTTAGGTCTGGAGTTCAAGGCAGAGGTTGGATATGGAGACATAAATTTGGGCACCACCAGCATGTAGAACGAATTTAACGCCATGAGCTTGGATAAAATCACCTTGAGAGAATGAGGATATGAAAGAGAACAAAGAGGAAGAAAGAAAGAAAAGAAAAGTATTCCAGACAGAGAGGAAGACATGTGAGGACAAGAAGGTAAGGACAGAAATGAGTTTGGTTAAGCTAGAACAGGAGTTCACAAACTTTTCTGTGAAGAGCTGGATAAATATTTTAGACTTTGTGGATCATACTGTCTCTCGTAGCGACAACTCTGCAGTCACAGCATGAGAGCGACCATACACAATACCTAAATGAATTGAGAGTGGCTGTGTTCAAATGAAAATTTATTTATGGACAGTGGAAGTTGAATTTAACATAATTTTCACATGTCACAAAGTATTAGTCATCTTTTGTTTTTTTTCACTCACTTAAATATGTAAAAACCATCCTTAGCTCACAAGCCATACAAAAACAGGCAGCAAGCCAGATTTAGTCCACAAGCTATAGTTTGCCGACTTCTGAGCTAGAAGAATATAGAGCGCAATTAGGGAGCAGTGGAAAATAAAATTGCAGAAGTAGTCAGAGTCTACGTCATGGATTAGAAATATTAGGTATAAAGTGACTGGTACATGGTATGCACTCAAATAGTAGATATCATTATTGATTTGATGTGTCATAGAAAGGGAACTAGCAGGCAACTTTAAGGAAGTGAGATTTATAGTCAAAACTGAGACCTACAATCACAAGATTTAGCAATAGCTAAACCGAGAGAAGGAAGGGGATGAATGAGGCCTTGGCTGGAATAAGATTGAGGGCAACTGGAAGGGCCCCAAAGGCACCCGCAAGACATTCTTGGTGATCGTTACTAGAAATGCACATACGGATGACAAGATGTAACGATGCTTTCATTTTACAAAACGTGGAAACGCATTGTCATTGCAGGCATGATTCATTTGCAGTCCATGAATTAAGATCTTAAATCGTTAATACAAAAGATGCTTCAGAGCAAATGAACTATATTTTTGTGATAGAGGAGCTTCTTTAATTATATGCAAGCTTATCAAACCGGAGATAGACATGGTGTACCAATGTTCGTGTTTAAAGTGCTCCCATTCTGGGCTCCTGGGTGGCTCAGTTGGTTGAGCGACTGCCTTCGGCTCAGGTCATGATCCTGGAGTCCCGGGATCGAGTCCCGCATCGGGCTCCCTGCTCGGCAGGGAGTCTGCTTCTCCCTCTGACCCTCCCCTCTCTCATGCTCTCTCTCTCTCATTCTCTCTCTCAAATAAATAAATAAAATCTTAAAAAAAATAAAATAAAGTGCTCCCATTCTGCTCAGAATCACCAGATAGAATGTAGGCTGAATAGTAAAATGGACTACCAGTCCTCCCCTCTAAACCACATCCCTACAAGCAGAGGTTTTCTTGTTCTGCTGCTTCCTAGTTGGGTGAACTTAGCCCAAACACTTACCTTTATTGGGCCTCGCCTTTCTCTTCTGTAAAAATGGAACTAATAATATATTTACTCATTTGAAAGCTGGAGAACAAAATTTTCACCTTTTTTTCCATTAATTTGAATCACTATTAAAATTGTGAAGCATTTTTTTGTCTTTCTAGAATTATTATTATATTTTAAACTTCCAAACTTTTTGCCACCACAAAATTTCAGCTCTCAGCTTGCCATAAAAATAACCTGAACAGGGGTGCCTGGGTGGCTGAGTCAGTTCAGCCTCCAACTCTTGGTTTTGGCTCTGGTCATGATATCCAGGGTCCTGATGTCCTGGTCGTGATGTCTGGGTCAGGAGATGGAGCCCTGCGTCCAGCTCCACACCCAGAGGGGGTCTGCTTCTTCTCTCCCTCGCCCTCTGCCCCTCCCCCCAAAATAAATAAATCTTTTTAAAGAAATAACCAGAACACACAGAAATGTATTAATATCATGGAACAGACATTTTTCTTCCTCGGTACACAAAACAAAACTTCACAGCCCACCAACAATGTACATTTGAGATTCTTGAGGATGTGCTTCAGGAACTGTTTGCTGAATACTTAAAAATAAAAATCAGTGTTCCATTTTTAAAGCACAGCTGGGCTGTGACTTCTTGCTGTTTTTGCTTTATGGTCCCTTCTGATTCTTAGCTGTAATTAATTTACTGGAAAGATTTTACAGGACCAACTTAACAATGCAAACACACCGTTGTACGAGAAAAGTCTGTGCTGTTATTCTTCGTGTCTCTATATTTTACAAAGCCATCACTATTTCTCCAAGAGGCTATCAGATACAGATCAAATTGTATCACAAGGCAACAATAAAGCTCCTTTAACCACAATAACAAAACATTCCCAAGGATCATCTTATGGCCTACAAATGAAGTTTCAGGACTATTGGACAAAATAAAAATTCCAGTCTAACAAGGGACTGTCCCTTAGAAATTGTCTAGAAAGGAACTAGAGCTATGATAAATTAACACATGGTGGTGAAGCATTTCCTGGCTGTGGCTTCAATTCTCATATTTCTGTCTTGCTCTTCACAATATTATTGTTGTGATGGGGGAAAGGTGCCTGTTAATGATTTCTGCACCTGTTGTTTTGCCCACATTCTCCAGAAAGCTCTTTCAAGACTGTTCTTTGGAATCAGGCTTTACGTGCACACTCCAAGTGAAAGTTGGGCATTTGCCAGTGAATTCAATGTCAGGGTCAACTGTCAGGGTCCAGGAACCCTTCTGTGAAAGGCAGTTTGGTGTAGAAGAAAGAGCACCAGACTAGAGTTGTGGGTCCTAATTCCGATCCCGCCACTTACTAGTATTGTGTCCCTTGACCAAATGAGCTCTCATTTTATTATCTGTAAAATGAGAATAATAATAACTGCCCTGCCTATCTCTCAGAGTTGTGAGGAACAAATAAAATACTGGCATGTAAAAGTCTTTTAAACAGTGCTAAATGTCAAGTCTTTTTTTAATTGTGGTAAAACATACATATAAATTTTACCATTTTAACCATTTTAGGTGTCCAGTTGAGTGGTGTTAAGTACATTCCCATTGTTGTCCAATCATCACCGCCATCCGTTTCCAGAACTTTTTCATCCTCCCCAACTGAAACACTACCCAGTAACATGGAGTCCCTATTCCTCCCTCTCCCCAGCCCTTTGCAACCACCACTCTAACCTTCTGCCTCTGCGAATCTGACTACTCTCAGGACCTCATGTAAGTGGATCACACAATATTTGTCCTGTTTGTGACTGGCTTATTTCACTTAGTATAACATTTTCAAGGTTCATCCGTATTGTAACATACATCAAAATTTCCTTTCTGTTTAAGACTGAATAATATTCCATTCTCTATATAAACTATATTTCATTTGTTCATTACTGGACAGTTGTGTTGTTTACCCACTTTGGCTATTGTGAATAATGCTGCTATGAACATTAGTGTACAAGTATCTGAGCCCCCACTTTCAGTTCTTTTGGGGACATACCACGTAGTGGAATTCCTGGATCATATGGTAATTCCATGTTTAATTTTTTGAGGAACTGCCCTACTGTTTTCTACAAAGGCTGCACCATTTTACATTTCTGCCCATAGTACACAAGGGTTCCGCTTTCTCCCACATCCTCACCAACATTTGTTATGTATATAATTATACATATTATATATATTATATATGTTATATATATATATATATGCCATCATAATGGTTATGAAGTAGTACCTCACTATGGTTTTGATTTCCATTTCCCTAATAATTCATGATGTTGAACATCTTTTCATGAGCTATTGGCCATTTGTTTATCTTCTTTGGAGAAATAATCTACTCAAGTCCTTTGCCCATTTTTTAATTGGGTTGTTTGGTTTTGTTGTTGTAGACTTCTAAGTGTTCTTTATATATTCTGGATGTTAACCCCTTGTCAGATATATGGCTTGCAAATATTTTCTCCCATTTCATGAATTGCCAAATATTTTTACTTTCATTTACCTACCAGATCCTATAAAAAATATGCTCAGTCCTACACCATGGAACTTTAGGAACACTCTCCCAAACAGAGTTTCTCGATGTAAACATGATACCATAATTTAAAAACCAGATGAGAAACTTTCACTGGGGGGCACCTGGGTGGCTCAGTAGGTTGGGCATCTGCCTTCAGCTCAGGTCATGATCTCAGAATCCAGGGATCAAGTCCCGCATCAGGCTCTCTGCTCAGTGGGAGTCTGCTTCTCCCTCTGTGCTCACCTTCTCTCTCTCTTTCTCTCAAATAAGTAAATAAAAACCTTTAAAAAAAAAGAAATTTTCATTGGCAAAGTTTTTTCTTCTGATTTAACTAGTTAGGAAAAAGACGTCAAACTTCCCCGACTCACAGCCTATCTCAGTAAGATATTTAATGTAGTAGCAAGTTGGAAAGTGATTTTCTTTACCTGCTTATACAATAATTAGATATATTAACAGATTTGACAACGAAAAGCTAAAGTTATATATGCCTGAGGGGAGAAAATAGAGACACTTTTTAAAAAATAACATTTCCTGTTTGTGCCTTGCCATTCACCATCCACAAAGGAAAAACAAAGAAGCCATATCCTAGCAGAGAATAATCACCCTCTTCACAGGCAAACTGTTAAATTGCTTGAGTGGAAATAACATTCAAAAAAAAAAAAATACTGAGTACCTGCTGGTCTTTCATTCAGTCGTTTATTTTATGAACTTGATATTTGGCTCTGTGTTAGGCACTGGAGAACAGAAATGAATGGACAGACACAGTTCCTGCCTTCAAGGAGCTCTCACTGCGGGTGGGGGTGGGCTGGGGAGGGGAATGACCAAGTAAACAGATAATTACAATATAATATGATAAGTACTGAAGAGCTCTGAGGAGTGTTTCCATTGTGGATAATTCACAGCTGACTTCTGCGAGGAACATCTCAGGAGTATCAAGTCTATTGCTAACACAGAGGGGCTTATGAAATCCATTACGAATATAAAACCTTATGAAATGTTAATTACTGCTATTACATTCTTGGTATTCTTTTAGTACTAATAGGTAGGGTGTAGAAACCACAGAGCATTTTGTGTCTAAAAAATTTTTAAATTTGTTTTCTTTATCAAAATAATGCCTTTTTCTTATAGAGAGTGCAAGCAATACAAAACTCACCAGAGTTAACCATCGTTAGCGGTTCACTATGTTCTAGTTCATCTAAAATAGCATCCTAAATTCAAAAGTGCTAAAAAGTGGTGAGAACAAAAGGATTTTAGAAAGTACTTGAAGTCTTGGGTCTATATGAGCAGAAGGCAGAGGCACCAAGGCAATCCCGAGCAAACTGTACGGGAGAATTCGCAAGAAATGTGGCTTGCATGATTAAAAGAGGATTATATTCATTTACATACTAATGTTTTATACTCTCAGGTGCTGTATATTACTCTAAAAATGTATATTGCATTCCCCAAATCCCTGGCTCTTAGAAGATGCTGCTAAAGTTTATGTTTCCAGAGTTGTACTTGGGACCTTATGAATAGGTTAAGGAATATGATCATCACCGTTCAGAAGATTTATTCTGTATTACTCAAGTGAACTTTTGCCTGGAAGGAGATAAATCTCCAGTTTCTGAAACATTGGTCAATAAGTATATATTGGTCCCACATGGATGGATATGAAAGAGCATGTGATTTTTTTTTCATGCCTTGTCCCATATTTATTTTCTTTTCTAAAATCCAAAGGGTGTTAGGGAATGAAAAATGTGGAGATGCAACCTGTCCAACTGTCAGGTCTCTTTGTTTTAGAAACATTAAGGAGACAGCACAATGTAACATAGCATAAGAAGAAAACTTGTGTATGGAGACCTAGGTTCTACTCTTAGCTCTACCACTAATTAGATGTGTAATTTTAGATAAATCACTTAACCTCTCTAGACCTCTGTTTCTCATCTCTAATTGCTCTATCTAGTTCATAGGTTATTGTGAAGATCAAAAGAAATCATAAATGTGGAAGCACTTCAAATAATGTAATACATGCATATTATAAGGTATAATTAATACATACATTTATCATTGGTCTGCAATACCACTCTGAGACTCAGGCAAGAGGAGCCCTTGCCCTGAGTCCTGTACTTCACAAACACAAACACATTCAACTCTATTAAATATCTCTCAGCATGTTCCTAGTATGGCCTCAACTCTGACAATAGCAACAATATTTTTTTGGAGTGATTTAAAGATTATATACAGTACTCTCTGGATCTGACCCAAATGGGATCATCTTGATCAAACACATATCAAATTTGACCTCCCAGACATTCTGGTTAACAATAGAGACGCCATTTAAATGCTCTTAGAGAAGTAAGATTTAATTTAGACAAGCTGGTGAGCTGCACTAGGATAGTTAAGTAAAACGATAGAAGATCCTCAAATAAATAAGGAATTGTGGTCTATGGTGGAAAATATTTTTTATTTTGTGCTAATGACAGTTATTTGGTATGGATGATTGCTTGCCATTAATGATGTTAGCAGAAACTTATATAAGACATAGATCTAAGCTTGCCTATTTCACTTTTTATTTTACTCTTTTAAAAGATTTTATTTATTTATTTGACAGAGAGAGACAGTGAGAGAGGGAACACGAGCAGGGGGAGTATGAGAGGGAGAAGCAGGCTTCCCGGCCAAGCAGGGAGCCCGATGCGGGGGTCGATCCCCGGACCCTGGGATCATGACTTGAGCCGAAGGCAGATGCTTAACGACTGAGCCACCCAGGTGCCCCCCCTATTTCACTTTTTAAATAATTTAAAATACTTTTTAAATTTTTAGAGAAAATGATTTTTCTAAATAGAAATGTGCTAAATGTGACTGGTACAACAAAAATGATATTCCAATAAAATGACAAAATTGGAAGAAGGAAATAAAAATGTTTGTATAATTATTAAGTTATTTGTATACAACTACATAACTATATATTATGTATCTATATATCTAGAGAGATACATGCTATTTTCTATTATAGGTATATATAATATTTATATGTCATATGTATATTCTATATAGGCAGAGGTATGGTCCCCTATGAAGAGAGATTTGAACAAATTGAACCACATATTTTTCTTTTTGCTTTGCTTTATATCTCAGCATGGAAAAAGTTGAAAGAAGATATAACACTGTATGGATATAGATATTGCTTATAGGCTGGTGGAAAAAAGTATAGGTGATAGAATTTTTATGATAAAATTTTGTGGTGTTTTCTATGATAATAGTCATCAGAGCAACCCCATTAAAATGTTTGAACATGATATGTAAAATTTGTGTTTCGCTTCCAAATAAGTATTGATTTAGAAATTTTATTGACAATTCTAGTTGCTACTGCCTCAGCAGAACTAAATTTCTCCAATTCTATCAAAGCAAAATTTTTAAAAAGATTTTATTTATGTATTTGACAGAGGGAAAGAGCACAAGCAGGGGAAGCGGCAGACAGAGGGAGAGGGAGAAGCAGACTCTCCACTGAGCAGGGAGCCCAACGTGGGGCTCGATCCCAGCACCCTGGGATCATGACCCGAGCCGAAGGCAGATGCTTAACTGACTGAGCCACCCAGGTGCCCCTCAAAGCAAATTTTTAAAACATCTAATATTAAGGAATTACTTTCTTCGTATGAAAATAGTATTAAGGTTAATTTTTTAAGATGTCCTTTCTTCTAGAGATGCATATTGATACATTACGTATAAAATGATTGGATATCTAGGATTTGCTTCAAAATAATTGGATATAGAGAGTTGGGGACTGTGGATGAGGCAAGACTGACAAGAGTGAATAATTATTGAGGCTGGATGACAGGTACAGTGGAGTTCTTTATACTCTATATCTACATTTGTAAATGTTTATTTGTAAATGTTTTTAAATTTCCATAATAAAAAGTTAAACGAAAAGCAAAAAAGTACATTGATTTAGGAAAAGTTTTGTTTTTGGTGTCAACAGAACTCAAACTATGTGGATTATAACATTATAATTGGGTTTTCCTGGAAATAAACACAAATATGTGGTAATTTATGACTTACGTACATCTTTATCTCATTACTCATCCAAACATCACAAGCCCATCAACACAACACCCAAATGTATAATAATAATTAAGTCCAGTCTTTTTTGCTGTTTAGCTGACTTTCAGTCATAAAAACCATTGCTTTATACATTAAAACTTTTTTGTCATAATAAAGGTATATTTGTCAGGGAAGGCGGATAGAACACCTTTATTTAATGGTTTTTTACCTTAATTTACAACTTAATGAGTTGGACCTATCGTATATAGCCCTCTCCTTGCACTCTTGTACTGCAAATGTTAGGGACAAGCATGCTCTCAGAATTTCCATTTTATTCTTTATTTTAACAACTAAGATTGTTTGGCAGGGAATACCTAGAAAAAAAAAATTTTAACTTATAATTGTCTTCCTCTATATATTTTAGGAAAATATTGTGTATTTTCGCTTGGTATCATAAATGGGGCTCATATCTCTGAATATTCCACCCAAGGCAGAAGCCATGTGTGTTCATGGTTATGTTGAGAGTCTGCCCCCTCCACAGACCAGTGACCAAACAGACATTGGCTCCTTAGCAAGAATAGATGAGATCAAGTTACAGTCATTTCAGGGAAGACCTGAGGGGTAGTTTGAGATAACTGGTCATCCATATGGAAAAGTTCTGGAGAGTTCTGTTCATAACCCTAGCCTCTTATTCGATACTAATGGCTTTAGGATGGTTTGTACAGAAGGAAAGTTTATGATCCCTATCTTTTATATGATAGAGACATTTAGCTTCATATTTTCTTAGCTTCCAATTCCCAAATGAGGCAATGTAAAGGGGTGAGGAGGGTTAAGATAATTATCTGGACAACAATTAGTCCAGGTGACCAACTAGCTAGTTTGTTTTGTCTAAACTATTCATATATTCCTGCTCTAAAGTCCTTTTCCTGCTTGAATTAGATGTGTGATAGTGCCAGTCTCCACATACCACAATACCAGACTCAAAAAAAAAACTCACCTCCTGTGATGTATGTTCATACCACAGCTCTCCAATTCGAAGACACTTTTGATTGTAGGAGTGACCAAAAATGTAGTAACCACTTTTTTAGGAGATAAAAGAAAAAGAACGTAAAATTAATTCTAATCTTATAAACACCAAAATGTGTGTGTTGGGGGGGGAGTATATCTTAGAACTGAGAAAACACTAACATACGATTTTTTGAAGTGTACTTTAAAATAAGAAAGTTATTATAACTCTTATGGGAGGCCTTGGAGAGTGACGGGAGTCAGAGAAAGGTATACATGTGGGTCATTGGGGCGCCTGGGTGGCTCAGTCGTTAAGCATCTGCCTTCGGCTCAGGTCATGATCCCAGGGTTCTGGGATCGACCCCCCCATCGGGCTCCCTGCTTGGCCGGGAAGCCTGCTTCTCCCCCTCCCACTCCCCCCGCTTGTGTTCCCTCTCTCGCTGTGTCTCTCTCTGTCAAATAAATAAATAAAAATCTTAAAAAATAAATAAAATAAAAAATACATGTGGGTCATTATGTAGGAACAGCATGGTGGCCCTCTGCTCTGGTCAGAAAGGCATGAGAGCATGAGGACCTGGCAGGAAGGACACCAAGAGTAGGGAGAAGGGGGCTTGAAAGCAGTCATGGGTCATGCAGGAATGCTGCCTAGAGACACATTACATTACATTAGGAAACTTGCCTGTGGCTGACTGTGCCTCCAAATAATCCTAAATAACCAGAAACCAACAAGAAGTTGTCAAGGTGAGCCCTCAGTTCTCTAACTTCTTCCCTTAGGTTCTTGTCAAAACCTAACCACCAGGCAAAGCACGAGACCTATCAGCTAGCCTGCTTGAGAAACAGGGCTGAGTGTTCTACCTCCCAGAACATTAAAAATTATATTTAATCTCATTTTAGTGTAATGCTAAAATACTTTTAATTCTGTATGCTAAGAAATGCAAAACGTTTTGAAACTAAATACCAGAGGGTATAGTCATTAGGTGTTACTGCGTTTACCCAATAATTGGCTCCTTTCCTATAATGGATGAATCTGTTTCAGAATGGAAAAATAAATTAAACAGTAAACAAATTCCTTACATAAAGGTCATATGAGCTCTCTGTAACCAGAATGAGGTATTTCAGTAAGTTTACTGAGTACCTGGTATTTTGTTCAGGTGGCTTGCTTCACTCTGTAAATGCCAATAACCAGTGTTTAGAAGTCTGAACTATTATAATGGTCACTTTCATGTAATAATCGCATCCTTATTCTCTGGGGGAAAAACATAAAAATTATGAACACTCTGTGACTAAATAGGAAAAATAAGTATCTTTTTAACAGTTTGGGAACGGGAACAGTGTTTGAAGATAGAGAACAGAAAAGGAAAAGAGGTATTCTGGATTTTCTTGAAAATTTTGATTCTGCCTTCACCACTTTCAAAGCCTAAGTGGGTACAAACTCCTGCAAAACATCTCTGTGGCTCCATATCCCTCATTCCCAGCTTCTACCTAGGTAGAGAGAACACTTTGGTTTTATGCGTCCTTCTATTTTTTAAGTCCTGGGTAGGAAGATATCAGATGGCAACTGAAGGTATTGCCTCTTTCATTCATTAAACTCCTACTATGTGCCAGCCATTGTGCTGGACATCATGGAACCCAAGATGACTAAGATAAAGTTCCTACTCTTCAGAAGCTTTAATGTGGTGTGGGGAGAGTCGTCAGGGGTTGGGACCAGACAGGTACACAAATCATTAAGCCACTGGCTATTGATTACAGGTAGGGAGTACCAAACAGGATTACCTGAATCAGCCTGTGGAGTGTGTCTTGGGGGTGGGAGGTGGGGCAGCGGTGGTGCACTAGAAGACCTTACTGGGAAGAAAAGACACAGTTTAAAGTCTTAACCAGTGAGTAGAAATTAGCCAGATGAAATGCAGCAAAAGAATGCAGAAGAGCCTTCTTGGCAGAAAGGACAGAAATAAAATTGGCAGAGATCAGTGAGTCATTAAATGGGGGCTGGTTCAAAAAGAGAGGGATCTTATAGATGGGCAGGTGGTGGCTGCAAAGGCACAGGCAAAACAGTAAAAATCGGGTTTTAATTAGATTTTTCTTCTGTCAACTCTGCTTTGGGGAACACCCCTTTTGTCCTGACCCAGGTCATGGCTTCTAACCTGGCACCAGTAAAGAATAGGCCAGTAACTAATCTCACCCTTTGGGGTTGGCACTTTGGCAAGTTACCATCTTTCTAGCTTCCTCCTTGCTCTCCATCTCTGACATTCATTCCTGATAAACCTCTTTATTCAGTGTATTTTGCTGCTTGTTTGGCTGGTTGTTCCAGATGCCGAATAGCCAGTTACATTAAACTTACCTTTATACTTATTGATCTTTCTTCACTAGAAAGAATACACTTACTCAAAATAAGATCTTAGGTTTTTTTTTTAATGATTTTC
Source organism: Zalophus californianus (assembly GCF_009762305.2). Taxonomy (NCBI): domain Eukaryota; kingdom Metazoa; phylum Chordata; class Mammalia; order Carnivora; family Otariidae; genus Zalophus; species Zalophus californianus. Next base: position 72,528,948 of record NC_045602.1, read on the forward strand.
AAAGAAATAGCCAAGAGCCAAGGGCTAAGGGCCAAGAAAGCCAATAATAATGATAATAGCTACAAAAATGGACTTTTGTTGGTTGTCTCCTTAGTGTCTCAGCTCTGCCTTCTCTCCCCCCACAGTCTCTTGATTGTCATTTGAGGAATCCACCTCTCCCTATGGAGCCCATGTGCTTCCGGGGAAGCTTACCTGCTGCCTGGTTAATTTAAACGAACCATCACATTCCATCATCCCATGCACAACTTTTGGTTCCCAGGGCAGGCATGTGATTTAAGCAAGTGACTATCAGGATACTTGCTAGGCTGCTGGGACCAAGTCATTCTCCCTAGATGTGGATGAGGGAACCTGTATTTTTTTGGAGCCGTAGGTAGGCCACCTTGTGATCATGAGTTGCTGGTTTTAGGATAAAGTTGGCAGTGCAAAAGGCAGAGTGGAAAGATGGAAAGAAACTGAACCCTTAGTGACTAAACACTTAAACAATCCTTAGTGAAATAAACTAATCCACAAAAGCCTACTCTACCTCTGGACTTTTCTGTTTCATGAACATTCCTGTGTTTAAACCAGTTTGAGTTGTGCCTTTTTGGTACTTGCAACATAAAATATTCTATGCCATAGAGTTACGATTTGTTGAGAGCCTACTATATGCCAGGCATTGCAATGTGTGTTCTAGAGGCTAATTTTTACAACCATATTTCTTTTTTTTTTAACAATTGTGGTAAAGTACACGTAACATAAAATTTCCCATTTTAAACTTTTTTAAGTGTAGATTTCAGTGACACAATGTGTAACCATTACCACTCTCTACTTTCAATCATAATAATATTTTGAGATGGGTATTAATATCCTCATTATACCAAAAAGGAAATTGATCCTCAGAGAGGTGCATTACCCAAATCGGACCACAGTTAGTGGTACAGTCAGGATATAAACGCAAGGCTGTGTGACTGCAAAGCCTAGGTTTTTTCTACTTCATTATAGTGCCAGATTAAATCATCAAGCAAGGAAACAGGAAGTCTTGGTCAAATTATCAGCCCAGGGTCCAGATTAGGATCTTGGGAGGTGCAGATCCAACAAACAGGATACACTGTAAGGTGATCAGAATCCAAATCATCAAAGGTTGGACACGAGAGGTGGAAATCAAGGGAACAGGGAAAAGCGTTTAGGTTCAAGAAGTAAGGTTGAAAGGGGTCTCATCAGTGGCCACTTTAAGAATATCTGGTGGTATTTGTTCACCCAACCCTAGTTTGTAGGTGAAAAAATCTTGCCCTGCCCACTTATTTCCCAAAGGATTTTGACCTGAAGACTAATAACAAACTATATTCTAAAACAAAAAATACCCTCAATTCTATGTTAAGCATTCATTAAACTAAGTCACATAATAAAGTTGATCTATATCAAAAGGGAGACACATCCTGTTGTGGGGCCTGGTCCTTTAAATGAGGTCTATAATGACTGGAGAGCTCTATTACCTTCTTGTTAGGATAAGATGGATTCCAAGTAGTGTTTCCTTAAAAAAAAAAAAAAAAAGAAAGAAAGAAAGAAAAAATTACAAGCTTCTACGCTAAAAGCTATCCTCCTTTGATGAGTATGTCTTAATTGTTTACTTTTTAACTAAGGGTTTTTAACTAGGGTCATTAGAACTCAAGGGTGTTTAATCTGTTGATCTGTTTGTTTTCAAAAGTCTGACTCCTTTCATTTGTGATCTTAGGTAAGTAGTAGCTTGGAGGGTTTTACTTATACAAAAAGATCAGTTCCTTAATTTTCAATTTCCGTAAGTGTAAATTTTTGCAGTGTCAGAGGCTCTCTTGAAGTGGGGGAGGGGACATTATGAGAATGGATTGGGTAAGACTCCCCACTGTTTCACACCCCAAAACTTGAACCTCCACACCAAGGTCCCTTCTCCAGTTGTGTAGTGAACAAAAATACTAACATTTTCTCAACAATTATTTTATATATAACTTTAAGTGCCGACCTTAATGATTCACTGCATACTGAAGAGAAATATGATAGGGGCAGGACCTTCATAAAGCCAAGGTCCTTTGACATGGTTGACTCGTGATTGAGGCTTATCATCCTTCTCCCTCTAAAGCAGCATTTAGGGAGTGAATGTCCATCATATGTGTGGGCAGTCTGTTTGGCAATACAGTGTTTTGGAAAATAAAACAGAAAACTGATTTTAAAAAAGTTTGTGTGTGATTTTAATAGACTTTATTTCTTTAGAGCAGTTTTAGGTTCACAGGAAAATTGAGCAGAAAGTAGGGTATTTCCCATATACCCCCTGCCATACACATGCATAATCTCTCCCAGGTTTTTGACCTGAAGTGTACCACCCCCCAGAGTGGCGGTACATTTGTTAAAACTGATGAACCTATAATGAATGACATGTTATAATCACCCAAGGTCCATAGTTTACATTAGGGTTCACTCTTGGTGTACATTCTACAGGTTTAGACAAATTGATAATGACATGAATCCACCATATAGTATCACCCAGAATTTTATTGTCCAAAAAATCCTCTGTGCTCTGCCTGTCACACCCACCCTCCTCCCTAACCCCTGGCAACCATTGATCAGCACGGTCTCCATAGTTTTGCCATTTCCTGAATGCCATATAGTTGGACTCATATAATAAGTAGTCTTTCCAGATTGGCTTCTTTCACTTAGTAATATGCATTTCAGCTTCCTTTATGTCTTTTCATGACTTGATAGCTCATTTCTCTTTAGTGCTGAATAATATTCCATCGTCTTGATGTACCACAGTTCATTTATCCATTCACCTACATTTGGTTGCTTCCAAGTTTTGGCCATTATGACTAAAGTTATTATAAACATCTATGTGCAGGTTTTTCTATAGACATGTTTTCAACTCCTTTGGGTAAATATCAACAAGCGTGATTACTGCATCTTATGGTAAGAGTACGTTTTGTTTGTTTGTTTTTTAAAGATTTTATTTATTTATTTATTTGTCAGAAAGAGAGAGCACAAGTAGGGGGAGGGGCAGGCAGGGGAGAAGCAGGCTCCTTGCTTAGCAAGGAGCCTGACGCAGGACTAGATCCCAGAACCCTGGGATCATGACCTGAGCCAAAGACAGACACTTAACCGACTGAGCCACCCAGGGGTCCCAAGAGTATGTTTCATTTTGTAAAAAAAACACCAAACTGTGGGAAGCCTGCTTCTCCCTCTGACCCTCCCCCCCTCATGCTCTCTCTTTCTCCTTCTCTCAAATAAATAAATAAAATCTTAAAAAAAAAAAAAGAAAAGAAAAGAAACCACCAAACTGTTTTCTGAAGTTACTGCACCATTTTGCACTGCCACCAGCAATAATACAAGAGTTCCTGTTGTTCCTCTCCTCATCAGCATTTGGTGTGGTCAGCTTCTGGGATTTTGGCTGTTCTAATAGGTGTGGAGTGAGTCTCCTTATCTTTTCAATTTTTACCCTGTCCTCTCCACCCCCACCACTCCTTGCAATAGCCCGTCTTTTTCTAAAGGACCCATGGAATCTGAGGGCTGTGTAGTAGGTGGCACAAACAAAGCAACATTAGATAAATGATAGAGTGAAAGGCTTAGATCCGAAAGGCTCAGAGAGTCATACGGGAGCCCTGGGGAAAGGAGTCATCTGGCACCCTTTCAAACCAATATTCTTTAAATAGCTGAGGGCAGAGAGAAATTCATTTTCTATTAATATAAAATGTATAGCTCTTTATGGTTAAAATAAAGAATTTATTACATGCATTGAATATAACAGTATTTCCACTTATTTGGAATTGTCTTTCATTTCACATTTTTCATTTATAACTTGAACAGCAATAGTTACTCACCAAGCATAGAGGTAAATTATAACTACAAAATCTTGCTCAAAATATATTTACATGGTCTTGTGTTTTGTTCCAGTTTCTGTGTCACAAAAACAGTTCTAACTTTTCTGAAGTTCTTGTTTTTTTCATTTTTCTTTTGGGAATTTCTGAACTAGGCAACATCTTGTAAGATACATTCATGGCTTTAAGATGTAGAAAATAACCATCTGTCCCCCAAAACAGTGTTAAAAATTGGGGGTAGAATTCCAAATTCAAATGCTAGCAGCATTTGATCTGCTGACTGACTTACTTGAGGGAACATGCACACCTGTGTCCATGCCCCAGTGAGAACCCCAGGGTCATTTATGGGTCAGCAGGCAGATGCCCAAACTTAAAGCTTGGGTCAAGGCTGGCAGAGGTCAGGAGGTCTAAGTGAGGCCTCTTGCTTTTCCAACCCCAAATCTAAATCCTGTGACCCCCTCAAGTGTGCCAGAAGAAAGAAGAGTAGGAGTGAGGATAAGAACAAGACTTTGAGAGAGAGGTGTGAATAGCTGAGCACAGGTCCACCTACCTGACCAGGTGCCAGGATGACGCTGGCCTGCCAGACCCACCGAGTTGAGAACAGGAAGGGGACAGGGGGACAATGTGGCCTCCTTACCAGAGATGGCCCACCCCTACCTCCCTACCCTCACTCCCCTGGAGACAATAGGTGCAGAGCAGCCTACTGCTCCTCGGGGTAGGAAATAAAAAAGCAGCACTAGGGCTCATAAGAAAGGAAAGTGTCTTTCAATGTCATGATCCTTCCCTTTAGTGTCCCCAGAGTCTCTGACCAGACGAATCACTTCTTCCATGCGGGAGGCTCTAACAAGAGATTGGTAAATAGAGGCAAAGGTTGGCGTGGAAGTTTCCTCCTTTGTGAGCTCTGGCAGAAAAGCTGAACAACGCCCCCCCACCACACACACACCCCATTGTTTATTTTCTCTTTAACAACCGGGCTTAATAAGCAAACATTTGTTCAGCCAAGGTTGTCCAGCTAAGAGAGATCAGCAGCTCCCCCGGTCATTACCACTGCTCCTTGCTATAACTTCCTGGGACCACTGAGATGCACAGGTAAACTGGTCCCCCTAAGAGTTTCTGTAATGGGTCATAACAGATCATTAATCAATTTAGCTTCAAGGCCACACCGCACCCTCGGCCAAATACTCACTCCCTACTGCATTTCCCATTTGAAGTCATACGTAGTCACACTGTCCGAAACTGGTCAACAGAGAAGATTACTTTCAAAAGTCCAAATAAAACAACACAGAAGGATTAAAAATGGAGCGATGACAATAACAGAGAGAAATTCAAGTCCAAAATGAATTCCTCTTTCTACCGTAAACTGAACTCCAAAGACTTTAAAAAGTCCAGTTACTCTTCTCCCTGGTTTCCTGAGCCTCTCAGTCCCTGTCAGAAGATTCTCCTTCAAGTGCGTTGGGGCTTGGGTTCCTTCGGCAGCCACTGCACCCTGAGCCTTCTTCCTGAAGGGGGGTAGCACCTTCATAAGGCAGTAACCCACCCAAATCTCTCGAGTCCCGCAAATGTGACTTTTGCAGTGACAGCAGTTTGCAAACAAGATGATGTTCCTAGGACCCCATGAACAGACAGCCCCTCGTTGCTGTTGCCTATCAGGGAGTGCAGCAGACTGTTACCTGGGGGAAGGGGAATAACGCACGGGGAACAAAGGCTGAAGAGAGAACAGCTTTTTGGTTTCCGCCTTGCAGGGATGCCTATTAGAACATGTCAGTTTTCCAACTGCTACATGTGAATTTAAATTCAGTTGCGATAAACTTCCAAACAAGAGGTTAATTCTGACAAAGAACGTAGTTGCTTTTAATGACATAGTTGACTTCCTATACACCACCTTCCTCCTTTTCCTCAAAAAAAACCTTTTTTCCTACGGACTCCCATTCCCCCCATCCAACTGACCACATCTGAAGCTATCGGGGCAAGTTTGATTGGTCTAAGAGTAATCCTCATCCTTGGCAGAGATTCATTCAAGAAGGGACATAGAGTTCAATTAGGTGCCAAGAGACATGAGGTTTTCAGTGGCAGCATCTCTAATGTCTAGATCACACCCAAATATTCCTCTTTCTCTTCTAATGTTTTTAACACTTCTATCTCCATTTCCTTTTTGAGTTTGGTGTTCCTAGCCTGAAAGACATGTCAAATGGAGGAGCCTGGTCTCTATCAAGTGATATAGCTTCCTTCTCCATTTGTGAACACAGCACCCCACATTTATAATAGGTGACCTTGTAGTCCACGGTTATAGCCTTGCAGCTGGTCTTCTTTGCATTTGTCCATTCCAGGCCCAAGACTCTTTAAACTTTATGACCCAGTTGCTCTCTGACCCACTGTTTCCTGCTCTAGAACTCTTTAGGTCTATTAACTTTGCTAGCAAGATCCGCTTTCCTGAAATGTATCTTAGCTGGCTTATCACTCTCCACAGATTGCTGAATCTGAAGTTTCTACTGATGCTTCCCAAAGTGATCATCTCAGGATCACAGAGGGGTCTAATATGTCCTCTGACCTATGCTCCTCCCCTAAACCCCACTTCCTCCAGCTTTCAGATTCTCCAGTCCTTGACTTAGACTACTTCGGGTATTAATTTCTGCCACTTCTTTCTCTGCTCCTGTTCCATGTCTTTCTATCATTCCAATTCCTTCCAAGGAGGCCCAGCGAGTTTTTAAATTTTAACCTGTTACTTAAACACAGCCAACTCTTCCACTGACACAGATAAACCTCCAACTGCTGTCTCCTTTCTTTTTCTTGCTAGGCCTATGCATTCGTTTCCTGACCTAATCCTTAGACTTTCACTTGAGAGGCTCCCATAGTGAAAAAATGCCAGAGCATTCTGCATCTGCCATAAGACGCTCAGTTCAAATACTGCCTGAGTGGAGAAATCCTGCAGGGAGGTCTCCCACCAACCCATGCCTGATCTTCACTGACTCTTCCCTTTGGTGTTGTCTCCAATGTACCTTGTAAAAAAAATGTCTGGTAGTATTCATTTTTTAGGCGCATTTCCTTATAACAAGAGCCTTACCTTCTTCCCTACATATAATGTCTGTGTAGTTTTTTTTTTTTTAAGATTTTATTTATTTGTTTATTTTTGAGAGGTTGGAGAGGTGGAGGGGCAGATGGAGAGGAAGAATCTCAAGCTGACTCCTTGCTAAGCACAGAGCCCAATGAGGGGCTCCATCTCATGACCCCGAGAGCACGACCTGAGCGGAAACCAAGAGTCGGACGCTTAACCGACTGTCCACCCAGGCGTCCCGTGTCTGTATAGTTTTGAAAGTCATCGAGTAAGGCCTGAAACAACACCAGCACCAATGGCACCAGCCACAGTGGCTGACAGTTTACTAAGCCCCCACTATGCACCAAGCGTACTATAGGTATTGATTTACTCAGTCCTCACAACAATCCCATGAAGGAAGGACTATTATCACTCCCATTTTACAGATGCAGGAACTAAAGCACAAGAGGCTAAGTACTTTGCCCAAAGCTAGACAGCTGGTAAGCGGCAGAGCTCCCGGTTGGTCTTCCACTCTGACATCTGCCCACACAGTGGTCACCTACCAGTTCTTCCATAATATATAACACGCTTCCATCATTTGGCCTCATCTTCTCTCAATGCTTGGAAATTGGGTTCTGCTTTTAAAAAGCAAAAATAAAGATTTACAACTGCCTGTCACAGCCCATCCTAAATCTTGCACATAATTAATTTTTTAAGAGTGCTATGTCTCTATTATTCCACACGGAAGGGTATTAAAGTTCAAATCTATAACTCTTTAAAGATAACCCCTATTACAAGTATCATTGGACTGTGTGCTTACCAGGTTTTCCCCCCATATACATTAAGTTTAAATCCTTAGCTCCAAGTTAATTTTCACTGCCTACCTGATAAAATATTATCTGAGCATGTACTAAAGAATGAATTTCTGCAGCTTAGTGAGATAAGTCATTCATACTCTAACAAGGATATTTTAAACAGCTGGTTATTCCTTCAGGAAAACCATATTCAGATCAAACTAATTTCCTAAATGACATAAAAGGAGTGAGCAGCTCTGAGGTGTCTTATGTAACTGACTGAGTACTGATGGCTTGGGACTAGATGATGGCATGACAGAGGAAAGGGAGGCTGAATCTCTGACATGGTAAAAATTGCCATTTAAAAATCACAGTAGGGGAGGGTATGTGCTATGGTGAGCGCTGTGAATTGTGTAAGACTGATGAATCACAGATCTGTACCCCTGAAACAAATAATACATTATATGTTAATAAAATAAAAAAAACATACAGAAAAATAAAAAAAATTAAAATCACAGTAAATATCACCTGCCGGGTATTAAAATGATTCAAGGGCTTATTTTTTTTCATACTGCTATTGTGATAGGTTTTATAAAGACATAATTTTAAGTACACTAACCTGTTAAGCACCAGTAATTAGTTGAGAAAAACAAACACAAATGTTCTTGAAGAGAGAGCAAACCCGGGGGGAATTTAGTCCTCTGAAATTATGCTAAGTGTCTACTGCACTCATTCTGGGAGACTCCCATCCCAAATAAAAACCCCTTTAAGTTTTTCTCCTGTTTTCTGTCACACATAATTTCTATAACAGCTAATTGACGGGATTATTTACTAACACAGGTGGACCTGGCAATGAATAACACTATCTGGAATACTTGGGGTTTTTATGGAAGAATTGAGCCTATAAATACCTGTGAATAGAATGGGCACTGTACTGACAGACAGTAACTTTGCCACTAAGTAGTTATGGGATTTGGTTTTGTCACCTTACCTCTTTGAACTTTGGTTTCCCAGTCTGTCAGATACAGGAATAAAAATTAAATGATCTCCAAGGCCCATTCTAACAAGTCCCAAGTTCCACAATTCTAAGATGGCTTTGAACACTTTTGCACAAAGAAGATTCGAACATTTAATCCCATAAGGTAGACTAAAAATATGTAGGCACGACAGATATGGGGATAGGATAATACTTTTTGTTACCTCCCAATAGATGTTCCATTATTGTTAAACTGATTTGATTATGCTTCCCTGAGCATGCCTGTGAGAGGCCGAGTCCTCTAGAAACTCAGCTTTCAGTTTAATGGCATGTTCAATATGACGTAGGGAGAATAATAATGCAACATTGGTGGAGGGATATGGCTCAATAGATAAGCCCAAAGCAAGGCTCCTGGCTCATCAAGGCCTACACGTGGTATTCAGGGAATCCGGAAGTTCCCGTATGTCTCCATGAAGAGAGAGAGTGGCACTGTGAGAATCAATGGACCTGCAGAGATCAGGGGTCAGTCAGTACTAAGGCTGCAGTACATACAGCAAATGGCTCATGTATGTACATCAGTAAAGGAACCGGCATGATATCTCAAAGAAACAGAAATGACCAGTTTTGCCTCTGGGGCTATCAGTCCTGCTTTCAGACCATAGCAGCCACCCCATACCTGGCGTGGTTAACACAAGAAGCGGCAAGTGGGGCTTTGCTGATGCCATGTAAGTCTTCCCAGCCCTCAGGGCTGCTACCAACCCACCAGTCACTGTGTAAATTAGAAAAAGACACTTCCTTTCTCGAGACACTTTACTTCCACCTATCAGAAAATCATAATATACTGGTTTTGTTAGAACAAGGCATCTTGCTGCCACATGCCAGAGAACTGTCATAATAAAAATCTAGGATGCCAAAGATATGAAATCTATTCACCTTATACGGCAACCCTCAACCCCCATACATATCTTGGAATGAGAAGGAGGTGGGTAAATCTCAAAGATTCAACATCTGTTAAAAAAGAGAGAGAGAGAATGTGCGGACTCGAGAAGGTTAAACATTATAGAAAATAAACAAGCTACATTTTCTTTGTACATCTGAATTAATATAAGTAAATCCTCACGTCTGCCATGCCAAATTACAAAAGCTTTATGCCCAAGGTTTTTGCCTTTTATTTGGTATTTCCCATAGCACCTTACATAGTAATGCAGATGGCACAGAAGGAACCAATAAGTGCTTGTTCAATAAAAAAGTAAATTTTCAGAAAAATCAGAATTATGGATCCACCTATATGTATAATAGCAAGTAATTTTCCTCCACCTCCCCTTATATTTATCTGAACCAAATCTAAAATTTTACCCATTGGCACCTAGCTAAGAACCATAAAAATCTGGAGTTCTTCAGTTGTTTTCTAACAAACCCCTTCCTCAAATATTTTTGGGGGGAAGGAAACCTAGATCTAAGTTTCAACATTTTCAGGACCAAAGAGATCATCTCAGAACTACAGAATTTTTAAAAACTGAAAACAGGATTATGTCATCCCAAATAAGTTCTTATTAAAAGGTGAGGAACCCTCATTATCTAGAAAGGTAATTTGCCTAGAGTCACATAATCAAATCAGGGATTCAAACACCCTGCACAATAACGACTCATCTGTCCTTGCCCTTCACTCCCCTTTCCCCAAGTACACACTTTTCTGCCTCTCAGCCTTACTTTATCATACTTTGTAAACCGCTTAATTATCTATCTCAAACGTAGCAGCAATTGATCAAACTCAAATAAGAGATTAATCGCCCAAAGGTCTGAAAACCAGAGAATCAGGTAAACTGCCAGTTTTACCACATCCATAAAATGATAAACAAAAGGGAGAGCGGAGCGAATTGAGAAAGGGTACTTTTTCCGTCTTCACAACAAAAGCTAGGGAATAAAAACGCGTTTTCCTTGGGGACAGATTATGCTGAGGGGACCAGATACAGATACAAAAGATAATTCCTCCTGGGGTTTTTCCTTTTCCTTTGAGTTTGTGGGATCTAAAAAAAATTCTTTTCTTAAATCACATAAACAATCATAACCTCAGCACATTTACTTCCCTCCTTTTCTCACATAGTATTTTCCCGAACATTATATAGACCACGTTTCCAAACAAGAAATTGACCAAAGGTCTATTGCCTATTTACCAAAACCTTTTCAAGACTTAGGTGACTCCTCTTAGGCTACGATTAGGAAACTACTCCAACTTCGGTTACAAGCTGAAAGCTCAGTGAATTGGATCTCCAAGGTTTGCAAATACCCTCAGCTGGGCTAAAGGGCACAGAATCTCTAGCGCTCCCTACAGCTCACACTTTGAACCTACCTAACCACAGAAAACGCGAGTTACCAAGGATCGGCTCCCTGGCTCCACTTTTTTTTTTTTTCCTGCTTAAAAAATCGGGTGAAGGTGGTGGTGGTGGGGGGGAAGGACTGAAAAGGCGAACCAAAGGATTAATCACTTCTCCCCATTACATCAGCAGCCCCCGCCCTTCCCTCCGAGCACCTCCTCTCCTAGAATCGTCGCTACGCACTAGCGCTCTCTTCGCCCACCCCCCGCTCTATTATATGCCCTGATACCTCCCCATTATCACCCGCCCCACCACACTCCCCCATCCCTCCTTCCCCCTCCTCGGCGAGGGAGGGAGGAAACCCGAGAGAGGAAACAGGGCGTTGAAGGAAGGGACTCCGCCATAAGAGCGGAGGCCCCATTGGCCTGAAGGTTGTATGGGAGCTCTCCATTGGCTGCTTGGCTGGAATCCCCGCCCATCTGCTTCCCCGCCCACTCACCCCTCCCCCCGCCGCCCCGCGGCCCTCCCCCGCGCCCCTGGCCAGCCCCGCGGCGGGGAGGGACCCACTGGGCGAGTGGAGGCTCCGGCGGTGTCAATGGCTCCTCCTGCCACGGAGCAGCAGCAGAAGCAGCGGCGACGGGGTTGAGGAGGAGGAGGAGGAGGAGGAGGAGGAGGAGGAGGAAAGGTTCCTTTAAGGAGGAGGAACGACGACGCCTCTTTTTCCCTCTATCTCCTCCCTTCACACTCATTTCCCCTTCGCCGAGGAGAGAAGGGGGGGGAGGAGAGAGAAGAGGCCGAAGAAAGAGAGAAAAAATTCCTCACAGAAATCTCTTTCAGGGGGTGTGGGGGGAGGAAGAGGAAAAAAAAGAGCCGGGCGCCCCCTGCTCCCTCCCTCCCTTCTCTCCCTCTCTTCTCCTCCTTCTCCCTTCCTCGCCCGCCCGCCCACTCCCCCCGCCGCCGGAGACGCCGCTCGGGAGTCGGCGGGACCGGAGTCTGTCTCCTCACCCGCCGACGCCGCGCTTCGCCTCGGGATCCCCAGGCGGGCGGACGCCCTTTCTTTCTTTCGCTCTGCCCGTCTTTCTGTCTCCGTCCCTCGCGGCCGCCCCGCCCGGCGGCCTCGGCCTTCCCCGTGCGTCAGGCCCGCCCGCCCGGCCTCGCTCGGTCTCTGTCTCCGCGGGCCTTTCTCTCGGACTCGGGGTCTCGCTCGCCCCCTCCGCCCTTCCCATCTCCCCTTCCCCTCGCCCCCTTTCCTTCCTCCCCCTCCCCACCCCCTTCTCCTGCCCCGGAGCTCGCAGTGCGTGTGCGTGTGTGTGCGTGTGTGTGTGTGTCCCTCCGCCAACGCCGCCACCTCAGCCCGGCAAATGAACTCCGTCCGAGCCGCCAACCGGAGACCCAGGCGAGTGTCGCGGCCGCGCCCGGTGCAGCAACAGCAGCAGCAGCCCCCGCAGCAGCCGCCGCCGCAGCCGCCCCAGCAGCAGCCGCAGCAGCAGCCTCCGCCGCCGCCGCAGCAGCAGCAGCAGCCTCCGCCGCCGCCACCGCCGCCTCCGCCGCTGCCTCAGGAGCGGAACAACGCCGGCGAGAGGGGTAAGGCCGCGCTCCCTCCCCGCCGCCCGCCGGCTCGGGCGCCGGCCGGCCGGGACCCGCGGGAAGGAAGGCCGGGGCGGGCGGGGGAGGCCTGTGCGCCCCGGGGGTGGGAGACGGCGGCCGAGCGGAGGCGGGTCCGCCGGTGCCGCAGTGTCAGCCCGGCCCGGGCCCCGGCTGGCAGGAAAAGCCGCGGCTTCCCCACTCGCCCGGGCTCTCGCTCAGGCCGCGCTTTGTTTGGTTGCGGGGGCTCGGCACCCTCTACCCCCACCCATCCTTTGGCTTCTCGCCTGGCTCACGGACCCCGCAGGAGTCTGTTGGTGGCTAGGGTGGGGGGAGGCAGAGGGTGGGATTTCCCCCTTTTCTAAAACTGCCTTCCACGGTTTAGCCTCCCCCTTCCTCACAGAAGGTGGGGGGAACAACTGGGAGTGATCGGGCGGTGGGGCTGGCTGGGGAACTTGTTTTCCCCCTTTTCTCTGTTAGCCTCCCCCTTCCTGTGGAGGAGGGGGAAGGGGGGGAATCCGAGTGGTCTGTGGTGTTGGCCGGGGAACTTGTTTCCCCCACCCCCCTCCCTAGTCACGGGGTAGGGGGAGCAGCGACTACTCTCCCAACCCCTCAGTGTTTGCTGCGCAGTTTGGCTTTAGTTACAGAACCCTTGGGAAGGACCCGTTAAATCAAGACCTTTAAATAAATAAATATAGAATCCATCGGCCATTTCCAGCCCCCTCCCTCGCGTGCGGTGCAGTTACCCTTCCGCTCTATCGACCACCCCTCTCGCCTGTCCTCCCCTAGCGAACCCCTACGCCACCGTGCCACCCTCCGTCTCCTAGTAGGGTTTGAACGCCCCTTGCTTCCAACTGGCCCCTTGGGAGAGTGTGAGTGTGTGCTGTGTCCAAGGCCTAGTGAAATGTGTCATTTGGACCCAACTGTGCTGCTCTGTCTGGTAACCACCATTGTCTAAGGGCTGAGGCTCCCGGGGGTTGGATTCTTGGTTTAGCAAAAATAATGTTCAGTTCTACTTTGATGATGTGGTTATTTTGGGAGGTTTATGAGGTAGGGTGTTGCACCTTGGTCTCCAAACGTAACTATTCTCTTTATTAATTAGCTGCTCTCAGTGGGGGTGGAGGTCGGTACCATATTTATGTGTACGGTTGTTGTTTTAAGGAGGAGGGGAATTGTTAGGAGACATTTTGCGTGTTTTCGTTGGAGGATTAAGGTTAATTTTACATGCGTTGGTTGTCACACCTCCTCTGATTAAGGGAATTGAGATTAAATGCCTTTTAAAAATTAGACATTGTTTCCTTAAAAACTGTTTCAATGTTGTACTGGACGAAAATATTTAAATGGAAAAGAGAGATGATAATCTGAGAAATACTTCAAAGGGTTTTCACTAGTCACTGTTACAGATAGTCCTTGAGAAAGCAGTTTGTTATACGTTGCTTGAAAGAATGTGATGTGTCAAGCCAGTTAGAGGTCTTGTATAACATTATTTGCTATTGGCAAATATGTTTTAATGATTCTTTGATACGTTTACCATTTTTTTTGTAAATTAAAAATATTTGTAGTTTCATCATTTCCTTTCACATTTGCATATCAGGGTTTTCCTGTGTTCCATTCAAATAATACCCAAGTCTCCTTCCACTCTATGTTGTGTCACAAAATTTTTTGAGAAAACAGTGACACTAGATTGAAATCCTGGTATAGTAAGGATTTAATTGCTAGAAGTAAGTAAGTGTTTTCAAGGTGTACTGATTTGTTCATACCATTAGGGCTGAATCAAATCTGTTTGGCCAAACTTAATTTAGTCTCATTGTGTATTTTAAAATATTCTGAATCTCCTTTTCATGGTGTGTGTAATTTCAAACTTAGTTGAGGTACTTTTATCTTGGATACTTTTCTTCATTTGTGTGAATTATTAGCTGCTAAAGCCTGTTTCCTTTTGAAGTAAAGTGACTTGGTTGTTGGCATTGACATGCCAGAGTGTCAGTTTTCTTTTCATTCATGTGCGTAAGCTGACTGACAAAGATGTTCATGAAATCAAGATTTCGGTATGTACCTAACCAGATAGTAAATCAGATGCACTGTAGAATTGTTGCTTTGCTGCAGCTAGTAGAAACTGTTCTGGAGATTCTATGTTGGCACAGAGGGGAAAAGAACTTGCTGATTAGCCTTCAGGGAAAAGGCTGTGGGTCTTTTAGAGGGCAAATAAATGGCTTTAAAATGAATAAAACATTAAGCTAAATTAAAAGACTAGTAAAGTTTTTGCCAGATTTATATAAAAAATGTAATTCTTCAAAAATTGGCAATTTGATTACTTTTTTAAAATGTACAGTTTACATAATGATCAGAAGTTAGCCAAAAGGAATACTTTTTATTTTAAAAGTTTTATGGAGCTTGCGGAGTGTCACTATTTCTGGTTTGGATAGGAGAGATGTTGTTGTTTGTTTAAGAATATGCTGGGTTTCATAATTTTGACAAGGTAATTAAGGAACTACAGCTAACACGTGTGTGTTTTACTTTTTTTTTTTTTTTTTTTACTATTAATGGCTATGTAACTCTTACATTAGGGTTTGGATAGAGTTACATAATAGTGGATCAGACAGCTTTCCTGGTCAGGAATTGAAGTCAGACTCACTGTTTTTAAGACAAGTGAAATCTGTCTCTATATTTCATATAAAGGATGGATTTTTGGCTTTTTAGTGGTAATAGAATAGTTACAAGATAGTATTTTTTTTCAGGCAGAAATTTTGTCAGGGCTGGCTTTTAGTTGCTTATTCACCCACAAGTTAATTCGTCTAAAAACTTCCTTGATATTCCTTAAACACACACACACTCTCTCTCTCTCTTTCTTGTGTATGTAATGGCCAATTTGAAGTAGAAAGGAACAGTCTTCTAGAGTGAATTTTTATAAGGACTTTTCAAGCCTTCCATGGGGGAGAATTACTTATAACCCACATTGGGAAATAATTGGCCTGGGTGTTTCATGGAATGCTGTCTTCACTCACGTTATCTGAAATGGCCCACTGTCTTAAGATGGAATACTAATCATTATATGTTTTGGTCTTTTAGTTTAAGTTCCAGAGTTTAGGATTTCACGTACTACTTTAGTAGAAAGTAATTTGTGTTGCGCATAGGGACACTTTGATAATACATTTCAGACTCCGTGAATCTGGAAGTAGTGTGGGGTTAGATTTTTTTTATTTATTTTCTTTTAAAAACCCTAAAAGGATTTCGCTTTTGCACCTTGTTCTGCTGAATTTATTTTAATATCTCTTTGCTAGTTTTTTTCTAGGAGAAGTATGAGGAAAGCTTATAAGCCTGAAGAAGTGCTGTGTAGTCTGAGCACTTTTAGCTTGTAGTTAAAATTGATTGAATAGGTAATAAATGCACAGAATTTAAAATTCCAGAGTTTCTTGCCTACACCTGCCTCACATACCAGATTCTCCTACTTGGAATCAATCACTATTATTAGTTTCTCATTTATTATGTTTTAATAAAAGATGAAATTTGACAACTGAAAATCTTGATATGGAAGTTTTTGAAAATAGGTGTAATTTCTTTCTGTAGAAAATTCATAAGATTCTTTTGAAGTTCTGAAATTTTAACTATGTGATAATTTATAGTTAAATTTAATGAATACAATATATTAATGGGTATTGCTATTAATTTCTAGTCTGCAATAATTGTACAGAGTAAAATAGTAATCAGTCTTTTTAATTTCATATTTGTGGAATAAAAATCTCACCTGTGACCCTGGAACTACAGGGTTTTGTTTTAACTAAACTTATTGAAGTAATTGAGTTCATATAGTATTACATGAAACATTCCTGATGGAGCTTCTTTATTTGTAATATGCAGCAACCAGGAAACTCTTTAGCGTTCTAGTCATGCATGCTAATCATACTTTCTGTGGGCTTATTCTAGCTCATGATATTTTACCTTCAGGTTCTTCAGAATAAGGAACTTACAGAATACAAGAATAAGGAACTTCTGCAACCTTTTTTGATAGAAGAGTTCTGGACAAGGGACATGATTTTTTCCTGTTTTAGGAATTAAGTACTGTAGGGCATTGCTCTCCCTTCTTGTGGCTAAACCTTCAAAATTTTTACATCCATGAAAGGAGAGATGTCACCCATTTTTTTGTGTGTGTTTGGGGAGGAGAGCCTGTTTTCTCAAAGCTTACAAATTCTTTGAGGGGTAGGAATGAGATAGTGACAATGCCAGTGGTAAAGTTGTGCTGATGAGGCTTATGGGTTGTCACTATACTGCTTTTCTCTCTTTACTGGAAGTTCTGGCAAACCCACAGACAGATCAGCCAACTTGGAGACGTACCAGGTAAAGCAAGAACTACCAGTAGATCCTGACCTGTTAGGACCCCTGGACTTAAATTTGTCAGAATTCAGGGCTAGCGAGTATTATTCTAAGCCCCCCCCCCCCGTTTGTCTTAATTTTGAAGCTAAACAGTCTATAATTATTTCAACTTGAGGTTTTTTTTATTGTCCTCCAATTTATTCCTAACTAATAAGTTACTCTTATTTTGTGTCTATCTTGTCCCACTAGTCTCTGAAGGGTTATTTTCTTTTAGACTACTAATTTAATCAGCCCTTTGAATTGCATTCTCAACTTCCAGAGAATTCCAGTTTATGTGAGGTTGCTGACCAGGTACACCCAAACTGTAGTTGTTACCCTTTGAAAATAAAATTCTAAAGAAGCAAAATATGAGTTGAGACAGTTGGACAGTATGATAGAGCTCAGAGTTACAGCTAGCTAAATGGGGGTTCTGATCCTGACTACACCATCAACAGGCTTTTTGACATGGGGCAAGCAGTGTAAACTCTTGGAGCCTTACTTCTTTATCTTTAAGATGGGGATGATAATACTTGCCTTATGGAATAATTATTGCTGAGAGATTTAAGTATCTATCACTTGAGAGATGCTCAGTGAATGGCAGCTTTTAAAAATATTAAAAATAATAGTAAGGAATGGAATCGGTTGTATATAAAACTAAACCCAAGAGATAAAATGTGCATGAGTCCTTAGTTTCTGGCATACCCGAAAATGCAATCTAGGTGACTTCGTATAACCTTAGGGAGACTGGTTTATAATTATAAGAATGAATTGAAATAGTCTTTAAAGAAAAAGTAAGGAGACAGAAGAAATTGGTATTGAGAAAAATAATAATAAACATAGGCCTCTTTCTGCTTATGTACTAGAATCTATGCCAGATACTTTCTTAGACACTATGTCTTTTAACCCTTTTAGCAATTCTGTAAGATAAACAATCAGCAGTGAGTATTCATAGTAAATAGCAGAGAAGAATTTCAAAATTGATTTATATCACTGAGTCTTCCCATAAACAAGAGGAGATAACAAAATGCGTTTGGCAGAATGTCTTCATCATATTCAGGGGACGGAATAACCTAGTCTTTGAAGCACATCTGTCCCCTATCTTAACACCTCTATTTTACTGAAAGCTGGTACAGTATAGTCTGATGCCATTGATAAACATCTGCTTTCACGTTTTCTTTTTTTTTTCTTTTTTGATTTTATTTATTTATTTGAGAGAGAGAATGAGAAATAGCACAAGAGGGAAGAGGGTCAGAGGGAGAAGCAGACTCCCTGCTGAGCAGGGAGCCCGATGTGGGACTCGATCCCGGGACTCCAGGATCATGACCTGAGCCGAAGGCAGTCGCTTAACCAACTGAGCCACCCAGGCGCCCTGCTTTCACGTTTTCTAAGTAACCTTCTGATCATAATTTTACCTCTAATGTAGATCTGTCTCTGGAAGAGATTGCACTGATTGGCCAGCATGTTTTTCCAGCTTGTTGAGATCACTAAGCATTCATTGTACAAAAAGGGGTAGATTTCCCCTGGATAACTCATAAATTATGAGTAAAAGGTGTTAAGTCATTTTAGCTCATGGTTATAGACTAGACTATTTCAGGAAGGAAAAAAATATGAGTTCAATTATTCTTCAGTGGTAATTTTGACAGGTTTGTGGACTGAATATCCTTTTGTCACCAAAGCTTGATGTCTTTAGACGTCTAGCCTGGGGCTTTTATATATGTTAGGTTAACGCAAGAAATGTGTGTAAACTTAATCCTTAGAAAATAGAGAAATGAAACCAACTAACTTCTCTTATAATTTATTTTAGTTTAAGGAAATATCAAAAATATTTGCTTTAAAAATGAATAGATTGTGTATTTTTTTGTTCTAAAAAAACCCCAAATAAGATAGTATATGAAAGCAAATTTAAGTTCTGTATGTTAGTGGCTTAATCTCCCCAGTTTCTAAAGACCCAGTTGTCAAATATTTAGCCCTTGTAACGAATGGAAAATTGTGTGACTATGTTCAAAAAAAGAAAAAAAAATGATTAAATGCCGTTCTCTCAACTGGTGGCTAAACCTTTAAAAACAATATGGAATACTTCCACATCTTATGAGAGAAGAGGTACCATTCATCTTCTTTGTGAAGAGAGCCTACTTTTCTGTTTTCTCAGAGCTTTGAAATTGAGTGATAGAAATGGAGTAATAACCTGTGCTTTAAAATTACTTTTCTGGTAATAGTGAAAATCTTAGCTTCACTGTTTTCTTCTGGTGTGCAACAACACTCATTTTCCAGATGGTCAAGTTACGTTGTGTCAAAATTTTTTTTTCCTCAGAGCAGAATTAACTGGCTGTTATAGGGATTCAATCTTTGGCATTGATTTCTTTAGTACCATGTATTGATAACGGACTTAAATCAGTTTAGCCTTTGCTAGTTTGCTGACTTGAGTTTAGATACGAGAATTCTTTTTACACTCAAGTATTGATTTTGTATCTTACATCCAGAGTGTATAACATAGTATGTATAAGACCACATGGCTTTATGAGAATCTGACACTTAGGAGGAAGCAAGTGGGGAAGAGGAAGAACATAGAACTCTTTTTTTATTCACCTGTTATATTTTGAGTTGGACAGGGTTGGTATATATACGTCATTAGTAATTGTTTCTTCCCACATAATCATACATCCTTGGGGAAAAAAACAGGCTTTAAGGAAAATTAGAAGTGATGTAGAATTTAACAAATGGAAAGTAGAAATCATTCCAGGTTTGTATCATGGCAGAGATAAAGGATCAAAGAAGAAGTGTTTGAAAGAAATGGGGGTGGGTGAGGACACTGTGTTTTGAAATTGAATGTTACTGGCAAAGTGACTGTATGGTAAAAGAAATTGTGGAATCACTCATTTTTCTGTTAAAAGTAGCCACAGATCTACTGAACAGTTGTATGACTGATAACTTCATAATCCTTTGAAATGCATTTGCATTTTTAAGAAACTGATCACTTAGTCAAATTTTGGTATTTTAGACCCAGTAAAAGAGATAGAAATAAGTGATTTGGACAAAGACCTTTTGGATAGGAATGCTTCCTCATAGACAGAATAAGCATGTAGGGGCGGAAGAGTCTTGCAAGAATCACTTACCTCACATATTCATTGTTTTTCCTAATCTACTTCTGACCCTAAAATTTTTCTTAAAAGTTTCACTTTTTATTTTCTCAGAAGACTTAATTTTGGGTTGGGGATGGGGATGGAGAGAAGAAAAAGAATTAGAGCAGGTAGGAGTGGCAGTATGTATGGGTCATTTAAATTAGCAGTGGTCATTTGAATTAGAAACAGTCTATATATAATTATGTACGTATACTATATATAACTATATTTAAGTTGTCAAAATAATTTTATTAGGTTTTTTAAACTAAGGTTTTATTTTTTTTATTTTTTTAAAGATTTTATTTATTTATTTGACAGAGAGACACACTGAGAGAGGCAACATAAGCAGGGGGAATGGGAGAGGGAGAAGCAGGCTTCCCGCAGAGCAGGGAGCCCGATGCGGAGCTCGATCCAGGACCCTGGGATCATGACCCGAGCCGAAGGCAGATGCCCAACGACTGAGCCACCTAGGCCACCCCTAAACTAAGGTTTTAATGAAAGTATACAAGTGCACAAATCATTGGTGTATTACTTGATGACTTTACACAAAGTAAGCATATCTGTGTAGCCAGTAATACTAGATCAAGAAATAAACACTACCAGCATCCCAGAAGTGGTATTCATTCCCATCCCAGCCTTCCCACTCATTATCCCCAATCCTATTTTTCTAACGGCTGGGATTAGTTTTGTCTCTTGAACTTTATATAAATGTAATCACCCGGTATGTATTCCTATGTGTCTGGCTTCTTTCACTCAATATTTGTTTCATCCATGTTGCTTGTAGCAATAGTCTGTTCATTCTTGCTGCTGTATAATAGTACATTGTATGCGTATACTACAATTTATTCATTGTACGATTAAAAGACGGAGTTTTCATCTTTGGCTGTCAGAAATAGTGCTCCTATGAGCATTTTTTTTTTTTTAAAGATGTTCTTTATTTATTTAAGAGGGAGAGAATGAGAGAGACAGCATTAGAGGAGAGAGGGTCAGAGGGAGAAGCAGACTCCCTGCTGAGCAGGGAGCCTGATGCGGGATGCGGGACTCGATCCCGGGACTCCAGGATCATGACCTGAGCCGAAGGCAGTTGCTTAACCAACTGAGCCACCCAGACGCCCCTCCTATGAGCATTTTATGTATATCTTTTGGTGAACACATGTACACATTCCTGGTAAGTTTTATACCTCAACATTATACCATTAGTTATCTTTTCTCAGAGGCAGAGCTTCCATTTTTACATGGGAGGTAAAATAGCTTTAAGACAGATATGAATATGGCATCTCATAAGTAATGTTGCTAAAACGATTTTATTTCAGATATTAATGTTTTTCTTAAGTCTTTTGGTAGGTATGCTGTAAGTCCAGCATTAGAAAGTTTACCCATTAACTTAATACACTATAATTTTCCCCAAAGGTTGTAAGTTATTTTGAGGAGGAAGGAAATCTTTTTTTTAAATATAGGAATTTTCAAAAATACTGTGTACTTTAATGTGTGATTCTAAGCCTTCATTCCAGAAATTATTTCTTTTTGCTACTGCCGTACTTCTGTTTCTCCATTTCAGTTTGGAATCCTGTTCCTTACTACTTTTAAGCGTATCCTTTTAACTCCTGTGAAAATATTCTGCTTTTATTTGGTTGATTGTTTCCCTTTCTTTCTACATACCTTGATTATAAATATAAAATTATAAAACTTTCATGGAAAAATTGGGGCACATTTTGTTTTCAAGTTGTTTTTCTAGTCCTTGGCCACATCTGTCAGTTCCTGATATAAGAAGAAGGTGTAAAAGGGCTGCCTCCTCATCTCTGCTGCTGAAGTGCTAGTTAGTGGTTTATAAGCTCATATTCCCCACCATACAAATATCCCCAGAATGACAGGCCATCAGTGACTGAGACGGGTTTCTGTTTTTAAGGAATCCCTTGCATGAAATTGATGATATGGTAGCCTTAGATACCAAAAAGAGTAAGATCTTACTATTTTGTGTCTGATCTTTTAGCACTTAGCAGTTCAGTGTTAGTGCTAACAGTTGTTCTTTCTTGTCCACAACAAGCAGAGTGGAGGAGACCCCTTCCTCCCTCCCTTCCTCCCTCCTTCCTTCCCTCCCTCCCTCCCTCCCTCCCTTCCTTCCTTCCTTCCTTTTTTAAATAACATAGCCACATTGAGTAAATGTTGCTTTTAAGTTTGGGGAGAAGGAACCTGAGCTTTTTCATCAAAGTGGCTTTTTTTTTTTAGAGAAACTTTTTTTTTTTAAAGATTTTATTTATTTGAGACAGAAAGAGAGCACATGAGAGGGGGGAGGGTCAGAGGGAGAAGCGGACTCCATCCAGGGACTCTGGGATCATGACCTGAGCCGAAGGCAGTCGCTTAACCAACTGAGCCACCCAGGCGCCCTTTTTAGAGAAACTCTTAACTATAGAGAACAAACTGAGGGTCGCTGGGGAATGGGGTAATTGGGTGATGGGCATTAAGGAGGGTATTTGATGTAATGAGCACTGGGTGTTACATGCAACTGATGAATCACTAAATTCTACCCCATATCTACTATATGTTAACTAACTTGAATTTAATAAAACCAAAGATAAAAAAAAAATTCTAGAATGGTTTCTTAATCCAGTTTCTAAAGTAGCGTATTTTGAATGAGGTGACTTCTGAGATGCTTTAAAACTTTATCATTTAAATTATCAGTATAATCATTGAGATCTGAATTTGTTTGGTATTATACAGACATGGTTCTTGCTTTTACGGAACTTATGGTTGAGTTAGAGACTAAATAACATTCAAAATCAAAATGAATTGAAAATAAGCATGTTGATACTGTTTTCATTGTCTTCTGATAAATATTTTTAAGGATACACACACGTATATACATACACGCACATACATACATACATATACCACACCGGAGTTTTGTTTGTAACCTTATCTGTCCACTTTTCCAAGACCGGAGACTGTTGGAGAGTCATCTGTGAAATGCTATTAAGATGAGGGTTTGTAGAAGAAGATAGCAGGAGGGGAAGAATGAAGGGGAGTAAGTTGGAGGGGGAGACGAACCATGAGAGACTATGGACTCTGAGAAACAAACTAGTTCTAGAGGGATGGAGGGTGGGGAGATGGGTTAGCCTGGTGATGGGTATTAAAGAGGGCAAGTTCTGCATGGAGCACTGGGTGTTACGCACAAACAATGAATCATAGAACACTACATCAAGAACTAATGATGTAATGTATGGTGATTAACATAACAATAAAAAATTTAAAAAAAAGATGAAGGTTTGTTATGACCCCTTGCTGTCTGATACATGTTCTACCCTTTAATCATTTATCGAATTACGTTTGTGCCACAATTAGAAAGTTGTTGCCTGGCTGTCTCAGTTGGTAGAGCGTCCAGCTCTTGCTATAGTGGTTCTGAGTTCAAGCCCCACTTTGGGCATGGAGCCTACTTAAAAAAAAGTTGTTGCAGCCCAGAGTTTAAGCTAAGTTATAGCATGCTTCTGTATATGATTAAGAAAGAAACATGTGGCTAGTGAAGGAAATTACCTGCAGTTGGGGTAATTCATCTTGTTTTCATGGTGTCGTCTTCATTGCATTCATTGTTTAGCCTTTATATCTAGAAACTGAAAGTAGACAGGTTTAAATTAGATTATATGTTGCCAGAATCTAAGATCTTCAATTGCAGAGATAACAACACTTTAAGTTTCTTCATAACATCTGTAGTCCCACATACAAGTAGTTGTAACTCAGGGTGCCTTTGTGGATTTTTTTCTGATGCTGTCTTAGTCTCTACTGCAACGTCTTACAGGGAACCTGTCCTCTATTTCTGAGTCATTTGATTTGAGAACCTTTTAGCTGAAATCTTTAAAGCTGAAAAACTAAGCTGAGAGATCTGGGTCTAGTGAGCTTGTCCAGGGTTTGTAAAGTCAAGTCTGGTTTTAGAGGACTAGAAAAATGTTACATACCAATCATATACATGCATTGAGAACACATACAGTATGCTCTCTGAAACTTGGAATATGCACTCTTGATTTGTGAAATGTCTAAAAAATTTTGGTGAAATGTTAGCAGTGTCTCGGAATGGAGGTGAGATGATTTTTGTTACTCTTTCTACATTTCTGCACAGATTCCGTATACACATACTGTATATGGAATCTGGAAGGAAAGAGGTTTGTATTTTTAAAAAGATTTTAATAGTTGTGATTGTGATGTGAACTTACAGTATTTGGTCTGATGATAAAGTTCTCACATAGGTATTTTAAACTTGAGTAAGAGCTTAAAATTTCTCAGTGCTCTGTGTTTTAACTGCTTATTTATTTATGGACATTTTTAGTTTGTATCCACAGCAACTTTAGAATAATAATTGCTTATATATATCATTTATAGGAGATGAGGATAACTAATGATAAAGTCAGAATTCAGAATTAAAAACAAATTGGTTACTTGAGACTGAGCCAGTGATTCTGTCTTTCTAGGATAAGTTTGTGACGATAGGTTATGTAAATACAAATACATAGAAACAGTATTTTAATTACTTGCCTGGCTGAATGATGGAAATTTAGTGTGCAAACTATTAGAAAAGCAGAACTTAATACTGGTCATAACAGGTGGCTATTTCTTTTGTACCCTGGTGGTATGGACTCATGTCAATTTGATAATTTTATGTGGAAGATATTTTCTTCTCACAAAACTGGAGTTAGCCCTGAAAGAATTAATGACTGTCAATTTATTAAGTTGAAACAGATTGCTAAGGGAAATTGTTTCACCATTATCAGTTAAAAAAGAAACAACAAACCAACCTTCCCTTTCTAAGATACTGTATTCTTAAAAGTTTTGGATTGTGGGACCTAATGTGTTTGAGAATAAATAACCCGAAGTGGCTTTCAAAAAATATGGGTCTTTGCAGCCTAAAATTAGCTATTAGATTTGGAATTAACTCATCTCACATTTGACCAGTCTTTTGATCATCTTACAGACTACTTGTAAACCTTAACCAAGAGAAAACATTTTCTTATTAGAAAATATACTAAAAACCTTCATTGAAATAGGTGAATGTTTTTGTTTTGTTTTTAAAGGGGCTTTGGGGCGCCTGGGTGGCTCAGTTGGTTAAGCGTATGCTTCTTCAGCTCAGGTCATGATCCCAGGGTCCTGGGGTTGAGCCCTGTATCGGGCTCCCTGATCATTGGAGAGTCTGCATCTGCCTCTGACTCCCCCCCTCCCTTGTGCTCTCTCGCTCGCTCACTGTCCCTCAAATAAATAAATAAAATCTTTAAAAAAATAATAATAATAGGGACTACTAGGGGCACCTGGGTGGCACAGTTAAGCATCTGACTTTTGCTTTCAGCTCAGGTCATGATCTCAGAGTTAGGAGATCAGGCCCAGCATCAGGCTCTGCACTTAATGGGTAGTCTGCTTTTCTCTCCCTCCCCCTCTCGCCCCCCCATGCTCTCTCTGTCTCTCAAATAAATCTTAAAAAAAAAAAGTAGGGATTACTGATAAGGTTTAGGGCAGGTCAGTCATTAAGTGTAGATTCTAGATAGTAATCAGCATAGTTTTATGAAGAGCTGATTACAGATGAATTTACAGTATTTTCCTGAAACAGTGACTTCGGTAGCTGAAGAAGGAACAAGAGGAATATAGGTGGATTTAAATACAGCTTTTATTTTATGAAGTAGTCATATTGGTGTTGTAGTTGGGAAAATTTTACAAGTTGTATTATATGGAAGCTACAAGTTACAAAAATAGTGCTAACCATTTGCAAATAGACATTTAGTAAATAGTTATTTCTGATTCCCTTCAGCTTCCTTCTCTGGACCAAGATTTGTTCGTATAATTACTAATTTAAGCTATTGAGCATATTAAGTTCATAGATTAAAAAAAAAAATGGGCTGGGGTTAAGTACCTGAAAAACCAAGAATAGAAATCAAATTACCTTGAATGGTCTGTAAAGAAAAAAAAGTGCCTTCATCTTTGTAGAAACAGCAAAAAAGTGAGTAGTCGCTTAGAAATGTTGAACCAGAACTAAGTATAGCAGAAAACAATATGGACTGCAGTTGAATGAATCATCCTAAAGTGTGTTTTTGTGTGTGTAAACACATGATACCATTTTATAGTAATAAGACTTGTAAAATGTTGAAGTGGTTGAAAAATATGTCTGTTAGAAAATTTTGGGGGGGGGGGTACCTGGGTGGCTCAGATGGTTAAGCGTCTGCCTTCGGCTCAGGTCATGATCCCAGGGTCCTGGGATCGAGCCCCCCATCGAGTCCCCTGCTCCTTGGGAGCCTGCTTCTCCCTCTGCTTCTCTCTCTCTCTCTGTCTCTCATGAATAAATAAAATAAAATCTTCAAAAAAAGAAAAAAATTTTTAAAGATTTTATTTATTTGACAGAGACACAGCGAGAGAGGGAACACAAGCAGGGGGAGTGTAGGAGGGAGAAGCAGGCTTCCCACGGAGCAGGGAGCCCGATGTGGGGCTCGATGTGGGGCTCTATCCCAGGAGCCTGGGATCATGACCTGAGCCGAAGGCAGACGCTTAACGACTGAGCCACCCAGGCGCCCCGTCTATTAGAAAAATTTAAGTGTTATTCTAAAGAGGGATTAAGCTAAAGGGTGGCTAAACCTTTCACATGGTTGAAAGTAATTTTTTCTTTTTAAAGATTTTACTTATTTGACACACAGAGCACAAGCAGGGGGAGCAGCAGGCAGAGGGAAAGGGTGAGGGAGAAAGCAGGCTCCCCACTGAGCAGGGAACTTGATATGGGGCTCGATCCCAGGACTCCAGGACCATGACCTTAGCTGAAGGCAGAAGCTTAACCAGCTGAGCCACCCAGGCGCCCTGGTTGAAAGTAATTCTTTTTTTTTTTTTTTAAGATTTTTTTTTATTTATTTATTCATGAAAGAGAGAGAGAGGCAGAGGGAGAAGCAGGCTCCCAAGGAGCAGGGAGCCCGATGCGGGACTCGATCCCAGGACCCTGGGATCATGACCTGAGCCGAAGGCAGATGCTTAACCATCTGAGCCACCCAGGTGTCCCAGGTTGAAAGTAATTCTTAAAGATGTTGCTCAGTTATTTTTCCGTATGCTCAGAAGACAGCTGGGGGAAACGAATTTAAATTATTAGATTGATGATTTACCCTGGTATAAAGAACATCTGGTAAACATCTAAAGTAGGTCACTAAAGAAGAAAATATACCTTGCTTTTTTGGTGTCAGCTATTAGGATTAGATACTTTAATTACCTTAGCGATGGTAAATTAGTTAGAAATTTTAGAATGTTGGATATAAAACTATAGTCCCAATTCTTAAGGTTTATTTACTTGTTCAAGGTGGTGGTTGGAATTAGAGCCCTAGTCTACTGACTTCCAGTCAGTGATGGTGGTTATCATTCTGTTCATTTTCAGTTTAGTGATTTGTTAAGCCTATTGATCTGATAGTTTTCTGTAATTCCTTAGTTGAACTAAACAAAAGCTAATTTTTTAGAATACTTGTGCTCAGTAACTTAAAAAAGATATGGAAGTAAATTTTAATAGCTTATTTCTTATAGATCGACTTAATATTTTAAGTCTGTACTGGTATAAAAAGAAGGCAGTGGTATTATTCAGTATAAGGTGAACCATATTGATAATAGATTCATGTAAAGATTCCCAGGGCAAAGTTCTTTTCCACTGTGAATTCAAGTGCCCATTTATGATAATGGTATTTCAGATCAATAAGGAAATTATTTATTAATCAATAAACGATATTGAGACTATTGATTATTCATTTAGAGAAGCATTCAGTTAATTTCCTACTTTGTATAATACCAAAAAATACACTTCAAATGGTTAAAGAGCTTTTTTTAATTAAAAATATTTTTTACTAAAGTAAAAACATTTAGCATGATACCTACCCTTTTAAACCAAGTTTTAAGTGTACAATACAATATTGCTAACTATCGGCAAGATGATGTTCATTAGATCTGAAGAACTTACTTACCTTACATAACTGAAACGTTATACCCATTGAATAGCAACTCATTTCCTTTTCTTCCTGAGCCCCTAGAAACCACTATCCTATACTCTACTTTTATGAGTTCAGTTTTAGATACTTCATGTAAGTGGACTCATATAGTATTTGTCCTACTCTAAGTGACTTATTTCACTCAGCATAATGTCCTCCAAATAAGAGCTCAGTATTTTTAGAAAATCATAGAAGAAATTAGAAGAAAGTACTTTTTCCTCAGCAGTGCCAAAAAGAATCGAGTCATTAAGGAAATATCAAGAAATTGACTACATGAATGGAAAGTTCTGTGCAATGAAGGGTGCTAATAAAGTGTCAAGGCAAATAATCGACTGGAAAAAAATTTGCACTTTCTCTAACATACAAATGATTAATATCATAGGAGTTTTTTTTTTTTTACACATACTGCATTATTTGTTTCAGAGGTACAGATCTGTGATTCAACAGTCTTGCACAATTCACAGCGCTCACCATAGCACATACCCTCCCTATCATAGGAGTTTTTATGAAAAAATTATACATAAAATATTGCTTATTTAGCTGAATCTTCTTTCTAAAAAGTACCTTTCATCCCATTCCCTTCTCACTTCTACCCTCTCAGAAGCAGCAACTATCATGAATTAGATAAGAACCTGTTCATTCCATTTTTATCTTTTTTATTTATTTTTAAAAGATTTTATTTATTTATTTGACAGAAAGACACACAGCGAAAGAAGGAACACAAGCAGAGGGAGTGGGAGAGGGAGAAGCAGGCTCCCCGCTGAGCAGAGAGCTCGATGCAGGCGCTGGATCCCAGGAGCCTGGGATCATGACCTGAGCCAAAAGTAGATGCTTAATGACTGAGCCACCCAGGCACCCCCATTTTTATCTTTTTAAAAAAAATATTTATTTGAGAGAGCGCGCGAGTGTGCACAAGTGGAAGGAGGGCCAGAAGGAGAGAGAGAAGCATACTCCCCGCAGAGCGGGAAGCCTGATTTGGGGCTCCATCCCAGGACCCTGAGATCATGACCTGACCCCAAGGCAGTTGTGTAACCAACTGAGCCACCCAGGCGTCCCTATTCATTCCGTTTTTAAATACTTTTACATATTTGTGTGAATCTGTAAACAGTTAGTTGTACGTTGTTATGGTTGTTACTGTGGGAAAATAAAAGCTTGCCTTCAGGATGTTTAGTGCAGTAAACAGGAACATAAAATATTCTCTCTAAATGTTTAATGTGTAAGTGCCAAGTAAATGGTATAAATCATGAGTGCCTGGCACTCTAGAAATTTTTAAGTGATTTTTGAGTGAATGAATATAGAAGTATATAAAATTTAAAGGAAAAGTCTGTTCTTTTCTCTTCCTCTGACCTACCACACCCCAGAGGTAACTCTTAACTGTGTGTGGATGTTTACTGTTGAGTTTTTTTTTAATGTATGTGTATATAAATACACATACTTTATTAAAAAGAAACCACACTATATGTATTAATTTGTATATTAAGCATTGGTTTTTACTTAAGTATATTCTGGGCATTTTTCTGTGTCAATATAAATCTAAAATTACCTCATTTATTTTTTTATAGTTGCAGAATAGTTCATTATATGAATGGACCATGATTTATGTCAAATATACATCTGTTGATTAATATTCAGGTTCTTTTTGCTATTATAGTATTGAAGTAAACATCTTTGTAGAAATATCTTAACATGTTTATGTCACAATTTTGGTTTCATAAAAGTGAGTTATTGAATTAAAGGGATTTTTGCATTTTAAAGTTTGATAAATGTTGCCAAATTTGTTTTTTTTTTTTAAATAATCCCACCATTAATGTATGAGGTTAAATGTTAATGAATGTATACATGAAATGCTTAAAAGTGGAGGGGAAACTAGTCTGAGAGCTGAAATGGTTTGAAAAGACTTGCTAGAGAAAGTGAATGCTTAAACTAGATCTTGAAGAATGAGTATGTCACAGATAAAGAAAAGGGAAAAAAAGGATATTCTTAGTAAGAGGAAATGGGCCAGACAGGGAACATGGAAGAGTTACCAGGACAGAATTTTAACTCCATCATCATATTCTGTTCATCTCTCAGTTCACTTTGTCTTGGTGTTTCTTTTCCAGAAAGAAGTTTAAAGTTGAGTTAGGCACTCTCCTGTTTTCAAGGCTTTACCACCTGTAGAATAATCTAAATTCTTCTTTCTTTCTTTCTTTTTTTAAAGATTTTATTTATTTATTTGGCAGAGAGATACAGAGACAGAACAAGTAGGCAGAGAGGCAGACAGAGGGAGAGGGAGAAGCAGGCTCCCCGCCGAGCGGGGAGCCCGATGGGGAGCCCGATGCGGGGCTCCATCCCAGGACCCTGGGATTATGACCTGAGCCGAAGGCAGCCGTTTAACCAACTGAGCCACCCAGGCGCCCCAGAATAATCTAAATTCTTTAGTCCAGATTCAAAGTCTATACTTCGGCTGCCCATTTTTTTTTTTTTTTTTTTTTTGGTATGATTCTTCTTTTGACAGGCTTATCTACAGATTGTTCTTTAGTGAATCGTATAGTTTGCTACTTTTTTTTTTTGCATTCTTGCAAATTTTTGAACTCCGTGGTTCCTTCAGTATTTAATCACTTGTTTTTGAGTTCCCATGCTTTTGTGGTAGCTACCAATATCTCAGCCTCAGGTGCTTACGGTCATTTACATTTATGTAAACATAAAGATCCATAAATGCTTAATATGTGGATTATCAGTAAATATTTCATAGTATTTTCTGTAATCTTGCTTAATGTTTTTATTTATAATACAATTGGCAGTGAAGTTTCTGAAAAATCACCAAAACCTATTTTCCGTATTAATAGGTATCTGAAATCAGTGTATGCACTTCTAATACACAATAGAAATGATATATAATTTATATATTAAGCATAACAAGAAAATGTTTTTGAAAGCACTTAAGTAGCAATTAGGTATCTTTATATCCATGGGAAAACACAAGCAATTTTGGTAATAACTACTATTTAGTGGTTGTGATATTAATAGCAATCATTCATTGATTATTCTAGGTAGACAGTAAATGCGTGTTTTATTTTTACAACAGCCCCCATCATGTAGATAATATATGCCTTTTACATATGAGGACTTAGAATTGAAATAAAACCTATTTCCATGTTGATACTGCACTTTACTGAACAGTTGTTTAGCAGGATAAATACAAAAAAAAAAAAAGTTTACTTCTAAGTGCTCCATAGTGAAATTGTACAATATAATAGAGTTCTTTAAAATGAAAAAAAAGAGTGCCTACGCAAAAATATCAGTTATACTAAAGTGTGTTTACCAGAACAGTAATTTCCAGAAGTTAGTAGAATACTCTTTCCTCAAAATGTAGAGGTAATACAGTTGTTTAACTTGAATTCTATGCCCATTTAAACTTGAGTTATCAGCAAGAATGAGGTCCAAAATGAGCATATACACAACAATTAAGAGTTCATCACCTGTAAAAACTTGATGCAAGAACCAAAGGATATACTTGAGCAGGAAGAATAGTAAACTAGAGAGAGGGAGAAATTGGATAAATACATCATGAGCAAAGAATTGGTAAAATATAATAACAAATCAAGTAGACTATTGATTGTAAATATGTATACTATTTTTAAAGGTAGAACCAAAATACTAGACAGTTACAAGAAAGTTGGAAGAAAGGGGATTACATTGAGTCAAGAGTGCTACAATTCAGGGCTACAACCTGGCTGGTTGAGTTGATAGAGCATGCAACTCTTGATTTGGGGTTGTGAGTTCGAGCCCCAGGTTGGGTATAGAGATTACTTAAAAATAAAATCTAAAAAAAAAAAAAAAAGTGCTAAAAATTCTTTTTTCACAAGGAGTACAGAAATTCTGAGAATTCCAAGGCATCTTACAAAAATAGCTATTTTTGTGTCACTGCAGCCAGACTATCTGGATGAAATCCTAGCTTATCCCTTACTAGCTGTGTGACATTAAGGTTACTACAACTTCCTGTGCCTAAATTTTCTTATCTATAAATGGGATGACAGTAATCCTCATAGTGTTATGGGGAGGATTAAGTGCAATGCGCATAAAGCCATTAGAACACTACTCAATACATGTAAGCACTCAGTACATGTTTGCTGCTGCTGCTTTTATTTCTTTTACCTTAAGGGTAACCTTGAAAAGAATAGAAGAAAATCTATGACTTACAGGCCTGCAGAACTCAAATAAGAGAATGAAGAAAGCTTACCCCTTAGTATACCATCAAGATCAATTGGACTAATTTTAATTTTCTATATTATTTTTTGAGCACTTCTAACCACTTAAAAGCATTGGTAGTTTATTACTTTTATTCTTTCTTAGAGATCTTCCAAAGAGCAGAAAAATTTTACTTTTTAAAGAAATCATTCTATGGGGGTGCCTGGGTGGCTCAGTCGGTCAAGTGTCTGCCTTTGGCTCAGGTCATGATCCCAGAGTCCTGGGATGGAGCCCCACATCGGGCTCTCTGCTCAGTGGGGAGCCTGCTTCTCCCTCTCCCTCTGCCTGCCGCTCTCCCTGCTTGTGCTGTCTTCCTGTCAAATAAATAAATAAAATCTTAAAAAAGAAATCATTCTATGTTGCATGAATCCGTCAGGCCCTTCTTATAAATCTAAGGTTCATTATTGAATCTCGGTGATCTTTTTGTGTATCTTGAAATATTTTGCTGTTTTTAAGAGTTTTATCATTACCACTAATTATTTCCTGCTGTGCAAAAAAAAATAAGAAAACAAGAATGATGGAATCCACTAGAAGGAAGGTATAATAGTGAAATAGTCATTTTTCAGATTTTTGTTATTGCATGTATTGCATCCTTCAAAAAAGATGTAGAAGAGGAGGAGAAATATACAGATAAGAAGAGAGACTTCTGTGTCTCTCTGTCAAATAAATAAATAAAATCTTTAAAAGAAGAAGAAGATAAATACAAGGTGAGAAATAGCACTTTAGACCTGAGCTGTACAGTATGGAAGCCACTTGCCACATATGACTATATTTAAATCAATTAAAATTCATAGAATTTAAAATTCAGTTCCTCAGTCACATTAACCATGAAGTGGTTATATAGAGGGAATGTAGCAGTCTATTAGCTTCATTTCACTATGGCTACCATATTGGACTACAAAGTATAGAGCATTTTCATCATTGCAGAAAATTTTTTTTTTTAAGATTTTATTTATTTGACAGAGTGAGAACAAGCAGAGGGAGCAGCAGAGGGAAGGGAGAAGCAGGCTCCCCACTGAGCAGGGAGCCCGATGTGGGGCTCCATCTCAGGAACCTGGGAACATGACCTGAGCCAAAGGCAGATGCTTAAACAACTGAGCCACCCAGGCTCCCCAGTTGGAGAAGATTCTTAGAGAAAATCCCTGCTAAGCAGGGAGCCCCGTGTGGGACTCAATCCCAGAACCCTGGGATCATGACCTGAGCCAAAGGCAGATGCTTAAACAACTGAGCCACCCAGGCTCCCCAGTTGGAGAAGATTCTTAGAGAAAAAATTCTTAGAGAAAATCCCTGCTAAGCAGGGAGCCCCGTGTGGGACTTGATTCCAGGACCCTGGAATCATGACCTGCGACAAAGGCAGATGCTTAACCGACTGAGCCACCCAGGCACCCTAAAAATAACCTTTTCAAAATAAATAATAGAGTAGCATTGTTTTACGTTTTTGTAAATCTGATGTCTCCCCCAAAGTTTGTTGAAAGTTGGTATGTTAGAATCTAACCCCCAATGTGATTGTATTTGGAGGTGGGGCCTTTGGAAGGGAATTAGGTCACTAGAGTAGAGCCCTCTTTAATGGCATGAGTGCCCTTATAAGAAGAGGCCATAGAGTTAGCTCGCTTTTTTCCACCGTGTTAGAATCCTAGAAGTCAGTCGGTCATTTGTAGCCTGGAAAAGGGCCTTCACCAGAGCCTAACCATGTTGACTTTATGATCTTGGACTTCCAGCCTACAGAACTGTGCAAAATAAATTTCTGTTATTGATAAGTCAGTTTATTTTGTTACAGCATCCTGAGCTAAGACACATTGCTTCCCCTAGAGCAAGTGATGTAAAAGGGACCAAACAGGAAGCCACTGTGCCTTTTATGACCTCTTTGAGTGAAATTTCTAGTCATTAGAGGCAAGTCACTAAGTTTAGCCAGTATTAGGGAAGGAGAATAAGGCTTCACTCATGAAGGGAGAAGTATCAAAGAATTTGTGGACTTTCTGAAACTACTACACTGGATAATGCCAAATGTTAATAGGAGTATAGACACTGCAGCCTTTCCAGAGATCTGTCTAGCAGTACTTAAGAATATGAACGGCCTATAGCCTAGTAATTTCAAGTAATTTCATTTCTAGATTTGTATCTCCAGGTATTTGTAAGAATTTCATAGGGGATATGTACATGGATGTTTACTGCAGTATTGTTTGTAGCAGCAGAAGTTGGAGGCAGTCCAGTTGTCTCATACTAGCCTCAGTGTAGATGGGTAAAATTCATGAATGCACACTGTATTAGTGTCCTAGAGCTTCCATAACCAAGTATCACAAACTGGGTGGCTTAAAACAACAGAAATGTATTCTCTCATAGTCCTGAAGGCTAGAATCCAAAATCAAGGTGTGAGCAGGGCCATGTTCCCTCTGAGACTCTGGGTAGAATCCTTCCTAGATCATGGCGGTGGCTCTTAACCCTTGGATCGCCCCTGTATCAATCCATTCTTTGCCTCAGTTGTCATATGGCATTCTCCCTGTGTCTCTTCACATGGTGTTTTGCTCTTATAAGGACATCAGTTATAATAGATTAGAGCCACCTAATGACCTCATTTTAACTTGGTTACATCTACAAAGACTATTTCCAAATAAGGTCACACTTATTAGATCACCACCTACCAGTGGTTAGGACTTCAGCATATCCTTGAGGGATACAATTTAATCCATACAGCAGTTAGAAGCAACAAATTAGATGTACACATGCGCATAGTATATATCAGGAAATGTAAGAAATAGAAGGATGAGGTAGTAACAATAACATTTATATAAATGAAAAATCAATGTATGTTAAGAGTTCTCCAGAGAAACAAACCAATAGGATGGAGATAATAAATCTATATATAAATAGATAGGTTGAGAGAGAGATACTAAGAGATTGAGAGAGATTATGAGGAACTGGCTCAGATGATTATAGAGGCTGGGAAGTCAAAATCTGCAGTGTGGGCCAGCAGGATGGAGACCCAGGATAGCTGATGGTGCAGATGAGGTCCAAAGACAGTCTGCTGGAGGGTTTCCTCTTGCTTGGCAAAGCTCTTTTTGTTCTAATCAAACCTTCAGCTGATTGAGGCCCACCCACATTATGGAGGGCAGTCTGCTTACTCAGAGTTTACCAATTTAATGTTAATCTTGTCCAAAACGTTCTCCAAGTTGACACATAAAATTAAACGTCACAAGCCCACCCTTTGTCAGACTGACACCCATAGACCTCTCCTTAAATCTTACTTAGAATCCACATAGATAATAACAAGGTCATACTTCTACCCAACATAAAAATATTCTGTGTACAACCCAAAACACCCTAAACCTTTCGCCAAAGAGGATGCAAAATCCTTGATGTTTAATTTTTCTCTTTGATATCCCATAACTTAAATATTGTCATGTTATTTTTATATGTACTTTATAATAAGTATGATGTAAAGTATTATATATATCTTATGTTAAATGATAAGGAAATAAAAGAGGGAAGAAAAAGATACTTTATATATATAAATATTCATAGGCACACAAACATATAAGGAAGAAATACTCATGACAGTTACAGTCCTCATTTCTGTAACTGATCCCATAGTCATAGCTGGTATTCATAGCTACTTTTGTCCAATACCCATTTTATATTATTTTTGCCTTTAGCAAGTAACTCAGCTGGTCATAGTTCTTGGAACAGTGACCCAAACCTTCATTCCTGAAAGGTCTGAGCCATTAGTAGTCTTGCCTGAATTGCGTTGTAGTTTTCCATTGATTTTAATAACAGGGCATGGTAACATGGAGAGATGCCCTTGAGGATCTCCTGTACTCCAGACACACTCTTTTTACCTCTTTTGCGGAGTGGCAGTCCAGATTCCCCTTGGTCCATCCATCCAAACAGCATAGTAGCTCCCTTCTTTGACTGTTTATTCAGGAGCATGAGGTGTTCAAAATGTCCAGGTGGCAGTTTTAACTTCCGCTTAGTTCAGTGGGATCATTGTTACGTCTTCTGGTGGAAGCATTCCTTCCTTTTTGGAACTAAGACCTCTAGACCACTAGTAGAGCATACGGTCACGGAGTCAGCAAAAATCTTGTAGATGGGTCACTAGGAGTAATAGTAAGTGGTGCCACTTCCATTTCTACCCCTTGATTCCTGGAATGTGCATTCTGTCTGAGAGAAACATCACTGTATATCAAATACTAATATTCCCGGAGAATCTGGCCTCAGCCCTGCAAGGTATTGCCATCAGGCTGGTACTATAACTGAATCTTCAAAAGGCCATTTTATCATTCTGTCAAGCCATTTGCTTCAGAATGCTAGGGCACGTGGTAAGTAAGACCAGTGGATTCTACCAGCATGGACCCATTGCTGTACTTTGTTTGCATGGAGTTAATAAGCTTGATCAGAAGCAGTGCTATAACCATGAGCATGGATAAAGCATTCTGTAAGTCCACAGATGGTAGTTTAGGTAGAAGCTTTGCATTCAGGGTAGGCAAATACATATCCAGAATAAGCATCTATTCCAGTAAGAACAAATGCTGCATCTCCCATGATGAAAGCAGGTCCAGTGTAATCAACCTGCTACCAGGCTGATCACCCCAGGGAATGGTGCCATATAAGAGATTCAGTTTGACCTGCCTTGGTGAGTCGAAGTCCCAAGTTGCTGAGTCCAGGTATAACTGCCATTCTTGTCACCCCACCCGCTTTGTTCATGAGTCCATTGTGGGCTTATGGCATGGGAAAAGAGATGGCTGAGAAAAGAGACTGACTGGTATCCACAGAACAGGTCATCTTACCCACTTGATTATTCACATCTTCCTCTGCTGAGGTCACCCTTCGGTGGGCCTTGACATGAGACACAAAGATCTTAATGTTTTCACCCATTCAGAGAGGTCTGTCCTCATACCTCTTTCCCAGACTCACCTGTCACCAGTTTTCCAATTGTGTTCCTTCCAAGTCACCATCTAGCCAAACCATGGACCACAGCCCATGAATTGGTATTTAATCACATGTCTGGCCATTTTTCCTTCCAAGCAAAATGAACAACCTGGTGCCATGCTCAAAGTTCTGCCCCCAAGGAGGATTTCCCTTTACCACTGTCTTTCAGGGATGCCCCAGAAAGAAGCTGTAGTGTTGCAGCCGTCTGTGTTCAGGGAGTGTCTGCATATCATGCAGAACCATCTGTAAACTAAGCTTGAGTTCTTTCTCTGTCAGCTGATGGGATGGAACTCCCTAGGAAGCTCTAGGTGCAGGCTAGAGGAGAGCAGGTGGTGTGGCAGGGGTAGGAACCGTGGACATTTGGGCTACATCTTCATGGATCTTCCTTGTGCCTTCAGGATGTGTTAGGACCCCCATTTGATGACTTGAGTGCTGCCATGTAGGCCCAACTTTGTGGCGCGGTAGGTCAGATAACACCCAGGTAGTGATGAGCAGCTCAGGTCACGTGGGAACTTGACGTGACCCATGGTTAAGTGTTTTCTGTCTCTGCTAAGGCCCAGTAGCAGGCCAAAAGCTGTTTCTTAAAAGGAGAGAAGTTATCTGCAGAGGATGGCAGGGCTTCACTCCAAATACCTAAAGTCCTCTGCTGCCGTTTTCCTCTAGGAGCTTGCCAAAGGTCCAGACATCATCCTTGTCTGCCATTGACACTTTCTGCACCATTAGATCTCCTGGATCACGTAGCATGTGTCAGAACAGCTTACATGGCAATTTGGACCTGTTGCAGAGCCTTCTCCTGTTCTGAGCCCCACTTAAAACTAGCACCTTTTTTGGTCACTTAGTAAATGGGCCAGAGCAACACACCCAGATGAGGAAGGAATGTGTTGCCTCCCAAATCAGAAGAGGCCCACTAGGCATTGTGCGTTTGTTTGCTTTTTCATTGTAGGGGGCCAGATGCAACAGCTTATCATTCACCTTAGAAAGGATATTTCAACATACCTCATACCACTGGACTCATAGAAATTTCATAGAAGTTAAAGGCCCCTGAATTTTTGCCAGATTTAATTTCCCATCTCCAGGTGTGTAATAAGTGTCTTAAAATTAAGTCTGGTAGTTGCTACTTCTTTCTCACTAAGCCCAATCAATGTGGTATCAGTGTGGTATCTTGTGAAAGGGAAAGGTGATCAAGATCCCTCATCACACAGTGTATATAAATTAATGCTTGTTTTGTGATAAAGATTAATGTTAAACATTTTAGAATAGTTGTCTTTGTATAAGCAGGAGAATGAAGATGGAAGATGAAAGTAAGTAAAACCCATAACAAGAATTTAAAATATGCAAATTAAGTCTCCCAGAAACTAGGATCAAAAGACCAAAAATATGGAATATGGGTAAGAAAAAGATAAATAGTAGAAAAGTAAAGAGGAACTGTTAGTCTGGGACACCCAACTCTGAAATACTAGGAATTCCAGAAGAAGAAAATTGAGAGGAAGTAATTCAAACAAATATTTCAAGAAAATCTCTCAAAAATAAAGGACATGAATTTGCAGATTAGAAGGGTCCACCACACATCATGAGAGTGAATGATAAAAGGCCCACACTGTGGTATATCATGATGAAATTTCAGGACATCCAGGAATAAAGAGAAAAACTTAAAAGCTTCCGGGTGAGAGGAGTCACATACCGGTGATCTGGAGCCAGAATATCATTGGACTTCTCAAAAACAAAACTGAAAGACACTTGAGCAATGTCTTCACATTTATGAAGAAAAATTATTTCTGCCTTAAAATTCATTATTTAGGCACACTGTCAAAAAGTGTGAAGTATAGAATAAAGTATAATAGTCTTGACATATATGAAGAAGATTATAAAGCTGAAAGTACAGAAAAACAAGTCCACATAGTCATACCTCGCAAACTTAGGATATAGAAAATTAAACAATACAATTGATAAGCTTTATTTAAGAGATAATAGAACCCTGTATACACACAAGCACATGCACCTGAGTAGAACATATACCTTATTTTCAAGCATATAAAATTTAAGTTACAAAAGTTCAATCTGTATTAAGTCACAGTGGAAATTTTATCAGTTTTCATAGAATCAGTGTCATTTAGTGCATGTTCTTGGACCTTAATGTACTTAAATGAGAAATCAGCAGTGATGAGCTTAAAAATTACATTTAAACAACTTTTGAGAACTGTAGTACTTAATGAGATAAGAGAAAATATATTAGACATTACAAAATACTAGAACTCTGACACAAACACTACATGTCAGAACTTGTAGATTTTAACTAATGCGAGGAGACATTTGTTGGCTTAAAAAGACTGATATTTAAAAAGATTGGATATAAAATAAATAAGTATCCAACTCTTGGAATAGAAAAATAACAAAAGAATAAAACCAAAGACAAACAAAAATAAGTATAAAGTAGAAATTAATGAAATAAAAGACAAATAATGGGATCAGTATAAAGACCAGTAGACAATAATAGGAGTACCTGGGTGGCTCACTCGGTTAAGAGTTAGATAAGCATCTGCCTTCACCTCTGGTCGTAATTCATAATCTCAGGGTCCTAGGATTGAGCCCCGCATCAGGATCCCTATTCATTGAGGAGTCTGCTTCTCCTTCTCCCGCCCTTCCCTTCAAACCGCCTCCCTCTTGCTCAAATAAATAAATAAAATCTTAAAGACCAGTAGACAATAGAATACGAATTTTAAGAATCCTAAGGTAACTCCGTGAATACTTTATGTCAATAAATTGGAATCTTAGATGGTATAGTTTTTTAGAAAAATGTGATTTGCCAAAATTCACCTTAGAAATACATAACACTAATAAGTTAATCATCAATAAACAGTACAAAACAAAGAACAAATTTACATGTACCAGCTTCCTCACCAAAGGTACACCAAACCTCAAAATTTTATAGTTACAGAGAAGAGAAAAAGAAGAGTTGTCCATTTTACAAGGCTGATCATTCAACAAGTATTTCTAGAGCATTTATACTACCTACATTAGTGAAATAATACAAAAATATTTGATACCTAAAGTAGCCAGTGACAGTACAAGAAAAGATATAACCTAATCTTATGAATAGGGATGCAGAAATCTTAAAACATTAGCAAATTAAAGCCAGTTTATGTTAATGAAGAAAAATGTCACAATCAGGTGGGGTTAATCCCAGAAATGCAAAATTGGTTTAATACTGGAAAACCTCTTAATGTAACTTGTCACTTTCAACAAGTTAAAGGAGAAAAAAGTAGTCCATGTATTCATTGAGCAGATACTGAGCATCCACCATATTACCAGGAAGTAGGCATTAATGGGTTAGCAGTGTTACAAACCAGAGTCGGTTTGCATGAAGTCTGCAGTCTAATGTAAGACAAATGGTAAGTAATATTAGGTGATATGATAAATGCTGTGAAGAAACCTAAATCAGATAAAGGAAACAGAGAGTGATAATTATTACTAATAACCATTCACACATTAAATATAAACCCTCAATCTCCTTTTTTTTTTTTTAAAGTTTTTTTTTTTTTATTCATTAGAGCAAGTGAGGGCAGGAGGAGGGGGGAGGGTCATTGGAGGAGGGAGAAGCAGAACTCCCGCTGAGCCAAGCAGGGAGCCCAATTCAGGGCTCAATCCTAAAACCCTGGGATCATGACCTGAGCCAAAGGCAGACGCTTAACTGCTTAACTGATTGAAACACTTGGGCACGCCCCCCTCAGTCTTCTCTTTTTTGCATCTCTGTTCTGTGTCCGTTTGCCATTTACATTACTGTGAACACTGTAAAATAATAATCAAATATTTCTATATGTAAAATAAGGTGACACCTGCTAAAATTGACTCATTGGCTAGCAAGATCTGTCTTGTGATAACAGTCTTTATCAATTGAAGTTTAAAAATTTGAAATCTGTGTCTAGGAGTGATAATAGGATATAAAGATTTATAATAGTATATTTATAATCTAATCAATTAATTTATAATAAAATATATGGAGTAAATATAAATATATGGAAGTTGTGTTTCTTAGTAAAAACTTGAAATTCAGAGACTGTCCATATATATAATTTCTTCCTACATAGAACTTTTTTCTCTCCTAGAAGGACTAGAGGAGAAAAAATAAGCTGTTTCCATAGGCTTATTAATTAATAAAGCACAGTAACTTTAGCATAACACTAAAGTTGTAATGAGCTGGGAGTTTAGTTTGAACATAGTGCTAATGAAGCAAAAGTCATATAGATTAATTTCACGTAGAAAGACCTATTCTTAATTCCAGCTAAGCAGTCTCATAAATGCTTCCCTATCAGTCATTATTAGGATGCACTGTGGAGTATCTACGGCTTTACAAAAAATTTTTACTCCCAAAACAAACCCAAAGTCATGTCTGTTGGTGTTCCATAATATAGCGCTGTATTTGAAGGACAGTACTTCAGAAAAATCTAAAACTCTTTAGTTGGATTTGGAAGGTGATCTTTGGATATAAGTCTGTTGGTTCTCTTTGTTTAATCCCTGCAAAAGAACTAAACTCTCATGCCTTGACTTCATTAAAATAATACTTTAGGAGCTTCTGGTAAAAATGCTTATAGTAATTTTTACACTTATGTATTTTAAAAAAGTTCAAAAGCAGAATTGTATAAGGTATTTTAGGTCTCTTTTGACAGACTCCTAGTTTACTTCAAGATCCCCCCCAGTAAAGTAAGGGTTTATTTTTTTCTAAGATGCCTCTGAGACAACAGTCAAGAATTGGGCAGCTTCACAGAAGATGTGTGCACAAAAAGTCTTTGACTTTGCCTAACTCAGAGGTTTCACATTTGCAGCCAGCAAACTGATCCAGCCAATAGAATGTTTTATTTGTTCTGCATAGTGCTCCTAAAAAATAAATTCAGTTGGTTTCCACCATTTTAAATGTGAAATTTCATATAATCTTGATTCCTAGGTTCCCTTAACATTTCAGATCATCTGGTATCACTGGCTTGAATTCTAACATGGCAACAGTGGGCCAGGGTTTAGCACTGGGTGAGGATTTCATGAATCATAAACTCTCCAGTTGTCTGCATTCCCCCACCATTTCTTAATATTTCACTTCACTCATTTTCTTTATCTGTGACCTACATAACATTTAAGTTTGTGATGCTTGCTAACTTACCCATGTACAGAACCTTTTTTTTTTTTTTAATAAAGATTTTGTTTATTTGTCAGAGAAAGAGAGGACAAGCACGGAGAGTGGCAGGAAGAGGGAGATATGCAGGCTCCCCGCTGAGCAAGGAGCCCGATGCAGGACTCAATCCCAGGACCCTGGGATCATGACCTGAGCCGGAGGCAGAAGCTTGACCCACTGAGCCACCCAGGTGTACCTATACAGAACCTTTTTTAAAATTTTGTTGCTTCTGATTATGGCATGGGAAGCTAACACTGATTAGGATAAATTAAATTAGCATTGCCATCTCTTTCCCTGAACTGTAGTATGTCTTTGGGAGAATGTTTATATATCTATCTGTTTATATAGATAGAGATATATAGACATGCTTATCAGTTCGTTATTTTAAAAAAGTCTTTATTAAAGCATTTGCTATGGATTCTCCTAGACTCTGGTAGTTTCTATAAGAAGAATGTTGTGACTTAGGTTTGTTAAGGTCCTAATTTTGGACCTTCTAATAGTCCTATCATTAGAAGTAATAATTTTTCACATCTATCACTAAAAAACATTTATTTAACCTCTTTCTGTGTCATTTGGCTGGGCACTTGGGGTAGTTATTTATACTGGTTACTGAATATTTTTGGCTCTCTTCCATCTGGCATTTCCTGACCTTCTGTCATTGGGCCATGTCAGCAGTTCTGGCCAAAGAGTTGTGAATGGAAATGAGTGGGTCATTTCCAGACCAATCATTTAATTGCCAGTACAATCTCTCTTTCCTTCTGCTGCTGCCACTAGCAGTGTTTCAGAGCCTGAGTTCCAGAAGAGAATGATTGCACAGAGCAGAGCACTCCACCAGCCAGTGATAGACATGTAAAGTGAGCAAGAAATAAACCTGTTTTGTTTTGTTTGTTTGTTTTGAGAGAGCTATGTGCATGCAAGCTGGCGGGGGGGGGGGGGGGGGGGGGGGGGGGGTTGGGTGGTGAGGGTCAGAGGGAGGGAGAGAGAGAATCTAAGTTAGGCTCCACGCCTAACAC
Organism: Zalophus californianus; assembly: GCF_009762305.2. Lineage (NCBI taxonomy): Eukaryota > Metazoa > Chordata > Mammalia > Carnivora > Otariidae > Zalophus > Zalophus californianus. The sequence continues at coordinate 72,572,232 of NC_045602.1, forward strand.
GGAGCCTGATGCAGGGCTCTGATCTCACAACCCTGAGATCATGACCTGAGCCGAAATCAAGAGTTGGTCGCTTAACCAGCTGAGTCACCCAGGCACCCCTAAATTTATTACTTTAAGCGAGAGATTTTTGGAGTTGTTCATCACTGCAGTTAGCCTATCTGACTGATACCTACATAATAGTAGTAAAGTGAAGAAAGAATGTAATTAACTTATTAATTAAAGCCAGGTATGCTAAATAAAATCTATAACCTGGAAGCTATTAGAAAATTTTTAGTCTTGGCCGCCGCCCCCCCCCCCCCCCCCGTCCCGGCCCCCCCCCCCCCCCGGGGTTCCCTTAGCCCAGCCCGGTCCCACCCGGTTCCCGGGAGGATGAAGTTCGTGTATAAAGAGGAGCATCCGTTCGAGAAACGCCGCTCTGAGGGCGAGAAGATCCGAAAGAAATACCCGGACCAGGTTCCGGTGATAGTAGGAAAGGCTCCCAAAGCTCGGATAGGAGACCTGGACAAAAAGAAATACCTGGTGCCTTCTGATCTCACAGTTGGTCAGTTCTACTTCTTGATCCGGAAGCGAATTCATCTCCGAGCTGAGGATGCCTTGTTTTTCTTTGTCAACAATGTCATTCCACCCACCAGTGCCACAATGGGTCAGCTCTACCAGGAACACCATGAAGGGGACTTCTTTCTATACATCGCCTACAGTGATGAAAGTGTCTACGGTCTGTGAAGCTGCTCCCCCTGAGGTGGGGGGTCCCCCCCTTCCTTGACCTACTCCTTCTCCGGGCTCAACCACCACCTCCCTTCTTCAGGACCTGCACTTCCTAATGTTTGAGGCTCTCTTCCAGCCCCTCTTAGCAGGAGGGCTCATGGGGGAGGTGACCTCTTGGACCTCTCCTTTCGCCCCCTTCTCTTACCACCTTTCCCACTCTGCTTTAGACTTCTCGATTGTCAATCTGTCACATCCAGCGATTGTTTTGGTTTCTGTTCCCTTTCTAACTGCCCAAGGGGCTCAGAACCCCAGCATTCCCTTCCTTTCACTACCTCCTTTTTTGGGGGTAGATGGAAGGGACTGAAATTGTGGGGGGGAGGTAGGAGGCACATCAATAAAGAGGAAACCACCAAGCTGAAAAAAAAAAAAAAAAAGAAAATTTTTAGTCTTTAGGAGCGCCTGGGTGGCTCAGTCGGTTAAGCGGTTAAGTGTCTGCCTTCGGCTCAGGTCATGATCCCAGGGTCCTGGGGTCGAGTCCTGCATTGGGGGGGGGGAATCCCTGCTTAGCGGGGAGCCTGCTTCTCCCTCATCCTTTGCCTGCCGCTCTGCCTGCTTGTGCTCTCTCTCTGTCAAAAAAATAAAATCTTTTTTTAAAAAAAAATTTTTTTAGTCTTTAGGGTAACTCATTTATTTGTAAGTTGTGTCATCAAAGGCCTTAAGTCTTAGAAATTGCAACTTTGTTTGAGAGTACACACTAAAGATGCCAGAGATCACAAAACATTTTGCATAGTCAGCACTGTGTTGTGTACATAAAAATGGTCTGAAGATGATCAAGGCCTATCATAGTTAATCCTGGTTATCAAAGAGGGGTGTGTGTGTGTGTGTGTGTGTGTGTGTGTGTGTGTGTGTGTGAGAGTGTGTGTGTGAGTGTGTGTGTGAGAGTGTGTGTGTGAGATTTCGGCTCAGGTCATGATCTCAGGGTTGTGAGACCGGAGCCCTGCATCAGGCTCCGTGTTAGGCGTGGAGCCTGACCCAACCCCCGGCCAGCTTGCATGCACGTAGCTCTCTCAAAAACAAAACAAAACAAAACAGGTTTATTTCTTGCTCACTTTACATGTCTATCACTGGCTGGTGGAGTGCTCTGCTCTGTGCAGTCATTCTCTTCTGGAACTCAGGCTCTGAAACACTGCTAGTGGCAGCAGCAGAAGGAAAGAGAGATTGTACTGGCAATTAAATGATTGGTCTGGAAGTGACACACTCATTTCCATTCACAACTTCTGAAGATGATCAAGGCCTATCATAGTTAATCCTGGTTATCAAAGAGGGGGGTGTGTGTGTGTGTGTGTTTTCCTCCAGAGTAGCATGGGGCTGAAATTTTTTAAACAAACTTGCAGGATAGGTTATAGATATTTGTGACATAGTTTTGTGATGTAATTTTAGAGCTGGAAGAACCCTTAGGTATCATGTAATACAATACCCATAGTTCGTAGAAGTTATATGTTATAAAAGATGAAATAAAGAACATGTTTGAATTATCTACTTTTACATTATTTTTAGGTCTTAAAATACCATTTTAGAAATCACAGCCAATGTTTTTCTTAGCACTCTGCTGACATTTGTATTCTTTTTGCTTCCTCACTGCTTTCTTCATTCTATTTAATCCTCACAGTAATTCTAAGAGGTAAATTTTTTTCTGCCATTGTACATTTGTGGAGACTGAGACTTAAGTGAGGTAATGTGCCCAAGATCATATGGCTAAGTAGTAGAGCTGGGATTTGAACGAGTTCTGTTGACTCTAATAGTCTATTTTGTTTCCACTAATACCTTTTTTGTTTTTGTTTTTGTTTTGAGAGAGAAAGAGAACACAAGCAGGGGGAGGGGCAGAGGGAGAAGCAGACTCCCCACTGAGCGGGGAGCCCAGTGTGGGGCTCGATCCCGGGACCCTGGGATCATGACCTGAGCCAAAGACAGAAGCTTAACTCACTGAGCATCCAGGTGCTCTCCACTGATGTCTTAAATGTATTTAAGATTTTTGTACAAGTGTAGAGAATGTTTTACTTTGTGTGACTATTAATCAAAATTAAATTTGTCAGAGTGACAGGAAACTCAAGGCAACAGTTGTCTAAAAAGATAGAAGTTTATTCCTCTCTATTGTGATTAAAGTCTAGAGGTAAGCGTCTTAAGATTAGTATGAAGGCTCTGCCATGACATTATGGACCTAGGCTTCTGTTTTATTTACTCCAATGTCCTTAAACACATGATGTTTATGCTTCAAAACACGTGCTTATGTTCCAACATTCTGCCTAGCAGGAAGCAGAAAGTGTGAAGAAAGTCCCTCTTCCTTCTCTTTAGAATCTGTCTCAGGAGTTGGATAGGACACTTCTGCTAATATCGCATTGGCTAAAACCAAGTGAGATGGCCAACTCTGCAGTAAGGGAAGCTGAGCAATATGGGAAGTGTTCTAGATGGTCATCTACTCAGCTAAAAACCTAGGGTCTGTCACAGACAAGGCGACAGATTTCGGGTAATAGCAGTTTCTCTCACATTGGTGTAATCAGTTTTTGTTTCAACTTGTTTATTCATAGGTATTGAGTGCTTATTTTGTACCAAACACTGTGATTCATAAATATATATGACAGTAAACTGTATTAGTTTTTGTGTTCATTCATAGGTTAGGGAAACTTTAAATAGGTTAAAATAAAGAGTATCCAGATGTTTTCTTTGTACATATATAAGAAAAAAAAATTATATCCAGCTTTAGGTTTATCTTTATGCTCCAATAAAACATGGTATATTTCTTCAAAGTCAGCCAATACCTTTGAAAATTTTGTACCACAACCCCAAAATACTAGCTTTAATGAAAACTGTGAAACTGGGGCACCTGGATGGCTCAGTCATTAGGCATCTGCCTTCGGCTCAGGTCATGATCCCGGGGTCCTGGGATCGAGCCCTGCATCGGGCTCCCTGCTCAGCAGTGAGTCTGTCCCTCTCCCTCTGCCCCTCTGCCTGCTTGTTCTCTCTCTCAAATAAATAAAATCTTAAAAAAAAAAATTGTGGAAATGAAGGTATATTCTCATTTAATTCTGTTCTTTATTAGCCTTAAAGCAGAACACCCATAGAATCAACTAGTGATTATTCTTGACAAAAAAAATGTATAAATAGAATTATCACTTAATAATTAGCTCATTGGCTTTCCTATGGTACTAACAAATCTGCAGCATTTTAAACTTCAGTTTCATATTGAGCTAGTTTACCAAGAGTGTTTTGGTTTTATTTTCTGTATTGAAGTAGGTTTGAAGGCAGGGGGGGAAACACTGTGTTTGAAGCTAATATAAGTCTTTGGACTAATTGCTTCAGATTTGTTTTAGTTATTAAACTGTATTGGTATGCCTAGTGCTATATGATAATCACTATAGGTAGGTTTGAATTCTTATGTTGCCTTTTCTTCCCAGTTCTTGACATCACTGCACTTTAATTCCTTTTGAATTTCTGATTATTACCTCTATAGCCCTCTGTCTTTCAGCCTTGGTTGTATATCATGAACCAGTAGGGCTTTTTCAGAATTCAGAATGCTTTTGAATGTAACATAAATCTCACTCAAACTGGCTTAAACAATAAGAAAATTTACCTCAAATGACAAGTTTTGTCTCAAGTTCTCCTCAAGGACCTAGAATGACTGTCTGCCATTAAAAAATGCAACATTTATCCTTTTTTTTTGTAGCTACTAGGAGAAAAGAGAGAAGGACCTCTCTTATCCAAGAAGCCAAAAAAAGCAGGCTACTTCTTGTGTCTCACTGGGCCAAATTGGCTTAGGCCTGCTCATCCTTGAGGAGTGTGGAATTACCATTAATAACCAGACTATTCATAAATGATCACATATGAAGTCAATCGCAATGTCCACTTCATAGTGAGTGAATTGTGGATATATTTGTTTTTACAAGAGCTACAGGTGATTTAGTACATAACTAATTTTGAGCACTGCTACACTTCCCAGTTCACAAAATAATAAGGGAGGAAAAAACCTAATCATTTTTCCATTTTCCAGTGGAACAAAGGATAGTTTGGTTTAATTTATCTTCTTGGTTTCTGCTGAAGAGGGTGAGTTTGGTTAGCCCGTTAGTTAAGGCTCTAGGGTAAAGTAATTGTTAATTGGGGATTAGGATGGAAAACGCATGTTCATAATTGTCATTTAAATTTATTAATCATTCATGTGAAGTATACAATTCTAACGTGGGGGCTGTTGTTATTAGAGGTCCTTTGGCTGTGTGCTTTCTGACAAATGAGTTAACCACTCAGCACAGTGATAAAAAGAAGTATGTTAACTTTTTGGAATAAAGCTGCCCAACAGTCTCATTTATCTTTAACACTAAGAGGCAGAAGCAATAAAGACTTTGAGCAGCATCACATAGTTCTAATACTCGTGTACATTATTCTCAAAAAAGTTTCCTTAAACTCCTTTTCAGTGCCTATTTACACTTACTATTAAATATGTCCAGCAAGCTATTATTTTGGTTTAATCAGAAAAAAAATAGACGTCTGTAGCTAGTCTAATAGCTTGGAAGAAGTGACAGAACAGATGACAGCAAGAAAGGGAGGGGAAGAAAAATCTATAAACTATAGGAGTAACAAGAAACCCACTAGTTTAGGCCAGTTCATTCTAGAAAATCGCTTTGTACTCATAAATAGGTCCTCAGGGTCGCATCATATTATAAAACAGTAGACTTACTTAATTGATCCTAATGATTATCTTATAATTATCAAAGTGTTATTTTAAGGATATTCTTTTTAAAAACAAAATAATACACTTTAGAAGTATTTTCAGTCAAAATGATTAAAATTCTGGGGATGCCTGGGTGGCTCAGTCAGTTAAGTGTCTGCTCAGGTCATGGTCCCAGGGTCCTGGGATCCAGTTCTGCATCGGGTTTTTTGCTCAGCGGGGAGCCTGCTTCTCCAACTCTGCCTGCTGCTCCCCCCGCTTGTTCTCTCTTTCTCTTAAACAAATAAAAATCTTTAAAAAAAAAAAAAGATTTAAAAAATAATAAAATTGGGGCGCCTGGGTGGCTCAGTCATTAAGCGTCTGCCTTCAGCTCGGGTCATGATCCTAGGGTCCTGGGATCAAGCCCCACATCGGGCTCCTTGCTTGGCGGGAAGCCTGCTTCTACCTCTCCCACTCTCCCTGCTTGTGTTCCTTCTCTCACTGTGTCTCTCTCTGTCAAATAAATAAAATCTTTAAAAAAAATAAATAATAAAATTAAAATTCTGTTTTGGTATTTGAAGGGTGTAATGCTGAGCTATCCTGAAGAAGCTATGAAAACATTTTCTTTGAGGGCTACAGATAAAGACACAGTAAAGCTTTAGCTATTGTATACAAAAAATAGGACCAAAATCTTTCTTGAGGTCTCATCCATTTATGAATTTATGAAAATTTCTGTTTTCCTCTCTGTAAATCATCCAGAGCCTATTACTTTTAAATCTTGCCAAGTTTCCCTCCCTCTCCCCTAACCCCAATCGGTGCAGATTAGTTTAATCTTAACCTAACCCAGACATCATCAAGGTGAATCATTGATGTTGACACAAGTTGTTCCCCAAATCTCCAATTTATTTATTTTTTATATTTTGAATTCTGGATGATCTTGAGATGAGTTGGATATATTTTGTTATGGTAGTATTACCCCTTACACTTCTTAGAATCAAGAAGGGAAATACATTTCCTTAAAGAGTAGCTTTAAATTACCCATATTACTAATCAATTCTGTTGTGCCATTGTTTATTCCGTAATTCCTTTGTAAGAAGTATGGTTAAACTTCTAGTAAAACCCAAAGTACTTCCAGTTCAGGTTTTTGCATTTGAACACAGTCTTGTGTTTTTCAGTAAGTATTCATGCTATAGAACATTGTCATTAACATCAGTCCGTGGGATACCACATGAAAATATGGATAATTTGTAAAATTTTTAAAATATTCTTCAGTTCTAATATGAAAAGTTTTTTTCCTTTGGTTTTAGTTAATGATTTATGTGACTCAAGGCAGTAGTGTAAAAAAAAAATTACATTTTGGCGCCATCTACTGTTCTTTAATATGATCTTTCATCTACTTTGGTAAAACTTGTAGGTAGATTTAAATATATATATTTTCTTTTTTTTTTTTTTAAAGATTTTATTTATTTATTCGAGAGAGAGAGAATGAGATAGAGCATGAGAGGGGCGAGGGTCAGGGGGAGAAGCAGACTCCCTGCTGAGCAGGGAGCCCGATGCGGGACTCGATCCCGGGACTCCAGGATCATGACCTGAGCCGAAGGCAGTTGCTTAACCAACTGAGCCACCCAGGCACCCAGATTTAAATATATATATTTTCTTTTTACCATATAAAGCACAAAAATAATGGAGTTGTTTGTTTGTTTTTTTAATCTGCATGAGCTGCCTTGTGATTCCTATATTTCTGGTGCTGAGGCTATTTCCTTGGTAATTTGGAAATAAGCTTATTGAAAAATATTTGTCAGAGGGCAGACAAACCAGAAGAGATCCTTATCATAGGAAACAAACTGAGGGCTGCTGGAGGGGGGCAGGGGTGGGGGAGTGGGGTAAGTGGGTGACGGACATTAAGGAGGTCATGTGATGTAATGAGCACTGGGTATTATATAAGACTGATGAATCACTGACCTCTACCTCTGAAACTAATATTATATGTTAATTAATTGAATTTAAATAAAAAATGAAAATTTAAAAAAATATATGTACTCTTACCTCTGCCACTTTTGCATATTCATTCGTTCAGTGCCTCTGGGTTCCTGAAGACTTTTTCCTCTAGCTTCCTTTGTGTTCCCATGAAAGCTCCTGAGTAAGACAGCCTCCCTGGACTTCTTACTTCCTTTTTTTTTTTTTAAAGTCCCTTTCTGAAGACCTAGTTTTTCACCTTTTGTAGTCTGCCCATATCTTATCCTGAAGCCCCATGTCTGTCTATTCCATGAAGTCTTTCCCTCTGATTCTGAGCTACATTTACTTTTATTTTTACTGCTTGTCTATAGTTTCTTTTATATAAATCATTTGCACTACAGAAATAGCATCTTTTTTTATATTCATGGTCTCTAATCGTCAGACATGATCTGGTACTCTGGCACATTGAGAGGGGGAGAGGGAGTTTGTTCATTAATTGCTGTTTATGTCTTTTCTCTCCAAAGAAGTGGCATGTTCTCTGTTGACTGGGGCAACTTATATACTGTTTATGTAGTCCCTAGATAACAAATCTTCATGCATTACTGGGTATAAAGACTTGGAAATCTGATGCTTTAATTAAAAAAAAAATGTGTGCAGAGTAAAGATAAATGAATCCTGAACAGTGAACTTTGAGTAAAATTGATGAGTTTCTGTGCATAAGTAGCATGCTGTCTATTTTGGCTGATCAAATCTTTTTTTTTTTTTTTTTTTTAAGATTTTATTTGAGAGAGAGAGAGAGTGCATGAGCTGGGGGAGAGGCAGATGGAGAGGGAGAAGCAGACTCCCTGCCAAGCAGGGAGTCCGACACAGGGCTCGATCCCAGGACCCTGAGATCATGACCTGAGCCAAAGACAGATGTCCAGCCAACTGAGCCACCCAGGCACCCCTGGCTGATCAAATCTTATTCTACTATTTCTCCATCAAATTTAAACATTGTTGATTTCTACTGTGTTGGTTTACTTACAGCATTTCTGCCACCCACCTCAACCCAGTATAAAACTTTAAAACACATAAAGCTTAATTTTACATTTCCTCAACTAAGAATAATATCTATAGACTCCCTCTTCTATAAGATGAGGATGGATACTCATGGTTCTTGACTTTCACCACTAAGCTGTTATAGCTCTACATTGTCACTGTCAATCTCAGTCTGCATTAAGAACATATTTATCATATTGCTAGTATTTTTCAGTGATCTGTATGTAGATTGATTCTAGAAGTTGAAAAATAACAGTGTTCATCTTACTATGAATATGGAGATATTTTCTCTGTAGCGCCAAGTATGTACTAGTTTCTTTTTCTCCTCTGCTTAATATTATTATTCCTAGGCCTCTGAAGAGAGACCATTCCTAACTGTTCCAATGGATTCTTTTTTACATTTCACCTGTTGTCTTTATCATGTCTTCAAGTTGTTCTAAGTTTCTTACTCTCTAACCTATTAATTTACCCTATGAAATGAGGAAATTTCATTCCTGCAGCTCTTTGGAGTCTTACTCCAATCTGTAGTTTCTTTGGGCTGGCTTCACACCCTTTATCTTAGAATTTCTTCCCTTTGTTGCTTTTCTGTGATAACTTCATTAATTTCTGGATCCCATATCTTCTTTCTGTGTTTACTCCCAAGTTTTGTTGAAATATATCATCAAATAACTTCCTAAGAAAGGTTATATAGGAGACCAACTTTGTAAGTCTCGGAATGTCTGGAAATTTCTTTATTTTACCTTCACTCTTGTTTGGTGGTTTGATGAGAAGACTTGACTTCCTTTTATTGATCTAGAACAAATGTCATTGCTTTCAGATCCACATATCATGATTGTCCTTTACTGTACTTGCACTTTTCAGAGTTTAGAGCTCCTCTAAGGTTTTGAGAGAATTTTACAGCTCCTCCTTCTGTTGTAGCCTCTAACATGCTTTTGTAGGCAGTAGCTTTCTCTGCTTTGCTTCTGTAGTCAATACTTGTTCATGTTTGTGTCTTTGAGAAGTCCATTGAAATCTCTTGTGTACTGATGGCTTTATCCTGTCCCTGTGTTGTAGTGCTTTATATCTTCTTATTTCCTAATAATGTTGAAGAGTCTTCGAGATAAAATGAGTCTACCTACTCTGCCATTTTCTCCCAGCTTTTTATTTTTAAAAGTTTAAAGTTGATGGGACACCTGGGTGGCTCCGTCAGTTGAACGTCTCACTCTTGGTTTCAGCTCAGATCATGATCTCCGTGTCCTGAGATTGAGCCCTGTGTCGGGCTCTGTGCTTGAGATCCTCTGCCCCTCCCCCCGCTTGCTCTCACACATGGGTGCACTTTGTCTCCCTCTCTAAAATAAATTAGTTAGGGGCGCCTGGGTGGCTCAGTCATTAAGCCTCTGCCTTCAGCTCAGGTCATGATCCCAGGGTCCTGGGATGGAGCCCCACATCAGTCTCCCTGCTCACCGGGGAGTCTGCTTCTCCTTCTCCCACTCTCCCTGCTTGTGTTCCCTCTCTCGCTGTGTCTGTCTCTCTCTCTCAACTAAATAAAATCTTTTTCAAAAAAAGTTTAAAGTTGACATATATTAAGAACGTATCTTGAACATTAGATCCCTATTGATGATATAGTCATTTTACTGTGGCAGAAAACGATTCCTGATTTCATGTTGTGTTTCTAGATAATAGCAGTATGTATATGTACAGCTTTCCATTGGATAATGGCAAAAACTTTAGCAGGGAAGAGGGACTGACACGTAATTTGGAGGAGGTTTTTTTTGTTTTGTTTTTTCCTCTTCTTTACTACCACCACCTTAATCCAGGCCATTCTGGTTTATTGCCATTATTTATTGAAGGAGTCTTTTTGTTGTATCCTAGTTGATATGCACATTGCTACCTAAGCCATCTCCTTAACGAAAGGTTTATTAAATGTTACAACACTAACTGAAATTTTTCCTTTTTTGTTTTTTTTTTTTTAAGCAGAGTAAAGAGCATTCCCTTTACCCTTGGCTTTTAAGGACTTTGTGTGGCCCAGTGATTCTCAAAAATGTGACTCCTGACCCAACAGGAGCAACATCCCTTGGAACTTGATGGCAGTGTAAATTCTTACTCCCCCCCACCCCATTTCTGATTCAGAAACACTGGGAGTGGAACTCAGCATTGTGTTTCAAGAAGATCTCCACGTGATTCTGATGTATGCTAAAATTGGAAGACTGCTGATCTAGTCCATCCCTCTCAGTTTGCAGGCAAAGAATTGAGGTGTAGAGAGGTTGGTTTGCCCAAAGTGTTATAACTAGTTTTCTAACACTCAGCACCTGATTTGATGACTTTTTTTTTTAAGATTTTTTTTTTTTATTTATTTGACAGAGAGAGACACAGTGAGAGAAGGAACACAAGCAGGGGGAGTGGGAGAGGGTGAAGCAGGCTTCCTGGCTGAGCAGAGAGCCCCATGCAGGGCTCAATCCCAGGACCGTGGGATCATGACCTGAGCCGAAGGCAGACGCTTAACGACTGAGCCACCCAGGCTCCCCTTGATTTGATTTTTTTATAAGTTGGAATTAAAGCAATATGAAATGAGGCTGTTGGGAAAGGTTTTATAGATAGAAAACATGGGACTTGCCAGAACACTGAACTCTATAACCTTATGTAAGTTGAGAGAAAAGAGATGGATATTGTAAGCAGGAAGACCACAATGAATAAAGGCACATAGATATAAATAAATATATAAACAGAATAGACTAAGTTGGACTAATAGTAGGTGTTCTTTACAGGAGTATAGAGATAATATATGTAAAATAATGATCACACTACCTGACACATTGCTAAAATGTTAGCTACACTTTATTAGTGTTGTTGGCTGGTGGTGTTGGTTGTGTTGTTGATGTTGTTGTTAGGCGGACAGTATGGAACAGAAGACTGGATTCCTGAACCAAATCCCAGCCTTGCTACTTACTAGCTATTTGAGAAGTTACTCTCTCTAAACCAACTATTATTAAACTAATAACTGTTAATACTTCCTAGCTTAACAAGTTATCTTATTTTACACTGAATAACATAAAGCTAATGTCAAAAATCATCTCTCCCACAAGGGTAAATTTTTGTCTTAAATTGAAAGAATTTACAAAAATGGCCAGGGAAAAAAGTGGAAACTTTAGTAAGAGGGAACTGGTTAAATTTAACAAGGAACTAATTAAATAAATAATGGAACCTTTATGTTCTGTAGCCATTGGAAACCATGTTTCAGAAAATTTCATGACCTATATCAAACATATTTCATACAATAAAAGCAAGGTACAAAAAGCAGTACATACAGTATTTCAGTTAAATTATATAATTTGTATAGAGAAAAATAAGTAGAAGAATCCTAAAATATTAATGGGAGTAAACGCTGAGTGATGGGATTTTCAGTAACTTATTTTCCTTTAGTGTTTTTCTTCAGATTTTCTAAGTGGACATATTTTTATAATTAGAAAAAAATTAGTGTGACGAATAACTTCAATTGTGGCAGGATTGTTGGAATAATTTTATAGCCTCCCAGAATGACTACTGATACTTTAAAGGAGACACTATTCATTTTTTCCGTAGTCAGCCCATGGCGTTTGTGGATTTCACACTGTATTCTCTCTCTTTTTTTTTTTTTTTAAGATTTATTTATTTGAGAGAGAGCCGGGGGGGAGGGGCAGAGGGAGAGAGAGAATCCCAAGCCGACTCTCCCCTAAGGGTGGAGCCTGATTCGGGGCTCCATCCCAGGACTCTTGAGATCCTGACCTGAGCCGAAATCAAGTCAGCCACTTAACTGAGCCACCCAGGCACCCTGACTATTCAAGAACTACTCTGAACACCCATTATAAGTAGTATAATATTTTGTACTAGTAATCATTATTTCTACCTCAGTTTTTTTTTTTTTTGAAGATTGAATTGGATAGTATAAAAAAGTCCTGTAGCTAGAATATTTTGAATGCACCTTGCTAACTTGAGGTACTGTATTAATGTTCACAACATTTTATAAGGTAGGCACTATTATTTCCATTTTATGGATGCACTGAGAATCAGACATATTAAGGAACTCGTCCCAGGATTGCACAGCTAGCTACTAAGCCAAGATTCTAACCAAGAGCCAGTTTTTTCAGAGCCTGTATCCCTAATCATTTGGATATGGTATATCCAAATATTATTGATAGTTATAATACAAAAAGATTTAAGGAGATGCCCATTATGAAAGTAAAGGGTCTGATGTGTATGTTCTGGTGTTTTGCATAAAATGTTAACTTATTAACACTTGTAATAAAATAAGATGTGAAAATAGATTTTTTAAAAATTCTATAAACATTTCCAAAAGAATGTTTTATTTCATTGTTCTTCTGTATGCTAAATACTCATGTAATAAATACTCCTAGTGTTCTTCCAAATGCTAAATACTTTTATATCCAGTAGTATTTAGTAAAACTAATTTATATTCAGATAGCACAGTGGTTAAGAGTACGGGGCTCTGGAGCTAGACTGAGTTCAAATTCTGCCTCTACTACTTGATACTGTTTTGATTTGGGGCAAGATGCTTAACCTCTCCTTGCCTAGTTACTTAAAACTAGGAATATGTTCCTCATAGAGTTGATACAATGATTCAGTGACTTAATACAGGAATGCACTGAGCAAGTCTTACCAGCACTGTTTTTCTAATGGCATTTGCTCATTTGTATCTGTGTGTAATGTTTTGGTGATTCTTGCAATATGTCAAACTTCTTCATTATTATTTTATAGTGATGATCTGTGATCAGTGATTACGACTCGCTGAAAGCTCAGATAATGGTCAGCAATTTTTAGCAATAAAAGATTTTTTAAATTAAGGTATGTATGGGTTTTTTTAAAGACATAATGCTTAATAGACTACAATATAGTATAAACATAGCTTTTACAAACCTGCACATTTCTGAGGTGTGCCTATACATATATAAAACATTTGGAACAGTAATGCTTGCCACATGTAAGTGTTCAGTGTTAGGTACACGAGTAGTAGTAATAGTACTAGTAGCAGTAGTGGAATTGCTGCTACTACTACTGTTAGTCCAGTTACTGTTATTGTCATCATTTGTATTATAAAATAAACTTTTGAGATATCCAAATTACATAACTAACATTGTACTTGGACTCCATTGATCTAAAACTTATTTTGCTACCACTTACTTTCTAACCTTCAGCAAGCAATTCACTGAACTTTAATGGGCCTTGGGTGCTCTATCAGTAGAATAGTGTTACAATATCTTTCCTGTCAGGTAATCTCTTGATCTGTAAAACATTACTTACTAGAAATCTTACAGTTCCAGAAATTATGGTCTAACTTTGAACTGTGAAAGAAAGAGAACTGATGATGCTCAGCCTTCCTATCTCTCCATGAGGTCCATTTTCTTTCTTTCAGAAAAATAGTTTTTTATGTGAGTTGAGTTGACAACAGTTGACAACACAGGTTAAGCATTTAATGCTTGTTAGACTATAAAAGGCTTATTCTCATTCTGATCTTCATACTTTAAATTTATTGCTAAATTTAATGTGAAAATAAAATTAGGGACAAGCTAAATTGTTTTAAGCTGTGTGCATATGGTGATTAGTGTGCCCTATTTTATATTTTCCTAACACCTTGTGTGTGCCTTTAAACGGTGCTTATTATAGTGCTTCAATTATTTGTATGTCTAGCTTCCTACAGGATCAAGCTACTCTGGCAGATCTTTATATTCATAGTGACTAGCAAGTAGATGAAAACTAACAGCTTTTTAAAAATTGCTGACTTATATGAATCCTAGATTAGCCTACAATTAATTAGGTTTGTCTTAACTGTTGATTTGAGGCCATGGTCATTCTGACCCTAAATTAATGATGCACTTGATTCCCTGGTCCTATCAGCTTCTACTTTAGATGTATGCTAGTTTTGAATAATAATGTTGTCCAAATGAACTTAAAGCAGCTTAAAATTTGTGAAAGTTACTAACTTTAAAAGGAGTTTTTTCCTGTTTGATAAAATAGGAAAGAATGCATTACTTTATGAATTTTGTCAATTTAAGACATATGGGAACGGTAAAACTGGAGGTAAAAAAACAATAGAAGAAAAAATGTAAGTGTTCCGTTTTTGGGGTGAGGCTGTTCTATACTCCTTCTTTACCTGAAAGAGGTGGGAGAAAATGTCGTAGGAAAACAATGTGATTATGTAACAGGAAAGAATGAAAATAAAGCTAAGCTATTCCCAAAGGATGCTAAGCCTTGATTTAGTAGTTGTCAGTTGGAGGTTTTCTTTTATTTTTCATCAAGCTAGAATTATGTATTCTTACCAATTCTGGGCCCACAGATATTTTTTATATATGATGTTGATAATTTTGATGTCAATAGATAACAATCCACTCTACATTATGTAGCTTTTCCTCAAGGTTTGGTAGCACATTGCCATTAAGCATCTATATCACAGTATGTAAATAATGATAGGTAATCTATACTTAGTGACTCTCCACTTCTCCCATAGTATATTTACAGAGTGATTAAATTCTCTATCACTAAATCAGTCACTGGATCTTGAGTTTGTTGAGAATCTCCACTTCAGTGTCCCACAGTACCTCAAAACCCAAACCTGAACTCATCTTTTTTTCCCCCTTCTCCCCATCCACGGCTTGCCCACAAAGATCCCTGCCTTGGTACATGACACCACCATCCATTGGATTGCTCAAATCAGTATTACTCCTGGCTCCATCCTCATGTCACCCATATCCATTCAGTCATCAAGTTTTATGAATTTACCTTGTACATATATCTCAAATCTATTCACTTCTTCCCTTTTTATTACCATAGTTCAAGCCATGTTTATCTCTTCTCAGTTGTATTACTGTCATAGCCTCCTAAACTGGTCTCCCACCATCAGTGCCATCCATTTCTAATTGTTTTTACACTGTTCAGGTAATTTTCCTAAAACAGAATTGTTGCTGTTCTGCTCAAAGACATTCAGTGGCTATCGTTGGCTTTCAAAGTAAAATCGAAATTCTTAGAAGTGTTTATGGCACCCTTCATGATCTGGCCCCTGCTACAAGATACAGCCATATGGAGTGACTTGTAGTTCCTTCAGACCTGTACTGGAGGTGAGCACCATTAGGTCTTGACACACACTAACTCCCAGTTTTCATTCATCTCAGCTTGGACTTTCTTCAAAAAATCTTCACTAATGCCCCAACATCATCTAATATTGGTTAGATATTCTTGTGTACTTCCATAGTACTTTCTGCTTATCCCTATTACAGCATGTGACATACTGTATTTTTATTGCCTGTTTAGTTGTCTGTATCTCTCCTAAATTCCTGGAGGGCAAATACAGTATTCTATTTGGTTGCTCCATTTCCCCCCCCCCCCCTTTTTTACAGTTGTCAACAACTTTGGAGCTCCTTTCTTCAGGTCCATTTCCTTCCTCCCCCCGCTTTCTTTCAATTAAAATTGTATTTATTTTTCAACTTATTTAGACATTAAAAACAAAAAACAGTTTATCCATTTCTCCTACCACCCACCTGCCCCCTGCCTGTAGCAGCTATCAACCTGTTCTCTGTATTTATGAGTTTGGTTTTCAGGAGTTTTTTTGTTTTTATAAGCTTTGGATTTTTTTGTTTTTGTTTTTTTAGATTCCACATGTAAGAGAAATCATACAGTGGTTGTCTTTCTTCATCTGACTTACTTCACTTAGCATTAATGCCCTCAAGATTTACCCATGTTATCACAAATGGCAAGATTTCATTCTTTTTTATGACTGAATAATATTCCATTGTGTGTATATACCACAGTTTCTTTATCCATTCATCAGTCAGTGGACACAGGTTGTTTCCTATATTGGCTGTTGTAAATAATGCTACAGTGAACATTGGGCGGGGGAGATATGTATATCTTCTTGTGTTAGTGTTTTTGTTTTCTTCAGATAATAGCCAGAAGTGGAATTGTTGGATCATATAGTAGTTCTGCTTTTAGTTTCTTAAGGAACCTCCATACTCTTTTCTGTAGTGACTGTACCAGTTTATATTCCCAACAGAAATGCATAAGGGGTCCCTTTTCTCTACATCCTCACCAACACTTGTTATTTCTAGTTTTTTTGATAATAGGCATTCTAACAGGTATGAGTGATACCTCGTTGTGGGGTGTTTTAAGATTTCCTTATTTTAGAGAGAGCAAGCAAGCAGGGGGAGGGGGAGAGGGAGAGAATTTCAAGCACATTTCCTGCTGAGTGCAGAGTACAACAGGGGACTCTATCGCATGACCCTGAGAACATGACTTGAGCTGAAATTAAGAGTCCGACGCTTAACTGAGCCACCTGGGTGCCCCACTCATGTGGTTTTGATTTGCATCCCCTAATGATTAATGATGTTAACATCTTTTCATGTACCTGTTGGCCTTAGTATGTGTTTGGGAAAATATCTATTTTAATCTTCTGCCCAATTTTGAACTGGATTGGGTTTCGTTTTTGTTTTGCTGTTCAGTTGTAGGAGTTCTTTATACATTTTGTATATTAGCCTTTTATCAGACACATGATTTGCAAATATTTTCTTCCATTCAATAGGTTGCCTTCTCATTTTGTTGATAGTTCCCTTTGCTGTGTAGAAGCTTTTTAGTTTGAGGTAGTCCCACTTGCTTATTTTTGCTTTTGTTGTGTTTAGTTTTGGTGTCAGATTCAAAAAAATCATTGCCAAGACCTGTGTCAAGGAGTTTACTACCTATGTTTTCTTCTAGGAGTTTTAATGTTTTTAATCCATTTTGAGTTTATTTTTGTGTATAGTGTAAGATAATGGTCCAGTATCATTCTTTTGCGTATAGGCTGTCTAGTTTTTCCAACATCATTTATTGAAGACACTGTCCTTTCCCCATTTTATATTCTTGGCTCCTTTGTCATAAATTAATTGGCCTTATAGGTGTGGGTTTATTTCTGGGCCTTCTGTTGATCTTTGTGTCTTTCTACTGACAATACAATACTGTTTTAATTACTATAGCTTTGTAATAAAATTTGAAATCAGGGAGCGTGGTGCCTTCAGCTTTGTTCCCCTCTCTCAAGAATCAGGCAGGGGCTTTTATGCTTCCATATAAATTTTAGAGTTGTTTGTTCTATTTCCATGAAAAATGCCATTGCGTTTATGAGAGGGATTGCATTGAATTTATATATTGCTTTGGGTAGTATGGACACTTTAACAATATTAATTTTTCCAATCCACGAGCACAGAATATCTTTTCATTTGTGTCTTCTTCAGTTTTTTTCATTAATGTCTTATGGTTTTCAATATACAGGTCTTTTACCTCCGTGGTTAAATTTATTCCTGGGTATTTTATACTTTTTGATGCTTTTGTAAATTGGACTTTTTTTTTTTTTTAATTCTTCTTCTTTAATTCTTCCCGCATGAGCGGGAGGGGCAGAGGGAGAGGGAGGGAGAGTCTCAAGCAGGCCCACGCTGAGCATGGAGTCTCACACAGCTCTCGATCCCACAACCCCAAGATGTTTCTTCTATTTTTTTTTTATTTTGTAATAGTTCATTCTTCATTTATGCAGCAGCTTTTTATGTATTGATTTTGTATCCTGCAACTTTACTGAATTCTAGCAGTTTTTTATGGCTTTATAGTCTTCTATATATAACATAATGTCATCTGTAAATAGTGACAGCTTTACTTCTTCCTTTCCAATTTCGGTGCCTTTATTTGTCCTGCCTAATTGCTCTGGCTTGGATTTCCAATACTGGGTTGAATAAAAGTGTCAAGAGTGAGCTACTGGTCTTGTTCCTGGTTTTAGAGGAAGAGCTTTTAGCTTTTCACCCTTGAGTATGTTAGCTGGGGGCTTGTCCTCTATGGCCTTTACTGTGTTGAAGTATGTTCCCTCTATACCCACACTGTTGAGAGTTTTTATCGTAAATGGATGTTGAATTTTGTCAGATGCTCTTGCTGCATCTGTTGAGACAATCATCTGATTTTTATCTTTTGTTAATGTTACATCTCATTGACTAATGTGCAGCTGTTGAGCCATCTTGCATCCCTGGAATAAATCCCACTTGATCGTGGTATATGATCCTTTTAATGTATTGTTGAATTCAGTTTGCTGATCTTCTGTTGAGGATTTTTACATTTAGGCCTGTAATTTTCTTTTCTTGTGGCCCTTACCTTGTTTTGCTATTAGAGTAATGTTTGCTATCGGGGTAATGTAAAATGAGTTTGGAAGAGTTTTCTCCTCTTTTTTGAAAGAGCTTGAGAAGGACTCATATTAATTCTTCTTTGAATGCTTGGTAGAACATAACAACAAGAACCCATCATAAAAGGAAGGAGACCTATCAGTATATTGCCTTATAAGAGACTCGTGTTCCAAAACAGATCATATGTCAGGCCACAAAACAAGTCTTAATAAATTTAAGAGGATTGAAATCATATCAGGCATCTTTTCCAACCACAGTAGTAATGACACTAGAAAATTAATTATACAAAAAGACTGGAGAATTCATGAATTTGTGGATATTAAACAGTATGCTGCTGAACAACCAGTGGATCAAAAGAGAAATCAAAAAATACTTTGAAACATGAAAATGGAAATATGACAAATTTATGGGATGCTGCAAGAGCAGTTCAAAGAGGGAAGTTTGTGGCAATAAATGCCTACCTCAAGAAACGAGAAGTCCAGGGGCACCTGGGGTTGCTCAGTCGTTAAGCATCTGCCTTCAGCTCAGGTCACGATCCCAAGGTCCTGGGATTGAGCCCCGCGTTGGGCTCCCTGCTCAGCGGGAAGCCTGCTTCTCCCTTTCCCACTCCCCCTGCGCATGTTCCCTCTCTTGCTCTCTGTCAAAAACTAAATAAAATCTTCAAAAAAAAAAAAAAGTCTAAAACAACTTTATGCCTCAAGGAACTGAAAAAACAGATGAGTTAGTACAAGGAAGGAAATAACAAAGATTAGAGCAGAAATTAATAAAATAGAGACTAAAAAGACAATAGAAAAGATTAAGGAAACTAAGAACTTGGTTTTTTGAAAAGATAAAATTGTCAGACTTTTAGCTAGACTCACAAGACAAAAGGAGAGATGGCTCAAATAAAATCAAAAATGAAAGAGGAAATATTACAACTGATAGCACAGAAATACAAAGGATTCGAAGAGATTTTCTTGTTATAAGGATTGGAAGAGGGGCACCTGGGTGGCTCGGTCATTAAGCGTCTGCCTTCGGCTCAGGTCGTGATCCCAGGGTCCTGGGATCGAGCCCCGCATCGGGCTCCCTGCTCCGCGGGAAGCCTACTTCTCCCTCTCCCACTCCCCCTGCTTGTGTTCCCTCTCTCACTGTGTCTCTCTCTGTCAAATAAATAAAATCTTTAAAAAAAAAAATTGGAAGAGATTAGAATACAGTTACTTGCAAACAAATTGGACAACCCTAGAAGAAATGGGTAAATTCCTAGAAATATACAACCTACCAAGACTGAATCATGATGAAGTAGAAAATCTGAACAGATGAATTACTAGTAAGGAGGTTGAATCGGTAATCAAAAAACTCCCAACAAGGGCCTTCACTCATTTGCTTCTCAGTGCCTGCTCCCTGTGGCCCTGAGGGTGTGTGGGCCAGAGGCGGCCCCAAGAGTTGGAGGCGAAGGGGAAGCAGGTGTGCAGGTCTAAGTGTCACAGCGGCGCATTCTTAGGCGAGAATTGGGAGGAGGAGGAGACTGCAAGGATAGGCCCAGGAGCAATGGCATCCAAAGAGGAACAAGCAGTAAAAAATCTCAACATTGGAGAATGCCAAACAGAAGGATGAAAAGGAGCAAGTTGCTAATAAAGGAGAGCCCTTGGCCCTCCCTTTGGAAGCTGGTGAATATTGTGTGCCTGGAGTAAATCATAGGTGGTTCTGTGTTAGGCAGCCCATCCTGCAGTATAGGTGGGACATGAATCAGAGGCTTGGAAAACCACAGGCAAGGATGAGAGAGGAGAATATGGAAAGGATTGGGGAGGAGATGAGACAGCTGATGGAAAAGTTGAGGGAAAAGCAATTCAGTCATAGTCTGTGGGCAGTTAGCACTGAACCCTCCTCACCATGACCATCATGCGGAGTTTTGTCTTATGCCTTGAATCTTGATGTTTTCCCTGAAGTTAATAGGAAGACACACCTTCCTAAACTTAATGTTCTCAATGTACCTTTGTTGTAAACCTTTTGGTGTTACATGTCTCTTGTGGGTCTCCTATGACCAGCTTCTAATTGAATGTTGTATTTTGACCCAGAATGTAAGATTCTGTCAGCAGGGGAGTTTTACCCTATTGCATGGCAAGATGTTCATTATATATTGTGAAGTTAATAAAGCAGTTTAAAAGAAAAAAAAGAGGGGGCGCCTGGGTGGCTCAGTTGTTAAGCATCTGCCTTCAGCTCAGGTCGTGATCCCGGGGTCCTGGGATTGAGCCCCGCATCAGGCTCCCTGCTCAGCGGGAGGCCTGCTTCTCCCTCTCCCACTCCCCCTGCTTGTGTTCCCTCTCTTGGCTGTCTCTCTTTCTGTCAAAGAAATAAAATCTTTTAAAAAAAGAAGGAAAAAAAAAAAACTTCCAACAAAAGTTCAGATCAGACTGCTCCACTGGTGGATTCTTCTAAACATTCAAAGAATTAATGGTTGCTCTGTTTCACCAGTAATTCACATCGTGCATGGCACATTCATTCATTTAGTCTTCATTTATTCAGCAAATACTTGTTGAACATACTTTATGTCAGGCAGTTTAATTTTTTTTAAGATTTATTTTTTATTTGAGAGCATGAGCGGGAGTGGGGGGGAGGCTTCAGAGGGAAAGAATCTCAAGCAGACTCCCCACTGAGAGCACAGAGCCTGAAGTGGTGCTCCACTCAGAGCTGGATTTCACTACCCTGACATCATGACTTGAGCCGAAATCAAGAGTTGGACATTTAACCTACTGAGCCACCCAGGCGCCCCTGTCAGTCCATTTAGAATGAATTGGTCTAAATTTTTTCTTTTGAAATGAAGTCCTGTTTGAGTTTCCAGTAAGTTTTTATAGTATCAAAGAAGTGGCTTGTAAAGATTATTATTCAGTGGTCAACATAAAAATATATTTTCTTTGACCAGTCTTAGATAATCCCTATAGTTGATGTTGTGGTGGAAGTTTAGCAGAAGTGTATGTATGTGTATAAATAATAACAATACATTAATGGAAGTATATAATGGTATCTTGAATAATTATATTTTTTAAAGTTTGTAAGTATATAATTAGAAACACCTGATTATAGCAAGTCATGCTTTTAAAAAGCAGTGTTTTATTATGACTTTATTTCTGGACTCCCTACCTTAAAATATTTAAGAAAAAAATTTAAGTGAAATATTTAAGTTTTAAGTAAAATATTTAAGTTAAAAAACATTTAAAATGAATTTTGTCTTCATTTCAGTTTATTCATTGGATTTTTTTAGTAGTTGGAAAAGCTGTGGTAGTTCCCAACTGTGTTAGAAACAGTTGTCAAGTGTGGTTCTTTACAACGTGAGACTGGGAGCTGTTTCTAAACACACAGTTACTAGCGCAGATTTGCTTAAGTTTCCAATCTGATCTGTGGCCATGGGTAAGTAATGTGGAATATATATAATATTTATGGGTGAAAGAAATTACTGTAAATTAAATTCCATAACTCTAACTTCAGGTTACTGTATAACCTAAAGGACTTTGAACCCCAGCCAAGCAGTAGTAGTTTTTTGTTAGCCTTTAAAATAGTTAACTATATAAAAATTAAGATGTTGTTCTAGTTTCAGAATATATAGACTTAAGTCTCTTCTTTTCAGTCATATTTAATACCAAGGATTTCAAAGATTATTTTTTAGTTAAAGACGTGTGCTTATTTTCCAGACAGCTTTACTTAAACCTTGGCTCCTATTAATAGTGAAGACTCTGGTATATTTGTATAGGGTTTACAGTAAAATCTAAAAATTACAAAATGAAAATTAATGTGTGGGTGTGTATAGCATCCTTTTAAATTGTATGGTACTATTAATCTTTTAGAGCACTGAAAAGGGTTTTTTGTTGTTGTTTTTAAGATTTTACTTTTGAGTAACTCTGTACCCAACATGGGGCTCAAACTCACAACCCTGAGATTAAGAGTTATGTGGTCTACCGACTGAGCCAGCCAGGGACGCTAGAGCACGGATAAGGTCTTAATAAAAGTGTGTGTGTGTGTGTCACTGATTTTTTAAAATACAGCTACTAGAATATTAAAAATTAAATTAAAAATTACATATGTAGGGGTGCCTGGCTGGCTCAGTTGGAGGAGCATGTAACACTTTTTCTTTCTCATATATATATATATATATGTGTGTTTCAAAGAGCATTTATTTTTTATTTATTTATTTTTTAATTTTATTTATTTGTCAGAGAGTAGAACAAGCGAGCACAAGCAGAGATGGGGCAGAGGGAGAAGCAGGCTCCCTGCTCAGCAAGGAGCCAGATGCGGGACTCATTCCCGGACCCTGAGATCATGACCTGAGCCAAAGGCAGACACTTAACCAACTGAGCCACCCAGGCGTCCTGAAGAGCATGTGACACTTGATCTCAGGGTTATGAGTTCCAGCCCTACATTGGGTGTAGAGATTACTAAAAAAATAAATAACTTTTAAAAATTACATATATGAATCACATTCTGTTTCTACTTAGACATCTCTGGCTAAGTATTTCCTAACTGAAAATTATGTTTTCTATGAGTTATAGTTGAAATTGAGTATTTTTGGCATTGAGAATTACTTTTTTTATTAGTCTTAGATTACAGCTTGCTAAATATTGGCATTCTAATATTAGATATAAAGGTGAAACTATAAAGGTAAAAAAATTTAACAAAATGTTATTTTGAGGGCTTGCTTTTAGACTGTTGTAAGAACAAACCAATAACTAATATTTTATGATTTCTTGATTCTTGGATTGGAGCTAGTTTGGCAGTTACATTAACTATTCATCTTATTCATTGTCTTGTTTATTTATTTAACAAATTTTTTTGTTGTTTGCTTCATATGTGCCAAATCTATCTTGGAGAATGCTTCTCCATAATTTTAGGAGGGAACAAAAAATAATGGATGTGCATGTTAAGTAAGTTCATAGAGTTGGATGTAAAAAGAAATGAAGCAGTTCCTGTCCAGGTTTTTGTTTTCTGTAAAGTAGTATATAAGATCATCATAGTTCACCACTAGTAATGGTTTCTGGGAAAAATTCCTTGAATTGAATAAAACTAAAGTATTCTCCATAGATGTGTTATCAACATTTATTGAGTACTTACTGGACAAAGTAGAAACTGAGGAAGAATATAAAAGCCCTTGGGGCACTGGAGTGGCTCAGTCGGTTAAGCATTCAACTCTTGATTTCGGCTCAGGTCATGATATCAGGGTCCTGGGATTGTGCCCTGTGTAGAGCCCCATGCCAGACTCCGTGTTCAGCAGGGAGTCGGCTTGAGATTCTCTCCATCTCCCTCTGCCCCTCCTTTGCTCTCTCTCTCTCTCTCTCTCAAATAAATAAATCATAAAAAAAACGCCTTTGCCCTCAGAGCTTATATTTTTGTTAGGAAAATATGGCATAAACCAAAAATAAATAACAACAAAAGGCAGCTATGACATATATGGTCCTTATCCAGTACTGCAGATTCTTATACAATTCTACAGGAATTCAAAAAATGAAGAGAACACTAATGACTAGAGTGTTTTTTTTAAAAATTCTTCTCCTTTGCTTATTATAATAGTGGCCAAGTGATCTTTTCAGAATGACCCCTTTTTAAATACCTTCTAGCATAACTTAAAACAGTCAGTGATAACTTATTATGAGAACTATGTAGAAATTTAGCCCAGATTCTTTACCTCAGCACAAGTAAGAATTTAATACATTTCTTCTAGAACTGAGCTTTGAGTGCTTTAGAACAGGACAGTGTTTACAAACGGGAAGTTGAGGTTACGATGGCATTACACAATTCAAATTATGTAGCTTCATGTATTTGTTTGATGTGAACTTCACGTTGCAGCTGAGTTAACTAACACCTTTCCATTAGTACCTCTGAATTCCTTACTTTTCAGTCTTTAATATTTGTTGTGTTCATGGTGAGAAGGAAAGGATTCTGGACTGGATGGTGAGGTGTAGGTGTCTGTAATAATAAGATCTGTAGATTTTAAATAGGGATGGGAGTGGGGTGAGAGGGTTGTATAGGATGAAGAGTTTGAGAACGTACTTCTGAGTGTTACAGAAACTGGTACCAGTATTATAAACCAAGCTGCTAGAGATAATCATCCCCACATGCATACACATTACAAATATACGGAAATGTAGCACAAAATAAGAGCAAAACTGTAAGTGCATAGCTAAGCCCTAAAGAAGGAAAGAAGAGAAGGAAACCAGAAATGAGAGAAGTCAAATCAAAGCAGTAAGTGGGAGTTGGTGCTGCTGCATAAAATAGCACAGGGACCTTTTGGTCCTGGGGTATATCTCCTAAGGACCTGGGGTGGAATTTGGTGTGTATATGGGGATGGGAAATAGGTGGCCTTGGACCTTTTCAAAATAGAACTAGCACTAAGACCCAGGCCTGTGGCTTAGGACCTGAAACAGCTTCCGAAATTGTGCAAAAATTTTAAGTGACCAGTGATAATCTAAAAAATATAAAGGGACGCCTGTGTGGCTCAGTTGGTTAAGCGGCTGCTTTCGGTTCAGATCATGATCTTAAGGTCCTGGGAATGAGTCCCACATCAGGCTCCTTGCTCAAGGTGGAGCCTGCTTCCCCTCTGCTTGCCTCTCCCCCTGCTTGTGTTCTCTGTCTCTCTCTGAGAAATAAATAAAATCTTTAAAATATATATAAGAATATAAAGTAAGCGTGTGTAAAATTTTAAAAGGATAAAAAAAAGGGAGATGAGGCTTGGTGATGTAATAGGCCTATTTTAAAAAGAAAGAGTGGGGTGCCTGGGTGACTCAGTCGTTAGGCGTCTGCCTTCAGCTCAGGTCATGATCCCAGGGTCCTGGGATTGAGCCCCACATCGGGCTCCCTGCTCAGCTGGAAGCCTGCTTCTCCCTCTCCCAGTCCCCCTGCTTCTCCCTCTCCCAGTCCCCCTGCTTGTGTTTCCTCTCTCGCTGTCTCTCTCTGTCAAATAAATAAACAAAAATCTTTATAAAATAAAATAGAAATAGTAAGACTTGAAAAAGAAAAACAAATCAACTTTCAGAAATTAAAAAATAAAATAATGGAGGGGCACCTGGCTGGCTCAGTTGGTGGAGCATGCAACTCTTGATCTCAGGTGTGAGTTTGAGCCCCACGTTGGGTGTAGAGATTACTTAAAATCTTTTTAAAAAATTACATAGGGCGCCTGGGTGGCTCAGTTGGTTAAGCGACTGCCTTCGGCTCAGGTCATGATCCTGGAGTTCCGGGATCGAGCCCCACATCGGGCTCCCTGCTCAGCGGGGAGTCTGCTTCTCCCTCTGACCCTCTTCCCTCTTGTGCTCTCTGGCTCTCATTCTCTCTCTCTCAAATAAATAAATAAAATCTTTAAAAATAAATAAAAATTACATATATATAAATGGATATATATATAGAGAGAGAGAGAGATTGCCTTGATATATGGGTTAAATAGCAAATTAGATGTCATTACTTTAGCTGAAAAGGAAAGAAAATCTCTCGGCACCTGGCTGGCTCAGTTGGTGGAGCATGCGACTCTTGATCTCGGGGTTCTAGGTTCGAGCCCCATGTTGGGTGTAGAGATTACTTAGGAATAAAATCTTTTAAAAAAAAATTTTTTTTTAAAGATTTTATTTATCTATTTGTCAGCGAGAGCACAAGGACGGGGAGCGGCCGGCAGAGGGAGAAGCAGGCTCTCCACTGAGCAAGGAGCCCAATGCAGGACTCGATCCCAGGACTCTGGGACCATGACCTGAGCCAAAGGCAGACGCTTAACCAACTGAGCCACCCAGGCGTCCCTAAGACTTTTTTTTTTTTAAAGGAAAGTAAATCTAGCAACACATGGTTAAGAACTAAATCTAGAATGTAATCCAAAAGTAAAAAGTTGAAAATACAAGGTTGAAAAAATACTAGGCTGACATAAAACACAACAAAAAGCTGTTAGGAAAATATTATCAGGCAAAAATAGATTTATTTTATTTATTTTTTTATTAGAGAACAGGAGCAGAGGGAGATAGAGAATCTCAAGCAGGCTCCACAGTCAGCATGGAGCCCAGCTCGGGGCTTAGTCTTAGCAACCGCTGTATCAGGACCTGAGCTGAAACCAGGAGTCGGTCGCTTAACCAACTGACTTAAGCCATCCAGGTGACCCTCAGGCAAAAATAGATTTTTAAGGCAAAGCTTATTAAGGATAAAGAGAACCATTGCATAATGATGAAATAATTCACCAAGAGGAAGTAATAATCTTGAACCTGTATGTCCAGATAACATTATCTTAAAGTATACAAAGCAAAACTTTACATACTACAAATAAAGGACTACCTATATAGTGAGGGATTTTCACACATTTCATTCAGAAGCTAATAAATCAGATCATCACTACCACCATCCCCAACAAAAGTAAACACATAAATTATGTGAACAACAGAGTTAACAAACGATCTTTTAGATGTGTTTAAACTTTAAAAAATAGAACGTAGATGTTCCATTCAAGCACACACAAAACATTTTTAGAAATTAACCACATATTAAACTACAAAGGGATGACACCAAAAATAAGCATATCACATTGGCAACAGTACGGTTCCTAGAAAACTTGCTTGGTTTTCCAAGTTTCATTTGAAAGTGATATTAATAGAATAGTATTTAAATGAAATAATAGCAAAAACATTTATTGAACACTCAAATGAGCCAGGCACACTGCTGTTTTGCATGTGTTATTCTATTTAAATCCCTTCGGCAGCCCTCTGAATTATAAGATACTATTATCTTTAGTAGATGAGAGAAATTAGGCTTAAAATGTTAATTTGGGGCACCTGGGCGGCTCAGTTGGTTAAGCGGCTGCCTTCAGCTCAGGTCATGATCCCAGAGTCCTGGGATTGAGCCCTGCATTGGGCTCCCTGCTTGGCGGGAAGCCTGCTTCTCCCTCTCCCACTCCCCCTGCTTGTGTTCCCTCTCTCGCTGTCTCTCTCTCTGTCAAATAAATAAATAAAATCTTTAAAAAAAATAAAAATATTAATTTTCCCAAGGTCTGCTGTTTGAAAAACATTTTTTAATATTACACTGCTTTAAACCCCACCTTTTAAAAGACATCTTTGTTATTGTAAAATAATAGGTAGAGAAACTCATATAAAACAGACATATAGGTTATCGAATTATTATTAAGGCATTGAATTATTATTAAAGTTGGGTATTTTAATACCAATAGGTCAAGGAATAGAATTTTGCTGGCCACTGCAGTACCCTTTTATGTGCCCTGTTCCAATTATAATCCTTTTCCTTCACCAACAAAAAGCATTTTTTTGATAATTTTTTGGCGTTTTCTTATAATTTTAATAACAAAGTGTACATTCTTAAGCAGTATGCCTTAGATTTGCTTATTTCTTCCCCCCTGTTTTTCCCATGCAGTTTATTTGTTGAGGAAACTGTTAATAGTTTGACCATTTAGAGTTTCTTACAGGATTGATCAGCTTCAGATTAGGTGTTTTGGCAAAACTTGGTGGGTGCTATTGTGTTCTTTCATCAGGAGATCTATTATGTCTGGTTGTTTCTCTTTTTGTGATATTAGGAACTAGATACTCAGCGGTTAAATCCATTAACTCTAGAGATTGCAAATTTTTATTATTTCTTCATTTATTAGTGAAGTATTTGTTTCTCTAGAGAAACTTCCTCTCAGCCAATATTTGATTATCTGGTGTTCAGTTTATGTAAGAGAGGAAGAATAAATGTTTATTTCCTGTTATTTACCAGTTTTCAAAATGATGACTTCATTTTCACTAGCATCTTTCAAAATAACTTTTTTTTTTTTAAGATTTTTTATTTATTTGACAAAACGAGACAGCGAGAGAGGGAACACAAGCAGGGGGAGTGGGAGAGGGAGAAGCAGGCTTCCTGCTGAGCAGAGAGCCCGATGTCGGGCTGGATCCCAGGACTCTGGGATCATGACCGGAGCTGAAGGCAGACGCTTAACTACTGAGCCACCCAGGCACCCTGAAAATAACCTTTTAAAAAAAAAAATTTTTTTTTGAAGTATCATTACTCATGGATTTAAATGTATTTTTTTCAGTTCATTCATTCTTACGGATGCTCAAATTGTCCCATCTTTGGCCAGTAGAAGCCTCTTCAAGTTAGCTTCCTGCCATCATGAAGTTTACGTATTTTAGTAAATATATGTATTTATAAAGCATATTTATATAGCCTCAGAACATACATACACTAAACACGTTGTTCTGTATATTTTGGGTTTTCATACTTACTATATATTTGCAATAGTTTCCTAGCAGTCTGTATAGAACTGCTTTATATTTTGTAGTGACCACAGAATAGTCTATTGTATAGCTGCATCATAGTTTAATAGTTACTGATGAACATTTTGATTGTTACCCTACAGTACTATAAACAGTATTACAGCAAATATCTTGGTACATAGTACTTTGCCCACATGTATGAATATATAATTACAGCATCAGTTCCCAGAAATGGAATTGCTAAGTAATAATAGCTATTGCCAAGTTGCTGTCCTTAAAGCAATTAGGAACTTCCCCCCCCTCATATTATCCTTTGATACTAGGATATCCCACTTTTTGATCTTTGATAATCTGCATAAAAAAATCTCATTGTAGTTTTTATTAGCATTTAAACTTAATTCTGAGTTGTGTGTTCATATCCTTGGCCTGATTTTCTATTGAATTGTTCATCTTTTCCATACTGACTTGTAGGCATACAGATATAATAAGGAAATAAGCCTTCTGTGACATGTACTGCAAATATATTTTCCTTATTGTGTTGCTCCTTTTAATTATGTTTATAGTGTTCATTTTCTCAGCAGAATTTTAAAACTTTTTATATATTAATCAAATCTATTAGCTTTTTTTTTAAACAATTCATAACTTAGAGAAGAGTTAAAAGTACAGTACAAGGAGGGTTTTTTCCCTCTGATTGCCCTTCAGAAGTTGCCAGTCTCTTGTCCTGCCACCTTCTAATACCTTAGTATTTCCTACAAAAAAAGATACTCTCCTAAATCGCTGTACTACAGCTATTTAAAAACAGAAAATTAACATCAACACATTACTACCTTTTAATCCTTTGACACACACCCCCCCTTCAAGTTTCACTAATTGTCCTAATAGTAGATCCTTGTAGCAAAAGGATCCAGTTCACAACCATATGTTGCATTTAGCTGCTGTATCTTTTCTATGTCCTTCATCCTGGAACATTTCCTTAGACTTGCTTGACTTTCAGGACTTTGACAATTTTGAAGATTATTAAAACACATTAGAAGAAATTTGCATTTGTCTGAAGTTTCTTCAAATTAGATTTATGTATCTTTATCATAGAAGTGATGCTGGCTTCCATTACTGTTTAATTATTTGATAAATCTGATGAATCCCTCTACTATATGCAACCAGTCTTCCAGTTCCACCATCTCCTGTGTGATGGCCTTCTCTTCCTACTCTTGCTCTGACTCTCCATTTTAGGCCACCCTCCCACCCACCCCCCCAAACTTCCATCTTATCCTTCTTGAGCTCCAGCACTTTATGCCACAGTTTGAGTCCATGCACTGTCTGCATAGATACCCTTTTCATCCTACTTGATGATACCCTTCACTGAGCTGTACCTCTCCATGGACACCCTCCTCACCCTGCTTTGATTCTGATACCTCTTGCAAGACTACCCTTCTCACCCCACTTAGACTGTAACGATTGTGGTAGTAAGTCTTCCATTCCCTTCATCAAGTGAACATGGTCCTCACCTTTTTTTAAATGCCTTCCAAAATTGGTGTTATAGCTCTTTTCCACTTTAACATTATAAAAAAATAATTTTCATTTTCTTTCAGTGATTTGATTTTTCTGTATTTAAATACATGTTCTGGGACACCTGGGTGGCTCAGTCAGTTGAGTGGCTGATTTTTTTTATTTCAGCAGCTGACTTGATTTCAGCTCAGGTCATGATCTTGGCATCCTAGGATCTAGCCCTCAGTTGGGCTCCACGCTCAGCAGGGAGTCTGCTTCAGGATTCTCTCTCTCCCTCTGCCCCTCCCCCTGCTCGCTCGCTCACTCTCAAATCTTCTAAAAAAAAAAAAATATATATATATATATATATATATGTTTTTCTACTTTGGAATTTATGGTGAAGTAAGAAATGAAGTCCAACATTTCTTTCAGATGTTTATCCACTTCGCTGGAATTTTATTTATTTGACAGCACAAGCAGGGGAAGAAGGAGAGGGAGAAGCAGGCTCACCACTGAGTAGGGAGCCCGATAGACAGCTGAGGGTCTCGATTCCAGGACCCTGGGATCATGACCTGAGCCTAAGGCAGCCGCTTACCGACTTGAGTCACGGGCACCCCCCAGTTGTCTGGAATTTTATATAAAAGTTGTATCTAGGGACACCTGGGTGGTTCAGTTGGTTAAGCATCTGCCTTCAGCTCAGGTCATGATCCCAGGGTCCTGGGATAGAGCCCCACATTGGGCTCCCTGCTCAGCAGGGAGCCTACCACTCCCCCTGCTCGTTCTCTCCTGTCTCTCCCTCTCTCTCAAAGAAAAAAAAAAGTTATCTACCTCCTCTCCCCCTAAAAAAATTTATGAAGTTTCTTAAAAGTATATTGTTTCCAAGAGTTTTTAAAAAAAAAAAAAAGTGTCATTTTTCATGTTGCTTTTGTTTATAACAGATGATGATGTACCTGCAGATATGGTTGCTGAAGAATCAGGTCCTGGTGCACAAAATAGTCCATACCAACTTCGTAGAAAAACTCTTTTGCCAAAAAGAACAGCGTGTCCTACAAAGAGCAGTATGGAGGTAAATTAAAAGTAACTGCTTCTCTTTTTGTAGTGAAAGAATTGTTAGAAACAGAAAGGGAAATATCACCATTTTTTTGAAGTAATGATTATATATGGTAAAAATATTTGCTTAATTAGTTTTCATTTTGTTTTCAAAGGGTGCCTCAACTTCAACTACAGAAAACTTTGGTCATCGTGCAAAACGCGCAAGAGTATCTGGAAAATCACAAGATCTGTCAGGTATTTCCCTTGAGAAAACTAAGAGTTAGGGTTAAATCTTTTTAATTTTGTTTGATACCAACAAATCAAAAATTAAATACAGTTTAATGGTGCATTTGGGATTGAGAAGGTGATAGTATAGAATAAACATGAGAACCCTGACCTCTCACTCTTTTGACTTTAATTATATAAAAATACATTTTATGTATTTAGCCAGTTTCTGCAATGGTACATAACAACTAAAAGAAAGAATACTTAAGTCAGGACAAAAGAAGGTAAATGTGTGTGTCATCTATCAAAGCAAAATGGTTATAAAATGATTGTTAACAAAAAATCTATTCATTAGGTAAAATGAAAATTATGCTCTTTAAATAGTGAGAAACTTGTTGCTAGCACAGCAAATAGATTGTTTATATTCTGTTTGCTAATCTCTTTACAGCAGCACCTGCTGAACAGTATCTTCAGGAGAAACTACCAGATGAAGTGGTTCTAAAAATCTTCTCTTACTTGCTGGAACAGGATCTTTGTAGAGCAGCTTGTGTGTGTAAACGCTTCAGTGAGCTCGCTAATGATCCAATTTTATGGTAAGTGAAAATTTATTATCTTGAAATATATTATTTGCCGCCCCAAATGCTAAAAAGATGGTAGGGAAGTTGAAGTGCGAGTTGATAGTTAAAATTAAATAGTTAGGGCGCCTGGGTGGGCTCAGTTGGTTAAGCAACTGCCTTGGGCTCAGGTCATGATCCTGGAGTCCCGGGATCGAGTCCCACATCGGGCTCCCTGCTCAGCGGGGAGTCTGCTTCTCCCTCTAACCCTCTTCCCTCTCATGCTCTCTCTCTCTCAAATAAATAAAATCTTAAAAAAAAATTAAATAGAACAAAATTAGAATGCTTATAAATTCCAAGTTACCTATTTATCAAAAATGTAGGTTGTTGGTCCGAGTGGTATTTATAAAATAATAAATGAAGTACTTTCTCTGCTACTTATCAGTTAATAGCAACTGAGTGATTATGGGAAATGTTTTTCATTTAAATTTAAGCTTTTTAGAAACAGAACTATGTCTAATTTAAACAGGTTATTCAATTGGATAGTTTAATGTGAAAGTAGATTTTGATACATCACTTTTGGAAAATAGTTTGACAGTTGTATTCATAATAAGCATGCCGTTTGACCCACGTAATTCCGCTTCTGGAAATTTTTTTGCCTTATGTACAGATTTTTCATAATAGCACAGTTAATTGTGGGGGGAAATTAGAAATAATCTAAATGTCCAGCAATAAGGGAATGTACTAACAATGTAATGTCTACTTGAAGGGTGGTGATAAAGGCATTTAACAATGATTTTTACAGAGTTGTTAACAACATGGGAAAATGCTGTGTTCTAGAAAAGTTTTTGAAAAGAGCAGAATGCAAAATATTAGATGCTATATAATCACAACTGTAATAAATGAAACTATCTGTAGATAAAAAGACTGGAAGGAAACACTGCTTTGTACAGGAAATGATAATTACTATGACTACATTTCTGAGGTTTGATGGTTTTTGGTAATAGGATGTAAATGAACTGAACATATACAAAGAGTTAAGTTCAGAGTATTTTATTGAAAGCCATCCTTTTAATAATTTCTCTATGAGGCTTTTACAGTAAGGGTGGCCTTTTTTTTCCCCTAAACAAATTTTGAAGAATTGACACTATTTTGGGAGATGGACTATTTTTTATACATAGTTACATTGTTTTTAGCCAAAAACTATTTTACAGTTAAAACTTTCATTTTTTATATTATATATTTTTGAAGCATCACGTAATTTTTCTAGTTGTTTAAAGGACTTTTTATGAAGAAATTTTTCATTCCTTTCCTCCTACAGGAAACGATTATACATGGAAGTTTTTGAATATACTCGCCCTATGATGCATCCTGAAGCTGGCAAATTCTACCAGATTAATCCAGAAGAATATGAACACCCAAATCCTTGGAAAGAGAGTTTCCAGCAGTTGGTATGAAGTATAAACGGAAAATATTGATTTATATTCATAAAGTTTCTTTTTAAAGAATTAATTCAAACTCAGGAATAGGTGTCAAGCCAATGAATATATCTATCACTCAACAAAATGTTCAGTTCTTTTCACTACTGACATATTTGTTAATAATTTAAACAGTGGCAATAAGTATCAGTAGCCTGAGAGCAGTTATACTTTTTATGGGTCTGTTCGAACCTTTTCTTAAATTATTAGTGTTCAGTAGTTGTTTTAATTTTTATATGGTCCTTTATGAGTGGTTCTCAGCTGGGGGTGATTTTGTTCCACAGGGGACATTTGGCAATGTCTGGAGACATTTTGGGTTGTCACACTGGAGAAGAGGATTCTACTGGTATCTAGTGGGTAGAGGCCAGGGATGCTGCTAAACATCTTAACAGTGATGCACAGGACAGCCCCCACAACAAAGAATTACTGTCCCAAAATATCAGTAGTGCTGAGATTAAAAGATTTTGTCCTTTCTTACTGGTTATTAGTGAGTCATAAGCTGTTTCAGATTTTACATCGCCCTATGCAACAGAAAATTAGTTGGAATAATTGATAATTGTTTTTGATATTTAATAAATATACAGTATTTAGAATATGTTTACATTAGTAGTCAATGTTTCTGGTTTTTTTTTGTTTTGTTTTTTGTTGTTTTGTTTTTTGACATTTTAGTATAAAGGTGCACATGTAAAGCCAGGATTTGCTGAACATTTCTACAGTAATCCTGCAAGATATAAAGGAAGAGAAAATATGTTGGTATGTTTGATTTGTATTTTTATAAGACTTAAAATGGTAATCTTTCAGTTCTGTACTGACACTTTTATTTTTTTCTAGTATTATGATACAATTGAAGATGCCCTTGGTGGGGTACAAGAAGCTCATTTTGATGGACTTATTTTTGTTCATTCTGGAATATACACTGATGAGTGGATATATATTGAATCTCCAATCACCATGATTGGTGCAGGTATTCTGAAATGCATTGTCATTAAAATTTTAATGTATTATTCACATGATGGGTTTTTTAAATGCTAGTGACTTAAAATCCAGGTGAACCTTGATAATAGCTTAATGGTTAAGAAAGAACAGGAATATTGCCTATTGCAATGAAAACATGAGAGTTCAGAAATTACAGATGTATCTTTTTTTTTTTTTTGTGGAGAGAGAGAGGTGATAAGGGGGTAGAGGGAGAGAGAGATAATCTGAAGTAGGGGCTCGATCTCACAACCCTGAGATCATGATCTGAGCCAAAATCAGGAGGACGCCTGACTGAGGCACCCAGACGCCCCAATTTCTTTTTCTTTTTTTTTTTTTTTTAGATGTATATCTTGATGTCTGTACTTTGTCCAACACTGTAGTTATTCATTAAGGAAAGAAAGATATTTGTTTTATCTTTTATTTGAAAAAGATGGTAAATGTTTCTATTGTTGTGTTTTTAATGAAACAGATGTCCTTGGTAAATTTTTTTGTACTATTTCAAAGCTATTTTTATAGTCAAATTTCTAAGAATCAATGGAATAGTTCTTGAGCACTAATCAGTCATTTCAAGATTTGTGCTGTCTGATTTTTTAAGGACACAGTACATGGACCATTTTAAGATAGCTAGTAATTATTACTTGTTATTGAAATTTGCATTTACTGCCCCTTCTGCTTCGCTCCGGAGCCATTTCCACCACAGAGAAAAGGAGAGGGAGGGTATAGAAAATTTTGCCTAGTGATTTGCAGTACCTTCCAGATCAAGGCCAATATTAGAAATAATTTTCGGGGCGCCTGGGTGGCTCAGTCATTAAGCGTCTGCCTTCGGCTCAGGTCATGATCCCAGGGTCCTGGGACCGAGCCCCGCATCTGGCTCCCTGCCCAGCGGGAAGCCTGCTTCTCCCTCTCCCACTCCCCCTGCTTGTGCTCTCTCTCTCGCTGTGTCTCTCTCTGTCAAATAAATAAATAAAATCTTAAAAAAAAAAAAGGAATTTTCAATTAGGACATTTCTCTCTGTCTCCACCTACTCATCATCCCCTTCTCCTTTCCTGTCTCTGAGCTCTTCTTCTGTTGCTGCTGGAAGTGATTTTGTTTCCATAGAAACCATTTTTTGGGGCGCCTGGGTGGCTCAGTCATTAAGCGTCTGCCTTCGGTTCAGGTCATGATTCCAGAGTCTTGGGATTGAGCCCCGCATCGGGCTCTCTGCTCAGCGGGAAGCCTGCTTCTCCCTCTCCCACTCGCCCTGCTTGTGTTCCCTCTCTCGCTGTGTCTCTCTCTGTCAAATAAATAAATAAAATCTTAAATAAATAAATAAGTAAGACTCCCTGTAGTAAAGGCCAGTGAAACATAGTGACCTCATAAAATGAACATTATTCTTACCTACTCATACTAATGTTTTTTAAAATCTCCCTCTGCATATTATGCTAAGTGAAATAAGTCAGAGAAAGACAAATACCAAGTGATTTCACTTATATGTGGACTCTAAAACAAAACAACGAAAAAAAGAGACTCAGAAATATCGAGACCATATAGGTGGTTTACAGGAGAGAGGTGAGTGGGCAGAAAGGCGAAAAAGGTGAAAGGGATTAAGAAGTGCAAACTTCCAGTAATAAGATAAATGTCATAGGATGAAAAGTATAGCATGGGGAATATAACAGTAATTTTATAATAATGGGGTACCCGGGTGCTTCAGTCAGTTGGGTATCTGACTCTTGATTTTGGCTGAGGTCATGATCCTCATGGTCCTTGGGCTCTGCACTCAGCGGGCAGTCTGCTTGAGGATTCTCTCCTCTCTCTGCCCCCTCCCTGCTCGCACATATTCTCTCTTTCTCTCTCTCTCTCAAGTAAATCTTTTTAAAAAAATAATAACTTTGTATGGTGACAGAGACTTACCATAGTGAGCATTTTGTAATGTATAGAATTGTCAAGTTACTATGTTGTATACCTGAGACTAATATGTCAACTATACTTTGATTAAAATTTTTCTTGAAAAATGAAAAAAAAATCTCTCAAAAATGTACGCAATCTAAAAACAATAAAAAGGTTTCTGTATTATTAGTTTTATGGTAGGGTATTTTTACTGATTAAAAAATTGAATCTTAGGAGCACCTGGGTGGCTCAGTAGGTTGAATATCTGCCTTCAGCTTAGGTCATGATCCCAGGACCCTGGGATCAAGCCCTTGTGTTGGGCTCCCTGCTCAGTGGGGAGCCTGTTTCTCCTTCTGCCATTCCCCCTGCTCATTCTCTCTCAAATTAATTAATTAATTAAAATCTTTTTTAAAAAATTGAATTTTATTTGAATTTCATCTGGTAAATGTGTTTTTAAAAAAATAAAGGTAATGTGTTTTCAAATATCTTCTCCACAGCACCTGGAAAAGTAGCAGACAAAGTTATAATTGAAAACACTAGAGATTCGACCTTCGTCTTTATGGAAGGTTCTGAGGATGCTTATGTTGGATATATGACAATAAGGGTAAGGAATTTTAAGGTTTAGAATATGTTAAGATCA
Source organism: Zalophus californianus (assembly GCF_009762305.2). Lineage (NCBI taxonomy): Eukaryota > Metazoa > Chordata > Mammalia > Carnivora > Otariidae > Zalophus > Zalophus californianus. The sequence goes on from NC_045602.1 coordinate 72,609,226, forward strand.
TTTAAGGCAGTGGTTCAGACAAAATTTCAAACAAAATTTCTACTTTTCAGTTTAACCCTGATGACAAATCTGCTCAACACCATAATGCACACCACTGCTTAGAGATTACGGTAAACTGTAGCCCTATTATTGATCACTGTATCATCCGAAGTACATGTACAGGTTAGTGTTTCCCTTATGTTTTATTATAAAATAAGTCATTGTGTTGTGCAGTAAGTTTTTAAATAAATAATTTTTCTTACAGTTGGCTCTGCAGTATGTGTTAGTGGTCAAGGAGCGTGTCCCACTATCAAGCACTGTAACATCAGCGACTGTGAAAATGTTGGACTTTATATAACAGATCATGCACAGGTATTTTTAACTTTTATGGGTTTTTTCTTGCTAAAAATTTTTTTTAAGTTTTGCTAATACCTACTTCTGATTAATTGTTGTAGGGAATATATGAGGATAATGAAATTTCCAATAATGCTTTAGCTGGGATTTGGGTTAAAAATCATGGAAACCCAATTATTAGACGGAATCATATCCATCATGGACGTGATGTTGGTGTGTTCACATTTGATCATGGCATGGTAAGAACATTTATTCTTAATAGAAAAACTGACTTTGTATCAGTTAAATTTCTTTCTTTTTTTTTTAAGATATTTATTTTTAATCTCTGAATACCCACTGTGGGGCTTGAATTCACAATCTGGAGATCAAGAGTCACATGTTCCACCAACTGAGCCAGTCAGTTGCTCCATATCTATTAAATTTCAAATAGGTTTCTGCATTTTCTTATCACCAAACTAGGTGAATTGAAGAGTATAGGTTTAAAAGAAATTTCAGCATATTTTAAAATTAATATGCAATATTCTATAAATTCATGAATTTCATATTATGTGCATATAGAGAAGATGGAGTCCTTAGGGAATTGATGTAATCTTTGATGGGAGTAAAATCTAATCCAGTAGTTCTCAAATGTAAGTATGCATAAAAGTCACCCAGATAGGGGTGCCTGGGTGGCTCAGTCAGTTAAGCATCTGCCTTCATCTCAGGTCATGAGCCCAGGGTCCTGGGATCGAGCCCCACGTCAGGCTCTCTGCTCAGCAGGGAGCCTGCTTCTCCCTCTCCCTATGCCTGCCGCTCCCCCTGCTTGTGCTCTTTCTCTTTCTCAGTCAAATAAATAAATGAAATCTTTAGGGGGAAAAAAAAGTCACCCAGATAGAATAAATATAATGGGGACCAGGGTATGCATCTTTAATAAGCACCATTAAGTGAGTTGATGCAGGTTGTTTGTAGGCTACACTTTGAGAATTAATGGTTTCATTATTAGTTTGACTTCCATTTTATTCCTCTTAAAATTTTTTTAATTGGCAGAATTTTAATAAGAGATACAATGGTAATAAAATCAGTTCTAAAACTTACACAGCAGTTAATTAGCATCTTTATGGATGATATTGTATTTTAAGTACTATTGTGTCATTTTACACAAGTTTCAAGAGACACAACTTTTTAAGCTCTTTTAGGCCACTCTTTCAGAATAATGCTCTTTGGTGTCTATTCAGGTATTCTTTTCATTTAATGTCTGATTTTCATTGAGGTAATCTTCAAGTCCTGTTACAACATTGGCAACATTTTTGTTAGAGATGGGAGAGGAGATGATGGCATGGTGGCCAAACGGTATTGTGGTGAAGTTTTATTGCTGTTGTATGAATCAGGCAACAGAGGATTGTTGGATTCACATATACAAATTGTCAATTAGTGAAGAAAAGGATATTCCCATCAAGGATTAATAAAGAGATTTGTAAGATATTACAGATTTGTAAGGAAAGGATGAAAATTAAAAACATCTTGGGTCTATCATCTGTTTTAGTATTGTGACACAATCCTTTAAAATCCCGTGGTAGAATGTTCTTCCCATTTTAGTTATTCTTTTGGCTTGTTGTCATTGTGTTGACAGCCCATGATTGGTAGGATACCAGAACTGAAGATAATCTTTTTAAAATTTTACTTTGTTTTCTGTAGAACTTCAAAGAACATCAGAATAAACATTTAAAACTTTCTGTACTGTCCACTTTCTTTAAATATACACATACTTATTCTCTGAATTTTTGTTCCTTTTCCTCTCCTGTTGACATACTTTAAATTTCTATATTCATGAGAATGAATCATAAAAGATTTTCTACTCTTTTATTTTTTAAAGAATTGTTTATGTAAAAATACTACATGTGCAAGTATAAAGGACACCTCTAGGATTTCAGGGTATGACTAGCATTTGTCATTGTTAACTTCATGTTTAAACTTTGAAGTATGAACTTTCCCTGTGAAAAATGAGGAAATAAGCACTTTATATTTCAACCTATCTCCATCCCATCGTTTATATTCTTTTCTTATGTAAAGGTTTATAACTTTTACATTTCCTGTAGTTATTGGTTAGTATTTATTCTATATTTGTTTACTTTTAGTCCTTTTATAACAGTTTCTCCATTGCTGAATTTTTTTAAATTTTGATTCATTCTTTGTAGGGCTGAATTTTCTCATCTAGCCATTCATTATTTGCTTATTTTTAAAAGAACGGTTTACAGGCATTGTAGCTTGAATTCCTACCACTTGAGAATGCCTATCCATTACTTTTTAACTTTGCTAAGTATACACAATTTTGATTATACTTTTTTTCCCTCCAAATTTTGTAGTCATTTTTATATTTCTAGCATTAAATGTGGCTGACAAGTGTGAGATCATTTTGGTTTTTGTCTGAGATTATTCTGAGTTTTTTTCTTGTGATGATTTGCTTTTCTACTTCAGTATCCATAATGTAGGTTTTTGTTGTTAACGTGTTGTTTTGCTGGTTTTCTCTTCCATGTGTTCTTTAGAAGCTTGGCTGTGTACTACTTTGTTCTTTAAGTTTTATGTGATTTCCTCAAATCTGTGCGCCTTACTGTGTCTCCATAGTTTTGTCTTTTTTTCCCCCCAGTATGGCTTTTATCTCTAATTTTTAATGTATTTTGTTTTATGGAATTTTTCTAACCTACGTAAGAAAGAGTATAATGAATGAATGCCCATCTACCCATTCTCCATCTTCAGCAGCTATCAGTTCATGGCCAGTTTTGTTTTTTCTGTACTCACTCTTTACTCTCTTCTCTACTCTCTAGATTATTTTGAAGCAAATCCTGGACATCATCATCTCATCTGTAAATATTTCAGTATGCATCTTTAAAAGATGGGGTTCTTTCTTTCTTTCACATAACCACAGTGCCAGTCTCATTCCTAAAAATAATTTTTCTATCAGTGTTTACAGGTTCCCAATTATCTTAGTTTAATATTAAGCCATTACAGTGTTATTTTTGTAAAATACAGTAAGAATGCCATAGCAATGCCAAATTGCTATAAAATTTTGGAGGCATTCTAAATTTATGAATTTAACATATGACAGAATGACAGATGACAGATTATCTATCTTGAAATCTGGCTGTCCTTTCTCTCCTTTCATTTTCCTTTACTTTGGATAGTTTCCCTTAGATAGGAAGCATAAGTTTTAGATGACAGAAATTGCACATTAGTGTGTATTCTTGCTCACATTTACTTCTTGTGCTTGAGTTATTTTTATGAAAATAATAATATGGGAATATTTCTTTTCCGTGTTCCAGTCATGCCACTAGATCTGATCACCTTAGAAGATCCTTAGCTAGGTTTATGAGAACCTTCAGTTACTTGGGGAAAACTACCTTGCTAAAGGTCTAAGATAACATTTGTTAGGTTTCAGCACCCTGCTCTTCCTTATCCAGATTTCACAGTATTGGGCAAGTGTTTTATAGATAATAGTATGGGGTTGTGAAAGTTTATTTCAATGAAGATAGCATTTTTTTCCCCTCTATTTTTCATTCTTGAGTTTTAAGAGAAACTCTTAAAAAGTGCTTCACCTTTTATTTTGATATCAGTGTTGAGTTTTTAACCTTATGGGCGCCTGGTTGGCTCAATTGGTTAAGCGTCTCCTTTGGCTCAGATCATGATCTCAGGGTCCTGGGATTGAGTCCATCTGGGGCTCCCTGCTGAGCGGGGAGCCTGTTTCTCCCACTCCCTCTGCCCCTCCTCCCTACTCATGTGCTTGCATGCATGCTCGCGTGCACACACTCTCTCTCTCAAATAAATAAAATGTTTAAAAAAAAGTCCCTGCTTTTGGAGTTTTGTTAATATATATTGGAATTTCCCTGGTTTGCATCTTACAAGGCAAAGTAGAATTCTGTCTATATCCTGGTTACATTTCTGTATTATTACGACTTTACACTAAAGGCATCTCTTAAAACCGATGCATTCTATTAATTACATTAACTGAACCCTTTAAGCCCATAACAAGAGATCGCTTTCCTTGTAAAATTATAAAACTGTTCTGAATGTTGTAAAAGGACAATTGTAGCAATGTAGAGGCTTCTGGTTTTAAAAGCATGAAGAGTAGTGGGAACCTGGCTGGCTCAGTTAATGGAGCATGTGACTCTCGATCTCAGGGTTATGAGTTTGAACCCCATGTTGGGAGTAGAGTTTACTTTTTTAAAAAACATGAAGAAAAAAATGGTTTTTGCTGCTTTCTTCTCTTGAATGTTATCTTAAAAGATAGAGGTTACAAACTTTATCTTTGATGGAATTAAGGAACATTTTTAACCTTTAAGTTACAACAGGGTAAATGACTAGGTGCCTATGACCAAGCTGGCCATTACAGATTAGAGCGGATTATAAAACCTTATGTTCAGGGGGCGCCTGGGTGGCTCAGTCAGTTAAGCATCCTGGGATCGAGCCCCACATCGGGCTCCCTGCTCAAGTGGGGAGCCTGCTTCTCCCTCTCCTTCCCTGCTCATGCTTTCTCTCACTATCTCTGTCTCTCTCTCAAATAAATAATAAAATCTTCAAAACAAAAAAGACCTTATGTTCAGGAAGATAAATTGGTAAACCTGATGTGAATATAAATATATTGAGGTGTTTAAACAACCGGTAATGAGTTTAGGATAGAATTATCACTAGAGGCCTAAGCAAAGGAGAATAACATAATTACCAACTTAAAAAAAAAATTGTACAGCAAATAGTTATACTTTATGACGCAGCTCTGAATAGCATACTAATCTAACCAAAATTGTGATATCACTACATTGGAAGGATATAGTGTGAATGTGTGTGATGGGAGAAAGATAGCGCTAAATTCTTATCTTCTATAATAGGAAATCAGTAGACAATACCTAAAACTGCAAACTCAAAATACAGCAATACAAGCCTTTAGTTAAAAATACAGAGGTAGATAAAAAGAAGCAGCTAAAAGAATTGAAGGGGGGGTGCCTCTGGATAAGGAAAAATGAGAGGAGGCTGCTGTTTGCCTTAGTAAACTTATGAATCTAGTTGACTCTCCTAACTGTTCAAAATCAAAACCTAAAGAAAATAGAGCATACCTGCATTTGAATCATGTTTAGTGAATACATAGCAAAGTATACTTGCAGTATAGTCAAGACATGATAGTAGCCTGTTACTGAAATCTTTATGGAAACCCAATAAGCAGCATACCTTTCCTTGCCACACTCTGAACAAATTATGAAATAAAGCCATGACGAAGCATGAGGAGGCTGAAATAATCATTTTATTACCCTTAAAAGGTTAAGTTGGAGAATACAGCTTCAAACAAGAACCAAATGGGTCTGATTCACTGCACCCCAAAATTAAATAAGCTTACTCACTTAAAACTCCACAAACAAATCACAAGATTTGTTTGTGGAGTAGTAGCAGAAGGCATGCTCTCTTAGGGCAGCTCACTTCCCTGAGGTTAAGGGCGAAGCTGAATTGGTCATACCCAGTTTATTCATTCCCAAGTTTACCAACCAGATATATCATGCAACTCCCAGCAGAGAAAGTAGGTGCCTAATTGAGCTCCCTTCTGTATATATACCCAGCGTACATTCATTTTTATTTGGTCTAAAATCAAAGAAGCTTTTTATATTTAAAGAAGCTATTTTTAGTGTAATCCCCCAATTAAAAAAATATTTAATCCAAATAAGAAGTTACAGATAATTTTGTACTTTATTTGTGGAAAATGAAACCTGAAACTACTTCTGAATATTATTCTCAGAGGTCTGTTTTCCTAGAGTTAGTAAATATGTAGTAAACTAGAGTATTCAGAATTAACCTGTTTTTAACCTCCACTAGATTTTGCAAAAAGTAATGAATTAGTTCCTGCTTGAGTGCTTGCTATATGTGAAGTCCTGTATAAGTCCAACAGAAGTTAGTATAGTCATTTCTATACAGGAGCTTATGATCAGGGAGAAATGGATATGACAAAGGAACAGTACAAAGCAGTACATAGAGGTACCTTAAGAAAATACTTAGTGCTTAGAGGGAATTTAAAGAAAGGAGAGCATATTCAGTTTTTGAAGGGAGATACAGACCAGGAGTTGAAATGGCTTTTAGAAGTGCCATCTTAGGAATATCTTATTTTTTTCTCTTAATATTTAGCCTTTATTGGAGGTGCCTGGGTGGCGGTGGCTCAGTCAGTTAAGTGTCTGCCTTTGGCTCAGGTCCTGATTCCAGAGTCCTGGGATTGAGCCCCGCATCAGGCTCCCTGCTGGGCAGGGAACCTGCTTCTCCCTCTCCCTCTCCCTCTCCCTCTGTCTGTTGCTCCCCCTGCTTGTGCCCCTCTTGCTCACTCTCTCTGTCAAATAAATAAAATCTTGAAAAAAAAAAAAACTTTTAGTCTTGATTGAATCTTAGAATTTAGGATATCAGTGTTACAGTAACTTTATTCTCATTACAAAGTAAGCCTGTCCATTACAGAAAATTTAAGAAAATCAGAGACGTATAAAGGATACAAAAGCCATCTATACTTCTCAGATAATCACACCCTCATTTTTGTTTTATTGTTCAAGTTACATTTTCTTGAAATAAAATTGAGATCATACTTAATGTATACTATCTCGAAGTATGTACTGTTCCTTTTATTTAACACGATAGCATGTAAAGCATGAATATAAGTTAGCCCGTTCCCTATTATTGGGCTAAGATGAACATTATTTTGTGTGTATTTTTCTGTAGTCTGTGATTACGTCCTTAGGTCACCTTTTTAGAATTTGTTTTCTTGGGACATTTTTAAATCTCCACGGGTTTGTTTTTTTTTTTAATATTCAATAAATCTTTGTTAAAGGGTATGTATATTTATTGGGTAATAGTATTTATTTGCATTTATTGATTAAATCCCTATTTTTCTTTCATGGCTTTGAGTATACTCAGACTAATTAGGAGACTTGTGGTTCTCTGTTTCACTAAAACATTTAAATCTCATTTATTTCTTGTTTATCATTTGAAATTTAGTGCGTATCTGTGTTTTATTCTTACTCTTGAACATTTCTGATACTTAATTTGAGGCATACAGTAAAAGTCATTTTTTTAAATGTCATTTCTTTTTGGAAAGTAGCCTTACCTACAGTTTGATTTCTGTATTTTTCAGGGTTACTTTGAAAGTTGCAACATACACAGAAACAGAATAGCAGGCTTTGAAGTAAAAGCCTATGCTAACCCCACAGTGGTTCGATGTGAAATTCATCATGGGCAGACTGGAGGAATATATGTGCATGAAAAAGGAAGAGGACAATTCATAGAGAATAAAATCTATGCAAACAACTTTGCAGGTGTATGGATTACCTCAAATAGTGACCCAACAATAAGGTATTTATATGTAATTATGGATAGAAGTTACTTTTTCACTTTTTGTGTTATAAGAAAAGGCAAGTTTTAACTCTGTTTTTCCTAGATACCTGACTACTGCAAAATAGATTTTCCTAGTAAATGTGCGTCTGAATGAGCATAGCTATTGCATTTATTTTTGGGTGTTCTGTTTGTTTTTTAACGATCTAAGTCATGCATAATATTATTTTATGAGCAGTTGCAAATGCTGTGATTTTTATTTTAAATTCATCAAACTACATGGTAAATGAGTACATAGGGCCATGTTCTTCTCTTGGAACCTGAATGATCTTGTCTTCTCTTTTTTTTTTTTTTTTGTCTGAAAGTCTGCAGATAGCATAACTCAGGAAAGTAATTATTTCAAAGATTCTTGGACAGAGAGAACAAAAATAACAAAAAGTCAACAAGCCATCAGTTTTCTTTAATAGTTCCTATCAATCCCTCTGACAACAGTAAGGAAACAAACAGATCCAGTCTGAAAGGTGTTGGCTAAGACTGTAGAACAGAACTCTTATAATTTAATCAGTAATGATGAATTATTTTTAATTGCTAAGGTTTATTTTCCACTGGCTTTATGAAAGTAGATTATGGGATTTCCATCTTGTTAACATGCAGCAAATGTGTCTAGATCAGTAAGAAAAAAGTTCTAATTGTATTAGCTATTTTGAGGGAAATGTTTAAGAATGTTATTTTATCTCGAGGGGCGCCTCGGTGGCTCAGTCGTAAGCGTCTGCCTTCAGCTCAGGTCATGGTCCCAGGGTCCTGGGATCGAGCCCTGCTCAGGCTCCTTGCTCAGCCGGAGGCCTGCTTCTCCCTCTCCCACTTGCCCTGCTTGTGTTCCCTCTCTCGCTGTGTCTCTCTCTGTCAAATAAATAAATAAAATATTTTTTTAAAATGTTATTTTATCTCAAATAGTAGGTGGCTCTTTTAAGCTTTAGGTCTTAGAAAGAAAACAAGGGAACTTAGAAATCATCTAGTCTGAGTCCCTCATTTTACAGATTAGGAAACTATGGCCCCTAGAAGATAAATAATTTTTTAAACAAATAAGCTCTTACTGAATATATGTTCATTTTTTTATTTCTCATAATTATAGGGGGAATTCTATATTTAATGGAAATCAAGGGGGAGTTTACATCTTTGGTGATGGACGAGGCCTTATTGAAGGAAATGACATTTATGGTAAGCATGTTTTGTTCTATAAAATTTTGGAGGTTGGCCTGTCTTCCTCACATTAGCAAAATGGACCATTTTGAAACCATCCAAGTAGGAGAACTGATCCAGTTTCTTTAAATTTTCAATAAAGATTATTTGTGATATTTATTTACTTAACAATCATTATTCACTTAACATTTACTGAGTACCCACCCACTGTGTACCAGGAACTATACTAGATACGAGTGATGAAAATATAAATAAGACCTTAGTCTCAGGGAGTATCTACAGTATCCTTAGATTTACTCTTTTTTCACTTTGGTACTAACTATAAAGGGAGGGGTGCCTGAGTGGCTCAGTCGGTTAAGTGTCTGCCTTTGGCTCAGGTCATGATCCTGGAGTCTTGGGATCAAGCCCCGCAGTGAGTTCCCTGCTCAGTGGGGAAATCTGCTTCTCCCTCTCCCTTTGCTCCTCCCCCTGCTTATGTTCTCTCTCACTCACTCTCTTGCTCTCAAATAAATCTTAAAAAAAAAAAAAAAAAACTATAAAGGGAAAATACTTATTCCGCATTAAAACTTTTTGAGATACTAATTCAGTGGACCATTATTAGATGTGTGTGTGCTAGACACTGGTATGTTCCAGGCCTTTCTCTTTTGCTACTATTTACCTGGATAATACTTACATAAAGCTTACTCAGTTCCAGGTATTATTCTGAACATCTTACCTGAATTGAGTCATATAGTATTTACATCAACCCGGTGAAGTAGACACTATTAAATATCCCCACTTATTGATCAGGAAACAGAGGTACAGTGAGGTTAAATAACTTAAAAGTCACACAGGAAGATAGAATTCCTGGGATTCAAAACTTGGCAGCCTGGCTTCAGAGTCTCTATTCATAACTATTATGCCCATACTGCCTACAATTTTTCTTTTTATACTCCTAGTTCCCTTAGTTTTGGTTTTTTAATGCTCTTGGACCATAAATATCTTTTTGAATATGACGTATTTCACAAAATCGTGCTTTCCTAAAATTCTAAAAATTTTAACTACTATGTAATGTAAAACTCTTACTGTGTTCCATGAGGCTCCATATGTTGACATTGTAACTTTTATTTTTAAATAGGCAATGCGTTAGCAGGAATTCAGATTAGGACAAACAGTTGTCCAATTGTTCGACATAACAAAATTCATGACGGCCAGCATGGTGGGATTTATGTGGTAAGTTAATATAGTTCTAGAATGTCATGCATTAAAACCAGGGGAGAAAGGGTGGAAGAGGACAGAATTACATCTAGTCTCAGGCCATATTCAGCTTACAGAGTATGAATTTATGACTGTCTTTAATATTTATACAATAACACTCTTGTTCTCCCTGCCAGTATATGAATGACTTTTATAGTATGTGTAACGTTCTGTAAAATTCAGTCAACTGACTGAATTTAGACATAGAGAATATACCTTTTTTTTTTATTAAAGTCTTTAATTATAATTGTCATTATGGGCTGAACTCAAAACAACTACTTATTGGCTGAGTTTTATTTTTACACTGGAGTTTTGCTGGTGTGACTATGCTAGGAGTCTGAAATTTTCCAGAAGTAGTAAGTAAATCCGTAATATCACTGAAAGTACTAATAATACTAGACTTGAGGTTTTTTTAAATATTTTTTTGAAAAGTCGGTTTTTCATTTGAATTTATATTGAAACATAATTGAGCATCTTACAAAATTTTAAAACCATGTGTTGGTCCTGTACCTTCTGTTACCATGGTATATCTGAAACTGTTAGAACTGATTCAAGTGAGAAGATGTAGGAAATTTCAGAAAGGTCCTTGTGTAATGCCAGGTGTTAACTCTAATTTTTATTTTCAGTTCTAGAAATGTCCATGTCTTAAATCCTCTGCTCAAAATAAAAATAAATATTTTAGTAACCTGAGACCTTATTTTGAATGATTTCACCAGTAATTTGAAATAACTATTAGCTTACTAAACTAAATGTTACATATCTTAGAATGAAATAAGAAGCTTAAAAGTACAAAACCACATAAAGAACAGTATAAAAACTTCTGGACCTTAAACTCAGGTAGAGGCTACACAAAAACAATGTTACTACCTCCTCATCCAGATTAAGAAATAAAATTTGAGATTTTTTTTTATTATAACTGTCTTTAAAGGGGGAAACACACTATAAACTACTTGTTTCTAAAAGATATATATTGTATCAATGTAACTTTTATTTAGCATGAGAAAGGACAAGGCGTAATAGAAGAGAATGAAGTTTATAGTAATACTCTGGCTGGGGTCTGGGTGACAACTGGCAGCACTCCAGTACTGAGAAGAAACAGGATACATAGTGGAAAGCAGGTAAAATTATTTTGGACTCTTACATGGGAAATACATTGTTTTATAAACTTTTGTTGTCATTTGAAAACAAAATTTTTTTTAATTTTAGGTTGGTGTTTATTTTTATGACAATGGTCATGGAGTGCTAGAGGACAATGATATCTATAATCATATGTATTCAGGGGTTCAGATAAGGTAAACATTTTTCACATTTGGCTTTCTTTTGGGAGAGAGTTGGGTGGGAGTGTGTGGGGTATGTAGAAGAACTTTCCTTGTTATTTAATGCTCAATTTTTATTCCTCCTCTTGTACATATATTCATGCTCTTATCATGTGCTTGGCTTAAATTGTCAGAATATTGCTTTTCTTGAACCAGCTGAGGATAGCAGCCAATGGCACATAAGCCTGCTATAGGAGCACATTTCCACTGTTATGTCATCCACAGTAACAGTCGTAGTTGCCAGTGTACTCCATCATACTCGGAAAGTAGAAGGCTGTATAAAAACACTTGTGAGCTATACCTGGCATATTGTAGGCACTCAGTAAATGGGAGCTTCTGTTTTTACACTATTCTGTAAAAGTGTTAGATTTTTACGCCCCTCTTTCCTGTATTTGAATAGTTTTAGAAACTGTAATAGTACTTATAATTCCCTTCGTTTTATAAGGTGAATATACAATAATAGTAGTCACTTAATCTAACCTCCTCAGTTTAGTTTATATATTGAGACTCTATAGTAATAATATAATCTATAGCTAGTATTCTGTGGGAAACAGAATTAAGCAAAATTAAAAAGTGTCTTTATGGACAAACTTCTCAGAGCATCTGGAAAGACTTACTCTTACTGTGATTAATACGAATTTTTCACCGTTACCTCATATAACATGGGATATGGGAGTAGAAGCAGTTAAGATGGCATTAATTTCTATTGTACCCATAGGACTGGAAGCAACCCCAAAATTAGACGCAACAAAATCTGGGGAGGACAAAATGGTGGAATTCTTGTTTATAATTCTGGTATGTTTAATCTTTAATCTTTTTCTTATTGCTAATTGCCTTTAGAAATATACTTTCCAAATAACATACCTAAATCTTTATACTTGTAGGTCTAGGCTGTATAGAAGACAATGAAATATTTGACAATGCCATGGCTGGAGTCTGGATTAAGACAGATAGTAATCCTACACTAAGAAGAAATAAAATCCATGATGGAAGAGATGGTGGCATCTGTATATTTAATGGGGGTCGAGGTATTGTTAATTTTGCATTAGTAAGAAATCCAATTTTTCATTATTCTTCCTCCATATCTTTAATGATCAGTGACATTGCCAATTAATATAAGCTTTATATGAGTGAATCTCAGTCTTTTTCCTTATCAGGTCTTGAGATGGTTTAGATTAGTGCCTAGAGGTACAGATATTTACAGGAGACAGGTGTTTACACAATTTTTCTTTTTGTAGCCATCCTGAATGTGCTAGTTGTTAGGCATTTTTAAGATAGAATCTGTTTACATTTTCTCTCTGGACTTTCTGTTATTTAGAATAGTGATATGATTATAATAAACATCAAGGTCCAGTTACAGACCTAGGCTAGAAATTAATTGGCCTGTAAATATATGAAAATGTCTGTAGTAAATAAGTATTGCTTTGTGCCTGTTTACAGCTGTGTTCGTTGGAGAGTGGAATTAATGAAGCCAAGGTGTGCCTGGTTTTGTATACATAAAGGTCAACTCATTTTGCATTGAGGCAAAAGTTCCACAGTCCATGCCCCTTGCCAAATGCATGTTGTTCCAAAAGAGAAACTAGTGGGGAATGTCAAATACAAATTTATCACCATTTCTGAAATGTCAGTAACCCAGCACTGTACATATCTTATATGGAAGGAATAGCTAGTTATTACTACAACATAACAAAATTTACTACTACAGCCAAGCAGTGACGATTCCATTAATGACAGAGCTCATAATCTAATAATTCAATAAGGTGACATATCTGATAGTCTTTACAAGATATAATGAGGAAACACAATACAGTGGATGGTTTTATTTGTAAGGTGTTGAGAAAAGGTTCATGGACTAAAATCACTCTTGAGCTATGTCTTGAAAAATGAGTATTCACTGGTAAATGTTGGGTGGGGAGGCCATTCCTGGTGTAGAAAGCATAATTCCCACTTTCATTTGTTTTGTACATACTTATTAATTGAACATTTCTGTATCAACATCTGATACAGATGCCAAAGATAAATGGTGAATAAAACAGTACTACATCCAGAAAGTTTATAGTCTAATGGCACATTGTAAACAAAAGTCTAAAGGAAACAAAGTGGTACTCTCTAGTAAGGCGCTAAGAGGTACTGAAAACTGAGGCTAGAGAAGGGGCGCAGTGCCCAGATTCTGAGACTTTGTTATACAGAATTCAGACTGGATCTTAGCAAAAGCAAAGATTAGAGATAGGGACTTGGAGTAGTCTTTTCCAGGGGAAAAGCAATTTAGAGGTCAAAACTGAAATGCCACAGGCAGGTCAATTACAGAAATAAAAAACATTTCATGTCTTCAGAGAGCAGAGAAATGCTGGTACACAACTAATTATAATTCACTATACATAAGTAGGTTTTATAGGAGTAAATTAGCTAATTGTTTAGTGCAGTGTATGTTTACGTGTATTAATTCAGTCCTCATTATAACCCTTGTATGTACGTGCCGTTATGCCCAGTTTAGATAAGGAAATGAGACAGAGTAGTAAGCAATTTGCCTACTCAGAACTAGGAGATGGTGGAATTCTTATTTGAAGACCTTAAGTCTGATTCCTCAGCTCATTTTTTAATCATGTTATACTCAGAAGAGAATAATAAATTTGATGGAGGGAAACTGAAATCTTCAGAGGAGGTGACGTTAGGAAGAAAGAGGGCAGGACATTCCAGGATGAGGAAATAATACAAACCAAAGGCATTAAGAGATAAAAATGCATAGCATATTCAGAGCATTCAGTAAGAACAATGGAATAGGTTAGGGGAATATCTTCAGAGAAGGCACATGATAGAGTTGTAGGAAACTGGGAAAAATAGCAGAAGAGAGACTGGAGTAAAGGAAATTATCAAGTAATGATTATAATAGTGACCAGAAATAATCAGGGCTTGAATGAAAGCATTTGAGGCTGCAATAGTTCTAACAATACTTCAAAGGAACTAATTTTAAATCAGTGTTTTTAGTGAGAAATAGATACCAGGCACTGGGAATGCATGGTTCCTGGTACCATGGAATTTCCAGTTATTGGTTAGAATGATTACCTGCCATTCAAGCAGTTTTTGGTTAAGTCCTACCTTAAACTCCTGAATTGGTAACAAACTTCTCAGCTGAAAAATTAGTCCTTTGAGTTTTATACAACACAGTTAATAAGAAACTTAAATACCACCAAAAAGGCTAGTGAAATTTGTTTGTGCATTAGCCTTAATCTGAGGAAATATTTTATTATAGGTCTCCTTGAAGAAAATGATATTTTCAGGAATGCTCAAGCAGGTGTTCTCATCAGCACTAATAGTCATCCAGTCTTAAGGAAAAACAGAATATTTGATGGATTTGCTGCAGGTTTGTATTTTCCTTTTTACCTGTAGCTTGTTTTCTATAAAGTGTTTGATCTTTAGTATATTAATTCTTTTGCTTAATAACTGAAGGTGTGCAAAATGTGTTGCAAAAGTGGCTGAGTGCTTGTCAGTTAACAGTGGGCTTTATAAGAGCACCTAATCCCAAAGTTCGGGATTCTGCTAAGCCAAACTTTAAAGACATCTCTCTTGCTCTTCAGTAGTAATTATGAAACCTTAATTGCGATAGAATGCAGGCTTGTACTACCATTTGGAATACAAACAAATTCAAGCCCTCTGGCCTCTCAAACTTTTTTAAGTATGGTACATATATTTCAACTTTCTGCCAGAGAAGATGACACTTTTTTTTCTTCATATGTACAACTAGTAGCTACCTAAGCATACTTATGGGCAGGCATTATCCTCTTCTGCTTGCCGGCAAAATTAGTAGTAAGCTGTGAACCAGCTGTAGTAGCATTCCTTCCTTTAGCAAGGATAGTGGACTCTATTAGAAGTGGAAAATAAATGTTATTCTCAATGACTCAAACATTTGTGTCTTATTCTTTACATGTTAAACTGTATAATGTGATGTATCTACTGTTTGTAAATTTTACTTCAGGTATTGAAATTACAAATCATGCAACTGCAACACTAGAAGGCAATCAGATTTTTAACAACCGGTTTGGAGGCTTATTTTTAGCATCTGGTGTTAATGTGACAATGAAAGGTATGTTGGAGTCTGCTCTGCCTATAAATACACAAAATATGCCATGAAAAGATGTTATCGAAGTCATTGCTGTCACTCTATACCAAGTTAACTACAACTCAAGGAACTATTTTGAAAGCTTTAACTTGTTCTAAACAGTTGGGAGTATCTTACAAAAGGAAAATCCATTTCTATTTTAAGCTGATTTTTTTATTTAATTGGTTAGCCTCCTTTAAAGGTCTTAAAAAAGTGAGATTATATTTTTATCTTAAGTCTTTGTCCTCTAGAATTTTACTTATTTTTTTCTTTTATTACAGATAACAAAATAATGAACAATCAAGACGCCATAGAAAAGGCTGTTAGTAGAGGCCAATGTTTATATAAAATATCAAGTTATACCAGCTATCCCATGCATGATTTCTACAGGTATATTTCTAAATTACTTGTGAGTCTTGAAAAGGGGGAGGTAGTGATTTTCTTTTCTAAACTGGCAAGGTACATTTCTAGATTTTTCTCTTAAATGTAAGCTAGAGAAAATTGGGTATTTGGAAATTTACCAAGGAAAGAGAATATAATTGAGAATTTTATATTTGTCCACATTAAGTTCTGTGATCAGTCTACTTGATTGTTTTTGGGACCATAAATATGGAAAAGTATACTGCAGCAACTCTTGCTACCATCACAATAGCAGTTTCAAAGTAAAGCTATAATTAAGTGTCCCAAATGCCCCAGTCACTGAGACGTTTTTGACTCCCTTCCCACCCTGCCCCCAGGTTAAGTTTTTTTTAAATGAAAGTTTCAGCTGCCTTCTACAATTTGCAAATCATCTGTTTTTCTCAGAAGACACAGAAGATTCACTTTATTACTTTTATATTACATCTACAATTTGCAAATCATTTTTCTCTGACACAGAAGATTGACTTATTACTTTGTATTACATTAAAGTCCTTTTGCAGAAATTAACCTGGGCTGGAGCTACAGAAATTTTGGTTTTGGTCCTCTTTTAAGCCATAGGTCATAGGGTAAAATGAAAATGTTGAGGAAATAAATTTCAAGAAAAGTTAACATAAGCTTTTGCTTTTTAGATGTCACACTTGTAACACCACAGATCGAAATGCCATATGTGTGAACTGCATTAAGAAGTGCCATCAGGGACATGATGTAGAATTTATTAGACATGATAGGTATGTAGCACACTTGTTTGCTCTATTACCCACTTATTTCCCACCCACCCACCCCCCCCCGGCCACTTTCCTAATTTTTGGGTTTTCATTTTGCTTTAGGTTTTTCTGTGACTGTGGTGCTGGAACACTGTCTAATCCTTGTACATTAGCTGGTGAGCCTACACACGATACAGATACACTATATGACTCTGCTCCACCTATAGAATCTAATACATTGCAGCACAACTGAATTTCCTTCCCTAAAGAAAAAGTCCTGCCATTCTAACATCATAACTTAAAACATTTTTTTTGGAAGAAGATTTAAAATATTTGCCCATGCTACAGGAAGAGACTGTATTAAAAATGGATACACGAGGTCAGTTGACACTATGAAGCTCAAGCTACCAAAAAGAAAGTGGCAATATATTGACTCAGGATCTCAAAGCTGGGTGTTTTAGCATTACTGTGTAAAGACTTTTGAAGGGACAGAAGTGAAGAAATAAGCTGCAATTTTGTACAGATACCAACTTCTGAAAAAAAGCTGGTGTTTTTACAACTAGCATTGAATGCAGTCCAATTTGCAGTAGTACTCTTCAATAGACAAGCAGCTTTGTTGCTGCCTTTATGGACATGGGTACCAATTGCTTTTGTAATATGGTAAAAATGTGAGCTAGCACTTCTGCGTTTCTTTTGATTTTTTTAACATGTATTCAGATTGAGAAATATGATTTTAATGCTTTAATCTCATGTAGTTTGTTTTTAATTTCAAGCAAATCTTCTTGTACTTGAATGTGCCCTGTTTTGTTAGCACACCTAGACTTGCTGTAACTGTACTCATGTCCCAGTATGTACGTTCTTTCTATGAAAGAGAAAACACTAATCTTAAATTATATCCAGCAATGTTTCTGGTATCCTTTAAGAAAAGTTAAGACTATTATTTCCTTCCCTTCCCTGTGCAGCATTCAAAATCACCCCTAGAAAAAGTGAGTGTTTTAATGAGACTTCCTAGGAAGGGATGCACTGTAAAACAAAAAGTATTCTTGTAACTCAGTTTTGTGAAAGGTAAAAACTACTATGTTTTAAAGTACACTTTAGAAAGTCTCTTCAAAACAGTCCTGTATTTGAACTCTGTTCATAGTTTTTTTTTGAACAGTTTAGACGAACTGCTGGAAATTAAAAACAATTTCCTGCATTAAGCTGAGACAAGTATATATACAGCCCTATACAGTTTCATAGCTCCCCCCATTTATGTGTATTGGTGACAGTGGGTATAAACAGCCTGAAAGTGTATGCATGTACCATAACATCTAGACTTAATATATTGTGGAGTATTCAATAACCATTATGTAGAAGGTAGATAAGAATTAAAAGGGTTTAATTTCCTAGAAAGAAAATGGAAAAATGGTCATTTTTAAAAAATAAAGTTTATTAGATCATAATGTTGTCTGAATTTACCACCTTTGTCAAAAGCCAACTCAAAGCTTCCAATGTAGTCTATAATTCCTTAATCAAAGTCAGCAATTTAGGGACAGCTTCAGCATCGATAGTCGACCTTTCACTAGCCAGGCAAACTTCCCTTAAAATTAAAAAAAAAAAAAAAAGTTCAGTTCATGCTTTTCATACATAGTGCATCAATCATCCCTTTACGGTTTTAATAAGGTCACATGTATGGCAAAATTATATCCAAGTATAATTACCGAAATAATCGCAGTGATTGAGTCATCTTCTCAAATTCTCTTGCTTTTCTATGTCCCTTTTGAATAACCTCCTCTGGAAGATTAGCAAGCCTTGCTGCATTAAAGCCATAGCTTTTAGGACAAGCTCCCTTAATGAATTTATAGAGGAAGGTAATAGTCTCCTGGCTGGGATCCTCACATTCATTTTCTACCATGCATGCCTAAAAAAAGGAAAATATGTTCTGTTCATGTGCTGGCAATGGAAGTACCACCTGCCTTGACTCCCTCAAAAATCTAAACTTCTGAATAAGTAATTTATACATACCATGTGGCCCAGGCGCACTGCAACATTTTGGGAATAATCTTCTACTAATGAATGGTAGTGGGTAGAAAACAATGTACGACACTTTATGTTCTCAGCAAGTTCTTTAACAACCGCGTTTGCTATTGCTGTTCCATCAAATGTTGCAGTACCTCTTCCTACAAAAGTGAAATATGCATAAATTATATATCTGCCTTATACCAAAAAGGAAAGAAAACAGTATAAAACGGTAACCTCAATTAGTGCATCTAAATAATTGGCCCTGTTTAGCTAAATAGAGCTGCATTTTTAAGGATTTTTAAGTAATCTCTACACCCAACATGGGGCTCAAACTTAAAACCCAGAGATCAAGAGACTCACATTCTACTGACTGAGCCAGCCAGACGCCCCTGCATTTCTTTTTTTAAAGAGTACTCTTCAGGTACCACTGATGTTTAATACGATGAAAAAATTTAGAGCCTTGGTAATTAAAAGGTTTTCACATGATATCTCTTACCTCCCACTATGGGTCTATGGCACAAAGGTGAGTGCATTCAAACTTTTTTTAAAGAAAGGTCCGACCATTGTCAAGAAGAATAAAAGTTTTAAAAATAGCCTTTAAATGGAAATTGTAATGTCTTACCTAATTCATCCACAAGCACCAGAGAATGTGCTGTTGCATGTGTAAGTATACTGGCAGTTTCACTCAATTCAACAAAAAATGTACTTTCACCTAAAAAAACACACAGAAGGAGATCTTTTATCCTAAAATAGTTATGTTCATCTTTTGGGTTCATATCATGAGCTACCCAGTACCAAAGGTTACATCTCATTAAGAGATTATGCAATTCTTGAAGGAAGAATATTTTCAAATGCCTGAAAGCACTCCACTTTGCATAACACAAGAAAAATCAAACATCGAATTTAAATGGCTCATACAAATTTAATTTCAAGGCACATATATTTATCATACAAAATGTAGAAATGAACTGTCCACTAATAAAGCCTTAGGTGAAAAAGACGACTCACCTGACATTATTCTGTCGGAGGCACCAAGTCTAGTAAATACTCTATCAATTGGTGTGAGTCTACACACTTCAGCAGGTATGTAACAACCCGTTTGGGCCATTACAGCTAATAGGCCAGCCTGTGAAGGAAGGAGGAAAGAAAGGGCTTTAATACTAAATAAGAACAATTATGTACGAGTCAGGCACTCTTAAAAACTGTTCACAATACAAAGTAGGCAAAGTGAAGCCTAGAAAAGCAAGAGGCTTAAGGCCTAACTGGCCTTAAAACCTCAGAGCCTGTGACTTTTTAACCCGCTGCATTAGTGATTCTCAACCCTGGCTGACTACACAGAATCTTAAAATCACTGATGCCTAGAACCAATTCCAGACCAAATGCATCTATTTGGGATGATGGAACCCCCTCTGTACTTTTTTTGTGAAGCTCTCCCAAGTAATATTAAAAAACGAAAATGGGATTGAAACCCAGAGTATACTATACTCCTGCTAGTTAGCAAATTTATGGTGAACCTAATCATACAGGAGAGCTGGGGGGTCAGCAAACATTTTTAGTCAAGGGTCCAATGTCTCTCTCACATTTTTTTTTCCTTTCTATAACCTTTTAAAAAATGTAAATATGTTTAGCTCAGTGGCTGGCCAACCCCTGGTATAAAGAGAAGACAGAAGCAGTTTCTAACAGTTATTAGAGGTCATGAATTTCAGTTGCGCTCCTACCTGAACAAGTCTGTCATGGTTCTTTTATAAGGATTCCCACACGAGTCTAATTGAGTAACAAACCTCCAACATTTTCATTCATTATGAATTAACAAACCTCCAACATACTCATTCATTATGAATACATCTACCTTCAGAGGAAATGAATCCAATCAAGTCAATGTATGCTCCCCATAACATGAGACAAATATCTGATAAAGGTAAATACAATTCTCAATTTTATAATACAAAGCATTTTTCCTTTGCTTCCCATTATGCTGGTGACTGAATTCTATGTAATTTATGTGCTGTTTGGGAAGGGGTGGCCTAAATATGTAATAATTCCTAAAGTATACAAACGACTTTGTATAACAACACCTTAAGGTTCAGTTTACCTGTCTCATGAGCGTGGACTTGCCCCCCATGTTAGGTCCAGTCACAAGCACACAATAAGCTTTGCCATTTTCCTCCTCCTCCTCTTCTTCCTCACAGCCTATTAGAATGTCATTAGGTATAAAGTCATCTCCAAAAAAAGTCTTCGTAATGCAGGGATGACGTGATCCTCTAAGGTCTAAGAAGGGAGGAGTGCCTTCTTCTGGCAACAGAATTACTGGACGACACATAGGGCCATCACCCCCTCGACTGTAGTTAGCCAGGCACAATAAGACATCTGTTAAAGAGAGGGTAAAAGGCTTCATTTTTGAGGCTGCTTCAGAAGCAAAGATCCAACTAATTAAGAAGTCTTTCAAAAAGACTTTTTCAGTGGAGGGCAGTATATTCTAGTTGCTTTTATACCTGTTTTTTTCTAAGAGGCAAACATATAAAAGAATCTTAAGAAGAAAGTAAATTCACCAATTTTGAACACCTGTGCTGAGGGAAGATTTAAGTTACCCACCAAACCGTTCAAAGTTGTATTGGTTTAAGGAATAATTGTGCTATTCAATTCTGGACAGTTGTATTCAGATCAGAACAGTTCTATTACAAATTTGGGTAACCTATGGTTACTGTACTTTTAAAACACAGGAAAAAAAACAAACAGCAAAGGCTCCAAATAAGTTGGAAATTTAAAGAAAAAGCAAACTATGAAATTGAAAAGGTTGCCAAATTACAAATATATAAATCAGGGCTCTAGAAATCAACTATAAGAAAAAAGTGTGATAATTTGGGCTAAGATAAAAAAGAATTAAGATCTTGAAATATATGCATGTAAAGAGATCAACTGAAAAAAAGAAAAAAGTGATGTGCCAAGACAGTTTTAATTTAGTCTAACAAAAAAGAGAAGCTTAAAAAAACATTATCAAAAACAGTATCAGATACTAAAGGTACTAAAAATCTGGGGTGCCTGGGTGGGTCAGTCAGTTGAGCATGTGGAATGTAGTACTCTTGATCTCAGCTCACATCTTAATCTCAGGGTTCAAGCCCCGAATTTAAAAACAAAGCAAAATAAAACCCCTGCTTTAAAAAAAAATAAAGGTACTAAAAACCTATCAATCTTTCATTCAATTATTCAAGACTGAATAAGGCCAAAAGTGAACTTAAATTGCTAACTAGGCAATTTTGTCTAGTGAGGAGGCAAGTATATGCACGTCAAGATATACACCTTGTTAGCTGTGTTTAGAGATATACCTCAATGGCAAATGTCCAATGGATTTAAATCTTAATGCGTAACTGGGACACAAGGACTAACCAAAGTTTGTTCAAAGTCTTACCCAATACTGCGATGCACTCAACAGCAGACTGCCAGTCCTTGTAATTTTTATCAAAGTTAAAGAACAGTCGCCGCATGCAGTCCTTCAATGATACGTCTCTCCGTTCTTCAGCATTTATCAGATTAGCCAACTTCTTCTCAATAGTTTTGGTCCAGTATCGCTTACACCCCTTCTTGGTAGATTTTAGCTCATATTCTTCTGGCAAATTACGAGTGATGAAATTCTCTGGAATTTCCAACTGGTAACGGTTCCTACCGATTCCCCAGTAGACAATGGTCCTACAGCCAATTCGACTGCGCTGTTTCTCCAAGTATTCCAGGAGGCTCTGTTCATTTTCTCTTATGTCAGCAAGAGCTTGGTCATAATCAGAGTCAAATCCTGCTTTGGGAGTAATTAGTCCAGTCTTTCGAGCCTTCTCATGGTCAAAGGCTGTATCCCATCGGTTCAGTTCTATAGTCAAATCTGGAAAACGGCCCTCCGGATTTTTTGTCTGTAGAGTAATGACCTGCTTAAGGATTTTAGACTTAAAGTTGTCAACGACTTCTTCCATAATCTCTATAATTTTACATATTACTTTGAATCCTTCTAGAGCAGAAAGAAAATCAATAATCTTTTTTTTGCTGTACGTAGTTTCTTCATACATGATAGCCCTGCTATCTGGGTGGTTCTGGCTCTTCAGGGGAGACCCAACATTGTGAATTTTACTCAGCAGCCTTTCAAGGTCTGGAAGCTTCTTCAGAAGGTCTGCCACGTCAGAGATTTTGTCAGGCACAACCATGAGGTCTTCTATAGCATCTAGACGATCGTTGATAGCGTAAGGGCTACAGAGTGGGGCACAAAGCCACTGCTTTAGAAGCCGCTTACCAAAGGGAGTATGGCAAGTATCAATCTTTTCTAGCAGGGTCCCTTCAGTAGAACCATTTGTTCCATTCGTGAAAATCTCCAAGTTGCTTAATGTCACAGCATCTAGCACCATTCGTTGATTGGCTTTAGCAAAAACAGCATCAGGTTTTGTAGCACCGACCATGTCAGAATCCAAGGGAATGTATTCTTCAAAATTAGCCATTGATAAAAGCTCTTGATCAATAAGGCATTTTTTGAGGTAGAAGACACAACCACCTAGAGCGGAGAGGGCCAATTCACTTCTCTCTCCTGGTGTCAACCCAAGAGAATCAGACTCTGAGGTCATACCTTTAAGCACCTGGGGTAACATCACCCCACTGTCCTCATTTAACTTCTCCTTAAAATATCCTTCTTCAAGGAGAGTTCTCAAAGTTTTAGCTGCATCCCAAAACTGGGAGCCTGGTATCAGACCTTCCTGAAGAGAGGATGATAATGAACCCTTCAGAATCATCTTAGTTTCTGTTGAGAGATTTCCTTTCTCAAACAAGACTTGTACTGGAGGATAGTGTGCCACTAGAGTCCTAAATCTGGAACAATGGCGATCATCTGAAAACTGACCTATGAAAAACTTTCCCAGTGAGGTATCAACAAAGCATACTCCATACGCCCGAGTGTGGCCAGAAGAATCTTCCTCTTTTTCTTTGAGGCTAAGAAGATACTTACTATAGTTCTCAGAGGGGTCACCTTCCAATACACTGTAGGTCTGTGTACCCTTGGTAATGACTCTACAGATCTCCCTCCGCACCACTCTGTCATATTTAGATATATGTGCCATCTTCCGGCACCGTGCCTCCATCATTTCAGGGGTCTCAGTCTGTTCCACTCGTGCTACTTTATAGCCCTTCTGAACCAGAGAATCGGAGTATCGGCCAAATGCTATTTCAGGGAAACCAGAATGAGCCCAGTTGCCTTTCATGAATACCAGACCTAGTTCGTTGACTCCAATAAGAGCATCCATGTGGTACAGCTCATAAAACTTCCCCACCTTATAAAATATAACAAGATCAAAGTTCTGAGACTTAATCTGCCACCACTTCCTCATCCCAGGAGTACAGGAATTAAGGAAATCCTCAGGAACATAGAGTGTGGATACATCAAAATCAGGGTGATCAGGTCGCCTCCTGTGTAGATCTCTTCTCTTTTCCTCCTTAAGCCACTCTAAAGTTTCATGATACCAGATAGTGGGGCGACTACTATCATCACATCCTCCACCAATGTGGGCTTGAGATTCAGAATTTTGAGGGGCAGAGAAAGCATTCAAAGCACTCTTGGTTTCTGATGAAATACCACTTGATCGTTTGGTAGCCAAGGGCATTTCCTTCCTTGAACTTTTCCTTTTGAGAGAACCATTTCCAGTCACCATTTTCTTCCGCTTTGAAGCAACTTTGACAGGACTGTCCAGGCCTTCACTGTCACTATCCCCCACTCCACTGCTTATTTCATCACTACTCCCTTCCTCCTTAGCATCTGGCTTGAATTCCACATCAGAGCCGCCAATGTCACTCTCAGAGTCTGATATGACCCTTCGTTTTTTTATTTGGCGGCTACTTCGCCTAGATCCTTGGACCTTAGGCCGTACTTCCTCTTCACTTTCAATTTCATTATCTTCTTCACTCTTACCTGATGAGTAAGTTGCACCTACCTGGCAGGCAAAGAAAGAGTTACTTAAAGATAAAACAAAATCTGGAAAATTAAAGTACTGCTGTGGAGTATCTCTCAATATGCTGCAGTATCCTGTATCAGGAGAACCCAGCTCCAGAAATGAGAAACTATATTCTTTCTTAACGAATTTCCCAAAAAAAGGTATCAATTTCAGTAGCATCACACTATAGGATTAAGCGATTCTCTGACAGTTTTATCCTGTACAATAGTGTTGAAGCCATTAGCGACCATACATCCCAAATACGTACAGGTGATACCCTCATTAACAGTCAGCTGTGGAAATAACTTTAAATCTCCCTCTGTGGGGCGCCTGGGTGGCTCAGTTGGTTAAGCGACTGCCTTCGGCTCAGGTCATGATCCTGGAGTCCCGGGATCGAGTCCCACATCGGGCTCTCTGCTCAGCAGGGAGTCCGCTTCTCCCTCTGACCCTCTTCCCTCTCGTGCTTTCTATCTCTCATTCTCTCTCTCTCTGAAATAAATAAATAAAATCTTTTAAATAAATAAATAAATAAATAAATAAATCTCCCTCTGTTATCCTGGATCTGTCTTCCAGGTCCTCTCTCCTCTTCCAGAGGGACATATGAAGTTTGCCATTTTAAGCAGTGCAATCTATAGGGGGTTTCTAGTCCTTGCTCTTCCACAAACCAGCTGCAGCTTCTTGGGCAAGGCACAATTCACTTATCATGGATCTCCCACACATGTGAAGTTACATGAGGCTAAATGATCTCTGTATTACCATCCAGTTCTAAAGCTTTCATTGGTGTTATGACCCCTGGCCTCAACCTCGAAAATAAGATTAAAAGTATCTTTTCTTTCATTTCTCTTAAAATGCTCATTAGTTTATTCCCTACCTATAATAAAACATAAAATCAGGCTTAGTCATAAATGAATTTCTTAAGCACATAGTTCATTAATCTGTTAGAGAAGAATGATTTAATCACTCAAATAGTGACCATTAATACCAAAAAAAAAGTATCGAGAGCATTAGGGATTTCATTTCCAGGGCTTGACCACATCCTCAGAGAGAGGCTTACTGCCAGACATCAAAACCAATTTTAGCACCATGTCCTTACTGTCCTTGTTACTTGTTACCAAAATGGTACTACCTCTTACAGCATGTGTCTTCTACCAGGCTTGAGGCTTGAGAACTTAAGCAAAATGGCTGCTGAGAGTCTAATCTAACTCAACCTACAGTCCTACAGAAGTGTAGGAGTATGTGTATGAGTATCTGGGGTACCTGGGTAGCTCAGTCTGTTAAGCATCCAGACTCTTGATTTTGGCTCAGGTGGTGATCTCGGCTGTGAGATCAAGCCCCCCATCGGGCTCCACGCTGAGTGTGGAGCCTGTTTAAGATTCTCTCCCCTCTTCTCCCTCTCCCTCTGCCCCTCCTCATGCTCACACTCTCTCACAAATAAAAGATAAAAGATGTGTATGAGTGTTGAAGTGTTGTGTGTGTGTATACGTATATAAATACATATATAAATAAAACAAGAGAATATCACTTTAATACCCCCCCTTTTCCATCACTTTCCCAACATAATTAACAACGGACTGTTGAACAATATCCCACCTCCATCTCTTCTTCTTCCTCTGGTTCTGAGGGCTCATCACACACTGCCAATTCAAGCCTCTCAATCTTGTCTTTACTCAAGGCTTCATCTGCACGTTGCATTGCTCTGAGTATTTCAGGCTTTGAACTGTAAAAATGACCTCCTTTTTGCACTTCCTTCGATTTTGAACCTAAAAAATTTAGATTTATATTTCTTATTAAGCAAATCTTACTCACTTATAAATAAAAACTGTTAGCTAGGGAATGGGCTCAATGTCTAACACCTGTAGTAATGGACAAGAATGAGAAGAATCAAGTACAGTTTTTAACATCCCATTATGTTTGATTGATAATAGATCAATAAAGCCTACAGTAACTTAAATTACCTATTTTACCTCCTTGAAGTTGCCTTAACTATTGGGTCACCCAGGACTACTTCATTTCTTCTAATCACCTGGGACTGTGGCCCTAAATAGATAAGGCACCCCTCTTCAGGTGAAGCAGGAGATGTAAAAGGGTTTTGAGACCCTTTGTACAAAAAAATTACTTCAGGAAGGCAAAAGCTACACTGTCAGTTAAATGAAGCTATGATACTAAGTTTATCGCCAAGGTAATTAAATAGAGTATACTAAAAACAAAACCCTACTAGTAAGGATACTAACATTTTGGAAGGGTAACCCAGTTCAAACTTTGAATGGTTTTTTTTTTTTTTTAGGTTGAAATCAAATTGTTTTGTTTTCAGGTAAAACTCTTCCTTTATTCCTTTCAGAATAATTATTTTTTTAAAAGATTTTGAGAGAGAGCACGCCTGCAAGTGGGGGGAGGGGCAGAAGATGAGGAGAGAGAATCTCAAGCAGACTCACCACTGAGTGGAACGTGGGGCTCCATCTCAGGACCCCAAGATCAGGACCTGAGCCAAAACCAAGAGTCAGACGCTCAACTGACTGAGCCACCCAGGTGCCCCAAGAGCTGTAATTTTTTAAATGACACTCCTATCCTCTGAGCAAAAGATTAGATGCAGATGATCACAAGTCTAATGGCAGAGGCCTAACTAGCAATGTCTTTGTTTTCTTCTGACTAAATATAATTGGAAAACAAACCTGAACTTGTCTAAATTTAACAGATCCTAACATTACATTATTTTCTTCTTTCTACTGTATACTAAAACTAATGGGACATCCTAACATGCCATTACATTAGCAACTTAATGGGCTGCCTAAAATAAAGGTTCAATTTCCCATTTTTCTAAAGAGCTGCACCAACACTACAAAATTGCAACAATCATCCATTGGAGGGTGGCTTCTAACTTCCTCAAGTGCCTGTTTGCAGCTGCACACACCCCCCACCTATCTAATGACCTCATCATTCCCCAGAAAATCCCTGATGCGAAATGCTTTCCAATTTTAAGGACCTCCCCCCTCCAAAAAGAATTAAAAACCTACTTTATCCTCATCCATGCTACTGCAACCATTTGGAAATTGAAAGGGCAAAGGTGGTACACAACGGGTGTGCCTCTACAAAATAATGACAACATAAATGTACACTTTTTTGGGTATTTTTAAATTAAAGTCACGTTGCCAAAGTTTTGTTTAGAATCTCAAAACTTGGCATGCCTCGGTGGCTCAATGAGTTAAGCATCCGACTCTTGATTGTGGCTCAGGGTCCAAGATCTCAGGGTCTGGAGATGGAGCCCTGAGCTTAAGATTCTTCCCACTCCCGCCCCACGCACTAGCGTGCTATCTCTTAAAAAAAAAAAAAAGGAATCTCAAAATTAGTCCTAGAAAAAGACCTTGTTACCTGGTTCAACTCTCACTTTACATATGAATAAGCAGTATCTGAGTTACTTTTTTGGCCAAGATTATACAGCAAATTAGTGCAGAAGACAGAACCAAAATTTCCAGATTCTCTTTCCATCCTGCAGGTCAGATTTGCGTGCAGACTGAACTTTCTTCAGTGTACCCTCCTCGCCCTGCAGGATGACACTATGACCAAAAGGCAGGATTCCCAGAGATTCCTGGGAAATTGACCCTTATTCTGATTCCAAAACACTGAGTTCAACAGCACCCTAGCCTGGAGAATCTGAGGATAACGGATAAGGACTTATTCATGCCCAAGTGTATACAGGCAGTGAACCTGGCAAACAATGTGTACACACTGTAGAATTCAAGAAACTGATAGGCCCAAGTGAAGCTACACAGGCAGGACTGCTGACGTCTAGGACATAAAAAAGCTGGGCCTGGAAAAAGAACGTTATGGTTCCAGAAGTCTGATGTGAAACTCAACTCAGATGTGCTCCTAAGTGAGGATTTTGAAGGCTAAGTAAACATGCATCTCCGTCTACCCTAGACAGTGTCACTGATCTATCTGCCACATATCCTGACCGCACTGCCTTTTTCTTAGATCTCTGAAGATCGGGCACTGTTAATTTACCCTTTCCATGCCTGAATTTGGTTATTTGCGTCCAAATGAGATCTAACCATGAAAACATTTTTCCCTTACGGGCATGATACTGCCATTAAGTCAATTGAAAAGACAGAAATAAAAATTCCACTCCACAACAAACCAGCTGAAGACCAGCTGCATCTTATCTTTTTCCCATGCTGGAGGCATCCACCCTGCCACTCCTGCAATTTATTGGCATAAAATACACTTAATTTCAGTGTATGGGAGTCCCAGACACTTGTGCTCATGTGTTGCGTGCTTGCTCTTTTACACTCTCTCGCACACACTCTGAAGAGTGGACTCTCTTACCTGTATATGGCTTTAATAGCCTTCTGCTAACCCAGCCCCTTGTTGGGCTGTCATCAAAAAACTGTACATGAACTCGGACAGACTTCCCTTTCTCACGGATGAATGTTCCATCAAAAGGGTGGTTGTAAACCAGGCAAGGCCACCAGGGGTAACCCTCCATCTTGGCCCAAACCAAATCACCTGGTGAGAAGTCAGAAGAACTGTTGCCAAAAGGAAATATATAACTTGGTTAATATTTGGTTAAACTGCATTAAAGGCAATTACCTACAAATAAGCAATTCCAAGGAAGGTATCATTAACAGTCCTCTGAAGTCTTCTGGCATTAATTAATATTCAAGCACAGAAATTCTAGAATTAATTTTTTTAAATCAGATGTTCAAAAAAAAATTTTAAAAAATCAGATGTTCAAGTCATTTTTAAAAACATAAGCAAATATCACAATGCTTACTTTTAACATATTAAGACAAATACAAATATAATGAATTCTGGTATTAAAGTGAGAAACTATTTCTCAGAAAATCAAAGTTTATATAAGCTATGGCCAAATTCTGGTAGAATAGGCACAGACTCATTGTACATGCTCTCCAAAGTATAACGTATCACACCTGTATGCTACAATATGGTATGTGTCAGGAGCAGGACCTTGACCCACGGTATTAATACCAAACATACTATGTAATTTGTTAACGATAATAAATATTACCTCATTAGACTCTGCTTGGAATCTGTTTCCAGTTAACACTCCACAAGCTACCTAGCACACTACTAACCCCCACCCCTAAGAATCTAGTTTTAGGGAAAAAGTAAACAGAGAACTGCCTAACATGCCCAAAAATAACGAGTATGCCTCCAGAATCAAAAACAAAGATTCAGTCTTCGTGAAAATTAATTTGGTCCTGAAGATTTCCTGAGAAAGGGAAAGGAGAGGGTAGAGGGAGAGGAAGAAGAATCGAGCTGAAAAGACTACAGCAGATGTACGCCTAAAACTAATAAAACACTGTATGTTAGCTAACCGGAATTAAAATTCAAACAATAGGAGCGCTTGGGTGGCTCCGAAGGCTAGGCATCCGGCTCTTGATTTCAGCTCACGTCCTGGTCCTGATCTCAGGGTCGGGAGACTTGAGCCCTGCGTTGGGCGCAGCACTGGACGTGGAGCCTGCTTGAGATTCTCTCTCTCCCTCTTCCCCTGCCCCACCCTGCTTCGTGCACACACGCTCTCTCTCAAAAAAATAAAACTTAAAAAAAAAAGTAAAAATTAAAGACTATAGCAGAGTCCCTCAGTGATGGAGATTCCACAACAGCTAATAAATTCTGCTCAAGTACTCTATACCAAGATTTTCTAAACTTGCTTAAAGGTTTTCATTAAATAACTGCAAAAGTAAAGTAAGTACATTACAAACAAAAATATTTTAGAATAGCTTGCATCAGTACACTGGGGCGACCTTATTCAGACCCAATCGTGAAGTTAAAGTATTCCTGTCTTGAAAAATGTGAATATGGAAACCCCTAGGCTAGACAATCAGAAAAGAAAAACTACAGCATGACTTCGGCTGGAGCTTTCCTCAAGGGCCTTTATGGTACGTGCACTCTTACAGAAATCTACACCAACCTGCACGAGCACAAATCCATAAATATTGCCGTCAAGCTCACCACACAGTTTATCTTCAAACAGGAAGCTCTGTCCGTACAATTCAAATTTCTACCTTAAGCCCTTCCTCCTTGCCAACATACCCACTAACAGGAGACAAAGAAGCTGACAGCTGTGCAGAATGGTCTACAAGCCTCCCTACTGTCAAGCCGTCTTTCTCTTAACTCTTGGCCAAGTAGCCACCTAACCACAAAAAGCCTATCTCAAGTATCAGAAAACCACAAGCTTTCTTCGTACGGAAGTACCTGAGACTACCCTACAACTGTACTCTTTTTCTGCTGCTAAAGGAGGGAAATAACTTGTCTCCCTAAAGACACTATCAGTTCGGAGTCTGAACCCTGACCGTAATTTTTAGAAGACTGGCCAAACAGAGTAAGTACATGTTATTTCAACGAACACGTACCCCCTCAGGAAGCGTTTTTCTGGCTGTATAGTCTTGAGACGTTAGGCTTCAAAGCAGATTTTTCTGAAAGGGGGGATCAGTAGAAATACCTGTCAAGCCTGGCTGCCCTTTATTTTTTTTTTTACAGATTTTATTTATGAGAGAGAAAGAGAGAATGCACACTGAGCGGGGGGGGGAGGCGCAGAAGGAAAGGGAGGGAGAAGCAGGCTCCCCGCTGAGCAGGGAGCCCAACTTGGGGCTTGGTCCCTGGGGATCATGACCTGAGCTGCCGGCAGACGTTTAACCGACTGAGCCACCCAGGTGCCCCCTGGCTGCCCTTCTTAAAGGCAACTAAATCCCTTAAAAGAGACTCAGGTAACATTTTGGTGTGTACGTAGCAAAGCCTGAACCCCATCTGGCTAGTTTGAGGCAGTCCCTTCCCTATGTATTGAATTTATTATATATATGGGGATGAGCCCTGAGCCTGACCAGTATGGGGTTAGGTTTACAAAGTGTTCTTGGTTTGTAAAATTAAAGATGACTATTTTTCTTGCCTTTGTGAACGGAGTTATGGAGGGAAGGACTAAGTGCTGAACTGGCCACCAACTGTTTTATTACCTACATGTCTTATAAAAGTTACATATTCTCAACAATGGAGAATGGAGTTAGTGCATAAGAGACTGGCAAGAATGTACATCTTGGTGATACATTTGAAGTTCAAAGGAGCAGGATGCCTCAAATCCAGTGGAATTCTATTGTGCCTGGTACGAGGCAACAGAGCACTCGCAGGAATCTCAGTTGTCTTGGAGGCTCCCAGAGAAACTATATGACTAGATCAAAAAAAATTTTTTTAAGAATTTATTTATTTGAGAGAAAGTAAACATGAACAGGGGAGTGGTGGAGGGTGAAGCAAACTCCCCACTGAGCAGGGAGCCAGATGATCCTAGGACCCTGGGATCATGACCTGAGCTGAAGGCAGACGCTTAAGAATGAGCCACCAGACGCCCCTAGACCAAATTTCATGAGCAAAAAAGTGAGATGGCCATGCCTGCCTCCTGAAAGTGCCTTTCTATCCTTAATTAAGAGTAACTCAAGTTTCTGACTGAGACCCAGAAGACATGGGGAAAATTTTTTTTAGCTTTATACCTAAACTTACTATATAATAAAATATTGCTGTTTTAACATGAATAAATTCATTCTAGTTTTATCCCAAAGGAAATAACTTGAGCTAAGAATACTGTTACCTTAAAACTCCCACTTGTACAAATGTAGTACAAATTGCAAAACGAACTATACAGTATTCAAAGGTCTCAAAAATTCTAAGCAACCAATTTAAAAATTTAGTATCTTTAAATTTATTTTGCAAGGCAAATGTACATACTCACTAGAGAAAAAAACGTGTAAAAGCTAATTACAATCGGGGTGCCTGGGTGGCTCAGTCGTTAAGCATCTGCCTTCGGCTCAGGTCATGATGCCAGGGTCCTGGGATTGAGCCCCACCATCAGGCTTCCTTTCTCCCTCTCCCACTCCCCCTGCTTGTGTTCCCTCTCTGGCTGTGTCTCTCTCTGTCAAATAAATAACATTGTTAAAAAAAAAAAAAAGGCTAATTACAACCAATTAACAGTTTTGAAGTAAATTCCTTATCTGTAAAGTTAAAATGAACTTTTCGAACTGTTTTTCAACATCACCTTACCCTAAGTATAATCTTACACTTACAGAATCTTACACATAACCTAACTTTTCTGATGTTAGCAACTGCCAGTACATTATATAACTCAAAGACTAAAAAACTTAGTAATAAGCACTATTCCTCTAACGCTAAAAGTGGACACTTTAAAAATTCTGGTCCAGGGGCGCCTGGGTGGCTCAGTTGGTTAAGCGACTGCCTTCGGCTCAGGTCATGATCCTGGAGTCCCGGGATCGAGTCCCACATCGGGCTCCCTGCTCAGCGGGGAGTCTGCTTCTCCCTCTGACCCTCCTCCCTCTTGTGCTCTCTCTCTCTCATTCTCTCTCTCTCAAATAAATAAATAAAATCTTAAAAAAAAAAAAATTCTGGTCCAGGAAACTGTGGCTTCCAACCAAAGTGAGAATTAAGCAAGTAATAAAATATACTGTGTAAGGGCGCCTGGGTGGCTCAGTTGGTTAAGCGCAGGTTTGCCTTCAGCTCGGGGTCCTGGGATCGAGCCCAGCATAGGGGCTCCTTGGTTGGAGGGGCGGGGGGGAGCCTGCTTCTCCCTCTGCCCCTCCCCCTGCTCCTACTATCTCTCACACCCCACCAAATAAAATCTTTAAAAAATAAAATTTTTCTTCCCTTAATACTAACAGTTTTTACATTTATTAATTTTGTGGGCAAACTTCAATTCTTTATAGGTAATTTTAAAATTTTAATTTCTAGTAGTTGTGTAGTTTCCAAAGAATACCAAAATAAAAGGAACATGTATTTTAATCCATGCAAATATTCAAATTTTCCTACCAACATTAAATACTGTATTTTAAAATATAGAAGGCATGCCTAGGTGGTGCAGTCGGTTAAGCATCCAAGCTCAGGTCACAATCTCATGGGTCATGAGACTGAGGCCAAAGCTGGGCTCTGCATTTAGCACGGAATCTGCTTGAGATTCTCTCTCTCCCTTGTACTCTCTCTCTCAAATAAATACATCTTTTAAAGCACTAAAGTATGGAAATATAATACAAGCCTGAGTTCCACAGCTGGAATGTGTTATAACCTGTCATGCACTGGCCCTTGTAAGTGCCTAATAATCCTATAAAAATCACACCCACCTATTCCACTGGCTCTACCATGTAACTGTATTAACAAGGATCATTAGCTCTATGCAATTCGAATTTGAAAATATGTGGGCTGAAAAGTCACCTCGTATCTAAGGATTCTATTACAATGTAAAATACACTGGCTCTTTATAAAAGCCCAAGCTAAAATGCGAAAATAAATATTGGGATTATCATACAATGTACTTATAAAGACTATCCAATTATGACTTTACGTGGTTTTAAAATGTTAATACTTTTTTTTAATTTTTGTTAAGTTTATTTAGGTAATCTCTACAGCCAACAGAGAGCTCGAACTCACAACCCTGAGATCAAGAGCCGCCCACTCTTCCAACTGAGCTAGCCAAAACCCCCCAAAATGTTAATATATCTTAAATGTTTGATATTCTTGGGATTCCAAAGACAGTTTAAAAAAAAAAAAAAAGGAAAAGCTGACAGCTCAGAAAAACAAATGTAAAAGCCTTCATACAATTAGGGCACCAGGCTGGCTCAGTGGGTAGAGAGCATCTGACTCAATCTCAGAGTCATGAGTTCAAGCCCCACACTGGGCGTAGCGCTTACTTTAAAAATAACAATAAAGCCTTCATACAACTAAAAATAAGAAATGTCTCAGTAAAGCCAAACATACAGGGAGCCTGTGTGGCTCAGTTGGTTGGGCAAACTGCCTTTGGCTCAGGTCATGATCCTGGAGTCCCGGGATCGAGTCCCACCCACATCAGGCTCCCTGCTCGGCAGGGAGGCTGCTTCTCCCTCTGACCCTCCCCCCTCTCATGTACTCTCTCTCTCTCAAATAAATAAATAAATCTTTAAAAAAAAAAAAAAAGCCAAACATACACTGAACAGATTTTTGCTTTAAAATCACATTATTTTGCTTTCTCTTTAGTCCATAATCTTGGTGTCAATTACTGGTTGTGCCCCAAATTCATAATCAACGTTTTAGGCTATCCACTTAAAAAGAAAAAAAAATCAGTAGATACCAAAGCACTACTAGATTTTGCTTCTGTAAGCAACAGACGATAAACTGGGCTTGTCTAACAAAAACTTATGCGTATAAACACTGAGTCATAACATGAAAACACTCTCAAGCCAACTTTAGAAATCAGCTATCAGTGTTTGCACCTAACTCTCCAGGTGGACCGTTAGAGACTTCCCCTATCCTCAAACAGCTAAATGCAGTACTGAGAAAAAAAGAAATAATCAGACCAATTAATTCCACCTACCAGTGCACTTCTGCCCATATACCTTTTCCTTCTTCAGCTTGGGTTAACTATGGCCCATCATTTATGCACTAGGGTCTAGGGTGACCATATAAACTATCATCTCAACTGGTGTCTAGTACTATTTTCTAAATAGCATTGGAAAAGAAACCTAAAGTTAGAAGAAACCAGGTTCGGGCGCCTGGGTGGCTCAGTTGGTTAAGCAACTGCCTTCGGCTCAGGTCATGATCCTGGAGTCCCAGGATGGAGTCCCAGGATCAAGTCCCGCATCGGGCTCCCCGCTCGGCGGGGAGTCTGCTTCTCCCTCTGACCCTCCCCCCTCTCATGTGCTCTCTCTGTCTCAAATAAATAAAATCTTTAAAAAAAAAAAAAAAAGAAACCAGGTTCTTTAGATCTTTTTTTTTATTACTAGCACCATGCTCTAACCAACTGAGCTAACCAGCAAGCTGCGTAGATCTTTTTTTTTTTTTTAAGATTTTATTTATTTATTTGAAAGAGCGAGCAAGAGCCAGGAGGGGGGTGAGGGGCAGAGGGAGAAGCAAACTCCTTGCTGAGCAGGGAGCCACATGAGGGCTCATTCCAGGACCCCGAGATCATGACCTGGGCCAACAGCAGACGCTGAAGCGACTGTGCCACCCAGGCGCCCAGAAACCAGGCTCTTTGTGGAGCAGCTTAATTTCATGCCTTAGAGCAGGGAAAACAGTCATCAGACTATTTTCAAAAGCTCTGAGGTAATGTAAAGCCATAAAAGCAGCTCAAAAGAGGATCCCACAGACCAAATTATGACAAGTGGAGCATCTTTTTTTTTTTAAGATTTTATTTATTTGAGAAAAAGCACAAGCAAGAAAGCACAAATGGGAAGGGGGAGGGGTAGAGGGAGCAGCAGACTCCTTGCCGAGCAGGGAGCCCGATGCGGGGCTCGATCCCAGGACCCTGGGATCATGACCTGAGCTGAAGGCAGATGCTTAACCGACTGAGCAACAGACACCCCAAGTTGAACATCTTTAATATGTTTTAATTATGTCAATTAAAACAAGTTAGGTCTGTGACACTAAGTCCACAGGATACTTTTTAAAGAGCTTGAATTTTTTTAATTCTTTTCTCTTACAATAGCTAATATTATATTAGGTGTGATATTAGTTGGAAGAACATATTGCTATAAATATGTTTAACTGTATTAAAGTTCTTAGGAAAGCACCTACAACTAGTGCAGCTAGTTACCTTTAAATAAATGTGCTGAAAAAAGATTTGCCAGGTCTGTTTCTTGTCTGTGAATGGGAACAGGGCATACGCTTCAGAGAGAGACCATTATCACTGAAGACTGTAAAAAACAAACTAGCCAAGATGTGTAGTAATAATAATAATTAAAAAAGCCAGATTTAAGTGGTCAGAAGCCTTACAGCTCTCAATTATGATCTTAATAAACTAAAGAAAAAATTAAGTATGAGAAGCAGGCTCAGGACACACATATGTCCTTCTCTCTCTTTTTTTTACATTTGTTTATTTTGAGAGCACATACATACGCCCTTGGAGGGCAGAGGGAGGGAGACTTCTCGGACTCCACGCTGAATGTGGAGCCCGATGCAGGGCACAATCTCAGGACCCAGAGATCATGACCTGAGCCAAAATCAAGAGTGGGACACTTAACCAACTGAGCCACCCCCCAGGCGCCCCTCCTTCTACTCTTCTTATAGCCATTTACTTCAAACTGATGTCATCTTGCCTCCCTCCTTGCTCTTATGTCCCATTACCTACATCATCACCAACACATGCCTCATCTAGCACTTTGGTCTCTCAACTCCTCTCCTAAATCCTACTCCCACTACCACTACCCACATGCTCTCTCCATTACCAACAGGTCTCCCCATCAAACACACTTAAGGCAGAGTGAGATTTCTTTTTTTAAGATTTTATTTTTGGGGCGCCTGGGTGGCTCAGTCGTTGGGCGTCTGCCTTCAGCTCAGGTCATGATCCCAGGGTCCTGGGATTGAGCCCCACATCGAGCTCCCTGCTCGGCGGGAAGCCTGCTTCTCCCTTTCCCACTCCCCCTGCTCGTGTTCCCTCTCTTGCTGTGTCTCTGTCAAAAAAAAAGATTTTATTTTTAATGTAATCTCTACACTCAATGTGGGGCTCAAACTCACCACCCCGAGATCAAGTGACATGTTCTACGGACTAAGTCAGCCAGGCACCCACAGAGTGAGCTTTCTAAAACCTCAATCTCCCCTATGGAGTTCTTAAATAAAACCTATAGAAGTATTAGCCATAAAGAAAAAGATTGACAAATGTTGACATTACAATTAGTAACTTCTGTTCAAAAAATGTCGTAAGCTGGCAAAAAGGCCTACCCAGGGTGGAAAAAGACTTTGCATCACACACCACTGGCAAAGAACTAGGAAAAAAACCAAAATAGGCAAAAAACACTTGGAACACTTAAGCACAAGAGGAAATGTACATGACCAACACTAAAAAATGC
Source organism: Zalophus californianus (assembly GCF_009762305.2). NCBI lineage: Eukaryota > Metazoa > Chordata > Mammalia > Carnivora > Otariidae > Zalophus > Zalophus californianus. Next base: position 72,646,630 of record NC_045602.1, read on the forward strand.
TTAACTTTTTAAAGCTTTCAAATGACCCTCAGAAAAAGTCCAAATGTCTTTGTGGCCTATCAGTCTGTTCATGACTGGATCCTTACACACCATCTTCAAGGCTCCCGTCTCTTTTCTTCCTTCTAACAATCTGCAGGACCTTTTTCCTGAACCAGCTTCCTAACACCCCCTTACTCCCACTGTAGCCTGGCTAACTCCTACCTGTCTCTTGGGTCTAAACCTGAAGAGCCAAAAGCCTACCCTGACACATAACCCCCCTTCCCCTGACCAAAGCTCATTGAGCTCATAAACTCTGCTTCTGCTCCAAGAATTGCCTTTTTGCTTGTCCTATTCAAAGGTGTATCCAGGATCCATAATGCCTAATTCTGTGCCTGGCAGAGTAGGTACATGGACATTTGTTGAATGAAGGCCTTTTAGCACGGATGCAAGAATAATCAATTCAGGGGCGCCTGGGTGGCTCAGTCGTTAAGCATCTGCCTTCGGCTCAGGTCATGATCCCAGGGTCCTGGGATCAAGCCCGGCATCAGGCTCTCTGCTCAGCAGGAAGCCTGCTTCTCCCTCCCCCACTCCCCCCTGCTTGTGTTCCCTCTCTCGCTGTGTCTGTCAAATAAAATCTTTAAAAAAAAAAAAGTCAATTCATGTTCAAGTAAACATTATAACACACCTTGCATGTCTCATGATGAAAATTTTTATGGAAAAACAGTCTGTTATGGAGGATGCAAATGTAGGGGAGGAAAAATGTTTTTCCCTCCAACCTTCTGAGTTCTTGGCTGAGACCCCCTTAGTAGTAACAGGGTAATGAGAAAAAACCTAACAAAAGTTTAACATGTATACCCCTTGTATATATTGGATACTAAGGAAAACAGTAATTCACAGAGATAGCCCAAGTCACCACCTTAAATACCATCTGCAGCTAAAGAGAAAAGAAAAATAGGGGGCGGGGGAGCGGACAGGTATGGGAGGCTACCAGGGAAAGAACAGCAAACAAAGATTATGGTTGTTATGCAGATTTAAGTCAGAAGCTCTCCATTAGTTTCTCCTGATTTAGTCACTCTTCTTTTCCTGGATTAGAAGAGACATCCTTACAAATGGAGGTTTCCTTTATAAATTAAAATGACCCTTACAGAGAGTAACATTCAGTTACTTCTCGTATATGCCGTTTCTCAGGAAGAGTAAGCTCAGGGGTGCCTGGGTGGCTCAGTCGGTTACGCGGCTGTCTTCCGCTGGGGTCATGATCCCAGGGTTCGGGTTCTGGGATCGAGCCCCATGTCGGGCTCCTTGCTCAGGGGGGAACCTGTTTCTCCCTCTCCCTCGGCCTGCCGCTCCCCCTGTTTGTGCTCTGTCAAATAAAAAAATCTTAAAAAAAAAATGAGCTCAAAATAAATCTGTAAGCCAGAGACACACCCTACTATTCTTCACAAAACTACATAGTTAAACTCCCTGCCTGAAAGGGTCGCTTAAAGGAAAAGTAATGACACTTAGGACTTCGGAAAATCTGTAGGACCCCTAAAACTCAAGACATTTCAAACAGCCTACTCAGAACCACTAACCAACTCTCTGATCTTGAAGGGAGTTTTTACACTTTTTCTAAACCTCTATTTCTTCATCCTTTCAAAGGGCTACCATTACCCTTTTTGCCTAATACAATACCTGGGATACAGCAAACGCGAGCTTTTCAAAATGTCGCCCGCTGCTCCGACAAAAGGCCGGCCAAGCCGTGGAACAGCACGGAACTGCTCAGAGCGAGAACACCTCCCGGGAGGCTTCCCCACAATCGCGTCCGTATATCCCTGCCCAGCGCCAGATCCCGGCCTTTAGAGTCTCACTCTCGACTCGTTAAATATTGCAGGGCCCCATCCTCCCATGCAATTGTCAACAAAAGAGACACTATATCATAAAATTGCATCTTTTTCAACTCCACACAATACTTCCAAAATTAATATAGCCTCTAAATTCATTTGTTTTGGTGCACGTTCGGCCTACCTATGGGATGACCCAGCCGATCCCAGCACTTTCTGCGCCCCCCCCACCTGCCCCGCCCCACCCTTCAACCCTCACTCGGGCCAATCAGACTCCTCGGTCCGCGGCGTGACACACCCCCGGTGCACACAGCTCGCGGCCCACCCCCACCCCCACCCCCCACACAGCCCACGCAGGCAGGCCAAGGGCCCACGGCTCCCAGTGTATAGGCGCCCGAGGCTCAAAGCCAAACATCCAAGTGTGTTCCCCGAACGTCTGCTGGCCCTCAATTAACCCTATCCCAGCTATGAACGAAGAACCTCCTCCTCGAATCCCACTCACTGCACGCCGCGCCCCACAGCCTCCGGGCTACAAGCGTTCATCCTCCCCGAAGGCAGTCCTCTTTCCCCGCCACCCCTCCCCCGCTGCAGGCAGGCACCAGCCCCTCCCCCCGCCCTGGGTGCGCACCCGGCACAGAGCATGCAAAGCTCCTTTCTCTTCCTGCCCCACCCCCCACGCTCCCATCTCCCCTTTCTCTTCGCTAACCCGGCCTCCCACCTGGTGGTACCCTTTTCCTCCAAAGTCTGCGCGTCTCCTCCCCCGCTTTCTTCCTGCAGCCCATTTCCTCCTACCCTGTTTGCAATCTACGCCCCCTAACGCCAAGGCTACAAACTCAGGCCCTGCACGCTTTCAAGCCAAGTATGCAGCCCCACCTCCTCCGAGCCTAAGGCCTGGCTGCGAACCCCCCCCAAGTCCTCCAAAGCGAGCCTCCCTTCCCCAGGCTCCCTGCGCTCCCACCCCCGACGCCTCCCCCCACCCCGCTACCTGGCGGGGACCGCAGGAGCGGCAGATCTCCGCAGCCCTCCATTGATGTTCCTCGCCTCCCGCGGCGACGCGGAGCCTGCCAAGGGCCCAGGCCCAGGTTCGGCCTCGCTCCAGGCCGCATCCCCGCCGGGAGAACGGGAGGCCCTGGTGGCAGCGGCGGCCTCGCCGCCTACACCTGAAGCCCTGACCGAGGTCTTATTAGCATTATTCAGCGCTGGAGACTTGGGGAAGAAGCTGTACAGCGTGCTCTGTCGCGACATAGCGACGGCCGGCGAGGCCCAACCGCTCTGTCGGACCGAGCGCTTGGAAGCACGGAATAAACCGCGCGGCGACTGCTGGCGGGAAATCTGGGGGGAGGCGCGCTGCGCCGGAGGAACACTGGCCCCAGCGGCCAATCGGCAGGCGCCCGGGCGTGCGCGGGCGGCGTCGCGGGCGGTGCGCGCCCGGCCCCGCCCCCTCGGGCCGCTAGGCGACGTAGGGAGAGGGGGGCGCCAGGCCGCGCGGGGCCGGGTGGGCCTAGTGCGCTCGCTTCGTGGGGCCGATCCCGGCTGATCTGAGCTGGAACGCCCGGGCCGGAAGCCGGGCGGGGCCGCGGAGCCCCCGCCTCGGGAAGCCGGCCCTCTCTGGAAGGGAAGCGGGCATGATGGGACTGCGAGCGGGGGCCGCGCGGTACGGACATCACGCGTCGCGTGGGCATGAGTGGCCCGGTTGCAGGAGGCAGGCCCAAGGGCCGCGGAAAGAGGCCCTTGCGGAGAAACGGCTTCCCGCGCCTGCCTGAAAAATCCTGTGGTTAGAGGACTTCAGGGGAGGGGGGGTGGAGATTCAGGCTTATTCAGCAGTGGATCAAGTCTCCTGTTCATCTTGTATTCTCAGAACGTTGCCCTTAGTAGGCACTTGACACACTAAACGGATGCTAAGTGGCAAGCACTTTACATGTTTATAATAAAACCTGCCAGCTACACAGAGCTTTCCAATTGTTTAACATAGGTTAATTAAATCTGCTCAGTAACTGTGAGGGAATTACTAAAGGGCCACAGTACCCTATCTGAACCTTTTGGACCAGGTGTGTCCCAGGATGCAGAGTTTTTCAGATCTAGAAAGGGAACGGGGTGTGACAAAAGTTCCTAGTCTCCAAATTCAAAAAAGAAATAGGAAGACTGACAGTTCTTTGGCCTTGATCCCAAATTGTGAATAAGTAACTGGAATCTAGAATCCTGGAAACCAGCCCCAATCAGCAAGTGCTGTGCTTTGGTAAAAACCTATATAAGATCAGCTCTTTGCTTTGTTCAGGGAGGCAGTGTTCTGCCACAAGTTCTCCTTCGCTAGGCAAGAAAAAAACCCAGCATTGTTTCAAAGAAAGTTTTGAGAGGTGCTCTCTTCCCTTCATGGGTACAATATGTGTCATCCCCAGTGATTCTGGGGCAACACCCTGCAATCTATTTCTGCAGCAAAATCTGTTTATTCACAGTAAGTGGGATAAATATGGACTATCAATAGCCTTGGAAACTCAGGTCAAAATTTGCTACCAAATGAACTTGCCACAAAACTTTTGGTTTTCAGAGATTTTTGCATTTCAGAGTTGTAGGTAAGGGATTGTTGACCTGTATTATACCTCTATGGCTGTAAAAACTAAGGTACACGTGGGTCAAGTAATGTGCCCAAATCAAGCAGCTAGAAAGTGATGGAGTAGGGATTTTAATCCTGGGAGGTTGTTTCTGGAGTTGTGTGTTATTAACAGAAATGCTACACTGCCTTCAATTTCACATCATGTTATTTCACTTAATCCTCACAACCTTGGATTAGGGTGAACTGTATGAAATTGCCAATATTGAACCCTTTTTGAAGTATGAAAATCCTATTTCATTTGGTTCAACTTATCATTATTATTGCTTTACCAAAAGGAAATAGAGGCTCAGAGGGAATGAGCCAGTTATGAGACAGAAGTTAAGTGCCAGTGCTCTTAGATCAAGAGCTGGGCTCCATCCCAGCCCACCAGCCAGGTAACTGAGCAATTTTACTTCTCTGAACTTGTTTCTTAATTGTTATTGAACACGATACTAACTTTGGGCCAAATTTTGGAGACTACAGTTAGATGTCTCCCACAAACTTCATTAAGAGTTTAAAAAGTAAGATGTCACATATCTTAGAATCATCAAACACAATATTTTGGTAGGTGAGGTCACCCAGCCATCTCCAGAAGGCACATACTGTTTATAAATATAAATGAAGAACACCCAAATAAGCACAAACAGAACGAGCTACTTACCCAGAGCTTGCTACAGCAAGGGAGTCGGCTACCGTCATGGGGCAGCGATTCCAGCACAGGCTAAGGAGTAGGAAAGCTTCATGGGTGAACAAAGGGAAGGCTTCAGGTGTGCTCTGATTGGAAGTAGCTGGCATGGGGAAGCTAGAGATGGGCTAACTAGAAGTGGAGCATCCTCTGTGATTGATTTGGGAAGCCTATTTAGTTTGCTCTGATTGGTCCTGAGTTGGAAGAGGTGACCAAAAAAAAAAAAAATAGAGAAGCTGCCCAGTCATTCACCAAGTCCTGCCAGTTGAGCCAACTGCTGCAGAGGACATGGGTTCCTGCAGAGGTTGTGGTTTGGCTTCAATCTGCAGCAACCACCTCCTGAAGTCAGCCATATCTGCAGCAACCAGCCCAGGGAGCCCAGGCTCATGGAACTCCTCCTCCAACTGAGTCCTTACTGTGTGCCAGGCTACTGATGTTGGCATAAGGGATACAGTCATGAATCAGACAGGCATGTCCGGAGGAGGTACAGACTACGGAAAAAACAAACCTGGTCCCAGCGGACTTGTAGATTAGGTTACATCCTTTCTGATAGGGATTCAAGCTAGGACCATGGTTCCCAAACTGGGCAGCAAGGCATCCCAGAGGACACAAGCAAATTCATAGGGGCACCAGGGATATTTTAAATTTTCAAGGGAAACTCAGCAACATCTGTCAGACACCATGCAAAACTACTAACTTCAGGTAGTTCACAGTTTTATTAAATCCTGTTAGATTGCTTGTGGCAATATTACTGGGGAGGAAAACCAACATTTTCTCTACCCTCTTAGGTTCACTACGTGGGAATCTGAATTTAACTGACAAAAGGCAGATTGACAAGAGAAAAGAAACCAAACGTTTATTTTTTGTATGCAGTGCACATACATGTGGGAGTACTCAGTGATAAGTGACAGAGAAGCGGTTAGAGTTTCGGGTTTATATATCTAACTTAGTGGACGAAAAGAGAGGAGGAAGAACATTTAAATGGTTTCTTTAGGAAAGACAAATGGTGGGGGAGGGGTGCCTGGCTGGCTCAATCAGGTAGGGCATGTGATTCATGATCTCGGGGTTGTAAGTTCAAGCCCCATGTTGGGTGTAGAGATTACTTAAAAGTAAAATCTTTTTTTAAAAAAGGAAAAACAGGGGCGCCTGGGTGGCTCAGTTGGTTAAGTGACTGCCTTCGGCTCAGGTCATGATCCTGGAGTCCCGGGATCAAGTCCCACATCGGGCTCCCTGCTCAGCAGGGAGTCTGCTTCTCCCTCTGACCCTCTTCCCTCTCATGTGCTCTCTCTTTCTCTCTCTCTCTCTCTCTCTCTCATTCTCTCTCTTTCAAATAAATAAATAAATCTTTTTAAAAAAGGAAAAACAAATGGTTTTTTTACAAAAACAAACAGAATACAGAAAAGTTTGTGATAATTGTTTATGCAGGTACAAGTGTCCTTTTTCATGGCCTTGAAACTCCCTAGGAGCAGAAATTTATGACAGCTTCATTTCTCAGAAGTTGCTGCTTTTTTTTTTTTTTTAGATTTTATTTATTTGAGTGAGCACGAGTGATTGAGCACGAGTTGGGGAGGGGCAGCAGGAGAGGGAGAAGCAAGCAGACTCCCCACTGAGCAGGGAACCTGACAGGGGGGCTTAACAGGTGCCTCCACAGGGACCTCCACATGGGGCTCCATCCTAGGACCCCAAGAGCATGACCTGAGCCGAAGTCAGGTGCTTAACCAACTGAGCCACCCAAGCGCCCCAGAAGTTGCTGCTTTTAGTCAGATACAGGAAACTCTAAGAAGGCTTCTTTCTGCATCTGTTGAATCTCAAATGTCTTCAGCTTAAAATATTTATATAAATTCTAGGGTTTTGAGTGGATCCCCACACACCATATCTTTGTGAAGCTGAGTTTTTGGTGTTTTCTGCAATAAAAAAGCAAGTACCATGTGTTATAAAAAGAAACAACAGGCCCCAAATGGTGTTTCTTGGGCCAGGCCAAGTCACCAAACCAGGGCTTAATACTTAACCTAATTGCAGTTTCAACCTTCTCCAGAAATTAAGTTTCAACCTATCAATCAGGAGTTTTCTTTCTTTTTTAAGTTTTACTTTTATTTAAGTAAACTCTACACCCAGCTTGGGGCTCAAACTCACAACCCCGAGACCAAGAGTCACATGCTCCTCCAAAAGAGCCAACCAGGCTCCCAAGAGTTTTCTAATAAGCACCACTGAGGTAATCTGCCTCATGGGCCCTCTCCATCCCCACCCACCCAAAGGAAGAAGTAATCTGCACAAAAAGGCCCACGGCCCTTCCCCCTAAGGAAAGGTGGTCTTGCCTGAAGCAATCCTTCCTTTTGCTGGTAACTTTCTTGCCCCACCCATTTCCTACAAAACCTTTCCATTTTGTCCAACCCCTTGGAGCACCCATCTACTTGCTAGACAGGGTGCTGACCGTTTCATGAATCATTTAATAAAGCCAATTTTTTTAAAGATTTTATTTATTTATTTGACAGAGAGAGACACAGCGAGAGAGGGAACACAAGCATGGGGAGTGGGAGAGGGAGAAGCAGGCCTCCCGCTGAGCAGGGAGCCCGATGCGGGGCTCGATCCCAGGACCCTGGGATCATGACCTGAGCCGAAGGCAGACGCTTAACAACTGAGCCACCCAGGCGCCCCTTAATAAAGCCAATTAGATGTTCAAATTCACTTGCTTAAATTAAAAAAAAATTAATTTAATTTTACTTTTAAGTAAACTCTATGCCTAACATGGGGCTTCAACTCACAACTCTGAGGTCAAGAGTTGCACGTTCTACAGACTGAGCCAGCCAGGCACCCCTGAATTTCATTTTTTAACACATGAGAAAAATTAATGTGGAATGAGGGTGATGGGGTCCAAATCCGATCCCAGAGTTTGAGAAGTTGTACATTGCCCAAACAGCTCACATCCCATTACTAGGTATAGGTTATTTAAGAATGAAATACAAGGGGGTGCGCCTGGGTGGCTCAGTCATTAAGCATCTGCCTTTGGCTCAGGTCATGATCCCAGGGTCCTGGGATCGAGCCCCACATCAGGCTCCCTACTCCTCGGGAAGCCTGCTTCTCCCTCTCCCACTCCCCCTGCTTGTGTTCCCTCTCTCGCTGTGTCTCTCTGTCAAATAAATAAATAAAATCTTAAAAAAAAAATGAATGAAATACAAGGGACACCTGGGTGGCTTAGTCAGTTAAGCATCTGCCTTCGGCTCCGGTCATGATCCCAGTTCTGGAATCAAGTCCCCCGTCGGATCCTTTGCTCACCTTCTCCCTCTGCCTGCCACTCCCCCTGCTTGTGCTCTCTCTCTCTCTCTGACAAACATTTTTTTAAAAGAATGAAATATGATTTTTAAAAATTTATGTTTATTTATATATTATTTATTTTCAAATAGCTATGAAACTGATAGGACATAAATCATGGTGTATGAACATAAAACTTAATAAATGGAACTGTTAAGTATTTCTTTTGGAAGGGGGGCTGGTGGTGAAGACAGTACTGAGATATTAAGAGCACCAGAGGTTTAGGACTTAGTAGTTAAGGGCTCTGCACTCAAACTGCACTCAAGCTCTGTACTCAAACTGGATGCTTCAGATTCCAAATAAGCCACTTAGTAACTGCAGGCCTTTGTGGGGCAAGCCACATAATCTTTCCCTGTGCCTCTGTTTCTTCACCTTTTTTTTTTTAAAGATTTTATTTATTTGAGAGAGCGAGAATGAGAGAGAGAGAGCACATGAGAGGGGGGAGGGTCAGAGGGAGAAGCAGACTCCCTGCTGAGCAGGGAGCCCGATGTGGGACTCGATCCCAGGACTCCAGGATCATGACCTGAGCCGAAGGCAGTCGCTTAACCAACTGAGCCACCCAGGCGCCCTGTTTCTTCACCTTTTAAATGGGAATGATGATAAGAGGACATCCTTTATGGGGTGTGATGAGGATTGAGTGATAGGACACTGTGAAGTCCTCAGCCCAGCACCTGCCACAGCAGGAACCCCAGCTAAATGAGACCCTTATATAGAGAAAGCTCTGAGGATTTTCCAGAAGAATGCAATACTCTGTGTTCCCTCTCCACCCCTCCCAGGAACAGACTGACTCAACAATCCTTGCTTTCGTCTTGGGCTTTGGGAGGTAAAGTCAAGTCCTAACCCAATCAGCCCGTGATCACCAGAGACTTAACTATAGTCTGACAAAGTCAGGTTTCTTTGGCTAGTGGCAAGGAAGGAGAGTCCATAGCACAACAGGAACCGTGGGGCAGCTCGTCCAACAAAGGAGAACCTACGGTTGTTATGGGGGTGGGGGGGAGGTTAGGAGACATCTACCTGAAGCCGTGTTTGGATGGGCTCAAAGCAAAGCCAAAAGCTAGACAGCAAAATGGACCCACGGCCACGCTTCCTTGGAAACCACTAAGTTAAGATAGATGTAGAATGGTGTCCAAAAAGCCCTTACCTAATGCTGTCCACCTGGGTTGTAAACTGAAGTTGCTTCTCTGGGTCAGTGAATTAGACACTGCAGGCAAGAGTGGGGTGTTTCGTTCCTGCCGATACAAAGAGCAAAGTTTCTAGGGTCTATGGCCTGCTGACCATAGGTCTGAGTTTCTGGTCACAGACCAAACCGCAGCTGGTCTGTGAATCTAGAAACCAAGATCTCTCAGTGAGGGAGTGCTAGGTGCTGCTGCAGCTTGGCCTTCAGAGAAATAGTGTTTCCTCTCGAACTTTGTAGCTGGCTTCATCTCTGTTATCCCTGCCCTATGAATGGCAGGGCAGATTTGTAATTTCACATTCCTTGCTCATTTTTACTTTCTCAATCCCCAGAAATAAGGAGGGGAGGAACTGTGTGGCAGCCAGATGGGAGACCGGAGCTCCAGTCTGCCTTTCGGGCAGCAAGGGGGCTGACGTCAAAGGCACCTGTGCACGCCTCCAAGTGCCCAAGGTGTGGTAGAGGCACTGTGTGACTTGCTGGGGATGACAGGGCCTGGACACACACACACACACACACACACACACACACACACACACACACCCAGGGAGAGAGAGCAGGCAGCTCTCCGTTCCTCCCCGCCCCAGCACACACACACACACGCACGCACGCAAACGCGCGCGCACACACACACGCACACGCGCGCGCACACACACACACGGAGAACAGGCAGCTCTCCGTTCCTCCCCGTCCCAGCACACACACACACGCACGCACGCGCACGCACGCGCGCGCACACACACACACACGGAGAGAGAGCAGGCAGCTCTCCGTTCCTCCCCGCCCCAACACACACACACACGCACGCGCACGCACACGCACACACACCACACGGAGAAAGAGCAGGCAGCTCTCCGTTCCTCCCCGCCCCAGCACACACACACACACACACACACGCACACACCCAGAGAGAGAGAGCAGGCAGCTCTCCGTTCCTCCCCGCCCCAGCACACACACACACACACGCACGCGCACACGCGCGCGCGCACACACACGGAGAACAGGCAGCTCTCCGTTCCTCCCCGTCCCAGCACACACACACGCGCACGCGCGCGCACACACACACACACGGAGAGAGAGCAGGCAGCTCTCCGTTCCTCCCCGCCCCAACACACACACACACGCACGCGCGCACACACACACACACACGGAGAGAGAGCAGGCAGCTCTCCGTTCCTCCCCGCCCCAGCAAACACACACACACACACACGCACACACCCAGAGAGAGAGAGCAGGCAGCTCTCCGTTCCTCCCCGCCCCAGCATACACACACACACACGCACGCGCACACGCGCGCACACACACACACGGAGAGAGAGCAGGCAGCTCTCTGTTCCTCCCCGCCCCAACACACACACACACACGCACACGCGCGCGCGCACACACACACACGGAGAGAGAGCAGGCAGCTCTCCGTTCCTCCCCGCCCCAGCACACACACACACACACACACACACGCACGCACACACACACACGGAGAGCAGGCAGCTCTCCATTCCTCCCCGCCCCAGCACACACATACACACACACGCGCGCACACGCGCGCGCGCACACACACACACACACACGGAGAGAGAGCAGGCAGCTCTCCGTTCCTCCCCGCCCCAGCGTTCTTCTCACACCTAGAACAGCAGGGTGGGGAGGGCTGACGCCCGCCTTTCCCAGGCCCTCAGAGCCATCTGGCTGGATGGCTTTTCCAACAACTGTAGAGCCCCTTGCAGGTTTCAGAGGGCCTCAGCCTCTGATCTCCAAAGTCTGGCCCCAGCCTCCCCTCCCGGCTGATGGCAATCCTGTCCCCGGCCTTCACTGCTTACTCTTCAACCTTGGGACCCCACATACAAGTCGTGGCAGCGTGAGGAGATTACTTGCACTTGAGCCTCGGTCTCCTGATCTGATCAGTGGGGATCGACTCATTCCCACCTCACAGGATCATTGGGAAAATGGAATGAGCTGAAGTCAACAGACTACTGAGCACATAAAGACCAGTCCCTCCCTCCTGCATACCTTCTCAGCCCCTGCCATGCTCTTGCCCACTTCTCTTCACCAACCCCAATCCCAAAAGCATTTGTCAGCTCACCCGAAGTCCTCACCTCCTCTGAACACACTGTCTCCAGATCAGGAGAGCTGCAGTTTCGAAGAATGGCTTCTTCAGGTCGAAGCCGTAAGTTTGTGAGTGATTTGTGAGCTGTGGGGCTGACAGCTGTGGCATGCATCTGATCCTTGTGATATGCCTCAGCTTGTCGGTTGTCATTTCATGGTGAGCCACAGAATGATGGAACTAGATGAGCCCTGTGGGGACCCGCTCGGGACCCCAGAGTTGGTATAAAGATTATTTTAAGCTGAAGACATTTGAGATTCAGCAGATACAGAAAAAAAATGCCTTCCAGAACTTCTCTTACCTGACTAAAAGGAGAAACTCCTGAGAATTGAGGACAGCCATAAATTACCTCTTTGGTGTGGGTCTGCTCCCAGGAGACAGACTGAGAGCAAACATGCCCTCAGTCCCCTCCCCAGGGAAGTTTTATGGCTCTGAAGAAAGACCACTGGCACCTGCTTAAACAAACATCATGGCAGACTTTCTTATCTCAAGTTTGTTCTCCTAAAAACCCATTTGTCTTTTCTAAAGAGATTTGTTTGCTCTTCCCATAGGAGCCTTTTCTCCCCCTCTCTTTTTCCTACTAAATTAGATATGAAAGCCCCAAATTCTAACCAACCCTTTGAGTTACTCACTGAGCACTGCCGCGTGCAGAAATAAGCTCTGTCTGTTCTCTTGCTAATCTGTCTTGTCAGTTTCATTGCAGGCTCCATTCACTTAACAGACATAGAGGAAAAGTTTTCCCTCCTCACAAAGATTCTCTCCTTCACCAAATTTAGGCAGGCTCCTCTGCACTCCCTCCTCAACTAGGCCCTGAATTTTTAGACTTCCTGTTCATCTCTGCATTGCCCAGTTTTAGCAAGAATCCTGCTGAATAGGTTTAGTGAAAATCCCCTGCTGTTGGTCTGATCACTCTTAATATCTTTTCACCTGGCCTGCCTTCAGCAAAAATCCTGCTAGGCCAGTTTAGCAAAGAATTACCCTATCAGTAATTTTCTATCCACTGACCACCCCCTGCTCCTTGGCAATAAATCCCTACTTTTCCTTATTGCATTCAGAACTGAGCATAATTCTTCCCTGCTACAAAACCCCACTGTAATAGCCCCTCTTGAATAAAGTCTGCCTTACCATCTTTAATAAGTGTCCTGAATGATTCTTTCTTTAACACCCCCTCCCCCCACCCAAAGCCCTTATCATCTGGGCCAATCCCTCACTGTATATAAGGAGAAACTGAGAAGTTAGGCAATTAAACAAGAAAGGGAATAGGAGGGGCGCCTGGGTGGCTCAGTTGGTTAAGCCTCTGCCTTCCGCTCAGGTCATGATCTCAGGGTCCCAGGATGGAGCCCTGCAACCAGCCCTGCATCACATGGGGTTCCCTACCACATGGGGTTCTCTGCTCAGTGGGGAGTCTGCTCCCTCTGTCCCTCCTCCTGCTTCTTTTGCACTCTCTCTCTCAAATAAATAAATAAAATCTTTTAAAAAAAGAGAGAGATAAAGAGTTTGGATTCTAGGGCCCAGACCTACCACTAACCAGCCATGTGATCTCAGACAGTTTACTTGTCTGTGTTTGAAACAAGAGGCAGAGTGAAATTTGCGCAAATAACGATACCCATCTCACAATATCCATCTCTCATGTTGTGAGAATCAAATGACTTACAACTGTCCCGCAGAGTAAGCACTATATAATAATTGGGTTTTTTTAAGGTGCTTGCTTGAGGACACTCAATTAATTAATGATGAGAACTGAAGTGAACACACTTTCCTGTCCCTGTGTTAAACAATACCAGAACCAAGCAAAAATAATCCGGATGTTTGCTCCAGGAAATATCTGCTACTAAAAGATAAGATTGTAAACTAACTAAGCAGTTTACTGATCAAGACTACTGATGCAAGCAGGCCGGGTCTGAGAGGGGGTCCTAGCCAAGAGGACTCCTGGCTTCTTGAAAGAGGGAAATCAGATATGAGCCAGCAGTGAAAGCAGAGTTTACTGAAGATCGATTGATCTATCTATCTATCTATCTATCTATCTATCTATCTATCTATCTATCATCTATCTTTCTACAGAGAGAGAGATGGAGATGGATAGATGATGGATCATCCAGGAGTCTTGTCTTTGCTTAGGGTCTGGGCTTTTTATTGGTGATTGTGGTCTGGTGCACATGGCCTCTTAGGCATCCAAGAACTGGTCAGAACAAGGGTAGGGTCCAGGTGTCCTTTGTAAGTCATCCATTCCCTGAAGCCAGGGGTCTTGGCATCAAGGTGTTTGGAGTCAGTGGTCTTAGAGAATGTTTATGACCCCTCTGCTCCTTCACGCCTTGGATGTTATCCATCATGCTGGAAGACTCCAGAGATAGCATTATCTCTTGGTCCCTTATAAGGAGGACATATGCTATTTGCATTACGAGACATGTGTACAGTGGGGTGGGGGGCAGGCCCCAGCAAGAATAGAAGTTGGAGTGAAAGGGGAAAAATGGCTTTTCTTATGGGGTCCATTCAATTTCCCTGTCTCACTACAGCTTGTTTACCAAGACTCTTTCAAGACCCTTGCTTCCAGGACCCACCAATCCTTTAAATCATAAACTCTGCCTCACCCAACCACTTTCCTCCCTTGCGAGACCCAACCTCGCAAGACTTCTTTCTGGAGTTCTAAAGCCATATATCCCACCACTTGGTTGTCTCGGAGGCGTCTCGCACTTCACACGTTCAAAGCTGAGTTCTTGATCCCTCCTCCCAGGCTGTCCTCCGCCTCTTTCCCATCTTCGTAAAGGACATCTCTGTGCGCACGCAGTTGCTCAGGCCAGAAACCTGGATCCCTCCTCTCCCTTATTCTCCATATGCAAAGCCTCGGCAACTTCCTCAAGTGCCACCTCCAAACACAGCACAAAGCTGTCCCCTCCCTTCTCTCCACTGCTGGTGCTGTCCTCCTAACTAGTCTCGCTGCTTGTCTCCCTAACATTCACCCATTCCCCCTGCAAGAGCCAGAGGGACCTTTTGAAAGCACAAATCAGGGCACCTGAGTGGCTCAGTCGGTTAAGCGTCTGCCTTCGGCTCAGGTCATGATCCTAGGGTTCTGGGATTGAGCCCTGCATCGGGCTCCCTGCTCAGTGAGGAGCCGGCTTCTCCCTCTGCCCCTCCCCCTGCTCATGATCTTTCTCACACACTCTCTCTCTCTCTCTCTCTCCAAATAGGTAAATAAAATCTCAAAAAAAAATAAATAAATAAAAGCACAAATCCTGTCTGGCTGGATGCCTCCCCAACACGCATGCACGCACACACAGCTGGAACATCCTCTGCAGCTACTGCTTGGCCCTCATCTTGGTCCTTTTAAGATGGACTCACTCTGTGTGATAGATGCTCTTCCCCAATCAGGTTGGAGGTGCCCGAGAACTAGGGCCCAGCACTAGAAGGGGCACACTGTCTGCTCAGGTCATGCCTAATGACCAGTCTTCTTCCAGGCCAGCCTTCCTGTGGCCATTTTGGTGCCTGATGCGTGACATCTCTGCCTCCAGCCCGTAGTGCACGCCGCTGCTTCTCCCTGCATCGTGTGCTTTCCTCCACTTGCCTCACCCTTCCTCATTCTTCAGGAAGCTGCCCTGACCCTCCAGGCAGGGGTGGGTGGCTCTATGAGCTCCCACCATAGCCTCCTCACCTGTCACGGTCTCTTTCTTCCACTAGGCTGCAAGGGCCTGGAGGGTCTGGGTTTCCAACTGTGCACATCCTCGGCACTGCACATATATGTTTGATGCTGCAAACGAGAGGCTGGCTTGGGCATTCTACTACCCTAGCAAGACACACACCTTCATAACGGACTGTTTGAGATGGTGTGGGCAGGGTTAAGAGCAATCAGTGATGGATGATAATGAAGCACGCCGGGGTAAGCAGTAGTAAGTGAAGGGACCAGGAGAGGGCACCTCAAAATATGTCACATTGCCATAAAGATTATTTTGAGCTGAAGATAGCTGAGAATCAGCAGATGCGGGAAGAGTTCTCTGTTCCCGCCTGAATTCACCTAAAAGTAGGGCATCCATTTCCCTAGTGAAGGTGTCCCCCTCTCCTGGATCAGGAGTAACTCTTATCATCAGAGACAGAGAATCAGCACCGAGATGATCTGCATACACAAAACTTGCTAAAATAACTGGTATCTTCTGGTTGTTTCCCCCATATATTTCCTAGTCACTACCCTACAATTTATGATCCCTTCAAGCCCAAACCCTCTTTCCTTTGTTAAAATGGTATTTAAGTTCCGGAGTCAAACACTTCTCTGAATTTTACTTCTTTTCTGGGACTGCCTATGCATGCAAATATTAATAAAAATGGTGTGCCTTTTCTCCTGTTAACCTGTCTTTTGTTAGTTTAATTTGCAGGCCCCCAGATACTTAACCTAAGAAAGGTTTTTCCCTCAAGCCACGACGCCCTAGGCCTGAAAGGGCAAGGAAAAGAGCCCTTCCTGGAACCAACTGGGGGAGACCTGCAGCTGTAGGAAAGAGTGTCCACAAAGCTGTGGTCTCAGGTAGAGGAAACACAGCCACTGCCAACCCCCAGACCAGTGGTGGGGAGGGAGGGAGGCCACTCCCTTCCCCCTCTATCTCTTGCTAGTGACCCTCCCCTCCTGACTGATCTGAATCCAAAGACGGAGGACAAGGGAGCCCTGGTGAAGCAGTCAGCGTGCGGGCACCGAGTAGGGAGGAGTCGGGTGGAGAATACATATGGAGGGAAGAAGGGGAATGAGCCGTACAGGCACCTGAGTGTGGACTCTGTAAAGTTCTGTAGGGCCCTGGGCTGCGTGCAGAGAGCCGAATGAGTCCTACCAGTGACACCTTCGGGGGCCAAACACACACACAAAAGAGTATGACAAGTCAGCTGGGTCCAGTCAGCAGAGGGGCCCCTGGAAAGACACCCTTACGACCACCCCAAGATCTTCTGGCCTCTGTGGTCCTCAGGGGAAAGGGCCAGCAGGTGGGCTTCCTTAGGGCCTGGGGTGGAAGCCACTCTGGGTGCCTTGGGGCTGTTTTTGTCCAGGCCAGCCTCCTCAGCAGCCCTGAGAAAGGGAGGCCCACGTGGACTGTTTGTGACCTTCAGGACATGACATATCCTGCCACCGAGTAGGACACAGTGAAAATCTGGGGGAGAAATGAGTCTCCAAGGGAGAACATACGGACCCTCTAAACACCAAGCAGATGTACTAAAAAGCAGATTTACACAAAAGGTAACTCATAGAACTCCACCCTGGAAAAGGACTCCCCGAAACTGGTTTTAACCATAAGCTCTGCTCGGGTGCTGCCTTCGGTTAGGATTTGACTCCCCGATTGTTGGAGTGGGCAGGGGGGTCAGGGGACCCGGTGGGCAGCAGGGAAAAGCGGAAAAAATTTCCGCAGTTCCTCCTTTGGGCCCTGTAAGATTTAGGAGCTTGAGGATCTGCTCTTTGCAAAGGACAGCCGCCTGGGGGCGATAGAGCGGCCGGCCCAGAGCGGGGAGCGGACCTCCAGTCCAGTCGAATAGATTGAAAGCGCTCGCAGGTGGCTCTGAGCCTGGCCCGCCCCGTTTCCCCACAGTCCCTGGGTGCACTCGGCTCTCGGTAGAGGTCAGAACCCAGAATAGATGTCCTCCGCTAAAGGCCCAGGCCCCACCGCGGGGTCTGGGCTGCTGGGGCTGCAGGGCGGCGCGCGGCCACCAGGGGTCACTCTTCGCCAGTCGCTCAAACCAGGGACTGTGTGCGGGCTTTACCCCGACCTCCTCCGGGACCGCCGCTCCCTGCGTTCCCAGGCCTGGCCCCCCATACCCTGATTCAGTGCCAGTACCCCACAACCCTTGTCTTGCGCCTGTGGGTCAGGGAAGGGGTGTTCAATGAAGTAGGGTCACGAGGTAAAATACAGAACGCCTAATTAAATTTGAATTTCAGATAAACAACATTTTTTGAGTTAAGTATGTCCTACACAAGTTTTGCTAAATTTGGCGACCTAGTTTGGAGTCAGACCCTTGCATTTAGATTCCAACCTCACCACTCACTGAGTGACAGGAGCAACTCTCCTCACTTTTCTGAGCCTCAGTTTCCTTATGTATAAAATGGGCAATGCTACTTACTCACGGAGTAATGTGAAGTCTGTTGTTTCAGCTAAGGGTGCAATACACCGTAGCATGTTCACATTTCTCAGAAGCTATTGGTTCTTGACTTAGAGATGCAGTATCTTCTAGTTAAAAGCTGACCAGAAGGAGGAGATTTGCCAGAGACCAAAGACAGCAGGAGGGGAGAGGCAGGGGCAGGAGGCTGAAGTGCACCCCCGGGGTGAGAACTGAGCCCATCTACACCCACCAGGCTTACAATCCACCTTAACATGACTTTACCCGTCCAGTGTCTTTATTAACTGACTTTACTATCATAGGAAACTCTTGCCAAAGATGGTAAAAGTTTCAAAAAATTTTATTGTTCATTCCAGGAAATTCCTGGAAGGCTCATTTAAATTTAAATCCCCCCGTGGGGCGCCTGGGTGGCTCAGTCGGTTAAGTGTCTGCCTTCCGCTCAGGTTGAGATCCCAGGGTCTTGGGATCGAGTCCTGAATCGGGCTCCTTGCTCAGCAGGGAGCCTGCTTCTCCCTCTGCCTCTGCATCTCCTCCTGCTTTTCTCTCTCTCTCTCTCTCAAATAACTAAATAAAATCTTTAAAATTAATTAATTAATTAATTAATTTAAATCCCCCTCCCCAACCCGGAAACATCTTTGGTTTTCACTACTGCAGAGGGAAGGGCTACTGGCATATAGTAGGTACTGGCCAGGGATTCTGTTAATATCTTACGATGCACAGGACGACCACAGAGAATTATTTAGCCTAAAAGGTCAAAAATGCCAAGGTTAAGAAACTTCTGATTTAAATGAACATCAAACTGTTCGATTCTTCAATAGGGAACATCAAGAGACACTTCACTTCCCAAGACTCTTCAAAATCTTTGCCTCCAAACCCTCGCCTTGCTGTGTCCATCCATCCTAAACTCCTGTAATGTGACTCTCTCACCCAATTCTAATCAAGTCCCTGCACTGAAATATCCACTGAATTAAACCAGCCTTGGCCCTTTCTCCTCCAAGATGCTCCTAAGACCGGAGACTTAGGAAACTATGGGCTATAGCTTAAAGCCTAGTTGGCTGTTTGTGATTGGTAGTGTTCGGCCTTGCCACGTTGAGAACAAACTTAACTTTGACCATTTTGATGGTCATTTCAAGAGCAGGTGTCCCACGGGCACCTCCCCTGCATCACCTGGTTGCAAGCCATGCTGCTCAGGGGTCTCCGTTCCTGTGTGGGAGGATGAGGAGGGTAGGCATCCAGCCCTGCTCTGGGGACAGGTCCAACACCCCCTCCTCCCCGAATGGGCACACCCCATCATCGCAGCCTCCCATCTACCCCTTGGGCCTGCCCCCATGTTCAGACTGTGCAGACCCACCCAGATTCAGACTGACATACAGGAGACCTGGGTTCTCTCTCTTTCTCACTCTCCAATTAACCCTGGGGGGAGAGGTCTGGAGGTCTTTCTGTATCTGATGAGACACGAAGTGCAAGGCACTCCGAAGATGACAGACGAAAGGAATGGCCCCCATCCTTCAAGTGAGTTCCAACTCCCTGGCCTGGCTCATTTAAAGATGATTGAAAGAGAAAAGAAAGGAAGAAGTAAAAAAGAGGAAGCACCCATTCTCAACAACAGAAGCACCTGGTTCCTGACACCTGTTAACATTGGGCGTGTTTCCTGGTAGCCTTTTCCTTATGCATGTAACCTAGGATCATAGCCCCTGGACAGTGTCACCTTCTTTTCCCACATAGGGCCTGTATAAGAAAACCCAAATCAAAGTCTGCAAAGACCTCAAGGTTACAAAGTTGAAACCTAAGGACAACCAATCACAAATGGCCAACTAGGCTTTAAGCTATAGCCAATCAATAGTTTCCTTATTTTGCTTCTGCCTTTTCTCTATCACGTCTCTCCCGAGTTCCCATCCATGGAGTCTCCAACAACTTCCAGCTTGGTGCTTCCAAATTCCAATCAAGTTTTACTCAAATAAACTCTTAAAATTTTTAAAATGCCTCAGCTTATCTTTTTTTTAAAGATTTTTTTATTTGAGAGAGAGAGCAGAGCGAGCGAGAACACGAGTGGGGGGAGAGAGGCAGATGGAGAGGGGGAAGCAGACTCCCTACTGAGCAGGGAGCCCAACACAGGACTCAATCCCAGGACTCTGGGATTATGATCTGAGCCAAAGGCAGATGCTTAACCGACTGAGCCACCCAGACGTCCCTCAGTCTATCTTTTAACAAGGTCAATGGCTCCAAAATATTACATCAAGTAGATATAACCTAGTGTTTACTTAAGAATTCTCCTATGACTGGATACTGCTTTCTATTTTTCACTATTGTAAATAATACTGCAATGAACATCTTTGAGCAGAAGGCCCACTTTCCCCTTCCTCCAGTTACTGGTGTGTGATCAAGCACACCAGTGAATAGTTTGCTTCTTGAGTGCAGTGAGTACCTCACTTATGTGTCCTTTTTACCCCAGTCTTTAGTCAAGAGCTTAGCACACAGCACATATTCAAAACCTGTTGGCTGATTGGGTGATGGTCATGAGGTTGTCCTGCAGGTCTCTACCCTCCTAGTCCCTGTGTGACTTCTGCCTTTATTTGGCTGCAACAAGCCATATGATCCCCTTCTCACAAGACTTTGGTTTGACTCACATCACCTCCCCAGGTTGTCTTATCCTTTATCCACATCACTGATGCTTGATTCTGCCTGGACATTGAAGTCATCTGGGGAGCTTTAAGGAAAGATGGCTCTGGATTGGTCTCTGTAGAGTCTAATTGCTCTGGGGGTGGGGTCCAGGGAGGGTGCTTTTTAAAAAGCTCAGCAAATGATTGTAAGAGCAACCACAGGTGAGAACTCCTGAATTAAATGGTCCTTTGAGGTCCCTTCCAGCTTTCATGACCTGTGATCTTTGATCGGGTCAGGTCAATGAAGCAGGGACTCTATCAGATTGCTCTGGGGAAATAGAGTATATTAATAATTATTTCTAGGAGTATACAGTTAAACTCTGGGAATCTCAAGGGCAAAAATTCATAATCCTTCTCCATCTTCCGGAAATATCCTGGCTCTCCATCACCCCCTTCAAAGATGGCAGGCCAACCCAGCCTCTGATTATTTTACATTTCACAGATGGAGAAGGTCTGAAGGCCATCAGGGGTCCAGCTGCTGGTGGAATCTGGAGGGGGAGCCCTGTGTTTTTAACAATTCTGCTTATGGTGCCTTGGTCTATTGAATATTTTAAGCAGAGGGAATTTGAGAAAGGACAATTGCAAGAGGGATTGCCTGAACTTCCCCTCACAGAAAACCCTCCTGTGAGAGGTGCCCTGCCTCTACCAGGAGGCAAGGAACATTCCTATCTCCAAAGATGGAGGGACAGCCAGGAGGAATTGGAACAAACTATTGTTGCTCACTATCGCCCAGCTGACTACCCGCGCTGCCTTATCACATTTTCCCACGACTTTCCACTCTTCGTCAAACCCGGCATAAAGACACTCTGGCCTGAGTGCTTCTTCAGGCCCTCATTTCCTTCTGAGGGCTCTTCTGTCCTGTAAAATTTACGTCGAATTAATTTGTATGCTTTTCTCTTGTGAATCTGCCTTGGGTTACAGAGCCCCAGTAGAGAACCTAGAAGAGCTGTCTCTCCTCCCCTGGGATCCCACCGCCATGACTTTGATTCTTGAAGGTTTTCCTTGTGTCATTAATGGCAGAAATGCCGGAAAGGGGTCTCAGGCTCCCACTGTGGACTTCCCGAGCCTTAGGCAGTAAGCTGCGAAGACAGGAGGGTACCAGGGATTAGGAGGGAGTTAGTGGAGGGCAGAAATGGGGGATGCAGCTGTTGAGGAGGCAGCAGGAGGGGAGCAGGCCGGGGGAGGAGGCCGTGCCTGTCAGCAGAGGGCCAGAGCCATTCAAGTCAAACAGCAAGTGAGTTTTTCTAACAGCTCATTCCCTGATTCAGTAGTGAAATATTGCCTGGATGTACTCGAATCACCTTCAGGGGATTGTGAGACACCCCCAAAGAGATTAAAGTAATTTCCCTAGAGATTCCCAATAGCTCAATAAGGAATGAAAAAATAAAACAGTGCCATACAGGAGAAAACAATTATTTCTTCCTGCTTGTAGGCAGACACAGGACACTGCGGAGGCAGGGCTGTGAGGGATACAGCCTGCAGGAGGGTGGAAGATTAGTACGGGCCTCCGCACTGGGCCTTCTTGGGCCGCCGAATTTCTGAGAAAGTGAGAGAAGGGGGGTTGGGGAGCAGTACCTCCTGTGGTTGGGGTCCAGACTTGCTCTCTCCCCAACTCAGGATGAAATGCAAACTTGCTATCTGCATAAAGGGCCCTAAAGTCTTTCTGAAATGACCCCGGGCACAGAAGACTGGAAATGAAGCACATCATCTGCACTATCAGTTCTCTTTTCTTACATTTAGAACATTTGCCAAGGGGCACCTGGGTGGTTCAGACAGCGAAGCAGTTAAGAGTCTGACTTTGGCTCAGGTCATGATCTCAGGGCCCTGGGACCAAGCCCTGCATTGGGCTCTGTGCTCAGTGGGGAGTCTGCTTGTCCCTCTGCCCCCCCCACTCATGCTTGCTCGCTCTCTCTGTCAAATCAATAAATAAAATCTTTAAAAAAAAATAAAAAATTAAAAAATAAATAAAATCTTTTTATTTATTTATTGATTTGACAGAGAGAGACACAGCGAGAGAGGGAATACAAGCAGGGGGAGTGGGAGAGGGAGAAGCAGGCTTCCCGCGGAGCAGGGAGCCCGATGCGGGGCTCGATCCCAGGACCCTGGGATCATGACCTGAGCCGAAGGCGGATGCTTAACGACTGAGCCACCCAGACACCCCTAAATAGATAAAATCTTTAAGGATAAAAAAAAAACCGATGGCCCAAATTTCAAACTTTTAACTATAACAGACTGAATAGCCTCACGTTTACACTCAGATGCAGTTTCATATGCATATGCTTACCTTCCAAAAGAGTGAGGTGTTTGCTTCCTGTTTCTTTCTTTCTTTTTTTTTTAAGAATTTATTTAGGGCACCTGGGTGGCTCAGTTGGTTAAGCGACTGTCTTCGGCTCAGGTCATGATCCTGGAGTCTCAGGATCGAGTCCCGCATCGGGCTCCCTGCTCAGCGGGGAGTCTGCTTCTCCCTCTGACCCTCTTCCCTCTCGTGCTCTCTCTCTCTCATTCTCTCTTGCTCAAATAAATAAATAAAATCTTTAAAAAAAAAAGATTTTATTTATTTATTTGACAGAGAGAGAGACACAGCGAGAGAGGGAACACAAGCAGGGGGAGTGGGAGAGGGAGAAGCAGACTCCCCTATTTCCTGTTTCATAAAGGAAATGAAATGGGCTAAATAAGAAATACTTCCCCCACGGAAATAAAACACTACTTGCTCATTGCAAAGATCATTTTTATGTCTTCTACATAGCGGGGAACACTTGCCGAAACTAAACCCATAGACGTCTCAACAGCTTTATTTGCTCATTCTATTTTGGGCTCCATTATGGAAGCAATCTCTGTTGGCAGACATTGTTCAACCAATAATTTTTTGAGCGATTAAAGTTTTTTCTTCTCCTTAATGCAATAGAACTGAGCGCATCCCTCTCTCAGGATAATCTGGAGCTGGGGCGGGGGCGGGTGGGTAAGAGGGAGATAATCGTGTTCCCAAATGGATTTTGTGTTGATTCAAAATATATAAAAGAGGAGTGCCTGGGTGGCTCAGTCGGTTAAGCAACTGCCTTCAGCTCAGGTCATGATCCCAGGGTCCTGGGATCGAGCCCCAAGACAGGCTTCCTGCTCAGTGGTGAGTGTGCTTCTCTCTCTCTCCCTCTGCCCCTCCCCACTGCTCGTTCTCTCTCTCTCTCAAATAAATAAAAATTTAAAAATTATATATATTTAAAACTTTATGGATTACTCTTCACCTACAGGTTTCTAGAAAGATTTGAGACTGGAGGGACACAGAAAGCTTCCCAATGGCCGTGCTGATATTCCCGTAATCCCACTGGTATCCTCGTTGAACTAACGCACTGTTTCTCTCAATATTCAGAACTGTATCCTGAGGACTTATTAAGGATTTGGGCTAGTGTGGGTGATTTTTAAGGAGTATGCAAAGAAGTGGGGCTTTGCTCTGAATGAGACAGTGTCAGAAAGCAGAGGTAAATTCTGTCACTGGGAATCTTTATATCTCTGATCTAGAAGACAGGAGGAATGGCATGGAAACTAAAGGTGTCATTGGTAAAGCAGCAACCACTGGTATTAGATAAATTAGAGAGATGTTTGGTCATTTTTGCGGCTTGGCCAATGACGTTGTTTTGTCTGTGTTCTGACATGATTAAGGGATGAACGGTCTTGTTTTGTGGTCATGCTCTGACTCAGCTCACAAAGTGGCCTTATCTGATGTTGATGTTCTGTGAGAGCATCTATGTGCAACAACAGAACACCACAGCCTAGCTCTGGGGGCCAGGCCAGCCCCTGGCTCTCGGGCGCTGCTTTTCTCTTTCTCATTATTGCTATTAATAATGGGATATTGGTAGTGTTCAGGTTCATTTCTCAGTTTAGAGAACCAAAGGGATGGGTCCTAAAACAGGTAAGCACTGGCAGAGGAGGAAGCCCAAGCACTCAATCTGTAGGAAGGTACGTGAGAAATTAGGGCAGGTTGCGAACAGCCCATGTGCCTTAAATGACCCCAGTCATGACATCACTGTATAGCCATTGGTGGACGTGACTGTGGCTTTGAATTATCAAGGGAAAGTTGTGTCCCCCCCCCTTTTTTTTAAAGTAATCTCTACACCCAACGTGGGGCTCAAACTCACAACCCTGAGATCAAGAGTTTCATGCTCTTCTGACTGAGCCAACCAGGCGCCCCAAGGTTGAGTTCTTTTAAAGAAGGCAGTTAAAAAGCAATCAATTTTAGAACTATGATTGTAAACATTATTAAAATATTTAGGAAAAAAGTATTCAGCATTGGAGTAGAGATAGTGCCCTAGCTTTCAGCCTTCCCATTCCAGTGGGAAAGGTCTGAATAACCCTCTGGGGGGGTCCCTGGTAGATCAGGGACACGGGGCTTTCTTTGCACACAACTCCTGGTCCTATGATGGAAGCAGTTCCCGCTGGTGAGGAGCCCCTGATGGATCCAGACCGATATGCCAGGCTGATGGAGAAAGGACAGAAGCAGTCCAACAGGAGAGGCACAGGCCTTGCTTGCTTGTTGTAGGGGGTTCCATGACTTTGTCTCGGCCTTCAGCCTCGGTGGGGTGGGACACAGTAGGGAGAGCTCAGCTTGGCCTTTCACTACCAGCCCAAATCATTCGGCTCACAAAGCCACTCTTCTGCAAAATGTTGTAACAAGAGCAAGCTCAGCTCAGGCGAAACAGCAAAGAGTAGCTGTACATTGAACTTCCAGGAGCACCATAGCCATGTGATAAGCTGGCCATTAAATAGCTTAAAAACCTGAGACATTGTCCTGGAAAGAAAAATCCGTAGTTCAGTGGTTGTGGAATGTTAGCATGAGTGAGGAGAGAAGGGGAAAGACTGAGGTACGTAAAGACAATACAATTAATGGCGAACACTTATCAAGGGCTTCCTATGTGCCAGGTACTGTTCTGTTTTCCACATGATATTGCTGTCCTCACAACAGTCCCATGAAATAGGTATTACCATTTCCTTCACTTTACAGAACAGGAAATTGAGGCCCAGGGAGGTCAGGTAACTTTCCCAAGTTCTCGTGAGACACGGAGCTAGGATTTGAACCTGAGCCATCAGGTCCCAGAGGCTTGTTCTAACTGTCTCCCTTAGACTAGAACCACATCTTGATAAATCATGAACAGTGGTGTGGATTCTGATCAGGCAGGGCCTGTAAGCCCATGGGTTCCATAGACAAAGGTGGAATCTGCAGGTGGATTCTAAGATTTATGGGAAAAAGCAAAAGAACCAGAATAGCCCAAACAATTCCGAACAAGAACAATGTTGGAGAGCCCACACCACCTCATTTCCAATTTTACCATAAGGTATAGGAGTCAAGACAGTGTGGTATCAGAAAAAGGAGACACATGTAGATCAGTAGAACAGGAGAGTCTAGAAGGAGATCTACATACATATGGTCAATTGATTTTTGACAACGATGCGAAGGTAATTCAATGGAAAAAGTGTAGGCTTTTCAAGGAATAGCACTGGAACAATTAGATATCTATATGCATAAAAATTAGACTTGATCCATACTTGGTACCCTATAAAAACTGACTTGAACAGATCATAGACACAAATATAAAACTTCTAGGAGGAAACATTGCGGCTTTGCGTTACTCTGAGATTTCTGAGATATGATGTGAAAATCATAACCCTTAAAAGGAAAAAATTAATAAGCTGGGCTTCATCAAAATTAAGAATTTCTTTTATTCTAAGGAGACTGTTAAAAGAATGAAAAGACAAGCCATGACCTGGGAGAGAATGTTTGCAAAATATATATCTGATAAAGGAATCCAGAAAATACAAAGAACTCACAAAACTCAATAATAAAAAGCCAATTTAACTTTTAAAAATGGGTAGAGTATTTGAACAGATACTTCCCCAAAGCCAATATATGGATGGCAAAAAAAGCACATGCAAAAAGGTTCAACATAATTAGTCATTAGGGACATGCAAACTTAAACCACAGTGAGATCCACTACACCTCAATTAGAATGTCTAAAACTAAAAACCCAGAAACGCAAGCTCAGTGAGGATGCAAAGCAACCAGAATGCTCGCACATTGCTGGTAGGAATGCAAAATGACACAGCCTTTTCAGAAAAACAGTTTGGCAGTTTTGTATAAAGTTAAACATTTACCGTACAACCCAGAAAACACACACCTAGCTTTTTATCCAAGAGAAATGAAACTTATAGCAGTTTTATTCACAATTGCCAAAAACTAGAAATCCAAATACTCCTCTAATAGAGCACAAATAAATAAAAGGAACGCATCCATACAACAAAAATGTTATTCAGCAATAAAAAGGAATGAACTCTTGATGTTTGGGAAAGTATGGATGAATCTTAATTGCCTTATGCTAAGTGAAAGAAGCCAGACTCAAGGCGACATACTGTGTGTTTCCATTTATATGACATTTGGGAAAAAGCAAAACTATAGGGACAGGAAACAGATCAACAGTTGCCAGGGACTGGGTTGGGGGGAAAGTTGACAACAAAGGGACACGGAATTTTTTTGTGGCTGAAGGAACTATTCTATTTTTTTATTGTGATGAATGACTATAGTCAAAGCTCACAATACTAAACACCAGAAAGGGTGAATTTTACTGTATGTAAATTATACCTTAATTTTTTAAAAGGAAGGAGGAAAGGAGGTTGCAACAGCTTGTGGGTATAGGGGAGCAAAATTTGCAACTCCAAAATGTGTCTTTTTGGCATATAAATTATTTTAGGCTGATTATTTAAAAAAAAAAAAAAAACCACCAGAAGTTTTAAGAAGTTTTTCTTTTTGCCTGCCCCCCAACTGCCCAAAAGATTTAGATGGAGGATCTGCTCCAGAAAAGGAGCTATCACATAGATAACTATAGTATATGAACTGGGGTGGTAGACAGGGAGGAACCTAGCAAAGTCTGTTACTGTTACAATAGTTCCCATTGTTTCCGGATGGCACAGCAAACATTTGTTTACCAGGCATTTGTTCTTTTTCATTTTTTGTGAATTGTCTTCCTTCCCTTTCAAGTCCCAGACCCCCACCCTCTCCTCCTTGGCTCTGGATGGTAGATAAGCCTCAAATGCCTGACTGCCTGTGGGCCTCATATCCTCAGGGAGTTCTCATATGTACTATATGTAATTAAATTTGTATTTTCTCCTGTTGACTTGTCTCATGTCAGTTTAATTCTTAGATCAGCCAAAAGAACCTTGAAAGGTAGAGAAGAATTTTCCTCCCCATTATGGAGCACTGACCAGAGTTGGCAAATTCTATGAGGGATCTCTCAAGAATGTGGCTGGTGTTCTTAGAAGCTCCATCGACTATATATTTCCAGGTCAGAGAAACCTTCCAAATTCCAGACCCTTTACTGCCTGCTAATTGGTGACTTAAAACCTGAAGGTAGCTGGACTCCTCTGAGGCTCTGGTCCACATGGGGAAAATGCTAAGGGCATAAGAATACAAGCCGGCGTCTAGCTCACTGAGCAAGCAGCCAGGCCAGCTGACCACCCTGTCTCTCAGCATTTCTCCAACCCATTCTGGTTTCTTTGGGTGATGCCTTCCTTTTCCAAGTGGCCTAGGGAGCTGTCAATCATGATGACATTTACTGATCCTACCCCCACCCCAGGAACAGATGCATGAGCCAGGGTGATATAGCCAACTACTCCTTTCTGCAGGCCACCATCATTCATTCAGGGAGGGCACAGGACCCAGGCAAGGCCAAATAGCACCTTCCTGGAGACTGCTAGATAGATGTTGGGAGAGAGAATTTCTCTCTTCGTGGAGGTTACAAAATCGGGAATATTTAGAATGAAGGCTACTGGTGGTCATCTTGCCTGGAGGAGGGAACCAACAGAGCAAAGAGACAAGGCCAGGCCCTGATAACATGCTCCGAGCCCCTGGATCCAGTCATGCAGGAAGCAAGAACCACCCCTGAGCTTCCCAATTACTGAACCATTAAATCCTCTTTCCTCTTGACTACTTTCTCTCTACCTGAGAGTCTTCACTGACACACAGGTAAATATTACCCTGCGGTCAGGCACTTCTGAGAATTACATTCACATGAGTTCAACCAATGGTAACCGACACCTGCTTTATGCCAGACACTGGGGACACAGGGTCCAGGAAGACACAGTTCTTGCCCTGGAGGAACTCACAGTTTCATGGAGGAGACAGACAGCTAAATGGTAAGTGTCAGATAAAGGTTAGCTAATGTGAGAAGCTATGAACCCAGAAGCCTAGCACTCACCCCAGCCTGGGGTTTATTTTTATTTTTTTATTTTTTTTTATTTTTTAGATTATTTATTTATTTATTTATTTGAGAGACAGAGAGAATGAGAGATAGAAAGCACGAGAGGGAAGAGGGTCAGAGGGAGAAGCAGACTCCCTGCTGAGCAGGAAGCCCGATGTGGGACTCGATCCCGGGACTCCAGGATCATGACCTGAGCCGAAGGCAGTCGCTTAACCAACTGAGCCACCCAGGCGCCCCCAGCCTGGGGTTTAAACGGGGCATCTTGCAGATGCCTGCCAAGTTGAGGGTTTAAGCATCATCGAGGTGGAAAGGGCAGAGGAAGGGTCTTTTGAGCAGAGGCTTGAGCAGAGCCCTGACGGGGTGGAACAGCATGATGTGTGCAGAGAAACACAAACCTTTGGGTCTTCCTAGAGGAGTGTCCAGCAAAACTCTCTGTGTTGATGGAAATGTTCTATGTCTATGTTGTCCATTATGTAAGCTCTAGCTATTAAGCACTTGAAATGTGGATAGTGCAACTGGGAAGCTGAATTTTTCATTTCATTTCATTTTAATTCAAATTTAAAGAGCTGAATGCAGCTGGTGGCTCCCATCCTAGACAGCACAGCAGCTCTAGGCAGTGCAGTCAGGCAGGAGAGGAAGGAGACAAAGCTGGCCACGAGAGCTCAGCAAAGGGCCATGGAGGCCACATGAAGGGTTGTGGACTTTAACCTGTAGGCAGTAGGAAGTCTTTGGAGGGTTGCAAACCGAAAAGCAACTTGGGTCATGGCACTGGCCCCAGGGACTGGGGGTGGAGCAGAGGAAGGCTGGGGTTAGAAGGGTATACCTATAGCTTGAGGGAGAAGTTATGAGACTCTGAAACATGGCAAATGTAAAAGGGCTATTGGGAAGGGCACTGATTCCAGAGGCTTTTAGGAGATAGAATCAGCAGGACCAGTGGTCTCTTGGCTTAAAAGGGTAGAACTGCATCTCCTTCTTGGGAAGGTTTACAAGAAAGATGGACTCCTGGGTGGTGGACCTGGGACAGGGCCTGGGATAGGATGTCACAGCAGCTGCCAGATTCCCAGCTTCCCCTTCCCTTTAAGGCAGGCTCTGTCAAGGTCAAAGACGCAGGCTGAAGAGACATCATAACCGGCTGTTGCTTCTCCTTAACTTGAAGGATCACAGCAGCTTTGAAAACTACTGAGTCAGATTGTAAATATTGACACCAATTTCCACATTACCAATTGCAGGAGTGGGAAGGCTCCCAAAAAGACAGAGAGGCAGTTAAAGCCTTTGGTAATTCAAATAACACCTGAATAATGCAGTAAAGTCAAAGTATCATTGAGACTCAGGAGACTGCCTGCTCATGGGGCCTCCTCGGGTAGAGTGAGTGGGGAGCAGGCTTCTTTTAGCTTCAAGACAGGACTGTGGCCTGGATTTCAGGGTGGGAATGGGAGCCTTGAGCCTAGGATTGATTGATTGATTGATTTTTGTAATCAAAGAGATTATCCTCTTTCTGAGATGTGCTGTCAAGATTCCATCCATCCCTGGTTTCCCATGATTTGTTCATTCACTCATCAAATATTTATTAAGCAACAGCTATGTGCCAAACCCTCTTCTGGAAGCCCCGGGGTCACTGGGACCAAAACCACAGACCTTGATTTGAAGGAGCTCTGAGTTTTGTGGGACAATTATTATTTTTTTAATAAAGATTTTATTTATTTATTTGACAGAAAGAGAGACAGTGAGAGAGGAACACAAGCAGGGGGAGTGGCAGAGGGAGAAGCAGGCTTCCTGCTGAGCGGGGAGCCCAATGTGGGGCTCGATCCTAGGACCCTGGGATCATGACCTGAGCCGAAGGCAGCCTGGGTGGCTCAGGCGTCCCTCTAGAACACTTTCACATCTAAAATGTATTCTGGGACCCACAGCAACAAGCCATTCACAGGAGGCCACCTGGGTATCCCACAATTCACCTCAGTTCTGACACTGTCTACCTAGAGACAGCATCAGACGCCGCAGGCTGAGGGCTCCGTCCCACAAGACTGCCCCCCACACTTCAGACATGAGTTGCAAGTTCAGGCTGTTGCCTGTGCTTCTGACCGACTGGCCATAGACTGGAGATTCCAACAACCCCTCCTTGGACTCGAGACTGCAGTCACAAGTTACCTGCACTTCTGACTGAGGTTCTCAAAACTCCCTGCTCCAGTTTGATGAATTTGCTAGAGAGGCTCACAGAACTTAGAGAAACACTTTACTTACTAGGTTACCAGTTTATGATGAAAGGATAGAAGTCAGGAACAGCCAGATGGGAGAGATGGAAAGGGCATGGAGCTTCCCTGTTATTTCAGGGCCACTCTTCCCAAATCCCCACGTGTTCACCAACCCGGAAGCTCTCTGAACCCCAAGCTACTGGGATTTTGATGGAAGCTTCATTACATAGGCATGATCAATCCTCAACTCTACTTTCAGTCCCTCTCCCTTCTCAAGAGAATGAGGGGTGGGGGTGAGGCTGGAAATTCCAAGCTTCTAATCACAGCTTGGTCTTTCCATCCAGGAGCCCACCCTGAATCACCTTATTAAAACAAAATTCACTCCTGTCACCCAGGAAATGATAAGGGTTTCAGGAGCTCTGTGCCAGGCACCGGGGGCAGAGACCAACATAGATTTTCTATTATTTCACACCGCCTATTGGTTCATTTGGTCCTGCCTGATGATGAGCTCTTTGATGTTAAAGACTGTGTTTTATTCATTTTTCTGTTCTCCTCAGGGCTTGCTTCCCTTGAACCATGCAGGACATACAGATTCTCCATAGATATTTGTTAAAATGAGTTGAGTTGATTTAAACAATCCCAATGATTTGGTAACACTGGGAGTTTAAAAGTTGTTATTTCCATGGTACAGAAGATAAAACAGGCAGAGAGAGTTAGGTGACTGCGTGTATCTAGAGGTTTTCGCAGAGCAAGAATTTGGACCCTGTGTTTGAGCCCTTCTGCCACTGGGGCAGGACAGACAACACCCCTGAGGGGGTTCTTCAAGTGCCCCACAGGGGCAAGCTGCTGCTGAGCTTCCTCTGTCTACTTGGTTGAATTCTGTGATCTTATAATTGTCCAAACATTTCTCCCCTCACCCTATCCCTTGCTTTTATCTGAAGTGAAACTTGGGGGCAAGGAGTCATTCTGTAGAAGCCAAGATTTCTAGGCAATGGAGCTTATCCCTTTAAGCCTCAGACAGTTTACAGGTTCTCTATCTTCCTGAAATGCAGTGTCTGGCGTCCGTCTTCTCCATCCAAGAACCCCCGAGCCCGAGGAGAATGTAGCCCTTTGTACTAAAACATGGGCCTTGGTTACAGATGTCAGCGGCTGGGCTTTGGGACAATTCTAGATGCCTTCGTGACACCTGAGCTGATGCGCCGAGCGGTGAACGACCTGGACTTGTCTGAGGTGGTTATATTGTTCTGTTTTTTTCTTAAATAAATGTTTCTGTCTGTCCCCTTCAATGGTTAGGCTGTCATCTGTCACTCTGTGACGCTGAGGGTAGGCTACTGCCTGAATAACAGTCCTTTCCCCTCGTAATCTCCTACCTCTTTTCCCCTATGGGCTTGGAAACCCGTTAACCAAACGTGGCGGAAAGCTGGCAAGGGAGAAAAAAACATTTCCTGTGCCAACTTAGGTCCAGGAGTCAGGGGCCTGCAAATTAACTGACAGTAGACAGATTAAGAGGAGAAAAGAAAACAAGTTTTATTCACATGCATGTGGGAGCACTCAGATGAACAGGCTCGCTGACCAGCTACAAATAGGGGTTCATATACTCACTTAATAGGGGGAAGGAGTTCTATGGGGAGAACAGATGAGCCTTTTATAGGGAAGACAAATGGACTTTTAGGGAAACAAAGGGAAGGTGGGACGATTGCAAGTGTTTGTTTATGTAATTTCTCTTCTGGTCAGAGTGACTGGTCTTCTGCCTGGAGAAGGGGATTTATGGCAACTTCACTCTCCAAAGGGTTCTGTCTTTAGGTCAGATAAGGGAAGTTCCAAAAAGGCTTCTTTCTGCATCTGCTGCATCTCAAATGTCTTCAGCTTAAAATAAATCTCCACCCCAGTTCTGCAGGGCCAACTGAGTCCCCACAAAGGGAAAACAGGCTCTGCGTGAGGATGGAAGAAACGCATGAGCTTCAGCAACATCTATGATAATACTTCAGGGTCAATAAAAACAAGTTCTTCTTTTAAAGATTTTATTTATTTGACAGAGACATGGCGAGAGAGGGAACACAAGCAGGGGGAAGTGGGAGAGGGAGAAGCAGGCTTCCCGTGGAGCAGGGAGCCCGATGCAGGGCATCATGGCCCAAGGTGAAGGCAGATGCTTAACGACTGAGCCACCCAGGTGCCCCAAAAGTTCTGATTCTTAGCTGTGTCCTGGTTGTCAGCTGGATAATGGCTACGGGAGGTGTCTGTACAGAGATAAGCTGTGGATCGCATTTCCAGAGGCCGATCCTCTGAAGTCCAGTTGTTTAGAGCTGGGACATGTGCTTCCATCAGCTCCAAGAGGTGCTTGAAAGATTGGCAGTGTGGTGACCAGGGAGGGATCCTGGGAGGGTCAAGTCCTAAAATTCTACCACTCAGGCTTCATTCCTTAGGTTGAAGTTTCCCCCCATCCTCCAGACAGTAACAGGCGAGAGTTCTCTCAAAATTCGAAGGATAAAATGACACAAAATCATAAAGATAAAAAGGGCATACAAGGGTCTCTGGGGAAAAATAAGTCTTCCTCCCATCTCTAACCTGCACACCTGTCCCACGAATAACAAGTTTCTAGTTTCTAAGTGTATACGTGTTTTTATTTTTACACAAATGATGAAATGCCATATGCACTGTTTGGCATCCTATTTCCACTTTCACTTTAAACAATACACATTTGAGAGGTACATATCAGTACTTAAAAAATTTTCATGTTCTTGTCATGGATGCAATGGTATTTCATTGCATGGAAGTGCCATTATTTATTTAACCAGCCTCCTGGTGAAGTTATTCCTCTTATGGCTGCGAATGGCCTGACAATGAGTAGCCTTGTACAGAGGTTGTTGCACACATGCTAAAACACACCAGTAAGAATAGATTCTTAGAAGTGAAATTGCTGGCTAAAGGGTATGAGAACTTTTCCATTCAAAACTGGAGTGTCAGGGGCGCCTGGGTGGCTCAGTTGGTTAAGCATCCGACTCTTAATTTTGACTCAGGTCAGGATCTCAGGGTCCTTGGATGAAGCCCCACCTCCAACTCTGCCCTGAGTGTGGAGTCTGCTTGAGATTCTCTCTCTCTCCCTCTGCCTCTTCACCCCCTCCTCCCTCTAAAGAGAAAAAGAGAACAAGTGCGTTCTCCCCCCTCCTCCCCCTAAAGAGAAAAAGAAAAAAAAAAAGAGTGTCAAGTGCGCTGCCAAGGTGGGCAGATGAGAACGCTGCCTGAACAGTCTCATGAGAATTCACCTTCTACTAGGAGGAGACAACCTACACAAACCTCCCTCTACACGACAGTTTGGATTACTACACAATAGGCTTTCAAAACGTGTGGAATTCATTGAAATGAACAGTGCCAAAGAAACTTGAGTGCTTTGTAAGGGAAGAGAGCCAGATCCGCGATCTTCAGCTCCCCATCCAGACCCCATTCAGACCCCACAAGCTCCGCCCCCTCAAGGCTCTCACGTGTTGCCCCTGCACACCTCCCCCTCGGCTTCCATTTCCTCTGTCTTCTCCCCTCCTGGTTTCACTTCCTTCCCCTCCCTCCTGAGCCCCGATGTATCATTTCAGCTACTTGTCAAAGCCTTCAACTCTAACCACTTTTTCCTGCTACCTCTCCCTGTCCCTTCCTCCAGGTTATAGAGAAATGCTGGAAAAAAATCTCAGTTTGAGGGAGCTCACAGACCTGAGGTGGTGAGGTTCAGTTGGGTCCATGGCATGGCCTGACAATCCTTCCAGGATTCTCCTGTCTCTGTGTCCTCTACGCTGACCACGCCCAACTCCTCCATCTGGGCTCTGGGTCTTCCTTCTTCTCATTTCCCCAGGGTTCCTTTTCTTATATATTTTCCACGATTTCCTCTTTGTTTATTCTTTCTTCACAGTTTACACACCTGGCATCTAATAGATGCTCAATAAATCTTTTTCTAAAATCAGGTTTAGGGCGCCTGGGTGGCTCAGACGGTTAAGCGTCTGCCTTCGGCTCAGGTCATGATCCCAGGGTCCTGGGATCGAGTCCCGCATCGGGCTCCCTGCTCCTTGGGAGCCTGCTTCTCCCTCTGCCATTCTCTCTGTCTCTCATGAATAAATAAATAAAATCTTTAAAAAAAAAATAAAATAAAATCAGGTTTATTAAAGTATCATTTATGAAAAACAGGCACATTTTCTAGTTTCATACAATATGCTCCCTTGTCTCTAGGTTCTTTCACTCACCATACTATTTCTGAGATGTATCCATGTTGTTTCATATATTAACTTTTTGTTCCTTTAAAAAAAAAATTTTTGTTCCTTTAAAAATTTAATGTAACACAATGTTACATTAGTTTCAGGTGTATTTTGTTCCTTTTTAATGTTGAGTAGTATTCCATCCTATGGATATACCATAATCTATTTGTCCTTTGATCTGTTGAAGGACAGCTGGGTTATTTCCAGGTTTTGGCTAGTAGCAGTATGGTAGCTGTGAGCATTTGGCCACAAGTAATTTCATTACTAGGAGTGGAATTGCTGGATCATAGAGTAGGTATATGTCTAACTTTATAAGAAACTGCCAAACTGTTTTGCACAGTGCTTATATCATTTTACATTCCCATGAGCAGTTATGAAAATTCCAGTTGCTCTACATCTTTGCTAACACTTGTTATTGTCAGTCCTTTAAGTTTTAGTCATTCTAGTGGCTGTGAATGATATATGTCATTGTGGTTTTGTACTGTTGATATTTTCACGTGCTTATTGGCCATCTGTATAGCTTTCCTTGTGGGGGGTGCCTGGATGGCTCAGTCGTTAAGCATCTGCCCTCGTCTCGGGTCATGATCCCAGGGTCCTGGGATCGAGCCTGGCATCGGTCTCCCTGCTCCATGGGAAGCCTGCTTCTCCCTCTCCTACTCCCCCTGCTTGTGTTCCCTCTCTCGCTGTGTCTCTCTCTGTCAAATAAATAAATAAAATCTTTTAAAAAAGAAGTACTGTATATCTTTCCTTGTGAAGTGTCTGTTCAAGTCTTTTCATTATTTCTTGTGTTTCTTTAAGTTGATGTGT
Source organism: Zalophus californianus (assembly GCF_009762305.2). Lineage (NCBI taxonomy): Eukaryota > Metazoa > Chordata > Mammalia > Carnivora > Otariidae > Zalophus > Zalophus californianus. The sequence goes on from NC_045602.1 coordinate 72,682,488, forward strand.
GAATTCTTTATAGAATCAATATGTCTTTCATTAGAATATGAGTTACAAATATACAGTAGGATATAGACATAACCTGGTCCATGGCTTGCTTTTTCATGTTCTTGATGATATCTTTTAACGAACAGAAGGTTTTAATTGTGGAGAAGTCCAATTTATCAATCTTTTTTTTTAATTTATCAATCTTTATAGTTACTGCTGAGTCCTGCCTAAGAAATTTTGGGTAGCCCAAGAGCATGCAGATTTTCTTCTATGCTTTCTTCTAGACACTTTATTTTTTTATTTTTTATTTTTTTAAAGATTTTACTTATTTATTTGACAGAGAGAGAGACAGTGAGAGAGGGAACACAAGCAGGGGGAATGGGAGAGGGAGAAGTAGGCTTCCCCCAGAGCAGGGAGCCCGATGCAGGGCTGGATCCTAGGACCGTGGGATCATGACCTGAGATGAAGGCAGACGCTTAACGACTGAGACACCCAGGCGCCCCTCTTCTGGACACTTTATACTTTAAGCTTTTCCCTATACGTCCATAAACCATCTCAAATTAATTTTTAAGTCCGATGGTAAGTTAATTTTTCCCCTATATGTTTACTCAGTTGTTACGGTGCAATTTTGTAAAAAAAAAGTTTCCTTTCCTTTTGAATTGCTTTGAGTCCTTTGTCAAAAATCAGTTGTTTGCTTCCCATCTTGAAGTGTAATTCTATTTGGCTTTTTAAAAATAGTTTCCGGGCGCCTGGGTGGCTCAGTTGGTTAAGCGACTGCCTTCGGCTCAGGTCATGATCCTGGAGTCCCGGGATCGAGTCCCACATCGGGCTCCCTGCTCGGCGGGGAGTCTGCTTCTCCCTCTGACCCTCCCCCCTCTCATGTGCTCTCTCTCTCTCTCATTCTCTCTCTCTCAAATAAATAAATAAAATCTTTAAAAAAAAAAAAATAAAAAAAAAAAATAAAAATAGTTTCCATTTCAGGGGCACCTGGCTGGCTCAGTCAGTAGAGCATATGACTCTTGATCTCAGGATTGTAAGTTTGAGCTCCACGTTGGGTGCAGAGACTATTTCAAAATAAAATCTTAAAGTTTCCATTTCTCTGCTAAGATTTCCTATTTGTTTACTCATTATGTTTGTCTTTTCCTTTACATCCTTAAACATATTCATAATAGCTATTTTAAAGTCCTTGGCTGCTGTGCAAATTATCAATTTATTGCCTTTTAGTGCTAAATCAACTTTTCATGAGCTGTGCTATGATAACGAACCAGACCCTTTAAGTATTTCTCTTTCGCAGTAACTACAATGTTAATGTTGTCAGTAGAGGAAGCTGGAGGGACTTATTAGGAGGAAAGAGCTTCTCCTGGTTCCACTGCTTCTGTTTTTGTTTTTTTGCTATTGTTGCATGACTGCCAACCGCGTGTCCAAAGCACATAGTCCCTCAGCAAACTCGCAGGCCTGGCTCCAGTCCACGAACTACCTCACTATAGTATTTCTGATGTCAACAACATGAATACCAAGCCTTAGGCTGTGTTGTCAGCAAGTGGGTTCCCTACATCTTGACTCCCTCCAGGCACCCATCTACTATAGCCTTGGCCCACCTGTACCCCAGGTGGTTGCTTCCCATGGCCCTCCTGACATGGACACCATGCAATCCAGGTCTCACTCTGCCCTGCTGCTAAGTTGGTTCCCAATGCCTTGACTCCCTCTGCATTCCTACCCACCAGCTTTGGTCCACTTGAGCCCTAGAGGCAAGTATTTCCTACTTCCCCACCCACTGTGGGGCAGCCCAGAGAATTTTTCCACCTTTGGGTAGATTGAGATTAGATCTGAATCTTGATTTTGGGAAGGGACCCCTGTCTCAAGTTGTTTCTTCTTTAGTCCTTCCTCAAGCACTAGGTTATTCCTTAGAATACCCCTCTACCCCCACATTTTACGTTTATGGTTTCTCTCCTGTTATAGTTAATAATTCTTTATATTAAATATTCTCTGTTCAAATTACTGGTTTCTATCTCCTGATCAGATCCTTGACTGGTATATCTGCTAATTTCATCATCTCTGTCACCTTGAGGTCTGTTTCTATTGACTGATTTTCCTTTGAATTACAGTCCACATTTCCTTCTTTGAACGTGTAGTAATTTTTTTGTTGTATGCTGAACACTGTATATAAGAGACCAGGATGATGAAATCATGTCGTGTCAAAGAGTTGCAAGAAGTAGAGATGTTTGTTCTGGAGAAGATGAGGGTGGGTTGCAGTGGGTATCTTTTCATATTGGAAGGCAGCTGTGGCAGAGGATAAAACTAAGTTCAATGAAAGGAAAAGAAAGCAGCATGAATATTAGCATAGACATTAGGAAGAATTCTCTGTGCATCAGAACTTTTGCCTGAAGACATAGTGCCGGTGGTGAAGTAGAGGCTGGATCACTATTTACTGGGGATTTGTGCATCCACATGGCCAGAGGAGGGGTTCCAGTGCACCTCTGCAGAGCTTTGTGGCAACAACATAGGCTTTGCAGTCAGTTAGGTTTGATCTGAGTTCCAATTTTACCACCCCCCAGCAGGTCACTTAACTTCTCTGTGCCTCAGTTTCCTCATCTATAAACAAAGATGATACTACGTAGTCTCTAAGGATTATTATAGGGATTAGAAGAGAAAGCCCCAGCATTCCTTGCCCAGACTGTAACCAGCATCCTGATGCTCTCACAAATAGCTGTGACTCTGGCTCAGTTGTGCCTTTGGGGCCTTCAACAACCTTTCACCTGGTGAAGTTAATTACCTATTCCATTCCCCCTCCTGACTTCTTCAAATGTCATTGCCTGCCCAACTTCTTCAATATCATAGAAAAAAAAAAGACAAAATTTCCTCAACTTAAACTTTCATCCAACCCCTTCAATTTCATAGGTAAATCCTTCTACAGCCTCTGTCTTCCCCTACCTCCTACTTCCATACCCCCAAAATGTGTTCTGTGTACATATCTGAGGTTGTATTTATCATGTTATTTTGATCTTTTAAACTTTTATAATTATTAATATATGTGACATGGACTGAATGTTTGTGTCCCCCAAAATTCATATGTTGAAATCTTAATCTCCGAGGTGATGGGATTAAGTGGTGAGGCCTCTGAGAGACGGTTAGGCCAAAGGGTAGAGCCTGCAAATGGGATTAATGCCCTTATATTTTTTTTGCTTTCTTTTTTACTTATTTTATTTAAATTCAATTAGTTAACATATAGTGTATCATTAGTTTTAGATGTAGAGTTCAGTAATTCATCAGTTGCTTATAACACCCAGTGCTCATTACATCATGTGCCCTTTTTAATGCCCATCACCCAGTTACCCCATCGCCCCCCCACCTCCCCGATTAATGCCCTTACAGATGAGATCCCAGAGAACTCTCTTGTCCCTTCTGCCATGCAAAGTCACAGCAAGAAGACAGTCATCTATGAATCAGGAAGCAGACTCTCACCAGATACCAAACCTACTGTTGTCTTGACCTTGGACTTCTCAACCTCCAGAACAGTGAGAAATAACTTTCTGTTGTGTATAAGCTACCCAGTCTATGGAATTCTATTATAGCAGCCCAAATGGGTGAGGATAATATGTTTATGACTGAAACATTCAAGAAATGAAAAAGGGTACAAGTGAGAAGTTATAGTTCTCTTCCCTCATTGATCCAGTGCCACCCAAGAGAGAACCATTTTAATTTTCTTGTGTCTTTTTTTTTTTTTTTTTAAGATTTTATTGATTTATTTGAGAGAGAGAGAGAGAGGAGAGGGCAGGGAGCCTGATGTGGGGCTCAATCCCAGGACGCTGGGATCATGACTTGAGCTGAAGGCAGAGGCTCGACCCACTGAGCCACCCTTTTCTTGTGTCTTTTTCCATGAAATATATGCATAGGCAAGTATGTGCACCTATACACACATACCACCTGTCTGTCTTTTTTGTTTTTATGTAATGGCACCTTGCTCTATGAACTGTTGCATCCAGTGCTTTTTCCACTTCATGTGTCTTGTACATCTTTGCAGATAAGTACATGAAGAAAGGCTTCATTCTTTTTTTTTTTTTTTTTTTTTTTTAGTGGGGGAAGCAGTAGAGGGAGAGGGGGAAGAGGGGTGGAGAGAGAGGGAGAGAGAGAATCCCATTAAGGCTCCATGCCCAGCATGGAGCCCACAGGGCTCAGTTTCACAACCCTGAGATCATGACCTGAGCTGAAATCAAGAGTCAGTCGCTTCACTGACTGAGCCACCCAGGCGCCCCAAGAAAGGCCTCATTCTTTTCAACAGTTGCTCGGTGTTCCTCTGTGTGGATGCAACAAGGGTTGTTACTTCAGTCCTCTCTCGCTGGCCATTTAACTTGGTGTGGTGTGTTGTCTTTCACCATGGGGCTAAGTTGTATTTTCCTTTGTACAGGACTGTGTTTTCAACCTAACTGAGGCCGACACAGGCGGCATTTCATTTTTGGTTGTACATCTGGCAACCGGCTCTGCCCTTGGCATGTTGTAAAAGCAATGAATTGAAGTCTGTTCCATCGGATTGCTCCTACAAAGACCTGGCCCAAGACCCTTCCCAGGGGGACCACCAGCAAAGATGTGTCCCCCCAATTTAATATATTACTTAATCCTCATCTGGTTCAGCTGGCAGGCTTACTCCTTCGGAGGCTGCCACCTCTCTCTTATCCCCTGGATCCTCTGAGGCACCATGGAAATGTGGTCTCAAAAGATCCCTCTCCTGGGAGCCCAACCCCTCTCCGTTGCCCAGGGTCAGCTGTTCCCTAGTCCCTCCTTTAGGGAACCAGGGCTCAGTGGACTCTCAGGCACCGCCATGTCCTCTTGCCAGTCGGGTCCTGCTCCTCCCAGCATCGCTTCCCAGGAGGAGGCAGCAGCTCATCTTCCCCTGAATTCAAGCCCCTGGCACAGATAAGCCCCTGGGAAGCATTTGCTGAAGCTTCCCAGGCCTTTCTCTGCATGAATATTTAACACTTCTGCAGTAAACTAGATTGTTAAGGCAAGGAAGGGGAGTCGTCTATGCCATACTGCTACATGCTGGCAAGGAGTCTGGGGTGTGAAGGTGGTGGTGAGGATGGGCCTCTCATCCCTTCCCACCCAATGCAGAAATCATGTCCCTCGCCCGAGCACCCAAGCTGCCCCAGCCATTTGGGTGGCTGTCACCAGGCCAGAGGCATTCCTGCTCACCGGTCCACCTTTACGGTGCTCCAAAAGGTCATCCTGGATTTCTGCTCTGTCATTTCAGTCCCTGCCTCTGCTTCTGTCCCAATCATGAATGCAGGGGCCCAGCTCGGAGGTCCTGTGATCCAGCCACCATACTGTACAGAGGAGGAAATAAGAACCAGGGAGATGGAGGGACCGTTCAAGGTCACACCTGGAGAGCAGGTGTGAACGCTCACTGAGGGATCCAGACTCACAAAAGTGGGCCTTGTCCACTCCCCTGACCTCAGCCAGAGAGGGTCTCTGAAGCTGCTGCTGCGTTCCTCCCCCTTCCCTGAGCCCAGGGTCACGGAGACCCCTACAACTTACACAAAACGCTCTGTGTGCCAGTCCCTGCCAGAAGTGCTTTACATATGTTTATTTATACATATACATATATACATGATACATAGATTCTCAACACCCTATGAATTACATTGCCTATTTTATACAGGAAGAAACTGAGGCCTGGACAGCATAAGTATCCGCCCAAGGCCACACAGCAACAGAGCTGAGATTCAAGCCCAGGCAGTGTGGCTTCAAAGTCTGTGTTCTTAACTTCAGCACCATCCTTCCCCTCAAACTAACTAACTATGCCAGAGTTTATAGGCAATATTTCATGTAATCCCCCTTACAGCTCTGTGAAGAAGAAAATACTCTCACTGAACCCCTTTTATAAGCCTCTCCGGGCTTAGAAAGGCCAGATAAACTGATGAAGGTCACTTAGCTGGCGGAGTCAAGAACGAAGGAAACCAGAATGTGCCACCCCAAAATACGTCACTTCGGCATAAGGATTATTTTGAGCTGAAGGCAATTAAGAAACAACAGATGCAGAAAAAAACAAAAAAGCTGTCTGCCCTCCCCCTAGCTAGCTGAAGGCAGTATATTAATTTCCATTTGTAAAAGTGTCTCCCTCTTCCACACAAGAACGAGGAAGACAGCGCGGAGATTCTTGGTCCCTGGAGACAATGCTAGACTCTTACCAGCCCAAGGCATCCAAGGCATCAAGACTAATCTACATAACAAACCTTTCTAAGACAGCTTTATTTTTTTTTGGATAGCGAGAGCACGCGCGCGCACACGTGTGTGTGTGTGTGTGTGTGCTTGCTTGCGCGCACTGAGGGGAGGGATTGGGGGAAGGGGCAGAGGGAGAGGGAGAGAGAGAGAATCTCAAGCAGGCTCCATGCTCTGTGCAGAGCCCAACATGGGGCTCAGTCTTGTGACCCTGAGATCATGACTTGAGCCAAAACCAAGAGTCCAATGCTCAACTGACTGAGCCACCCAGGCGCCCCTAAAATAACTTAAAAAAAAAACAAACCTCTTATCTTCTATTAGCTTCCTTCCATATATTTATCTTCTCACAGTTTGCCACCCCTAAAAGCCTAACCTCCCTTTTTTGCCATGTCACTTCTTTACAAATTTATTGTTCTTCGTTGAGATGATATATAAGCCCCAAGTTCTAACCATCCCCTCGAGTGACTCATCACTGAGTTTTGCCCGTGAATTATGCATTCTGCATGAATTAATAAACTGTGGTTTTTTTTCTTGTTAAACTGTCCTTTTTCAGTTTGATTTCTAGGGCTCCAGCCATAGAACCTAGGAGAATAGGGAAAAAGATTTTCCCTCCCCTATAAGACTAAACCCGTATCTGTCAACTACAAGGCGAGCCCTCATAGTGTCTCATAAAAAATACTCAATAAATGGACAATGAATGTATGCATGGCCCTGTATTAGTCTACTCAGGCTGCCACAATTGAATGGCTTAAACAAAAGAAATTAATTTTTTCACAGTTCTAGAGGCTGGGAAGTCCAAGATCAATGTGCTGGCTGATTCAGTTCCTGGTGAGAGTTCTCTTTCTGGCTTGCAAATGGCAACTATCTTGCTGTGTTCTCACATGGTAGAGAGTGCTCTGGTATTTCTTCCTCTTCTTATAATGACACCAGCTTTATTGGATTAGGGTCCACCCTTATGACCTCACTGAACCTTAATTACCTTGTAAAGGCTTTATTTGGGAGGAGAGCACAATTCAGTAATAGTAGGTACGTCCTTTTCCTTTCCTCCTGGGAAAAAGTAATAATAATGACAAAATAACAAGAAAATTGAAGGTCAACCTATGGGCATTGAGAATGGTTGTTGGGTCCTTCGCTTGGCTGGTCATGGGAAACCACCAAAGTGGAGAAAACCACCAGCCAGTTTCCATGAGTGTTGATGGTGTTGTGGTTTCTGGACATAGTGAAGCCTTGGCCATTGTTGTGGCCACAACAGGCTTTCAGGTTAAAGGAAGGAAGGAAGGAAGGAAGGAAGGAAGGTAGGTAGGTTGGTTCCCAGAAGGAAGCTGAGTTGCCACAGAAAATGGAATGATCATGGACTAATAGTGTCTGAATGATTATGCTGGTTGTGCCCCATCTGTCTGTACACTTTTCACATCAGTAGATCTGTCCATAGCTCTACTTTTCCAAGTGGGGAACATGTCTCAGCCCTGAGACAGTCACCTGCCAGAATCCTGTATGTTGTCCAAATCCTGCTAGAATCCAGTCTCTTCACTCTTTGCACCTAGAGCATGCCGCAGGGAGGTTGAGATTCTCTGAAGTAGGTGTATTACTAAAACTTGACTTACAATTATAGAATCATAATATCCTTTTTGGGGTTCCTGGGTGGTTCAGTCTGTTAAGCAACCAACTCTTGATCTCAGAGTCCTGAGTTCAAGCCCCTCAGTGGGCTCCATGCTGGGCGTGGAGCCTACTTAAAAATAAATAAATAAACAAATAAAAATACTAAATAATAATAATTATACAATAATTATTATTGGGCACCTGGGTGGTTCAGTTGGTTAAGTGTCTGCCTTCAGCTCAGGTCATGATCCCAGGGTCCTATGATCGAGTCCCTTTGGGCTCCCTGCTCAGCGGGGCATCTGCTTCTCCCTTTCCCTCTGCCTGCCACTCCCCTTGCTTGTGTATGCATGCTCTCTCTCTCTCTCTTTCTCTGTGAAATAAATAAATAAAATCTTTAAAAAATAACAACTATTATTATTATTTTTTCCTTTCTACTTCTACCTAAAATTATATGTGTGTCCTGCTGGGGGAGAAAACTAGCTGCAAAAGGCAGTCAAAAATATTTGCACAATAACCAATCTGTTTATTTTTTTATTTTAATTTTTTTTTTGAGAGAGAGAGAGTGCATGGGTGGGGAGAAGGGGCAGAGGGAGAGGGAGAGAGAGAATCCTAAGCAGGCTCCACATCCAGGGCGGAACCCAATGCAGGGATCAATCTCATGACCCGGAGATCTTGAGTTGAGCTGAAACCAAGAGTCAGATGCTTAACCAACTGAGCCACCCAGGCACCCCAATAACCAATCTTTTTAAAAGGCACATATATTTTTAAAAAGTAATTCCTGCAGAAATAATAATTATTTGGAACATTTCCTGCAGAGCAGCCAGGGTTTGCTGGAATAACTTACAAAACCAGAGGAAGCAATGGTGGATAAAACCACCAGAACAGAATAGATACTTCCCATCCCAAATCCCAGAGCATAAAGACTAGTCCCAGTCACTTAGAACTAATTTCCTGGCTTGTGGAAAGCTCCCAGGATTCAGGAATCCACAGGTGAATGAATCACAGATGATGATTTAAAGGGGTAGGGATAGGTTCTGACAGAGAACAGAAGCTAAAGTGTGAAAGAGGCTACAGGGGCGCCTGGGTGGCTCAGTCGTTAAGTGTCTGCCTTCGGCTCAGGCCATGATCCCAGGGTCCTGGGATCGAGCCCTGCATCGGGCTCCCTGCTCGGCGGGAAGCCTGCTTCTCCCTCTCCCACTCCCCCTGCTTGTGTTCCCTCTCTCCCTGTCTCTCTCTCTGTCAAATAAATAGATAAATAAAATCTTAAAAAAAAAAAAAAGAAAGAAAGAGGCTGCAAAGAGGAATTAGCACCTTCACTGAACCAAGAAGGAGGAAGGGAGGATCCCCCCAAAACAGAGGCAGTCCTTCCTGCAGAAGACCTTCCCTGATTCTTAGCCCATGCTTTGTTTCTACTGCCCCATTCCCCAGGAACAGATCTCTCACCAAATTATCCACCTTGAATTACAGTTGTCTGCTGGTGGATGGGTCATGTCCCGTGGATGGATGAGTGCATAAGCAGACCAGAATGTCCTCATCTTTTATCCCAGTACCTAGCACACACTAGGCACTCAATATAAGTTGGTTGAATTAATGTTGATAGAGAGAAAAGGAATGAAGTGGGCAACAACATGGCGGGACTTTTTCTGGATGAGATGCAGCATCTGAAAGTCACAATTCTGGCACAGGGTTAGAGGGTCAGGTTTGCTGCTCCTGCTGTGGTTGTGCTTCTAAATGAAGGCCACAAGGTGACCAAATAAAAACAATATAATAATAAAAGCCCCTTTCTCTCCTATATCTTCAAGAAAACAGAGCCCTTATGATGGAAGGGACCTTCATGTGGATCTCAATCAGGCTATATCATTTGGAAAGTGGGGAAGGTGGGACCCAGGGAACTGAAGGGACTTGCCCTGGTCCCATGAGAAGTCAGCAAAGTCAGAGAGGAAAAATTCCCTTTCCTTTGCTCATCTCAGGTTCACTGGCTGCAGCCTTGTAAATGAGACTGACAAAAGATACATTAACAAGAGAAAAACAAGCAGTTTATTTTTTGTCTTTAAATTTTTATTGTTATGTTAATCATACATTACATCATTAGTTTTTGATGTAGTGTTCCATGATTCATTGTTTGTGCATAACACCCAGTGCTCCACGCAGAACGTGCCCTCTTTAATACCCGTCACCAGGCTAACCCGTCCCTCCACCCCCCTCCCCTCTAGAACCTCAGTTTGTTTTCCAGAGTCCATCGTCTCTCATGGTTCGTCTCCCCCTCCGACTTACTCCCCTTCATTCTTCCCCTCCTGCTATCTTCTTTTTTTTCTTAACATATATTGCATTATTTGCTTCAGAGGTACAGATCTGCGATACAACGGTCCTGCACAATTCACAGCGCTCACCATAGCACATACCCTCCCCAATGTCTATCACCCAGCCACCCCATCCCTCCCACCCCCCACCACTCCAGCAACCCTCAGTTTGTTTCCTGAGATTAAGAATTCCTCATATCAGTGAGGTCATATGATACGTGTCTTTCTCTGATTGACTTATTTCACTCTGCATAACACCCTCCAGTTCCATCCAATCATTGCAAATGGCAAGATCTCATTCCTTTTGATGGCTGCATAATATTTCATTGTGTGTGTGTGTGTGTGTGTGTGTGTGTGTGTGTGTGTGTGTGTGTGTGTGTGTATACCACTTCTTCTTTATCCATTCATCTGTCGATGGACATCTTGGCTCTTTCCACAGTTTGGCTATTGTGGACATTGCTGCTATAAACATCGGGGTACACGTACCCCTTCGGATCCCTACATTTGTATCCTTGGGGTAAATACCCAGTAGTGCAATTGCTGGATCGTATGGTAGCTCTATTTTCAACTTTTTGAGGAAGCTCCGTACTGTTTTCCAGAGAGGTTGCACCAGCTTGCATTCCCCCCAACAGTGTAGGAGGGTTCCCCTTTCTCCGCATCCCCGTCAACATCTGTCGTTTCCTGACTTGTTAATTTTAGCCATTCTGACTGGTGTGAGGTGGTATCTCATTGAGGTTTTGATTTGGATTTCCCTGATGCTGAGCGATGTTGAGCACTTTTTCATGTGTCTGTTGGCCATTTGGATGTCTTCTTTGGAAAAATGTCTGTTCATGTCTTCTGCCCGTTTCTTGATTGGATTATAGATTTTGGATACTAGCCCTTTATCTGATATGTCATTTGCAAATATTTTCTCCCATTCTGTCGGTTGTCTTTTGGTTTTGTTGACTGTTTCTTTTTGCTGTGCAAAATCTTTTTATCTTGATGAAATCCCAATAGTTCATTTTTGCCCTTGCTTCCCTGGCCTTTGGCGATGTTTCTAGGAAGAAGTTGCTGCGGCTGAGGTCGAAGAGGTTGCTGCCTGTGTTCTCCTTTAGGATTTTGATGGACTCCTGTCTCACATTTAGGTCTTTCAACCATTTTGAGTCTATTTTTGTGTGTGGTGTAAGGAAATGGTCCAGTTTCATTCTTCTGCATGTGGCTGTCCAATTGTCCCAACACCATTTGTTGAAGAGACTGTCTTTTTTCCATTGGACATTCTTTCCTGCTTTGTCAATTTGAGTTGACCATAGAGTTGAGGGTCCATTTCTGGGCTCTCTATTCTGTTCCATTTGTCTGTTTTTGTGCCAGTACCATACTGTCTTGATGATGACAGCTTTGTAATAGAGCTTGAAGTCCGGAATTGTGGTGCCACCAGCTTTGCTTTTCTTTTTCAACATTCCTCTGGCTATTCGGGGTCTTTTCTGGTTCCATACAAATTTTAGGATGATTTGTTCCATTTCTTTGAAAAAAGTGGATGGTATTTTGATGGGGATTGCATTGAATATGTAGACTGCTCTAGGTAGCATTGACATCTTCACAATATTCTTCCAATCCATGAGCATGGAACGTTTTTCCATTTCTTTGTGTCTTCCTCCATTTCTTTCATGAGTATTTTATAGTTTTTTGAGTACAGATCCTTTGCCTCTTTGGTTAGATTTATTCCTAGGTATCTTATGGTTTTGGGTGCCATTGTAAATGGGATCGACTCCTTAATTTCTCTTTCTTCTGTCTTGTTGTTGGTGTTAGGAATGCCACTGATTTCTGTGCATTGATTTTATATCCTGCCACTTTACTGAATTCCTTTATGAGTTCTAGCAGTTTTGGGGTAGAGTCTTTTGGGTTTTCCACATACAGTATCATATCATCTGCAAAGAGTGAGAGTTTGACTTCTTCTTTGCCAATTTGGATGCCTTTGATTTCTCTTTGTTGTCTGATTGCTGTGGCTAGGACTTCTAATATTATGTTGAATAGCAGTGGTGATAGTGGACATCCCTGCCGCATTCCTGACCTTAGGGGGAAAGCTCTCAGTTTTTCCCCATTGAGAATGATATTCGCTGTAGGTTTTTCATAGATGGCTTTTATGATATTGAGGTAGGTACCCTCTATCCCTATACTCTGAAGAGTTTTGATCAAGAAAGGATGCTGTACTTTGTCAAATGCTTTTTCTGCATCTATTGAGAGGATCATATGATTCTTGTTCTTTCTTTTGTTAACGTATCATATCACGTTGATTGATTTGTGGAAGTTGAACCCACCTTGCAGCCCAGGGATAAATCCCACTTGGTCGTGGTGAATAATCCTTTTAATGTACAGTTGGATCCTATTGGCTAGTATTTTGGTGAGAATTTTTGCATCCATGTTCATCAAGGATATTGGTCTGTAATTCTCCTTGTTGATGGGGTCTTTGTCTGGTTTGGGGATCAAGGTAATAGTGGTCTCATAAAATGAGTTTGGAAGTTTTCTTTCCATTTCTATTTTTTGGAACAGTTTCAGGAGAATAAGTATTAATTCTTCTTTAAATGTTTGGTAGAATTCCCCTGGGAAGCCATCTGGCCCTGGGCTTTTGTTTGTTGGGAGATTTTTGATGACTGGTTCAATTTCCTTAGTGGATGTAGGTCTGTTCAGGTTTTCCATTTCTTCCTGGTTCAGTTTTGGTAGTTGTTACATCTCTAGGAATGCATCCATTTCTTCCAGGTTATCTAATTTGCTGGCATAGAGTTGCTCATAATATGTTCTTATAATTGTTTGTATTCCTTTGGTGTTGGTTGTGATCTCTCCTCTTTCATTCATGATTTTGTTGATTTGAGTCATTTCTCTTTTCTTTTTGATAAGTCTGGCCAGGGGTTTATCAATCTTGTTAATTCTTTCAAGGAACCAGCTCCTAGTTTCGTTGATCTGTTCTACTGTTCTTTTGGTTTCTAGGTCATTGATTTCTGCTCTGATCTTTATTATTTCTCTTCTCCTGCTGGGTTTAGGCTTTATTTGCTGTTTTTTCTCTGGCTCCTTTAGGTGTAGGGTTAGGTTGTGTATTTGAGACCTTTCTTGTTTCTTGAGAAAGGCTTGTATTGCCATATACTTTCCTCTTAGGACTGCCTTTGCTGCATCCCAAAGATTTTGGACAGTTGTGTTTTCATTTTCATTGGTTTCCAAGAATTTTTTTAATTCTTCTTTAATTTCCTGGTTGACACATTCATTCTTCAGTAGGATGCTCTTTAGCCTCCATGTATTTGAGTTGTTTCCAACTTTCATCTTGTGACTGAGTTCTAGTTTCAAAGCATTGTGGTCTGAAAATATGCAGGGAATAATCCCAATCTTTTGGTACCGGTTGAGACCTGATTTGTGACCTAGGATGTGATCTATTCTGGAGAATGTTCCATGGGCACTAGAGAAGAATGTGTATTCCGTTGCTTTGGGGTGGAATGTTCTGAATATGTCTGTGAAGTCCATTTGGTCCAGTGTGTCATTTAAAGTCTTTATTTCCTTGTTGATCTTTTGCTTAGATGATCTGTCCGTTTCAGTGAGGGGGGTGTTAAAGTCCCCCACTATTATTGTATTGTTGTCAATGTGTTTCTTTGCTTTTGTTATTAATTGCCTTATATAATTGGCTGCTCCCATGTTAGGGGCATAGATATTTACAATTGTTAGATCATCTTGTTGGATAGACCCTTTAAGTAAGATATAGTGTCCTTCCTCATCTCTTATTACAGTCTTTATTTTAAAATCTAATTTGTCTGATACAAGGATTGCCACCCCAGCTTTCTTTTGGTGTCCATTAGCATGGTAAATGGTTTTCCACCCCCTCACTTTCAATCTGGGGGTGTCTTTGGGTCTAAAATGAGTCTCTTGCAGACAGCATATCGATGGGTCATGTTTTTTAATCCAATCTGATAGCCTGTGTCTTTTGATTGGGGCATTTAGCCCATTTACATTCAGGGTAACTATTGAAAGATATGAATTTAGTGCCATTGTATTGCCTGTAAGGTGACTGTTATGTTTATTGTCTGTGTTCTTTTCTGGTCTATGTTACTTTTAGGCTCTCTCTTTGCTTAGAGGACCCCTTTCAATATTTCTCGTAGGGCTGGTTTCATGTTTGCAAATTCTTTCAGTTTTTGTTTGTCCTGGAATCTTTTTATCTCTCCTTCTATTTTCAATGACAGCCTAGCTGGATATAGTATTCTTGCCTGCATATTTTTCTCACTTAGTGCTCTGAATATATCATGCCAGTCCTTTCTGGCCTGCCAGGTCTCTGTGGATAGGTCTGTTGCCAATCTAATGTTTCTACCATTGTAGGTTACATATCTCTTCTCCCGAGCTGCTTTCAGGATTTTCTCTTTGTCTCTGAGACTTGTAAGTTTTACTATTAGATGTCGGGGTGTTGACCTATTTTTATTGATTTTGAGAGGGGTTCTCTGTGCCTCCTGGATTTTGATGCCTGTTTCCTTCCCCACATTAGGGAAGTTCTCTGCTATAATTTGCTGCAATATACCTTCTGCCCTCTCTCTCTCTCTCTTCTTCTTCTGGGATCCCAATTATTCTAATGTTTTGTCTTATGGTATCGCTTATCTTTCGAATTCTGCCCTCGTGATCCAGTAGTTGTTTATCTCTCTTTTTCTCAGCTTCTTTATTTTCCATCATTTGGTCTTCTATATCACTGATTCTCTCTTCTGCCTCATTTATCCTAGCAGTTAGTGCCCCCATTTTTGATTGCACCTCATTAATAGCCTTTTTTATTTCGACTTGGTTAGATTTTAGTTCTTTTATTTCTCCAGAAAGGGTTTCTCTAATAACTTCCATGCTTTTTTCAAGCCCAGCTAGTATCTTTAAAATCATGATTCTGAACTCTAGATCCGACGTCGTACTAATGTCCGTATTGAGTAGGTCTCTGGCAGTCGGTACTACCTCTTGTTCTTTTTGTTGAGGTGATTTTTTCCGTCTTGTCATTTTGTTCAGAGGAGGATAGATGAATGAGAGAACAAAATGCTAACAGGGTAACAAGGTCCCCAGAAAATATACTCTAAACAAATCAGAAAAGACCTGAAACCAGGGGAAAAGGGAAAGAAAGAAAAAAGAAAAAGAAAAAGATAAAAACAAACAAAAACAGAACAAAACAAAAAAAAAAAACAGAATATGATCAGATATGATCAGGCTGGTGCATAGATCAGTGCCACACACTAGATTTTGGGTGTATTTTGGTCTGTGAGAAGAAAGTGCCTCCCAAAATTTTAAAGAAAGAAAAACTTACATACGTACAAAAATAAGGGTTGATACAGTAAAGGGATAGAATATGACTGTAAAGATGAAAATTATAAAAAAATTTATAAAAGGAATTGATAAGAAGTTGTTTGAAAAAAGAAAGAAGAGGATTTAAAAAAAAGAAAAAAGAAGAAAAAAGGGGAGAGAATGTGATCAGGCAGGAGACTAGAACAAAGCCATACACTAGAGATTTAGGGTATATCTTGATCTGTTAGAAGAAACTGTATCTCAAAATTTTTAAGAGAGAACAACTTATATATATATATGCCAAAAATAAGGATAACTACTATGAAGGGATAGAATATGACTCTAAAAATGAAAAATAAAAATGTTTTTTTAAAAAAGGGATTGATAAGATGTTGGTTGAAAAAAGTTAAAAAAAATTAACTTTGAAAGACTAAAGAATCATGGTAAAAAAAAGCCATGAATTCTATGTGCAGTATTCCCCTAGCGCTGGAGTTTTGCCATTCTCATTGATTGGTAAACTTGGTCTTGGCTGGCGGTTCTTGCTGATCTTCTGGGGGAGGGGTCTGTTGCTGTGGTTCCCAAATGTCTTTGCCGGAGGCGGAATTGCTCCACCCTTACCCATCCGGGCTAAGTAATCTGCTCCGGTTTGCTCTCGGGAGCTTTCGTTCCCTGCACGCTTTCGGTACAGCTTTGGAGGATGAGAGTGAAAATGGAAGCCTCCCAATCTCCACCCCAGAGGAGCCGAGAACTCGGGGCCCCGCTCCTCAGTGCACCCCCAGAGAAAAGCAGTCAATTCCCATCTCCCTGGTCTCCAGCTGCACTCTGTGCTCACCCGGCCTGTGACTGAGCGTTTCTATCTCTCGCACCCGACTTGGTGTGGAGTCTCCAAACCCAGCAGATCCCTGCGGTGTGCTCCCGCGCCACTCCTCCCAGGGGAGGAAGGGGAGTCTCCCCGGATCTGGCGCTTGTTGGGTCCCCGCTGGAAGAGCAGGGGCCCGACTGTGCTGTGGATCATGGTTTATGGCAATCCCGAGCTGAGAGCCCACGCCTCGGCTCTGTCTCTGCAGCCGGCTTCCCTGCTCTGATGTCTGGGAGCTCTGCCACACTCAGGCAGCCCCGGTCTTTCTGTGACCCCGAGGGTCCTGAGATGACACTGTCCTGCGAGGGATCCACCCCCCGCTTAGCCACTGGAGCGACGTCTCTCAGTGGAGCCGACTTCTAAAAGTTCCGATTTTGTGCTCCACGGCTCTATCACTTGCCAGAAGTGGCCGACGGAGGCCCCCTCCCCCGCCGTCTATCCTCCCGAATATCGCCTCAGATTCACTTCTCTGCACGTCCTACCTTCCAGAAAGTGGTCGCTTTTCTGTTCAGAGTTGTTGCTATTCTTTTCTTCGATCTCCTGTTGAGTTCATAGGTGTTCAGAATGGTTTGATCCCTATCCAGCTGAATTCCTGAGACCAGACAAAATCCAGGTCTCCTACTCCTCCACTATCTTGCTCCGCCCCCCCAAACAAGCAGTTTATTAACACATGCAATGCACACCATGTGGGAGAAACCTCAGTGATGAGTAACTCAAAGTGGTGGTTAAAACTTGGACTTATTCAGCATCTTAACAAAAGTACAATCAATTTGTAGTAAGGTGGCAAGACAAAGGACTTTGACCTTCTATGGGTGGCAAATTTAGGGAAGATAAATATATGGGGGAACTAATGGAACATAAGGGCTAATTAGTAAAATTTATTATGTCAATTCCTCTGGTGCCATCTCCAGACTGATAAGGGTCTAGAGTTGCAGGCATGCCCAGAAGAAGAGGAAGGGGAGGCCCATGAGGAGCCAGACAGTGGGGAAGGCTCCAAGTTCTACAAGAATGACTCCAACTGTGGGCAGGATCAACTCTCCCAGGATGGTAGCAGCTATGAGAACCGTCAGGATGGGGCTTTGGGTCCTGAGGATGAAGACTCCTTCTCCAGTGCAGCTGAGTCTTATGAGAATGAGGATGAAGAGCTGGTCCAACCAGTCACTAGGACAGTAGACTTCCTGAGCCCCCATGGGTCAGCTTGGGACCCCAGCAGGGAGGCAACCTCTCTTGGCTCCCAGTCCTATGAGGATATGAGAGGGATCTGGTATGCAGCCCCCCAGCTCTGCTCCATTAGGGCCCAGCCTGGTCCCAATCATGAGGAAGATGCAGACTCAAATGAGAACATGGATAATCCCAAACGGCCGGAACCAGGGAGGGGAGGAGGGGGCCACACGGGCACCTGGAGCACTAGGTGATTCCCTTTAGCCTGGGCCTCCTTAGACCCCTGAGGTCTATACCTGATTCTGAAATCTGGGACCCTAAGCAGACAGTGTCAACCTCTAGAGCAGCATTGTCTTGGATGTGAGATGTATCTCTGTGTGTGTGTGTGTGTGTGTGTGTGTGTGTGTGTGTGTGTGTGTACCAATGAAACTTCGACTTCCCTTGGGCTCCCCCAATAAACTCAATGACTTCTTCCAAAACAACAACAACAATAACAACAAGTCTCAACTTGGACTAGCCACATTTCAAGTGCTCAGCAGCCACAGATGGGGAGCAGCTACCATATTGGACAGCAGAGGAAGAGTAAGAGGCCACCACTGTCCTACCCAGTAATACCAGTACCACGAGCCTGATAAAGTGTCTGAAAGTGCATCATGAGCTACTCTTATGGCCTGAAGCATCATCTTCAGAAGGCCCCAGGTACCTGCAGATGCACCACCCAGGAGGGTTAAAACATCAATCCAGTAGATTATGCTACTAGCACCCCACCCACTTGGGGCCATAATGACTTGGAGGCAGAGAAAGGGCTGCTATGACTTTTTTTTGCCCTACCCTCAGTTATCTAGAAAGCACTAGGTCCTTAAATGCAATGCTTTCCTTTTAAATTCTCTAAGCCCAGTTGGCCACTTTGAAAGCTCCATGCTTCTGGTTCAGTAAAATTTGTCTCCTGCCCTCTTAAGGATCTCACCTAAGCAGTCTTGGATTGTGGGCCCAGGCCTGTGCAGAATTACAGTGGCCTAAACCCCAGCTTCCTTTCTGGACCCTCTCCTTGCTTCCTCCCCATGTCTTATCCCATCAGCAGCCTCTGGGGTCCTATTCCTGTAGGATTTTGCTATTAAATCCCTTAATTTGGGATCCAAGCCAGTGCGAGCTGCCTGAGCAGCACAACCTTAAGCCAGAAATACAATTCAAGATGAAGATATTAGAAAGCTGCTTCTTGAAAAGACTCAGCTGCCAGAAGCAGCCTCATTTTCTCATTCATCTCTCTCTACCCCAAAAAGTAGGTTATCAAAGTTGTAAGAACTTACATTGTTTCCAAGGGATACAGTAAAGCTATTTTTGTATTGAATGACTGGAAAATCCCTATGTAAACACTTTAATTTTTCTTAAATTAGCAGTTGTGTAAAAAAAAAAAAACAAAAAAAAAACCCCAAAGGGTTTCGCAGAGCCAGCAGTTCCAAAGTTTTGGGGTTGATCAGTAAAATTTTAAAATAAAACAAAATAACAACAAAAAAAGAAACAAACAGGGAGCCTGGGTGGCTCAGTTGGTTAAGTGTCTGCCTTCGGCTCAGGTCATGATCTTGGGGTCCTGGGATTAAGGCCCACATCGGGCTCTCCACTCAACAGGGAGTCTGCTTCTCCTCTCCCCCTGTACCCCCCAACTCCTGCTCACTCTCTCTATTAAATAAATAAAATATTTTAAGAAAAAAAGGGGGGCACCCGGGTGGCTCAGTCATTAAGCATCTGCCTTCGGCTCGGGTCATGGTCCCAGGGTCCTGGGATCCAGCCCTGCATGGGGCTCCCTGCTCAGTGGGGGGCCTGCTTCTCCCTCTCCCACTCCCCCTGCTTGTGTTCCTACTCTTGCTGTCTCTCTCTCTCTGTCAAATGAATAAACAAAATCTTTAAAAAAAAAAACAAACCTTTAGGTGACCAAAGGCATGTTAAGAAAAATGTTCCAAAACTTGGAACTAAGGAAAAGGGATCGTTACTGTCTTTCCTTTTTGAATCATGCCAGCTGAATGTAGGATATTATTATTATTATCATTATTTTAAAGATTTTATTTAATTATTTGACAGGAAGAGAGAGAGAGTACAAGCAGGGGGAGCAGCAGAGGGAGGGGGAGAAGCAGATTCTCCACTGAGCAGAGAGATTGATGTGGGGCTCCATCTCAAAACCCTGGGATCATGACCTGAGCCGAAGGCAGACACTTAACTGAGCCACCCAGGTGCCCCTGAATGTAGGATATTAAACAATTTTGTATCTAAATTAGCAAACTTTTGCAAACATTCTTCCTCTTCACTGCCCTAAAGACTTCACTCTCTCCAATTCTCTTTGGACTAGCCTTACCATCTTGCTGGTTGCCTCAAGAGTTAAATAAATATTTGACATTTGCTCATTTTTTTATTTGCATGAGATTAATGTTTTTAACTTTTTGAAAATTATACTTTCTCATTAAGATTGGCAAATTATGTCAAGTAGAATTTATACCATATATATAAAAATTTATACCATTTACTATGCCTGTAAAAGTAAAAATATTTAATAGAGAAAAGCAGGAAAACTACAATGGGATGGGGTGTAGGACAGTATTTAAATGGGGGGGCGCCTGGGTGGCTCAGTCGTTAAGCGTCTGCCTTCGGCTCAGGTCATGATCCTGGGGGCCTGGGATCTAGCCCCACATCAGGCTCCCTGCTCCGCGGGAAGCCTGCTTTTCCCTCTCCCACTCCCCCTGCTTGTGTTCCCTCTCTCGCTGTGTCTCTCTCTGTCAAATAAATAAAATCTTTAAAAAATAAATAAATAAATAAATAAATGGGCAGTGTCCAGGTTGTTGGTTCCCTGAATGGTGGCTAATGAATGAAAAACCTTCAGGTACTTACTTTTCAAAAACAGCTTTGTTGGGGCACCTGGATGGCTCTGATGGTTAAGCATCTGTCTTTGGCTCGGGTCATGATCCCAGGGTCCTGGGATGGAGCCCCACGTCACGTCAGGCTCCCTGCTCGGCAGGGAGCCTACTTCTCCCTCTCCCTCTGCTGCTCTCCCTGCTTGTGCTCTCTTGCTCTCTCTGTCAAATAAATAAATCTTTAAAAACAAAACAAAACAACAGTTTTGTTGAGGTATAATCGACATACAATAAACTAAATATATTTGAAGTGTTCAAATTGGTAAGTTTCCTACATATACCCCTCTGAAGCTATTGCTTGGGTTCTATATAGTCCCTTGGCATATTCGATATTTTAAATGGAAAGAGTTGGCAAAAATGTCACCTTTCTCCCCTGAAATGGGTCATAAAACCCTCATGTGAGGAGTGCCCTCCTTATACTGGAGGAAAGGGGCATACTTGTCTCTGAAGACAAGGAGATGCCAAGAAAAATCCTAACACACAGGCCTTGTTAAGTCTCCCCCAGTTTACTACACTTAGCTCATTCTCTTTGACCTACTAGAGTCTTCCATGACTGCCCACTCTTCATCAAACCTAGCAGAAAAATACTCAGGTCTGTTTCTTTGGGTCTTCATTTCCTTATGAAGGCTCCTGAGTCACATAAAATTTATATTAAATAAAATTTTTTATTTGTCTTTGTCAGTTAAATTTTTAGACCCAGCCAGGGACCCTACAAATATTCAAGGAAAACTTTTTCCTCCCCTACACCATTATCATAAGCAAGAAACATATACATTACCCTGTACATTTTATAAGCAACAGAACTTGAGAAAGAGAGTGGTCATTTATTTTGGGGGCACCACGTAAAAGGTGCGTGCTGAGAGACTTGAGTAGGAAGACTATCTTTAATGAGCACCTCCATTGTTTAATGAGCACCTCCTGTTTACCAGGCCCTGAGCAAAACCTAGGCAGAAGGTTGTGCCTTCTGAGTTCCTGAGTACATAGAGGCTCAGGACTCACCCAGCAGGAGGCCAGCCCTTGGGCCTCCCACCCATGCCTTCTCCTCCATCCACAGTCGGAGAGGGTCAGATATGGTGCAGCTGAGACCTTCTGGGTAACAGTGGTGCTGAGGATGAAAAACTTCTGCTGGAATTACCCCTTTCCTGATAAAAAGGACCCTTTAGTCTCAGAAACAAGATGGAGATGGTATGCTTGTCTAGAAAAGCTGTCCCCAGGGACAGCTTCCCCACTCCCGAGCAAGTTTGTTCTAATAAAAATAGAGGCAGCAGTTACTGGACACATTCATTTCCCTAACAGATTGTCTTTGATCCCAAGGCTGGGCCTTTGCTGTTCTACCCCAGAAGGAATCATGCTGGCGCTGGCGTGGATGCTTAGGAGAGCCGACTGAGAGTGGGCAAGCCTGAGAAGAAGTGAGGAGGATGCCCAGAGTCATGCAGGGCAGGATGGAGAACCCTGGGCGTTCTCCTGAACCAGCTGCGGAAGAAGGAAGAGAGAAAGGGGACGGAATGAGGGAAGGATTTCTCTGTAATGATAGTCTCAACGGAAGCTGAGCAATGCGTAAGATTTTGCTGGATTGGTACTACCTTTCTTTTGAGAGAGTAAATGAAAAGTGTTTCAGTTTCTCTCTCCCAAGCATACAAGGTGTTCAGAGAGAAGGACTAGTGGTACCCAGCTGCATCATCAGACTTCAACTGGGGAGGGTTACCAGTGGATAAAGATAACAGGGTAAGAACCCTGGGGCTGTGACGACTGGAGGTGGGAGCAGAGTGTGGGACACCTCGGGGCCAGGGGTGGGCCTACAGTAACTAGGCAACGTGAGGGGAGGTGGGCAGTCCTAGAAGGCTGGAACTGCAGGGAATCCAAGCATACTTGGTGTTAAAATATATATTTGGAACCCGTATAAAGCCAAGAAGATGACAGTGAAGGGATCTAGAATATGTCATTGTAAGTTTTGTTGTGTGTGTTTTCTGAGCTCCTCTTATCTGCCTAAAAGCAGAACCTCCTCCTAAAAATCAACTGTCATAAATCCTCTCCTCCAGGAATTTGCAATCAGGGCTAAGAAATCACCTAAATAGACATTGTCACAAAGCTCTCATCTATCTCCTATCTGTTCTCCTGAGGGCCCCCTTATCTTTCCTAAAAGTCATTTGTTTCTTCATAAAGGCCCTTTTTCCTCATCCCTTCCCCTATTAGGATGGCATATAAGCCCCAAATTCTCACTTCTTTGAGTCACATTTTTCTATGAAATCCCACATTTGTACATGAATAAAAATGTTTTTTTTTCTTCCTAATCTGCCACTTGTAAGTTTAATTCACAGGCCCCCAGTGACTAAACCAAAGAGGACAGAGTAAAAGTTTTTCTTTCCTGATGATTGCATGTTCTCTTAAAGACTAATTATTTTTGGGCCGCCCGGGTGGCTCAGTCAGTTGAGCATCTGCCTTTGGCTCAGGTCATGATCCCGGGGTCCTGGGATCAGGCCCCACATCAGGCTCCCTGCTCAGCGGGCAGTCTGCTTCTCCCTCTGCTGCTACCCCTGCTTGTGCTCTCTCTCTCTCTCACACATGCTTTCTCTCTCTCTCAAATAAACAAATAAAATCTTTTTTTAAAACAGCGAGAGAGAGTACAAGTGGGGAGGAGAGGGAGAAACAGGCTCCCTACTGATTAGGGAGCCCGGCGTGGGGCTCAATTCCAGGACCCTGGGACCATGACCTGAGCTTCTGAAGGCAGACCCTCAACTGCCTGAGCCACCCAGGTGCCCCAAATAAATAAAATCTTTTTTAAAAAGATTATTTTTTTATTTTTTTAAGATATTATTTTTAAGTAATCTCCACATCCAACATGGGGCTTGAACCCACAACCCCAAAATCAATTTTGCATGCTGTACTGATTAAGCCAGCCAGGTACTCCTAAAGATTAATTTTTAAACAGAATGTACCATTGTTTGGCTTTGCTAATTATTATTAATTAAGGGCTCATATTCTGTGAAGTTGCACGTTAACCTGAAGATTTGTGTCTAGTAGAATGCATATGATATATATAATGCAGCAGTCTTATTCTAACATTTCTTTATTAAATTGTCTATAAATACCCAACTTCATATTTTGAGATAACTGTAGATTCACATGCAATTGTAAGAAATAATGGAGATTCCACATATTCTTTCCCCAATTTCTCCCAATGGTAACATCGTGCAAAACTAGAGTGTACTATCACAACCAAGATAATGACACTGATGTAGCCAAGATGCAGAACAAATCCATCAGCACAAAATCCCTCATCTTTTTTTATAGCCACACCCACCACCCTCCTCTCTCTACCTTGCCTGCCCTGACCTCTAGAATGTTCTTTTACTCAGCCTTACCATCTCACTTCTCCCCTCATTAATTAAAGAGTTGAATGAAATCTTTAGCCCATGTCCATTTCATATCTGAATGAATGTTTTTAAATCTAAAATTTTGAGAATTGCTTTGATACTGGGAAGCCTCAAATTTTGAAGCTGGGTGTTAAACACCTTTGGGGTCATTCCCTCTTTGGCATGCCCCTTTCTCCGCAGGCAGATCCAAGTCTACCCCATCACTGACTTCTTTGGGGAATTCGACTTAGCCTGACCTCCCCTGGGCAGGGCCCCACAGCTTTTACACTGCCCACCATTCAGATGGCGCAGCTCTCCGCCATTCAACACACATAGTTCCAGAGGGAGATTTCTCTTCTGTGGCTTCTCACAAACTGCATTTTATTGCATTTTTCAGGAGTTAGCCTCCTAGAGTGCTACACTAGAGTCTGTCCATCTCTGCTCCTCCCTAGCACCAAGGCCTTGTCTGGAGAGGGCTTCACACAAAAGAAACTCTAATTTCTTTTGTAGAATTTCTGGAACAGGGAGGTGAAAAAACTTTGTGAGATTCCCTCAAAATACACGCAGGATACTGCCCAGGACCTATCCAGGATCCAGATTACTGGACCGAGAAAGAGAATCTGCCTTTGGACACAAGCTTCCCAGGTCAGAAGGAAGGTTTCCAGGTGATCACCCAGCTTGTGCCTCTTCCTTGGTGTTGCTCCCACTCAGTCCATGGCAAGTCCAAGTCATACACCAGGGGAGGCCATTGAGGAGCAGAGAAACTATGTGGAAGCGAAGAGTGGAGAGTGGGAGGAAGGCTCCCTAGGAGGTGGCAGGGAAAGCCTAGTTCCTAATCTCCCCAGTCCAGGCCTCAGGGGGCTTTCCCACTGCCTGTTTTCTAGTCCCTGAATGCCTGAGAGGTTGACAGCCCTCCGCACTCCTCATTCAGAGTGGGTATCCGTCTCATGAGGCCAGACACATCTAATACACCTCGCCTGTTTAGAACACAGCTATCAGTGTCTAGAAGGGCTTCCCTAACTGTTCCAAATGCACGAACCTAAGATGACTCATGTTTGGGGCAGCAAGCATGGCAGATTGTGGTCCAGCACCACTCCGTGTCTGTTTGCAGCCCTGGCTGCTCCTGAGGAGGCTCCACCTGGAATTCCGAACAGGATGGCAGGAGAGAGAGAAAATTACAAGCAGAGGCAACACTCCAGAGATGGTCAGGGAGCAAAAAGAGGCTTCTGCTCTGAGATGGCTTACAATCAGTCACAATTTTCCAGAGCGGCTGAACTCAGTGCTGTGGTAAATGGATACTGTCCCTCATATTTCAGACTCTTGAAACTGATATGATTCAGTTCTATGTATGGAGGCTCAAATACAATTACATCTCTTTGATCTTGTAGGGGAGTAAAATTTCCCATAGAATGTGTCTCTTCGGCATGTGGAATATTTTAGGCTGATCATCTTTTTTTAAAGATTTATTTATTTAAGAGAGAGAGTGTACATGTGCATGGAGGGAGGGGCAGAGAGACAGGGAGAAAGAATCCCCCAGCAGACTCCCTGCTGAGCATGGAGCCCAATGCAGGGACTCGATCTCATGACCCTGAGATCACAACCTGAGTTGAAACCAAGAGCCAGCCCCTTAACTGACTGAGCCATCCAGGTGCCCTTTGGCTGATTTTTTTTTTTTTTTAAGATTTTATTTATTTATTTGCCAGAGAGAGAGCTAGAGAGAGCACAAGCAGGGGGAACAGCAGGCAGAAAGAGAAGTAGGCTCCCCACTGAGCAGGGAGCCCAATGCGGGACTCAATCCCAGGACCCTGGGGTCATGACCTGAGCAGAAGGCAGACGCTTAACTGACTGAGCTACCCAGGCGCCCCACGCTTATTATTTTTAAGAAACAGAAGGCTCAGGAAGAAACTCTGACTTTCCCCTTAACTGCCTAAAAGAATTTAGATGGAGTACCTGCTCCAGGAAGGGAGCTGTCATGTAGATAACTATGTGAATGATATGAACTGGGGTGCTAGACAGGGAAGAACCTAGCAAAGCCTGTTTGTTACAGTTCCTCTCCATGCCCCACTATTTCTGGATGGAACAGCAAACATTAGTTTACCAGACATTTATTCTTTTTCATCTTCTGTGAATTATCTTCCTTCCTTTTCAAGACCCAGACCCCCACCCCCTCCTCCTTAGCTCTGGATGGCAGACAAGCCTCAATTGTCTGACTGCCTATTGGTCTCATATCCTTAGGGAGCCCCAGTATGTATGTGATTAAATTTGATGTTTTCCTGTTAATCTGTCTCATGTCAGTTTAATTCTTAGACCAGCCAAAAGAATCTTGAAGGGTAAAGGAAAATTTTATTCCCCAACAATCTCTCTGATTTTTCAAATCTATCTTCCCAGCTCTCACTTGCTCTCATTAGCAGAAAATCCATTATTCTCCTCTAGAGGCTTCTGACTCATATTACTACAAGTGCTGATTGGCATCGCTGTTGAAGGCAGTCCTGTGCAGATCATTAGAGCTTGCCCCCTGCTGCAGGCTCACACCCTATGTGCCCACACCCTGCTTCCCTGGTTGATCTCACTACATTACAGAATCTCTGTAATGATCTCTTCCTTGTTCCCAAATTGCTTTGCTGCACGGACTTGTCTGGGTCCAAGGGGTCTTCCAGCCTCAGTCCCTGTGGCCCCTGTTGACACCTCACAGAAGCCTTGGTGTCCTTTGCTGCCAGCGGACCTTGGTCCAGCAGCTATGTTCAGAAGCTACATCAGACGGTAGGATTGGGGGTACCATGACCTTCCATTCCAGAATGCCCTTCTCCTCCTGCAAAGGAGAAGGCTTTACCACCAGGCTCTGTATATAAAAGGAGAGGGCAGCCAATCTTCCGGTAGTACCAGAAGGGCCTACAGGTCTTACTTTGCTATAACAAAAGGAGTCCCTCAGGCAACTTCCCAGAACAAAAAAGACTAGTTCCAAGGTGGCTTGGATGCCCCTACACAGAGAAGAAATTGGAATCACTTTTTTAAATGAAATTTCACATGTTGAGTTAGTTCCACACATAGCTGTAAGAAATAATATAGACAGATCCCATGAGAAATCCCACGTACCCATCATCCAGTGTCCCCCCATAGAAACCTCTTGTAAAACTAGGCTACAACACCACAAACAGGATATTGACATGATACAGTCAAGAGGCAGAATAGTTGCAAGCCACAAGGATCCCTCTTGTTGCTCTTTTATGGCCACACCCACACCCATCCACACCCTTGTCTTCCCACAACCACTAATCTCTAATAGTTTGTCACTTTGAGAATGCCATATAAATGATGATAGTATGTAACTTTTGGGGATTGGATTTTTTTCAATCAGCATCATCCCCTGGAGATTCATTTAACTTGCTGTGTGTATCAACAGTTTGTTCCTTTTTCTCATAGAGTATTATTCCAGGGTGTGGATACACCAGTTTATTTAACCATTCACATGTTTTTTTTGTTTGTTTGTTTTAAGATTTTATTTATTTATTTGTCAGAGAGAGAGAGCACAAGCAGGGGGAGCGGCAGGCAGAGGGAGAGGGAGAAGCAGTCTCCCTGCTGAGCAGGGAGACCGATGCAGGGCTTGATCCCAGGACCCTGGGATCATGACCTGAGTGAAAGGCAGATGCTTAACTGACTGAGCCACCCAGGCATCCCTAACCATTCACATCTTTAAGGTCATCTAAATCCTGTACAGTTCTGGCTACTACAAATAAAGCTGCTCTAAAAACAGTACAGGATTTTGTGTGAACGTAAGTTTCCATTTCTTTGAAATAAATGCCCAAGAATACAAATGCTGGGTTGTATGGTTATTGCATATTTAATTTTACAAGAAACTGCCAAACTCTTTTCCCAGAGTGATGGTACCATTCTACACTTCCCCCAGCATGTATCCATGATCTGGTTTCTCCTCAACTTCTCCAGCATTTGTTGTTATTGCTATATTTTTATATTGGCTATTCTGAAAGGTGAGCATGCTATCCCCCCGTGGCTTTAGGTTGCATGTCCCTAATGACTAACAATATTGAACTTCTTTTCATGTGCATATTTGCTGTCCACTCTCTTTGGTGAAATGTCTCTTCATGCTTTTTGCTCATTTCCTAATTGGACTGTGTATTTTTTTTTTTAACTGAGTTTGAAGAATTCTTTATGTATTCTAGAAACTTGCCCTTTCTTGGGCATGGGATTTGCAAATACTTTCTCTCCGTCACTTGTCTTTTCATTCTCTGAACAAGGTCTTTCACAGAGAAAAACTTTTTCATTTTAATGAGGTCCAATGAATCAATATTTTCTTTTATGAATCATGCTTTGGGGGTCAAGTCTAAGAACTCTGCCTGGCCCTAGATCCAAATTTTATAGTTTTACTTCATAA
Source organism: Zalophus californianus (assembly GCF_009762305.2). NCBI lineage: Eukaryota > Metazoa > Chordata > Mammalia > Carnivora > Otariidae > Zalophus > Zalophus californianus. Next base: position 72,710,501 of record NC_045602.1, read on the forward strand.
ACAGAAGTCCTTTACCCCATGGAGGCCAAGGACAGACCTCTCTGAAATGTACCACTTTGGCATACTGGTTATTTTAAAGTTACTTAAGAAACAGCTAGTGTGATGGGGCGCCTGGGCGGCTCAGCCGGTTAAGCGTCTGCCTTCGGCTCAGGTCATGGTCCCAGGGTCCTGGGATGGAGCCCCCGCATCGGGCTCCTTGCTCCGTGGGAAGCCTGCCTCTCCCTCTCACACTCCCCCTGCTTGTGTTCCCTCTCTCGCTGTGTCTCTCTCTCTGTCAAATAAATAAATGACATCTAAAAAATAAAAAAATAAAATAAAATTCCCTACTAACTGAAGCTCCTGAACGTAAGTTTCCTTTGTCCTGTTAGTTCCCCACGAACTTGCTTCTTTGTCTAAAGCACATAAAAGCTGTCTGCCTTGGTCATTTCTCTAGGTCTCAATTTTATTATTGGACCTCCAAGCCCAGGTCATTAAACTGTTTTTCTCTTGTTAATCTGACTCATGTCAATTTAAGTCTTAGACCTGCTAGAAAGCTCTTGAAGTGCAGAGGAAAATTCTTCCTCTCCAACAATTCATTTTGAATTAAAAACTTGTCTCCCAAGTCCCGGTGTTAACACTACTGAACTGGACGTCCCCTCCCAGTCCCTGTACTCTGGGACCGAATTCTTTGCCCAGGAAATCAGAACCCTGTTACCTCAGCACCAGTTCCTCTCCCGCTTGCTCAGGCAGCACTGCTGGTGGCAAATGGTGTGGCTGTGAGCTCCTAAGGCTGTGTCTTCTAGTATTTTTGGATCCCCAAGTACTCAGCTGACGTAAAGATCTAGTGAATGCACGAATGCATGACAGACACGGGCAGGGAATGCTGCTTCTGAGGACAAGACTTTAGAGGACCAGGGGTGGCAAATGGGGGCCCACCAGAGGCCCCCACAATTCAGCTTTTACAGTGAGATCAGCTCAGTTCTCAAGTTACTCCTACCAGGTCCTTGCTCGTGTGTGTGTGTGTGCGTGTGTGTGTGTGTGTGTGTGTGTGTGAGAGAGAGAGAGAGAGAGAGAGAGAGAGATTCCAGGCATTTTCCTGAGCCAAGAGGATCAAGGCAAACAAGGAAAGTGCCTGCAAGTACTCCATAAATACTAGGCTAATGAAAGAGGTGACAGGAAGGGGAGAACCACGAAGGGGCTTTTCTGGGTTTCTGGCACCCAGATCACCCCCAATGGTCCCTGCAAATTTGTATGCAATGCACTGAATGATGTCCTCCCCAAAACTCACATGCTAAATCCCTAACCCCCGGTGTGACTGTATTTGAGATCAGGCCTTTCGGAGATGATTCAGGTTAACTAAGGTTGGGGCCCTAACCTGATAGAACTGGGGGTCTCAGAAGACGAAGAGATCCCTTCTGGCCCACACACCGAGGAAAAGCCGTGTGAGGACATAGCAAGAAGGTGGCCATCTGCAAGCCAGGAAGAGAGCTCTCACCAGGAATGGAACTGGCTAACACCTTGATCTAGGACTTCCAGCCTCCAGAACTGGGAGAAAATAAATCCCTGTTGCTGAAGCCACCCAGTCCACGGCATTTTCTTATGGCAGCCCGAGCTGACTAAGACAGATTTTGGTACACAGAGTGGGGTGCTGCTGTAACAAATATCTAAAAATGTGGAAGCAGCTTTGGAACAGGGTAATGAGTTTTCAGATGCATGCAAGAAAAGCCTAGACTGTCCTGGAGGGACTATTGATAGCAATATGGGCGTGAAAGCCTGCGCCTGGCTGGCTCCCTGCACAGGTCTGCCCGCCTTGGTCATAGCTCTCAGACCTGCCGCAACACAGGACTCAGGCCATCAGCGGACCTGGGCAGCACCACTCATCCAAAATCTCCGTATGTCAGGGTGGTGTCGGGATAGCAGGGCCGGGAAGCCTTTCCTGGAAGTAGACAGCCCAATGCCCCCACCCCTACCACCCTTGCAAGACAGCATTCACTTCCATCCACCCCAGGGTTCCCGAACCTCACTCTTGTACTCCATGGTTTTTACATCTGTGTTCCACCTTCCACATTACCACTGAGTATACTAATTTTTTTTAAAGATTTTATTTATTTATTTGACAGAGAGAGACACAACGAGAGAGGGAACACACACAGAGGGACTGGGAGAGGGAGAAGCAGGCTTCCCGCTGAGCAGGGAGCCCGATGTGGGGCTCGATCCCAGGACCCTGGGATCATGACCTGAACCGAAGGCAGACGCTTAACCGACTGAGCCACCCATGTGCCCCTATTTATTCCTTTTTTTAAGGGTCTTTCTCCCCTCACTAGAAAATGAGCTCCAATAACGTAAGGTGTGTATTTTTCACTGCTGTATCCCACAGCTAGATGAAAGCCTAGCTTAGGAAAGGTACAGTGAACATACTTGAATGATGGAATAAATGGAAACATGTTACACACACATATGCACACAGAGCTGGGAGGGAGTGGGAGGGAAGCCAGGTGAGGTTTGTAGCCCCAGGGCCACAAAATGCCCCAAATGGGTCTTCTCCACACTGGTGTTGGGCCTGAGTCCCTGGTCCAGCCTCCTCATTCCCTCCTGGGGTCCCCTGTGTCACCTTCTTATCTCAGTGTACCCCAGGCCACAGCTATTTTAAGAAAACTGATCTTCAAAAGCAAAGGGGTCAGAATCTTTATCCTCTGCTTCCCAAGAGGCTTGTGCAATGGTCACCTTAGAATTTGCTGTCCAAACTGGCACATGAGTGGAAAGGGGGCGCTGTTCATAAACCATCAGCGCAGTGGGCATGGACTGGACGTACTGCCACCCTCCCCAGCCTCCCTCTGCAGGGAGGCTCACTCCTACCCTCTAGCAGTCAAGTGAGAGCTCCTAAGCATAGAGACAGTGAACTCTTGCCTAGCAGAACAAAAGACAAAAACAAAACACACTGCCTTACAGCTTTTACCCAGAACAGGGAGCAGCGGAGGTGCTTCCCACTACCACGCTGGTAGGGAGCACTGGGCAATCTTACAATAGAAGGCTTTCTAGCTAAAAGGGAAAATGATGTTTTTAATGTCCTCACTAGCTAGAGCTAAATCAAATTGACCTCTGAAGCTAAAATATAAAAATATTTACTGGATCAGAGCAGAGATATACAAAGTTTTCTGGTGAGCAAATAGCTCCCAGGTTCCCAAAATACCCTAATTGAAAGAATCAACACGTCTAAAGAAGAAATCCACAGATCAGAAGCGCTGTGTGTGACGAGAGAACCACAAAAGCAATTGGTTTTCTGCAGATGTATCCCTGGGGCTGAGGTCTTCAGACTTTGAGCCTCAGAAGAATCACCTGGAGACCTGGTTAAACTTGCAGGTCCTTGAGCCCAGGGCCAGAGATGGTGAATTCTCAAGTCTGGAGTGGTGCCCAGAAATTCACGGTTGTAGCAGACACACATCCAGATGATTGTGGTCCTGGAATGGCTGTGTGACATCGTGGCCTTATAATGGGCTATCTGCTGATTCCAGCCATTATGCCCGTTGACCACTGTCCACCTACTCAGAGTCCAGTGCTCACTAAGCAACCTCTGGTGACCTCTCGGCTTTCCTTTTGCTTGTCTTACCGGTCAGTCTTTGTGGGCCTGGCTACTGCGTGATGTTCTATAGAAACCGATCACCTCTGGGTACGCAAGCGATGAATTTCTGAGCCTGAGAAATGAAGCATCAGATGGGATGGGAAGCCCTTGCAAAGGTCTTGCCACCCATTGCCCTTAGCATGGGCCACTTCCCTCAGTTGAAATAGCAGGCCTTCTTCAGTTTGCCAGTCTTAAAGCTTCCTGGAGGAAAACCTCGATGTTGTTAGATAAGATATCTGCCAGTCAGTCAGTCGGTGAGTCCCCACTGTTAGGGAGGAAAAATTTGCCCTCTACCCTCTTATGTTCAGTAATTGGAAACTTGTTAAACTGACAAAAGACATATGAACAAGAGAAAAGACAGATTTTTTATTCATTTACCTAGATTAGGGAGTTCACAGAAAAATGGGACTCAAGAAGATGGTTAGAATCTGGGGCTTATATACCATCTTGATAGAGGATGGGGGCTTATACACCATCTTGATAGAGGATGGGGAGGGGCGGGGGGGCATTACTAGGGAAGAAGTGACTTTTAGGAAAAATAAATGGGCCCTTCGGAGAATGAATGGGGGAATTGATAGTTTTATGACAATGTCTGTTTAGATGGTTTCTTATCCCGGTGCTGACTGGTGCTGACTTCTTAACTTTCGTGATAAAAGTCAATCTTCCCTGTTATGAAGCTCCTGGAAGAGGGGATTTATGACAGTTGAATTCTTTTGGGAGACTGCTTTTAGGAAGCTAAAGGAAGTTCAAAAAAAGCTCCTTCCTGCAGCTGTTAATTCTCAAATGTCTTCAGCTCAAAATAATCCTCATGCCACTGTGGTGAAGGGTAGCAGAATTTGCCACCCCAAAATATGCCGCTTTGGTATATTGATTATTTTTTTAGTGGTATGCACTTGAAAACCGGCACAGACAGGGAGAGGCTTTCTCTGAACTGCCCTTATCTGCTTAACGACAGATCCTCCAGAAGGAGTTCTGCTGTCATCATAGCTCTCCTCCCGGTTTCACCAACCTGGTCAGGTTGACTCCTCACAGGAGAGGGGCCTGAAAGTCTGCACCACATCCAGACAACCTTTGTCCCAGACTACCATACCTCCCAACGACTCTTCCTCTGGGGCCAGTCATCTTCCCTAAAAATCATTCACTCTCTCTCGTGAGGCCTGCTTTCCTCCCTCCCCTTCCCAATTTGGAAGGCATTTAATTCTGAATTCTAAAGCCACCTCTTTGAGTTACTCATTTTTTCCTGGGTATCTCCCATGTACACATGAGGTCTACATGTTAATACATTTGTTTATTTCTCTCTTGTTAATCTGTCTTATTACAGGGGTCTTAGCCAAGAACTCAGAAGAGTAGAGGGAAAATTATTTTCCTTCCCCTACAGTGGCACATTCTGGACCTTTTCACCATCAAGCTGAGTTGGGCTCTGGGCCTGAGGGAGAGAAATAGGGATGAGTTGGCACAGAGGGAGGAGACTACATGCCCTCAGCCCTACAGGAGCCCCAGCTCTGGTGGGGATGTCACTATCTTCATGTTGAGGGAACTCCTGGCCAGACTCCGGAGCCATAAGTCAATCTCTTAGGAGGTGATGGGGGGGAGGGGGCAGTTATAATAAAGGCAGAGACTATTATATGTAATAAACATACGGTAACAGCCACCAATGCATGAGTGCTAACTATATGTCAAAGACCTTAAATGCTTTATGCGATTTTTGTTTGATTTTCATAAAACTGTTTTTCAGGTAAGGAAATGAGGCTCTGAGCGGTTGAGTAATGCGCCCAAAGTCACACAGCAAGTAAGGGAGAGGCAGGGACTTGAAACCCAAGCATCCTTACTCCGTCTCACTGAAGGAGAAAATCTTGAGCCCGCTTTGTTCCTCTTCCTATAAAAACAACCCTCTTGGTAACAAGAAGGTGTGAGGAGAATTGTAAACGAGCGCTAGGATGTTCCACATCTTTTTAGATTGAATTAGTCATAAAATTAGCCTCCTCAAGAAACCTGAGCTCTTCTCCATGCCTCCAAACGCATACACACCCACTTTTCCCACTGTCAGTATGTCTGGGGGTAGGAAGAACTTGCTGGAATTTCAAGGAATGCAAGGCTCCAGGTCAGGACTCACTTGAGGCACTGCAGACTGTTGGAGGACCTGAAGACACCCTGAGTGAGGGCCTAAAACACCTGCTCAAAGGCCTCCAAAAAGCTTTCCTTAGAGGCAAGGCACTGGTTCTCAGGTGGAGTCTGGGCAAGAGCTGGGTGGAAGGGGTGTGTGTTCCTGGGCTATTCACGGTATTTTAGAAAACCCAAGTGAAAGCTTAATTTCCCCGAGATGAGGCTCTAGTGCTAAGTCAAGTCCCAGTTCCTTCATTTTCCGCTGGAATGACATCATCTGCGTGACAATCTTGCTCATCTCATACTCAGCAGAAGCTTGGACTGGTGACTACAATGACTTCTGGGTAATCAAACTTGGAAGCAAACTGATCACTAGAAAAAGTCCAGTTTGCCTTCTAGAGGCATCCTTGGTGGAAGAAAGGCTGGGAACACCACTAGTCACGGGACTCCGCAGGTCCTGGGTAGAAGGCAGCGCTCCCCATTTCCACCTCCTTCCTTCCTCCCTGTCTGCCTTCCATGCTTCCCCAGTGAACAGAAGCGGCACCCAGGTGCCCTAGGCCAGTGTCCAAGGCATACTGAATGACCTCAAGTAAAAGCTCTTTCTTTCCCCAGTGATATCCCTACAAAGCCGCCGTACATGGTTGACATAGTGAGGTTCACATGAAAATAAGAACACTTCTGTTTTGTACTTTCAGGTGCAGAAAATCCTTAGCAGCTGGCCTCGGGAGTGCAAAGATGTTCTCTGGACTTGGAGATGGGGGGTGGGGGGTCGTATTCCAGTAGCTCATGGTCCCGCATCTCAGATCACTGACATCAGGAAGGTTTCTGGGAAGCAGGAAGGAAACTGCATGAGGGCCCCCTTGGGCAGTTCTACCATGAATCCAGCCTGGCTCAGCTGCTGGATGGTGTTGCACTTGGCTCCTGGTTCCTCTGGCACAGAGCAAAAGGAAGAGTCCAAGACTTCTGCTCAGAGGGAAGAGGGGGTTGTTCAACAAGTGAGAGCCCAGCAGGCCAAGCCAGAGCAGATGCTAAGGGAGGAGATGGGCTTCCTGCCCTGGCCAGCTCATTGCCGCTGGTGTGCGAGTCGAACTTTAGGAATGACAATAACACATTTAGAGAAGCAGCTGTGGCAGGTTAGGACTGCTGGTTTGACCCGCATTAAGGAACAAACCGGGGCCCGCCTGGCCTCTCTGTGCAGTAATTGGGAGTGGCCTTTCATAAAGTCCAGGGGTACAGAGAGACTCCAAAGGTGAAGCCAGGTTTATTCCCCTGTGAATAAGGAAAGGGGGTTTGAACCACCACCTGATACAATTAAGTTAAACACAGAGAGGTACCAGGGGCCATTCAATAGGGTGCTGGTCTCTTGGCTTAGAGGCACCAGCCCTCGTCTCAATGGTGATCAAAGCTTGCTACAACCCTAGCCCACCAGCCACATGAACCTCACCCCCTAGCCAGGCCACTTCTCATCTTGCCTCAGGCTAGAATGCTCACCAGCTTGGCCTGTGATTCTCTAACTCCTACCCTTCCGGAGGCCAAGTTTAGGCAGCCCGGCCTCTAAGATGCTCTTGAGAGCAGACACTTGTTTGCCGGCCTATCAGTTCAGATTAGGCTGAGAGAGCAGCCGTAAGGAGCCAACTAAAAATGTATTTCTCTCTCTCATTCAAGAAGACAGGAGGCGGCAGTCGGGCTGACAGAGCCCTCCAGGAGCCAGGGGCTCAGAGTTCTTCTAGATCGGCCATCTACCATCTCAGGGTGTGGCCTACCATGGTTTTCAGGTTCCAGGCAAAGGCCAGAGGGCAAGACTGGAAGAAGGGGTGACGAGTACAAGCTGGCTGTCCTTTACAGATTGCTCTGGGAGCTGCCCTAACTCTTCTGTCCGCATCTCATTGGCCAGACCTTAGTCCTCCGGCCTCCAGCTGTGGCACTAGGAGCTGGGGAGTACGGTCTCCATTCTGGATAACCCTGCACTCAGCCAAAAGCAGGGCTCTGTCACCTCAGAAAAAGAGGAAATGGATAATGGGGACAAACAATTGAGGCAGAGATCCAGTTTGTCTGGAGGCGGCTCCTTCTCCCACAGGACTCAGGAAAGATGTCAGCTCTAGAGCCTCTTCGCTCCCCCAATCTTGAGGGCATCACCCCACTCTTTCCACACCCCTTGTATCCAAAATGGAACCCCTCTCATCATCTCCACTGCCACCACCCTGCTCCAAACCACTGCCGGCTTCCTCTACCACAAACACAGGAAAAGATGCCCAACATCATTAGTCATCCAGGAAGTAAAAATTAAAATCACAATGAGATACTACCATACACCCACTCGAACAGCTAAATTAAAAAGACCAGTAATACCAAGCATTGACAGGAATGTGGAACAGGCGCCCTCTCACACACTGCTGGTGGGAAGACAAAATGTCCGCCACTTTGGACACTGGTTTGGCAGTTTCTCTTAAATTAAGCACACACTTATCAACTCTGTGGTACCAACCTGTTTCCCGCCTTCCACCCTTGGGCCCTATAGACTATTCTTAGTACAGAGTAATCCCTTAGAGCCAGCATCTGAGCACGAGTCTCCTCTGCCCCTAACCTTTCACTGGTATCCCTTGAAGAGAAGATGGCCACTTGGACTGATGAGGGAACAGAAGGCAAGCTGAGGACAAAGCAGAAGCTGACACCCTACATCCGCCCCCTCCCCCCCCCACCATGGGGTATATGTGACATTCCTTAGGCACTCCTGGCTGCCCTAAAGGAAAAACAAATGGTTAACTGACAGAGATTACAGTCCTGAGGGACAGGAGTCTCCCTCAGTTTACAAATGTCCTGGTGATTTACAAGGAAGAAGCTTTCTTATCAATAGACTAACTTCCAGAGACCCATAACTCAGTTTCCTGAAGCCCTAAGATCACCCACCCCTCCATAAAATTAAGGTAGCCCGAGGCAGAAGGAAATGTAAATAAAATTGAATTTCTTCTAAACCTAAAGCCCACTGACGTGGACGTGTGATAGGAGGAAGGTAACATTCCTCCAGGACACTCCCAGTTGTCTTCAGGTCAGTGCCTCATTAGAGGGGGGAGCAGCCTTGGCTTGACAATAACCAGGCCTCCACTCTCCTGAGAGTCTTTAGCATATGATAGTCCTTTTGGACACCCCCTTTTTCCTTACCTCCCCCAACCCCATAGTACATAATCAGCCACCGCTCACAGCCCCGGGGCAGCAGCTCTTTCTGCCCACGGGGCCTGTCCCATGCTTTCAGAAACCACCATTCTGCACCAAAGACGCCTCAAGAATTCTTTCTTGGTCACTGGCTCCAGATCCCACCCCACCGACCCTCACCCATACTCCAAAACCCCATCACCCTGGCCATTTGCCCTTCCCCCTCCCCTTCTGGCCACACTGGTAACTGCCAGCAAACTGAGTGTTGGGTCGAAGATTCTTTTCCCTACTGCTGCCCAGAGTAACTGCCTTTACAAAGGACATTTCCCCCGTCACAATCCCTGGCCAAGAAAGAGTCCACGCTCCAACTGTGTTTCTCAGAAACTCCTGGCAGGCTCCTGGCTCAGATCTTTCCATCTCCTCCGTCCCTCCCTCCCTCCCTCCACCAGACAACCTTAGGGGCTCCTCCCTTTGACCGTGACCAAAGCATCCCATCCTGTTTAAAATCACAATCCCTTCCTTACCCCATCCCGCAGCTCTGCCTGATTTCCCTAGGGGCCCTCCTCGCCTTCTAATTCTCTGTGGCTTTCTTATTGTCTCTTCCCACCGGGGTGGCAGGAATTTTTATCGTCAGTGCTACATCCCGGGGCCTGACCCCTGGCTCGCAGGAGGGAACTCTTCCTGAATGAACTGAGAGGCCTCTAGGGGTGGATGGCTCATCTCCTCCCCGAACCCCTCCTGCCTCCTTCAAGCCTCACACACTGGTTTTTCTTGCATCCTTCCAGTGTGTCCCCTCTTCCTCCCACACTCTGGTGGCGAGGTCCTTTAGAGACATGGGGACCATGTCTCCACCTACTCCGGTGTGCTGTGGGTGCCCAGTAAGTGCTCCATTCACGTTTTGTGGGAGGGAACACTGTAGCTTATGACAGACTGACAGCTGGCCCTACCCCAAGCCTTGGATGCCTCTGCTGAGAAAGTCCCCAGACCAGGACAGTAACGTCAGTCGGTCATTTCCCAGGAACGGGTTCTTAAGTAGAAGAGAAATTGAAAAGGAAAAGCCAGTTAGGATCAGGGAGATCGCTGCTCTGTTGCGCCCATTTGTCCCTTAGCTGAAGTGGCTTTTTGACTGGCCTCTCTCTGAGTTGGAACAGAAGCTGATGGAAGGCCCGTTTTCTTACTTCGCAAAGAGCGCTGTTAGTCGGAACAGTGGGAACAGTGAGAGTTCAGCCTTCAGCTCTGCATTTATATAAAAGTGCCCTTGGGGATGAACGTGCAACTGTTATCCTGACCAGAGTCTTTTCCGGGAAGGATAAACCCAAGATGAGCGGTTAATGCTCGAATCCCGAGGAAATGATCTCCATACCGTGCTATTTCTGGCTCAAGACCATCTGCAAAAGGGGCCTGTGCGTTCAAAATGGAAAGAAAATGAGAGAGTGGGCTCTTTTTTGAGGGGGTGGGGGGAATGCTTTTTAAAGCAGTTAACCTGATGAGGAGGCACTTTGGGGTGGAAAGAAAAAAAAAAATCTTGTGTTCCAGTTTAGCGTTCTGTTACTTACCGGTTATGTGATGCGTGCAAGCCACACGGCCTCTGTCAGCCTTGATTTCCTCATTCATAAATGGAGGCAATGATTTCTACCCACCTCCTGGGACTACTGCGTCTATTAAATTAGATTGCATACAGGACGGTAGACAGAGAAAGTAGAGAGCCCTCTACAAATGTCGGATGTAACACTGGTCTAGCAAAGTCGCCCTGTGCCACTCCACCCTCCAGGAACCCCAGCCTGCTTGGTGAGAGGGCACAGGACAAAGTACAGCCCAAGTGTGAACTGGGATAATCCAGTCCCCTGAGGCACCTCAAGATGGCTTTGAATCCCCACTCCACAGCTGGCCCTGCCTAGCGTTTTCTGCATTCTTGGGGTGGGGGGCAAAGTTTGCAACCTCACTTGGTAGGGGGAATTAGGAGGCAGTCTGGCCCAGGCGTTAGAAAGAGAGGCTCTGCTCTCACACTGCTGGTGGGAATGCAAGCTGGTGCAGCCTCTCTGGAAAACAGTACAGAGGTTCCTCAAATAGTTGAAAATAGAGCTACCTTGTGACCCAGCAATTGCACTCCTGGATATTTACCCCAAAGATACAAATGTAGGGATCCGAAGGGGCAGCTGCACCCCAATGTTTATAGCAGCAATGTCCACAATAGCCAAACCATGGAAAGAGCCTCGATGTCCATCGACAGAGGAATGGATAAAGAAGATGTGGTATAGGGGCTCCTGGGTGGCTCAGTTGTTAAGCGTCTGCCTTCGGCTCAGGTCATGATCCCAGGGTCCTGGGACAGAGTACCACATTGGGCTCCCTGCTCGGCAGGAAGCCTGCTTCTCCCTCTCCCACTCCCCCTGCTGTGTTCCCTCTCTCGCTGTGTCTCTCTCTGTCAAATAAATAAATAAAATCTTTAAAAAAGAGAGAGAGAGAGAAACAAAACAGAGGAGCATAGTGGAAGAGAGGGAAAAATAAGATGAAACCAGAGAGGGAGACAAACCAGAGACTCTTAATCATAGGAAACAAACTGAGGGTTGCTGGAGGGGAGGGGGGTGGGGGATGGGGTGACTGGGTGATGGACATTAAGGAGGGCACGTGATGTAATGAGCACTTAAGCACTGGGTGTTATATAAGACAGATGAATCACTGAACTCTACCTCTGAAACTAATAATACACTGTATGTTAATTAGTTGAATTTAAAGAAACAAAAAAAAAAAAAGAGGGGCTCTGGACTCAGATGGCCTGGGTTGGAGTGCTAATGCACCAGCTGTGTGATCTTCGGCAAGGGATATGACATCTCTGTGCCTCGGTTTCCTCGTCTGCAAAATGAGGATAATGGCATATACCTCACTGGATTATCGTGAGGACTGATGAAGATTCTTGGCTTGACCAAACTTTAGTCAGACTCCTGAACCTTCCTGTGGGCCCACCTGTGCACTTCCTTGTAAAATCCATTTTTAGCAAGACCCCTACTACTTCAGTTTAACCAGAACCTCTCCCCTCGATATCTCCTCACCCCCAATATCTGATCAAATTCCTCGCCCTCCCTCTCCTCTGGGTGTCGTCTCCTGAGTCCCTTTTCCCCTATTGTGATAGTCCCAAATAAAATCTGTTTTTACCCCTTCCACGACTGCCCCACTCTAGCTTTTCTGTGGCAGGTTTAAGTGAAGTTAAGGGCAAAGTGCTCAAGCCCCGCTGAGCAGCAGTCCAGGCTGTAGGCCACCTCCCCATCCCAAACGTGTGCTGGCCCTACCCTGTGCCAACCGCAGAACACGGCCACTTTCCTTGGCTTATTTTAAACCAAACGAAGACAAAAACGGAAGTAGAAAGGCTGTTTCGGTCCTAGCAAAAGTCACTGAAGTACTGAAAGAGGTGGAGGAAATGTATACAAACACACGCTTTAAAATTTAGACAGCCTAACCTTTTAAACAAAAAGTCCCAATTGTGGGGGCGCCTGGGTGGCTCAGATGGTTAAGCATCTGCCTTTGGCTCAGGTCATAATCCCAGGGTCCTGGGATCCAGCCCCGAATCGGGCTCGCTGCTCAGCGAGGAGTCTGCTTCTCCCTCTCCCTCTGCCCCTCCCCCTACTTGTGCTCTCGCGCGCGCGCGCGCTCTCTCTCTCTCTCTCTCTCTCTCTCTCTCTCTGTCAAGTAAATAAATAAAATCTTAAAAAAAAAAAAAAGTCCCAATTGTGCATCTACCAACTTGGCTCCTGCCACATCACTGGGTCTCCCTCCCTCCCTTTCGGTGAGCAAATGGCTTGCCTTGGGAAAGTAATTCTGCCCTCACTTCCTTGAGTTGCAGCCCTCCAGGTCCTGCCCAGGGCCTATCTTCTCACAGCCAAATGGCCCATAGACAGCACAAAGACAGTTCCCTCCCTGAGCAGGATTCTGGGGCTGCCATGAAGATGACCCGTGCTGTTTTCTTTCTTTCTTTTTTTTTTAAAGATTTGATTTATTTATTTGAGAGAGAGAATGAGAGCTAGAGAGCACAAGAGGGAAGAGGGTCAGAGGGAGAAGCAGACTCCCCGCCGAGCAGGGAGCCCGACGTGGGACTCGATCCCGGGACTCCAGGATCATGACCTGAGCCGAAGGCAGTCGCTCAACCAACTGAGCCACTCAGGCGCCCCTCCCGTACTGTTTTCTTAGTCTACTACAGACCCAAGGAGGGGGAGACTGGTACTGGGGTCATGAGCGGTTGACTGCTGGAGGAGAAAGGGGGAGCTCGCTGATAGAGACCCAGGGAAAGGCTGGGGAAGAACACCTGGGGTGGGGGGGGAGGGGGGTGGCAAGAGACAGGGAGGAGGAGGGAGCATGAAGTCTTCTTTCACCACCCCCCCCACCCCACCCCGCAGGGACAGACAGGAGTCCCAAAGACACCCAGAGACCGGAAGAAAGGCTGCTTTGCTTCGGCTCCGGGCCTCCCCTGCACCCCCAGGGCTGGCTTGGTTCGGGAAGCCAGAAGCACCCTCTCCTCCCCAGCTCTTCAGAGCTGGCCTTACCCACAGGCAAAGCAGGTGGCTACTCATGCTGTGTGGTGTGAGCACCCCTAGAAAGATCCCACATTAGCTTCCTAGGGCTGCTGTAATAAAGGACCAGCAGCCTAGAGGCCCAAAGTCCAAAACAACTCTTCAGGAGCCAAAATCAAGGTTCCCTTCGGAGGCTCTGGGGGAGAGTCTGTGTCCTGCCTCTTCCAGCTTCTGGAAGCTCTTGTGCTCCCTTTCTCACTTCAGCTGACCTCTTACTTCTGTCCTCACTTCTCCTCTCCTATTGTCACATCTCCTTCTGCTTCCATCTTACAAGGATACTTGGCATTTACAGTTAGGGTGCACTTGGGGAATCTGGGATCATCCCCACCACAAGATCATCTGCCAAGTCCCTTTTCCCACATAAAGTAATAGATTCACAGGTTCCAGGAATTAGGACATCTTTGGGGGCCATTAATAAGCCTACTGCAGACACCCTTCCTAGAAACAACCTCAAACGCATTTCTTGCCCTCAAACATCTCAACGACTAGTTTTGGGGTCAGTGTGTACGTGTTGACCCCACTTTGCAGTTGTGGGGCTGGGAGACGCCAAGCAGCTTGTCTGAGCATCTCTTCAAACCCTGAGAACTGATTGGGGTAATGGGTTGGGCACAGCCCAAAGGAGGTCCCATCCCAGCTGCTTATCCAGGGGCCAGACTGTAACTTGCAAAGGTCAGGGGTCACACCTCTCCCTGAGGTGTCCTCCCCACTCCCACTGCTCAGCCCTGCTCTAAGGGCGACCAATTTTGCCATGTGATCTTAAACAAGTCACTAAACCTCATGAGTCTGTTGCTACTTCTGAAAAATAGAGCTCAGACCACATCATCTCCTGGGAGCCCTTTCAGAAGTTCGGGGGTCGGGGCACCTGGCTGGCTCAGTCGTTAAGCTTCTGCCTTTGGCTCAGGTCATGATCCCAGGGTCCTGGGATCGAGCCCCACATAGGGCTCCCTGCTCACCTGCTTCTCCCTCTCCCATTCCCCCTGCTTGTGTTCCCTCTCTCACTCTGTCTCTCTCTCTGTCAAATAAATAAATAAAATCTTAAAAAAAAAAAAAAAAAAAAGCAGCAGCTCTGGGGTCTAGGATCCTTACACACAGTCCTGCCCCTGGCTGATGGCAGATGGGGAGAGGAGCCTGACTGCAGGACCAGAGGCTGCTGGTCCGAACCGGCCTGACTGGGGCTGGTTCTGTTTTCAGAGCTAAAGACAGGCCGGCCTCACAAGCAACAGGAATCAGGAAACCCAGGTTCTAGCCTCCGGTCTTCTCACGCCTCTGGGACTTCATGAAAGTTGCTTTACATCATTGCTTTTACCATCGCAGAGTCCCATTCCCCAAGTATAAAGTATAAAGGAGGAATAAAGAATATCTTCCTCATCTACCTCCTAAGAGTGTCATGAAGATAAAATGATATGCAGTTGGAGAAAGCATATCACAGGTGTCAGAGACAAAAACGGAACAAGTAAGGACATTCATTTTATTCAGGCTACTGCAAGAAGAGTGAGTGCCCTGATGAGACTAGACCATCTCAGGGGTTTGACTTGGGCTTTTCCAGGGAAGAGGGCACAAGGAACAGGGAGCGGGACTTGCAGTTGGAATTGTGTTGCAATCTGGGGAAGTCTCGGCTGAACAGGTAATGTTGATCTGTGTCTAGCTGGTTTCTGGGGGACCAACAGTTCTAATCTTAACCGATCCTCATGAGACAAAGAGCTGGGAAGTTGGCAGGGGAAAAAGGGAGAAGGTCTATGTTTGACCTTCACTCAGGCCACAAGATACATGGAGTCTTGCTCTGCATTTCTCCCTCGTAGGCAGGCCTCACCCACCTGTACCCGCTAGGAGCAGCTGGTTTCACTTACCTGGAAAGTCAGTCTCAGCATCCAAAGAATCATCAGCCTGCTATCCAAAAGTAACTGAAAAGCAATGTACATTTTTACTACAGTCATCTGATAAGACACAAAAGGCAGCTTATAACCATAGCATAGAGGACACATTGATGGCTCTTTCTACCATGGCTCAGTTACCCCAAAATTGCTCCCCTCCTTCACACATTCTCAAAACCCAAATTGCAGGGCTCCCCCTGCTCACTTCCTGCCTTTTTCAATACAAATCAATTCAGCCACCCTTAAATATCAATTTCCCCTTCACTCTACACCAGTTTACACTACAACAGCCCAGAAACCTAGGCTGGATATGAATCTAAGTCTGTCTTCTTTTAGGTTCCTGCCCGTTTCCCACTTCCGTCTAAGAGGTCTCCCCGCTTTGCTGTCCAGCAGCCCCCTCCTGTAGGGTGCTCTGTCATGGCTCGACATTGGGACCCCCAGGGTTCTCTTCCAGGGTCTCTGGTGATTCATCTGGGGTTCGGGCTGCTGATCCTGATATGCAGCCCATCCTGGAAGAGAGTCCCTGTTACCACTGTCATCTGGGAGGCACCTCTGTCACTGGCCAGTGTCTAGCTTTCCGCACCAGACTGCACTCACTTCCAGGGCAGGTCTTGTGTTCCCTTTACCTTTGAATCCCACCCCACCCCCAAAGCCCATTACCCCATTTGGTCTTACAGACTTTTGGTGACAGAAGAGAATTTAGGAACTTAGGGGTGATCAAAAGCAAAGCTCTTATTTTATAGGGGAAACGGAGACACAAAAAAGTTCAATTCATTAGTAGTCACACAGCCCATGAAAGCAGGTGTCCCACCTCCTGGGGGTTATGATTCCTCCTGAGCCTCTTCCTGGCCCTCCCTCTCTCTTCCCCCTCCCCCAAAACTGGGGGAGGGACACAGCTACCCCTCAGATGACTTTGACTGAGGCCCACCCAGCCCTGGCTTCCCTAGGCCCTCTGGGGGACCTGGGAGCCAAACCCTGGGGTATCCCAGCCTGTGGGGCTCCAGCCGCAGGTGGAAGGAGGAAATCCAGGCCCCATGGCTTGTGGAGACCCATTTCCAGGCTAGGCTTGCCATTTCTTTAGCTTTCCCACAGCAGGTAGGAGCCATTGCAATGCCCACAGTCATAAGGGCCCCTTTTTTCCTGAGATCTGTGCTCCCGGCCAGCAATGCCCTTCATGGACGTCACCCCCAGCATGGATTTGAGGGACCCAAGTGCCAAGAAGTAAAGGTTCCTGGCCTGGAACCTATCTCCAGCTACTGGCCCCCAGCTGAGCAGGGGACTTAGTGAGGAGATTCTGTTGGGAGACCTCCCACCCAAGCGGGCCCTAGAGAGCTGCAAGATTCAGGCCCTTGAAGGCAGAGCACATCACAAGTTGAGGGGGAGGCTGTTGTCCGTGAGGCTGGAACCCAGGTAGGAGGTGAGCCAGGAAACCTCTTCAAGGCGACCAAATAATTGATGGTATTAATTTCTTATGGCTGTTGCAACAAATCACCACAAACTTGGAGGCTTAAAACATTAATCTATTGTCCACAGGTCTGAAAGCCAGAAGTCCAAAACCAAGGTATTCTTTGGACCAGGCTCCCTCTGAAGGCTCTTGGGGAAGAAGTCTAGAAGGGCTCTCTAGACTGCAGGAAGGCTGAGGTGTGGAGTCACACCTCGGCCTCCAGCTGGCCCGGAACCTCCAGATCTGAGGCACTCGGGCATCAGTCTTGTCCTGGAGTCTCCAAGAAAGGGGGTCTCATTCCCAGAGTGAGCCCTCCAGAACATTAACGGTCGTCCCGCAATAAAAGAGTTCCATGGTCCAATGCACTTGGAAATACTGGATTAAATAAAGCTAACAGGAATCTGCAGACCCTTCGTTTGCTCCCGGGCCTCACCGTTCTCTAAGAGGGCACGGAATGTGTTCCTCTGGAGCCTGAGGTGGAGCCGGTGTTCCCCACGGGAGCCCATCCACGGCGGTAGTCACAAAGCCACCCCTTTTCCTCTGCGTTCTGTCTGCTTCCTTGGTTCTGTCCGACAGACCTCCCCCCTGAAATGAATGACATCCCTCTGGAAAATTACAGCCTGCCTCAGGTGTGCTGGGCGGGGAGGTTCACCTCGGCTCAGGTCATGATCCCAGCGTCCTAGGATTGAGTCCCGCATCAGGCTCCTCGCTCTCCCACTGCTTGTGCTCTCTCTCTGTCAAACAAATAATAAATAAAATCTTTAAAAAAAAAAAAATGTGCCTCCTGGCTCCAGGCTCCCCTCTACACACCTTCCCTCCTTCATGGCTCCTTCCCCCAAAGCTCCTGGCGCCCAGCACCTCTGCTGTAAGGAGCCCCACTTCAGAGGCACTGCACCTCTCTGGGAGGGGCCGGCTTCTTTAAACCTCGCGGTGGCCTGAGGAGTTTTAGGAGTAGCCACTGGAAGAGCGGAGGCTGGCTGGCACTCCTGAAACCCCTTCTCCCTAGTGGCCTCTACTGCGGCTCTCCTCAACCCAGGCATTTGTGAGGCTCACTGACTGCCTCCAGTTCCATGAGGCTCTCGTCCCAAGCATCAGTATTTTATGAAAGCTCCCCAAGTAATTCTACTGCACCACCAGGGTGCAAACCACAGCTCCAAAGCCTGGCTCCTGGAAGGCCAGCCCCCAGGTGCCGATTAGAAACACAGACTCTCAGCCGGCCCCCACCTGCTGCATCAAGGTCTGCATTCCAGCAAGGTCCCCTGGTGCTTCATATTCCCATTCCCATCACCTGGGTCAGCATCCTGTTGGGGGGGCGGTGGCAGGGGGGCAGGACCACGCCCTAATCTCCACTCTGCCCCTAACCTATGGAGTCACCCTGGGCACCTCACTGGCCCTCTCTCCGCACCTGGGTGTCCGTAGCTGTAACACGCACAGGTTGGACAAAGTCACCCCTGCCGCCACCTGTTACTGAGGCCTACGCTGTGCAGCCACGGCCGGGCACCTCTGTGCAGCGGAGCTGGCGCACGCCTCACTCATTGTCCCCACTGAGTGGACTCCTCGCGGGGTGCCGCCGAGCTGCACAGTGACCACCAGTGGTCCAGCCCCTCTCACTGGTCGAGCCCCAGGCAGCCAGCCTGGCAGAGAGCCCTGGGCTACATCTCTGTGTCTAACATCCTGTTTTTCTACCGAAGGTCTTTGCTTCCCAGCAAATATCTTCCAAAGGATAAAGAGCATTATTTTCATGGTTAAAAGGAGCTATTGTGGCAGCTTAAGGGGTGTGGGTTTCAAATGGATGTGGGGGTGTGCTCCAGGCCTACCATTACCGCTGTTGGAAAGCATGGGAAAGACGGGGCATCAGCCAATAGTCCCCTAAGGGTGTGCTGATCATGAGCAGTAAGCTACAACGTCAGATGGCTCTGCACGGAATCTCCCTATAAAGATCCCAGGAGCCCTGATTCAGGGAAAGACACCACTCCAGCACCCCTCGACAAGGAGGATATCCTTATAGTGACCCAGATCCCAAGACTGGTGTGCAAAGAGTCATGATAGCTGTCTTTCGGCCACCCTACATCTGATGCCCCCTCCTTAGGGTGGAGGGGCCCAATCCCTAAGTCTTTATAGGAGCAGGCTGGCTTCCCATTCTAGAAGCTGAAAAGGCTACCCACTTTCTTCCACCTCCCTTGTGGTTGGGGTGTGGACAGTGACCCAGGTTCCACACACTGGGCATTGGGGCCAGAAGGGACATTTATTCTCAAGTAAGTGTATTATGAGAGCAGACACAGAGGCCATCCCATTGGGCCTACCACAGTGGCTGAAGGTGGGCAATGGGATGACAGTTTGTAGTAACTGGTCACCTCAGCCTCTGGTGTCCTCGGTTCAGCCTGGGCAGTGGTGATACTCCCTGTGGTGCTATTTAGTGTCTGAAGCTGTGGGGTCCTCACCTCCTCATTCCCGGGGAGTGATTTGAGCTCCTGGCTACTTTGTCTTCTACTGGTTCTCACCTGATCTCTGAGCTGCCTGCTTCAAATTTAAGGCAAGTTTCTGAGCCCCCCCACCCCGACCCAAAAGAAATTTTCACTAGTTTCTTTCTCTGCTTACATCTGTTATTACTATGAATCTGACTGAATCACAGATTAACTGAGAAAGCACCAGGAAAATATTAGTCGTCCATATTCAAGGCCTCCAGGTAGAAAATCCTAACAGATAGCCCACCCCTAACCCAGCCCAGAAGGCTCCCACAGCAAACTCCCCTGCCCCTCAGGGTCTGCAGGGCCAGACCCCACAGATCTGCCTGCAGCCTGCTCCGGCTGCCCTGGCAGGCCAGGTAAACCCAGAATGAAATATGTTCCTCAAACTTATTTTTCTTTCACAGAGCCAAGGACATAAAATTGGAAATAAAGGGCGCCTGGGTGGCTCAGTTGGTTAAGCGACTGCCTTCGGCTCAGGTCATGATCCTGGAGTCCCGGGATCGAGTCCCGCATCGGGCTCCCTGCTCGGCGGGGAGTCTGCTTCTCCCTCTGACCCTCCCCCACCTCATGTGCTCTCTCTCTCTCAAATAAATGAATAAATAAAATCTTTAAAAAAAAATTGGAAATAAATACACCAGCCAGAGAGCGAAATGGGGTTTTACTCTGATTCAAGGCCACTGTAATTATTAATAAATAGGGTGTGATTGCTGTTGGGGCATGACTTGCAGGGGGCTGTGGAACACTTTTTCCTACCCTTCTGCAAGTCTGGAAAAGAGGGAATGACAAGGATTCCAGTACCCACTGTCCCAGAGAAGGTGAGTGGCTTGCCAAGGTCACCACCCAGAGCAGAGCCAGAGCTAGGACCCAGGCCTGCAGTCCCCAGCCCCAACCCACCCTGAGGGATCTTGACACAGGCTGTGCATGGAGGCAAGGCTTGAGCCAGGTTTAACAGCAACATAAAAATTCTATGGTCTTGGGAACGCCTGGGTGGCTCAGTCAGTTATGGGTCTGCCTCTGGCTCAGGTCATGATCCCGGGGTCCTGAGATCCAGCCCCACAACGGGCTCCTTGCTCAGCGGAGAGTCTGCTTCTCCCACTGTTTGTGCTCTCTCTCTCTCTCTGACAAATAAATAAAATCTTAAAAAACAATTATATGGTCTTGAATTGCATTTGAGTGACTCTGCAGCATCCCTAAATACCCTCATCAAGACGGGTTTCACATTTCCACCTGCAGAGTGCTCACCATCTTCAAATAAACCAGCCAGGCCCTTGGAGGCTGTGCTATTCAGTCCAGGGCCTAGGTGCCCTCCAGAAGGTGTATGGCAGGAGGAAGGAGAACCCGGCCAGGCCACTTCTCGCAACTTACTCTAGAGGTTTACTTCCACTCACACACGACATGATGCACACCAAGGTTATTCACTGTGGCCTTGTTTCCAGGAGTAGGAAACCTAGCCGACAGCCCATGTGTCCATCAACAGTGCAGGGGGAACATGCCACAGGGCTTGCACACTGTGGGTACTTCCGGCACTGAAAAAATACATGAGCCTGCTCTCTATGACGGAGGTGGAAGGAGCCCCAAAATATATCGTGAGGTGAAAACACCAAGCTGCAAAACTAGGTACAGTAGCTACCATTTGTGCAGAAGAGGGAAAACGCAGATCTAGGACTATATATGTATCTCCGGAGCATACTTCAGACTGAAACATCAGTGGCTTCAAGAGAGGTGGATTGGGTGGTTGGGAGACAGGAGTGGGAGGGAGAGTTTTCACAGAATGTCCTTTTGAATCTGGAACTATGACAATGTATTACCTATTAAAAATAAATAAATTCAGAGCACCTGGGTGGCTCAGTTGGTGAAGCATCTGCCTTCGGCTCAGGTCATGATCCCAGGGTCCTGGGATCGAGCCCCATGTTGGGCTCCCTGCTCAGCGGGGAGCCTGCTTCTCCCTCTCCCTCTGCCCCTCCCCCCCAACTCATTTTCTCTCTCTCTCTGTCAAATAAGTGAATGAAATCTAAAAAGAAAAATAGGTCGCCTGGGTGGCTCAGTCAGTTAAGTGTCTGCCTTTGGCTCAGGTCATGATCTCAGGGTCCCGGGATCAAGTCCCACAACAGGCTCTCTGCTCAGCGGGGAGTCTGCTTCTCCCTCTGCCTCAGCCCCTCCCCACCGCTTGTGTTCTCTCTTTCTCTCTCTCTCAAATAAATTTTTAAAAATCTAAAAAATAATAAAAATTAAAAAAAAAATTCATGTCATAGTTTTGTGGTCGCATAGGATGTTTTAAAAAAATAAAAATAATGGGGCGCCTGGGTGGCTCAGATGGTTGAGCGTCTGCCTTCGGCTCGGGTCATGATCCCAGGGTCCTGGGATCGAGTCCTGCATCAGGCTCCCTGCTCCTTGGGAGTCTCCTTCTCCCTCTTCTCTCTCTCTCTCTCTCTCTCTCTCGAACCCCCTCTGTCGCTCATGAATAAATAAAATCTTTAAAATAAAAAATAAAAAATAAAAATAAAAATAAGGACTGAAATGGATTTCAGATGATGGGGTTTCAGCCATCAGTGAGGGGGATATTTGGGGAACTGGAGACCCTCCCAAATCCAGAGGTGGCGGTCTTGTCTGTGAGAGGGAGGGGAAAGAGGGTGGGTCATTCCCCGAGCCTGGGGAGCCCCTTGGAGGGTGGGCCAGGACCACCAGGGGGCAGTCTGCCGATGTCCAGCCGGGGTGGGATGAAGGGCCCAACAGCCCTGCAGGGTGTAGGAGCCTGTGCAGGCGTGACTGTCCTGTTTGCCCAGCTGCACAGGCTTGGCCGCTTCTTCTCAGGGCACAGGATCACCGGGAAGACGCCTTGTCGGAAAGGATCTCCCTGCAGGATCGCCACACCTGGTACCCCACCATGAGGGCTACATCCTCTTGGGTTATGGTGTCGCCCTGTTCCAAGCTCACCTCCAAAATACACATCTTGTGGCTGTGGATCAAGGGGCATCCCAAATACTGCCCCTAACAGCAGTTTACCAAACCTTCTCACCCAGACAGAAGGCGCCCAGGTGACATGATAGCCTCGACAGTAGGCTGAGTAATGCCCTCCCACCAAAAGATTTGTCTGCCAGGAACCTCAGAAGAGGATTTTAAAAAATGGTCTCTTTAAGTATACATAATTAAGGTAAGGATCTCAGGAGGTGATCATTCTGGATTAGGGTGGGCCCTAAATCCAGTGACAGGTGCCCCGATAAGGGAAGAGGTCAAGAGATGGAGAAAGCTACAGGAGGATGCGGGCAGAGAATGAGGGATCCACAAACCAAAGGATGTCAGGGATTGCTGAAGCCACTAGAACCTAGGGGACAGGAATGGAGCTGGTCTCCCTCAGAGCCACTGGAAGGGACCAACCCTGCCAACGCCTTGATTTTACTTCTGACCTCCAGAATTATGAGAATATAAATTTCTGTTGTTGGAAGCCGCTCAGTTTGTGGTATTTTGTTAAGGCAGCCCTAGGAAATGGAGACGGCCTTTGAGCTTTGTTGGGGAGGAGGAGGGGGCTCGGGGCACAGAGGGTCACCCTCAAGGACTTTGCAAGCTAAGTGCTGGCCCAGCTGTAGCGTGGCCTGTTTGAAGACCCACGTCCAGGAAGGCTGGGTCCCCTTCTGCTCTGGGACGACTGGTTCACAGTTCCCTGGGGCAGGAGCATCCCCCACAGTGGGTGTTTCTTCTCTAATGGGGAAGGTGTGCCTGTCCTGTCGCTAGGAAACAGGGAGCTGGGCCTGCGGGCTCCCAGCCTGGAGCGAAGGCAGATGGTGGCAAGATTAAATAGTGTCTTTCATTTCAACATAGGAAATGTTTTCAATTCTCCTCTCTTCGTGTCTCTAAAAAAAGGCAAGTGGCGGAAATGTCCCGCTGGAAATTTATTAACAAAAGCCCAGGCAGCCCCAAAAAAGCAGACTTTTTTCTTTTCACATGTCTTTCCAACCAGCCTGCAGGCATTTTGAGAGTGGGAGCTCTGCCCTGTGGCCATGACCTGCGAGACACCTCTCTGAGCCTCATTCAGTCCTTGCCGACGTTCGACAAGGGTAGTTCTATTGCTAGCCCATTTCATAGATGGGAAGACGGAGGCCCACAGGACGGAACTAACCAGTTCGTAAGCTGTGAAGCCAGGACTCAATACACAACAGAGCTGTTGTAAATTATGTGCCCCTTTGTGGTGATGTTTGTCCAAGTACTTGGAAATGATAAGATTATTATCTTCTATCTCATCGTTATTAGCAATAATGAGAACAAAACTGCTGTCTTCTCTGCAAATTAATTTGGGGCAAGGAACTAAGTAGACCAGGAGAGATGAGATGTGGAGGTTAAGACCCTGCAGGTCAAAGTGTATGGGCTGGGTCAGCCTCTTGGCCTCTGTGGGCACAACTTCAGGCTCCGCAAGATCCAGTCTCTCAGGCTGCTCAGCCCAAACCAGTAGCTGGCCGGGGCCGGTGCTCCCCCGGCAGTCTCCCGACTGCTGTGTTCCTGCAGTCGACAGCGGGGAAGGAGGGGATTTCAGGCCCCCTAGGAAGCATGAAGTCAAGTGCCCAGATTGCAGCTGGCTAACTGTGGGGCACAAAGAGAGGTGCTAGATTTTAGATCCATAATGGATGAATGGGGTAGAGGGAGGAGGAGGTGGGCAGACATGTCCCCAAATATCCTCTATTCTTTTCCCAACCTTACCTCCCTCTGTCCTAAAATAAACACTGCTCACCAAGTGAGTTGTTCCTACAATAGTGATCCCTTCAGTGTCTACACCTTCTCTCCTGTCAAAGTCATTTCATAGCCACCGAATCCCGTGGTGCTCAACCCAGTGCTGGGGGGGGGGGGTGGAGCAGGCACTAACTGCCCCCTCCTTCTGTGCATGGAGAAAGTGAGGTGCAGAGCCATCTCTCCACCTCGTCCTCCATTTCCCTTTCCTCTATAATAACCCTTAAAACTCTGCCACCTTTCCACGCCTATCACCAAGATCTCATTTCAGGTTCTCGCCAGGCCAAGGCTCATGGCTTTGCCTTCAGTCTCTCCCCAGACTAAGCCACCCTACATGCTGCCCCTAGATTACGCTTCCTAAAGCTCTGTTTTCATCTGGGTCAGACGCCATAACACTCACCATTGCTCCTCACTGACAACCCATCAGAACAGAATGCCACTGCCTGGCTTCCAAGGTCCTCTTCCATTAGTTTGCACCTAACTACATTGTCTTAGTACGTCTACCTGAAACTACAAACGTTCTCTGTTCCATCCACACCATGCTCTCTGATTAATAAATTCATGATGTCCATTTCCTGCCCCAGTGCCTTTGCTTATGCTCCTACATGCCTGCCTTCCCTCCACTTATGGACAATTCTCCAGTAGCTAGTCATTCTTCAGGATACAAAGTGAATCAACCTCTTTCATCAGACCAGAGATTGTCCCTTTCCTTGAATTCATGCTTACACGCAGGGTGCTACACTTCAGCACTTGGTATTCAGCCTTCACAATAGCCCCCCAAGATCCTTACCTGGCGTTCGTGCCCCTGTGTAGTCTTCCTCAGTAAGTGGAGCTGACCTGTATAACCAATAGGAGGTGGCAGAAATGATGTAGCATGAATCCCAAGGCTCATAAAAGACATTTTGACTTCTAGGTTGTACTCTTTTGAATCACCTGCTCTGAAAGAATTTAACCACCACATCAGGGTCAGAAGGACACTTACGCGGCCCTATAAAAAGGTCCACGTGGTGAAAAACTGGGGCTACTAAGCAACAACCAGTACTAATAGCAGGCATGTGAGTGAGCCATCTTGGAAATGAATCTTCTTGCCCCAGTCAAGCCTACAGATGACTACAGTCTTGTCCTCATGAGAGGCCCAGAGGCAGATTGCCCCCAGCTAAATGCCTTCCAAATACCTGACCTACTAAAATAGTGTAAGATTATAAATGTTTGTCTTAAGCTGCTAAATTTGGGGGTAATTTTTTATTTAGTAGTAGACACTAATACAATGTCTTGATCGAGAAATACTTTCTTAAATCTGTTAAAATTCAGGGACTATGATTTTGTTCCTTTTCCTCGCATTTCCCATGACTCCTGTCACAAAAATGGACACTTTAGAACATGCACACCATGTCCTTCCTTGCTTATTTGTTCAACAAATATTTGCTGAGTATCAATGTGCTGGGCACTGTGTCTACCAAAAAGGACAAAATAGATCAGGTCTCTGCCTGGAAGAGCTGTTCCAGTCATTAAATAATCACAATATATAATTATCATATAAATGCTTTGAAAATAAAATAAAGGTAAAAGAGCTAAGGGACCTCATCTACCTTGGGGGTGGGGAGTGGTTAAGGAAGGCTTCTTCTGGAAGTGACAAAAGGAAAGTAGCAATCACTTATGGGCAACGGGAAAGGAAGTGAGGAAAGGCATTCCAGGTGTGTGAGGGGCCTCGGCCTGACAGACTCTGGCAGGAAGCAGAGCGAGCCAGCAGGACATTGGCATGAGACAGGGTCCATGAGGAAGCCCAGGGCCAGATTATCATAAGGAGTCTTACGAGCCACGTTAGAGGCAGTTTTGATTTTATCCTGAATGCATGGGGAAGTCACTGGAAGGGCTTTACACAGGGGATCCATGTCCCCGGCAGGAAGCTAAGAGGATCATGCTTTGGAGATGATGAAGAATAGGGCTGCAATGACATGGCTGGTGGATGGCTCCTGCCATCATCCTTGGCGGCAGAGGACAATGGCTTGGGCTGAGATAGAAGCAGTGGAAATAAAGATAACTGGACAGTAGCAAGAGATGTTTTGGAAGCAGAATGGACAGGAACTGGAGGTGGATGGAACAGGGGAAAGAGGCAGGTGTTGAGACTTACAGGTTAATCGGCTGCAGGTGCAGAACCTGCAGCCGACATTCCACAGAGGCCGCCTGGGCCGGGCCCTTTCCTACCTGGAGTGAGAGCGGACCCCTTCCTCTGGCCCATGACCCCACCTCCACTTCCCAGCGGCTCTCATCAGGCCCCAGCAGCCCTGTTAAGCATCTGCCCGGCGGCTGTGCCAGATCTGTGTGCCCCACAAGGCAGGGAACAATATTCATTTTTGTTCATGGCTGTATGGCCAGGGACCGGCCCAGGGTCTGGTGCTGAATAAGTGCTCAATCAATATCAGATGAAGGAATGTATACCAAATAAATGGGTCAATGAGTGCATATAGGCCCTCCTGCACCCCCCATGTCTGTCCCTTTGATCTTGCTCTGGACATCGAATCTAGCCCCAAGGAGCTCCTGTTAGGGCCTGAGCACTGCAGACTGGCCCAGGGCAGGTGGGAGAATTCAGGAGCCAGAAAGGGCCCAAACCCCAGTCTGTTGGTCTTACCTGCTGCCCCTTCCAGCCCTAGACGCCTTGCCTGGGTTCCGGTCCTGGCCCCAGGGCTCTGCCACGGCACCTCCGAGGTCCTGGCTCATACCCCAAGAGCGGCTTCATACTGACTCTGGACAGCCCTCCGCCAAATAGGAGGCAAAGCCTCCAGAGCTCGGGTTCTTATACCTGACTGTGTATCTGAGTCAGCTGGGAGCTTGGTGAAAGTGCAGCTTCCTGGGGCCTTCTCCCGGGAAATGTAACCCAGTAGGTCTCAAGGCCCTCAAACTGCATGCTGAACAAGCACTCCACATGTTGTAGGGGGTTCCTGGATGGCCCTCTGAGAGGCTCTGCTGCAGAGCGTTGAGGCCTGGGTCGCGTTGGGACCGCACGGGGCCAAGCTGAGCGTCCTCACAACCTTGGCAACAGGTTGAGTGAGAATCAGGCCTTGCCCAAGGGTCAGGGTCTTCACAGCCATTAGAAAACACGCCTGGGCCAGGCCTGGGCGTGCTGCCATGAAGGGACCTTTCACATCATATCAAACATTAAAACACACCCATACCCCACATTAAATATCTCTCTTTGCTCTAGGAAATTGGAAAGGACTTTTATCCACATTAGCTTTCTAAAACATCCATGCTGTCTTTTTTGTCATATATAAATACATTATATAATAACATAATTTGTATTTATTAGGCATTTATATAACAGTAGAGTTCAATTGTAGGTGCCCACTGACATTTTCTGGATGTTAACATTTACTGATTTCAATTTAGAAATTTCTTTTTAAATCTTTTTTTTTTTTTTTTTTAAGATTTTATTCATTTATTTGACGGAGAGAGACACAGCGAGAGAGGGAACACAAGCAGGGGAAGTGGGAGAGGGAGAAGCAGGCTTCCTGCGGAGCCGGGAGCCCGATGCGAGGCTCGATCCCAGGACCTGGAATCATGACCTGAGCCGAAGGCAGCCGCTTAACCGACTGAGCCACCCAGGCGCCCCTCTTTTTAAGATTTTTTAAGTAATCTCAGGGCGCCTGGGAGGCTCAGTCGGTTAAGCGGCTGCCTTCGGCTCAGGTCATGGTCCCTGGGTCCTGGGATCTGCTCAGTGGAGAGTCTGCTTCTCCTTCTCCCTCTGCCCCCTCCTCCACTTGTGTACTCTCTCTCCTTCTATCTCAAATAAATAAATAAATAAAATAAAATAAAATAAAAGATTTTTAAGTAATCTCTATGCCCAACCTGGGGCTCGAACTCACAACTCTGAGATCAAGAGTTGCAAGCTCTTCCAATTGAGCCCGCCAGGCGCCTCTCAATTTAGAATATTTTGTCTCTTGGAGCCATATATTTTAAATTCAGGTTTCACATATTTTCTATAGGCCCTTAAAAAGCCAGCAGGCCCAGAGCAAGGTGCCCATAAAGAGGCACTGTGCCACCTGAGGCAGTTTTTCCAAAGCCACTGGGTGGGGGGTGGGGGGTGGGGGTCTGGGTTAGTGCAGGGTTGGTGGGGGGGAGCCTCCATGTTGCCAGACAAGCCCCCAGGCATCATCTCGACACTGCCAGGGTGGGGAACAAGGTAGTGCTGGGCTCAGTGTGGCAGATGTCCACCTGCCACCTGGGCACTAAATATAGCCCATACACAAAGCCCTCTCTGCCTGGGCACCTACAGAGTTGGCTTAATTGGCTAGAATTGCCACAGATAGAAGCTCTCTTAAAATGAACTGAAAACAGGCTTTGCCCCATAATTCTAGGATGCTGAGGTTCATAATTAGACAATGGATTTTTCCTGCCAGCAACAAATATTGCTGGCCTCAGTCATTGATAAATCCTTCAGCTTGATCATCCCTGGTGTTGAGGTCAGTCCCAGTGCAGATGTCGGGGAGTACTTGCTTTCCCCAGTGACAGGACAGAGTAGGACATTCTCCCTCTGTTCCCTAGTGCTATGAACTAAATGTATGTGTCCCCCTAAAATTCACATGCTGAAGCCCTCACTCTCAGTTATCTGGAGATGGGGCCTCTAAGGAAGGAAGCAAGATTAAATGTGTTCATAAGGGGGCCCTGATCAGATAGGACTACTGTCCTCTTAAGAAGAGACACCAGAGAGATCTCTCCCTGTGCCCACCCGAAGGGCTCATGTGAGCCTCCAGTGGGATGGCAGCAGCATATAAGCCAAGAAAAGAGGTCTCCAAATGAATCCTACCTTGCTGGTACCTTGGTCTTTGACTTCTCAGCCTCCAGAGCTGTGAGAAATTTCCGTTGTTCAAGCCCCTCAGCCTGTGGTATTTTATTATGGCAGAGTGAGCTAATTAGCTTCTCCAGTCTGTGAACCATCAGCACCCAGCCTGACTGGAAGCCCACCCCATTGGAGCCTGCATTGTAACAGGAGGGCCAGGTGGTTCAGGCACTCTAATTAGAATAAGGTGTTTGGCCCCTGGGCTAGCAGTCATTTACTCCTCCGTATGAATGAGGGATTCTCTACGGAGAATACTTTAGGGTGGGAAAAGAGAACACTTCAAAACTAAAAAAGTTTTGGCCCTCAGATTTGCCAAAAGTAGGTCTTATACAACTCTGTTCATGGGTAGTCTACTGGGGGGGCTACTGCCCTGAACTAAGCTAGCCTAGAAGCTCACTGCTTCTCCCTCTCTCTCTGCCTGCCACTCCCCCTGCTTGTGCTCTCTCTCTCCCTCTCTCTAAATAAAAAATCTTGAGAGAGAGAGAGAGAGAGAGAGAGCACATGCCCCTGAGTGGGGGGAGGGGCAGAGGGAGAGGGAGAAAGAGAATCTCAAGTGGACTCTGCGCTGAGCACGGAGCTGGACATGGGGCTCCATTCCAGGACCCTGAGATCATGACCTGAGCTGAAATCAAGGGCTGTTTGCTTAACCGACTCAGCTACCCAGGCACCCGGGGGTTGTCTTTAAATATCCTTCAACTGATACTGGATATGATTTTTCCCAAAGGAGGAGGAGCACTAAGTTTGATAGAGTGTGCATCCAACATGGTTGAAGAAATGATAACAGACTTCGACTGTTTGCCCTTTAACCTCCACCTCACCTGGGTGACTGTTAGCTGGGGGCGATTCAGTCCTATGTATAGACTCTACTCAACTGCTAGTCGCCGCCAGCAACGCTGCGCTGAGAAGGATTTGAAGGCCTCTTCTGAGACAGGTGAAAAACAGAACCTTGATGGATTGGTGATGTCTGCCAAGGCCATGGAGAGGGAGGGACAACCAGGTGTTTGTTGATTTCATTCTAATGCAAAAGGCAGGGTTGATACATAAAATCATTAACCGTAGATCTGGCTCTTCTGTGCTGATACTATCATTTATTTGTCATTTATTGTCATTTATTTATATAAATAAGATTTTTGAATTTAACTACTCATAAAGGAAAAATAAGCAAGATTAGAAAAAAATTCAGAAAAGAGCAATAACTAGGGGGAATTCGCCCTATGAGAAAGTACCATAGTTCACTGACTCTGTTTTCTCTTTGTAGTCATTTTTACAATTTAACACCTCAGAAATTAAGGGGTGTCCTTGAGGTGGTAGTCATTGCCTGTCCACACACATCAATAACACTGGCTGAGATTGTCAGAGACTTGGAAGAAAATCCTGGATCAAGAGTGGGGTATTCTTTTTTTTTTTTTTTTAAGATTTTATTTATTCATTCGAGAGAGAGAGAGAATGAGAGATAGAGAGCACGAGAGGGAAGAGGGTCAGAGGGAGAAGCAGACTCCCTGCCGAGCAGGGAGCCCGATGTGGGACTCGATCCCGGGACTCCAGGATCATGACCCGAGCCGAAGGCAGTCGCTTAACTGACTGAGCCACCCAGGTGCCCAAGAGTGGGGTATTCTTTAAAGAAATGCTGTATCACCAAACTTACACTCTTGAAGACACAGAGGATAGTATTTGTTGGAAAACAGGAACGTCAGTGCTCAGAATCAAAATAGGAATATGAGGACATTTTAGAATTACCTTAGCCAATTTACTGTGCTTAGATTTTCTTTCTTATGTATGTCCAAGCGTGATATATGATAAACTTCTGTCTACATAAGTCTAAAAGTGCTCTTTCAGGACTTCCTGAAACATTTACATTAAAATTGTAAGTATACATTTTAAATTTTAAAGCATTGTGTTTTGGTTTAACTAGCAGTTATTGGTTTCATTTCTTTCTTGGTGGTACCTAAAATAGTAGTGGACTTTATAATCAATGGCATCTTGGATTAAATGAAAAATAGGTTACTATAAAGCAACAATAATTCAAGCATTATACTACTAGAGTACAACAGATTCATTAATTCATTTATTTAGTCAACAAGTATTTATGACGTACTTGGTATATGCCAGGCATTCTCAGATGCAGAAGAGTGTCAGTAAAAGAAAATAACAAGCTTTTGCCCTCGTGGGGACTTACCTGCTAGCAAGAATAGGTATATAATAAATAAATACACGAATACTGTTGATACTGTTTATAATATTTCAGGGTTGGTAAGGACAGGGTAAGAGGACAGAAGGTGGGGGTGCAGGATAGGGTTTCTATCTGATACAGAGTTTTCAGAGAAGGCCTTCCAAGAAGGTGGCATTTGAGTGGAGACCTGAGGAGGTGAAGGAGAGAGGCATGTGTAAAGCTGGGGGAAAGGCATTGTAAGTAGAGGAAAGAGCATGTGCTAAGGTCCTGAGGCAGGAGTTGTCTTGGAATGTTCAAGGAACAGAAGGGGGGCCAGTGTGGCTGGAGCTCAGCAAGAGAGTAGATATGTGGAAGGGGATAAAGGTCTGAGGGGAAGAGCAGGTCAAGTAGGCCTTGGGGACTTTCATGGGACTTTAACAAGAGTCACTGGAGTGTTTTGAGCACAGGAGGATCTGAACTAACTTAGATTTTTAAATCTAAGGGAAGTGGAATCAGGGCTGCTACAGAAAGACCGGTTAGGCAGCTATTGCCATAACCCAGGTGAGAGACAGGGGGCAGGGATGGAGGTGGTGGGAGCCGATTGGATTCTGGGTATATCTGAGGGCTGAGCTGACAGGAACCAATGTGAAGAGAGGAGTTAAGACTTGAATATTTTTGAGTTGAGCTTTGGAATGAATGGAGCTTCTGTTTTGAAGGTGGGGAACTTTGTGGGAGAAGCAAGTTCTGGGGAAGATCAGGAGCCTGGATTCAGAAATGTTAAGTCTGAATGCAGATTAAGGCTCTATGTGGAGACTCAGAAGACAGGAGTCTAGAGTTGAGAGAGACGTCTGGGCCAGAGAAGTGAGTACTACATGCCATCCAAACACAGGAGGTATTTGCAGTGAAGCTGGTGAGACCTGCCTGAGAGAGAGAGTAGGGAAAGTTTGTCTCCCTTCCCAGGATAGAGGAGGTGGTGGGTGCTGTGAGACACCCTCCTGCCGAGGGAGGGCAGGAGAGCTGAGCTGAGGCTAAGGAGCGGCCAGCGACATGGGTGAGAACAAGAGGAGACAAGGTTCTCTCCAATCATGTCTCCAGAGGGTGCCCGTGGCAGAGCCATGGACCGAGCAGAAGTCCCCGAAAGAGACCCCAGCACTTAGAGGAATTCGGGGTTCAGTAAAGGCGGCGTTTCAGGCCAGTGGGGAAAGAGGAATTATTCAGTAAATGGGGCTGCCGTCTGAGGAAAAAAGTGTTGGATGGGATAGATTTCAAATGTGTCCAATTTCTAAGTGTATAAATAAAATTTTAAAACATATACTAGAAGAAACCATAGAGAAAAGTTTTGTTTTTTTTTTTAAGATTTTATCTATTTATTTAGAGATGGAGAGAGAAAGAGTGTGAGTGGCAGGGGAGGGGCACAGTCCAACATGGGGCTCGATCCCATGACCCTGAGATCATGACCTGAGTTGAAATCAAAAATCTGTTGCTTAACTGAGTGAATCACCCAGGCACCCTGAGGAAAGGTTTTTTTTTTTTTTTTAAAGATTTTATTTATTTATTTATTTGAGAGAGAGAGAATGAGAGATAGAGAGCACAAGAGGGAAGAGGGTCAGAGGGAGAAGCAGACTCCCCGCGGAGCAGGGAGCCTGACGCGGGACTCGAACCTGGGACTCGAACCTGGGACTCGATCCTGGGACTCGATCCTGGGACTCGATCCCGGGACTCCAGGATCATGACCTGAGCCAAAGGCAGTCGCTCAACCAACTGAGCCACCCAGGTGCCCCCTGAGGAAAGGTTTTTAAAACAATCCTTTGTTGGTATAAAGCAAAAAAGAGTGATAAATGTGCCTACATAATAATAAAAACTATTTGCATGACCAAAACAATCTCTAAAAAGTCCAAAGACAAGTGTCAGATGGAGAAAAATATTTACTATTTTTTTTTATTTTTTTTAAAGATTTTATTTATTTATTTATTTGAGAGAGAGAGAATGAGAGAGAGAGAGAGCATGAGAGGGGGGAGGGTCAGAGGGAGAAGCAGACTCCCCGCCGAGCAGGGAGCCCGATGCGGGACTCGATCCCGGGACTCCAGGATCATGACCTGAGCCGAAGGCAGTCGCTCAACCGACTGAGCCACCCAGGCGCCCGAAAAATATTTACTATTTATTTCACCTTAATTTCCCTCAGATCTAAATCCATAAAGATAACAACAGTAATAAAAGAACAATAATCAATAAAAACATGGGTAAAAATTGTGCACTGGCCACTCAGGAAAGGGAAATGCAACTGGCTCCAGACTTAGCCACAATAAAACAAATGCAAATGAAAATTATATAAGATGGGGCACCTGGGTGGCTCAGTCATTAAGCATCTGCCTTCGGCTCAGGTCATGATCCCAGGTCCTGGGATCGAGCCCCGCATCGGGCTCCCTGCTCGGCGGGAAGCCTGCTTCTCCCTCTCCCACTCCCCCTGCTTGTGTTCCCTCTCTCGCTGTGTCTCTCTCTGTCAAATAAATAAATAAAATCTTAAAAAAAAAAAAGAAAATTATATAAGAGAACAGTTTTCACCAATTGAATTATTTTTAAAAATTAAAATTTGATAAGACACTGTATTAAGGAGGGTAAGGGCCTCTCATTGCCTCCAGGTGGGAGTATATATAAATTGGTAAGAGCGCTGTGGCGAACAATATGGGCAACATTCATTAAAATTACAAATGTAATTTTAGACACAGCATTTCTTTTCTTTTTTTTTTTTAAGATTTTATTTACTTATTTGACAGAGAGAGACAGGGAGAGAGCACAAACGGGGAGGGGCGGAGGGAGAGGGAGAAGCAGACTCCCTGCTGAGCAGGGACCCTGGGATCATGACCTGAGCTGAAGGCAGACGCTTAATGGACTGAGCCACTCAGGCGCCCTGGACACAGCATTTCTTCTTTTATGAATATACCTGCCCATGTAGGAAATGATGTATGTACAGGGTTATTCATGTATGATTCATTTTGGTTTTTTATTTTTATTTATTTTTTAAGATTTTACTTATTTTTTTTGACAGAGAGAGACACAGCGAGAGAGGGAACGCAAGCAGGGGGAGTGGGAGAGGGAGAAGCAGGCTTCCTGCTGAGAGGGAGCCCAGTGCAGGGCTCGATATCATGACCTGAGCCGAAGGCAGATGCTTAACGACTGAGCCACCCAGGTGCCTTGATTTTGTTTTTAATGCATTTATTTTGAAAAATCTCACACTTAAAGAAAAATTGCAAGTATGGTTCAAGGAACATTTTCTTTCCTTGAATTGGTTGAGAGTAATTTGCTGACTTCATGACCCCTCTACTGGGTAAATACCTTAGTGTGTATTTCTTTTAAATAATTCTCCTTCATAAAAACATTCTTTTTCATAACCACAACACAGCCATCAAAATTAGGAAATGAACAATCTAGGAAAATACAAGAATAAACCCTGTGGTGGTTGGAGTTAGAAGTACCAGCGTGAGCACGTGGTTTTCCATTTACAGAGAGACAGGAACAAATGTGGACCCAAACAGGTGTGTGCGTTCTCTAGCTCTGTCCCCTGACGGCCCCTGGAGGCAGTGACATCCCAATAGCAGTGAGCACATCTAGGGCCCAGAACTGGCTTCTGAACAGCCTTTTCCATACTACCTCCCGGGAATGAGCGCTCCTTGGAGAAACGGCTAATTCCCAAGAGGGGGAGCAAGCCAAGTACAAGATGAGCACAGAAACTTCCTTGAAGACTATGATAATGTTCTGAAGCTATGAACGTGTTTGTTCAGTTCTTTGGCAGTGCTAAAGTTGCTGTAGTAAAAAACATTAATACCCCTTACCATAAATTTAGTGTTCACTATGTGTCAGGCATTTTCAGATATTATTCTGATTCATCCTTACAATAACTCTGAGAAGTAGATTATCCTAACTTGTATGTGAGGAAAACAAAGGCTTACCAGTAACTTGACCTAGCGTCCTTGAACCTGGCTTGAGGTCCCCAAGGGTCTCACACTGACTTCCTTTTCTGGCCCTGCACCCCGTTCTCAGGGGACCCTAGCAACTTTGTCTGGACCACATGACTCTGTGCCCTGGCCTCCATTGGTTGACCAGGAATCCAATGCTGGAACCAAGCGACTCAAATAGAGTCTTGAGGGACATGCAGACATGACTTGAAACTCAAGAATGAGAGACACCGAGACAAAGCTAAGGCAGGTTAGGGGCAACACTCAGAGCAAGGGTCACTGCTGGCTCCTGCTGAGTTGTGGCTATCAGTCCTGCATGTGATCCTTGCTGCAAATTTTCTTTTGTGCTAGAGCTATCCCATATCCTTTCTATTGCTAGCAACCAAACAGCCTTAAGTAGTAAGCAAGAATCACATATGGTAGAGGTGGGATTTGAACATTAGACTTCGAAGTCTGGTCAGTCCGTCCGTCTTTCCTCCCTCCCTCCCTCCCTCCCTCCCTTCCTTCCTTCCTCCCTCCCTCCCTCCCTCCCTCCCTCCCTCCCTTTCTTTCTTTCTTTTTTTTTTTTAAAGATTTTATTTATTTATTTGAGAGAGAGAGAGAGAATGAGAGAGAGAGAGTACGAGAGGGAAGAGGGTCAGAGGGAGAAGCAGACTCCCTGCTGAGCAGGGAGCCCGATGCGGGACTCGATCCCGGGACTCCAGGATCATGACCTGAGCCGAAGGCAGTCGCTTAACCAACTGAGCCACCCAGGCGCCCTCTTTCTTTTTGAGAGAGAGAGAATCCTAAGCCAATTGGATTCTGGGTATATCTGAGCAGCGCTGAGTCCAACTCAGGGCTTGATTTTACGACCCGAGATCACAACCTGAGCCGAAATCAAGTCAGACACTCAACGACTGAGCCACCCAGGGGCCCCAAAGTCTGGTTCTTTTACACTATTCTGCACCACCAATTACACATATCCACAGCTATTCTAACAAGGCGTTTAGTGGGATCATTCCAGGCCCCAATCCATCCGGCCATCCTTCGGGAAGACCATGCAGAGAGGGCGAGCCCCTGAGGTGACGCAGAAAGACCCAACCATCCCGGTGTCCCAGCTGGGGTGT
The DNA here is from genome assembly GCF_009762305.2 of Zalophus californianus. Taxonomy (NCBI): domain Eukaryota; kingdom Metazoa; phylum Chordata; class Mammalia; order Carnivora; family Otariidae; genus Zalophus; species Zalophus californianus. Next base: position 72,746,455 of record NC_045602.1, read on the forward strand.
TCCTGCCAAAATGCCAGACATGCGAGTGTAGGCATTATGAATATTTCAACCCCAGCTCCCATCCGGCTGCAACCACCTGAGAGAGCCCCAGGCGAGACCAGCAGGGGAACTACCCAGCTAAGCTCCGGGTAACTTGCGGAATTGTGAGAAATAATAAAATGGTGGTTGTTTTTAGCAACTAGGTTTGGGGATGGTTTCTTATGCAGAGCAGATAACCAAAATAGATGGCTTCTTTGGGAGAGTGGCACGTAAGATGAACAGCCAGAGACTGGGTGGGAGTGGGGCTGGGGGGCTGGGGGGTGGCAAGCCAAGGCAGAGGGATCAGGATGGAGCTTGGCGAGTTTGCAGAGTGACGAGAGGCCCACTGCACAGTGATGGGGAGGGTGGGACCAGTGGGGAGGTGAGAGCGAGGTCCTGCAGGTCTCCGAAGGAGCCTGGCCTGTATTCTAACTGCAGTGGGCACCACTAAAGGGTCTGAACAGGGGGAGGCATGATTAGATGGGGAGATCTTGATGCCTCTCTGGCTGTTGTGTGGGCTGCTGTGTGTTGAACATTAGACTCAGGGTTAGAGGCAGGGAAGACCGGCTGGAGAGCCGTGGACTAGTGCCCGTGAGAGGCTTGAAGGGGGGTGGTGGGTTTGGAGGGGAGGGAAGTAGAGGAGCTCAATGCATAGTTTGGAGGGAGAATAAACAAAGCTTGGTGATGGATTGGATGTGGGGTATGAATGAGAAGGAAGTGCCAAAACTGACACCCAGGTTCTTGAGTTAACAACTGGGTGGAGGCTGGTGCCATTGACTGTGATGGGGAAAGCCGCGGGAAGACAAGACTTGAGTTTGGGGGCGGGTGGGGATCAAGAGCTCACTTTTGCACATATTACACTGGCGATGTCAGGGAGACATCAAGCAGAGATGTGAGTCGGCAGTTGAACATACAAGCTTATATTTTAGTGTAATGATCTGGGCTAAGGATATACATTTTAGTGTAATGATCTGGGCTAGGGATATACATGATCTGGGCTAGGGATATACATTTGGGAGTCGCCCACTCAAAGATGATATTTAAAGCCACGAGAAGCAATGATTTTGCCTACAGAGGAAGGAGGGGGAGAGAAGGCTCCACACTAACGTTAGGTGATTGGAGAGGAGGATACCCTGGCAAATAACCTGACTTAGGAGTCAGGACGTCCCTTGCAAGCACAGGAAGCAAGTTCAAGATGTTTCCACATAATAGCTGTTTGGATATTTGAAGACGGGGCAGTGTCCCCGAGTAGATGCCTCTGGATGACACCTTCCACGCCCCTGTGTCTTTCCTCATAAGGCATCATTTAAAGTCCTTCCCCATGGGGGTCCTTCTCCTCTCAAAGTCCTTGTAATGGAGTGTAACTGTCCAGGTGAGACTGAGCAGCCCAGGTGAGAATAGCTAAACAGCATGATAGATACCAAATAAGCAGCGACGTGGGGACAACTAAGGGCAGATGGACCACTCAACGGTTGTTGCTGAGAGATTTTTCATTGCTTTTCCCATCTGTGGAAAAGGGCTGACGGTTTCAGAGAAAGCCCCAGAAACAACTGCATGAACTCAGGCACTCGGTTACTGCCTGACAGCCTCAGTGGCAGAGAACTAGATTGTTTCCCAGGGCAAAAAATAAAAAATCAAATAAATAGTGTAAAACTTCTAACAAGATGCGAGCGTCACAGGCTGCTTGCCTGCTTTATGGGGATAGCTCAAGATGGATTGTTTGGGGAAAGCCAAAACCTATAAATACAGAGCAGAAAAGTTCTCCATCTTTTGCTCATTTACTCCACAAACTTTTTCATTGCTGAGACGCCAAGGCCCAGATAAATATGCAAGCTATGCTGTTGTTTTCCTTCCAAGCCCTGGCTGGGATGGGAGGCCTGCATTCTCCATCCGTGCTGTTCTGATTCACCGTAGGAGTTTTCGGCTTTCGTTACTACACATTGTGCCCAGAAATCTAGAGAGCAGTAAACACGCATATGAGCACATGTGGTCCCACGTGCAGGCGTGGACACATGCACACATGCCCACACATGCGCGTGCATGCACACACACACACACGCGCGCGCGCGCGCACACCAGGCACATACCACCCCCCAACCTCCTAGATGTGGAGTTTGAAACCTGTGTTCAGTATTATTTTGGCAAGAAAGCGTTCTTCGTTCGTCACCTTTCCTTTCTCCTTTTGCAGCTAGCCAGTGTGGATAACATCTTTTGCAGGGATATACTGGGTCAGCATGACAATGCGGAGGTTCACCCGGTAAAGCCATCAGGGTTATTGAGAACAGGGTTGGTTTGCTTTATAGATGCTCCAGTCTGAAGAGGGAGGGAGACTAGAGAGAGAAGGGACCCTCCCCCATGTGATTATCTGGGTGTTTAAATTTATTATTTGTTTTTTAAAGTTGTATCTATTTAAGTAATCTCTCCACCCAACCTGGGGCTGGAACTGATGACCCCGAGATCAAGAGTCGCATGCTCCTCAGACTGAGCCAGCCAGGCGCCCCCATCTGGGCATTTAAAAAAAAAAAAGGCTTGGCCCTTCCTGGGGGCTCTAGGTAGGGAGTATGTGAGGATAATCATTCTAGAGCAGTGATTCTCCAAGTGTGATCCCCCCACCCAGCTGCAACAGCACCACCTGGAAACGTGTGAGAAATGCAAATTCTCAGGCCCCACCCCAGACCTCCTGAATCAGCCTCTGGGGGTGGAGCCCAGCCATCTGTGGTTCACACGCCCTGCAGGGGATTCTGATTCACGGCTCAGGCTGGAGAAACTCTGCTCTGGAGGATGACTCTCTTTCCTGTAATGAACTATACCTTCATACTCTGTTAAATATTATGTGCATATAATTTTACATTTGGAAAATGTAACACAAATGACAGACTATTTGGGAGGGGAGGCAAGAAGGAGACAACAGCACATTAGAATCCCAGAGGTAGAGTTTTATGTTCACCAAAGGGAGGCAAGGACTAATAAAGGTTGTGAAACCCTAATTTAGAGAAAAGGAAGACAGTCTCTCTAAGGCAGGCCGTGGGGGCTGGGTGCAGGAGTCCAGACTGCAGGGGAGTGAGAGAAGGCCAGGCACTCATCTCCGCCCCCCAAGGCTAGGTCTGGAGCAGGCTTTTCTTAGGTGAAGTTCTGTTTTTGCCCAGCAGACCTTATGGGCAAGTAGTGTATGTACCTAGGGGGTGGGAAGTAGCCATCACTCACCCCCCACCAGCATCTGGCTCTCAGCCCTAGAGGTGGTCTGGTCTGCAATATACCAGAGACCCCAGAATGCAAAAGGGATTGACTTCTAGTTTTCAGGGACTCTTGGGGTGATTCCTGAGCTACTTCACCCCCCTCAACCAGTGGCTCCCAAAGTCAGTGGACCCACCCCAGAGATTCTGATTCCATTGGCTTGGAGTGAGGCTG